>NC_135802.1:100370668-101074742 GCF_964213995.1 Mustelus asterias | reverse complement strand
CCCTCCTCCCCGACTCCCCCCCTCCCCGACTCCCCCCGACTCCCCCCCGACTCCCCCCTCCCCCGACTCCCCCCTCCCCCCCCCCTCCCCCGACTCCCCCCCCCTCCCCCGACTCCCCGACTCCCCGACTCCCCCCTCCCCCCTCCCCGACTCCCCCCCTCCCCGACTCCCCCCCTCCCCGACTCCCCCCCCTCCCCGACTCCCCCCCCTCCCCGACTCCCCCCTCCCCGACTCCCCCCTCCCCCCCTGACTCCCCCCTCTCCCCGACTCCCCCCTCCCCCCTGACTCCCCCCTCTCCCCTCCCCGTCTCCCCCCCCTCCCCGACTCCCCCCCTCCCCGACTCCCCCCTCTCCCCTCCCTCCCCGTCTCCCCCTCCCCTCCCCGTCTCCCCCCCTCCCCTCCCCGTCTCCCCCCCTCCTCCCCCCTCCTCCCCCCTCCCCTCCCCCCTCCTCCCCCCTCCCCTCCCCCCCTCCTCCCTCCCTCCCCTCCCCTCCCCTCCCTCCCCCTCCCCTCCCCCCCTCCTCCCCCCTCCCCTCCCCTCCCCCCCCCTCCCCCCCCCTCCCCTCCCCGTCTCCCCCCTCCCCCCTCCCCTCCCCTCCCCGTCTCCCCCCTCCCCTCCCCGTCTCCCCCCCTCCTCCCCCTCCCGACTCCCCCCCTCCCGACTCCCCCCCTCCTCCCCCTCCCGACTCCCCCCCTCCTCCCCCCTCCCGACTCCCCCCCTCCTCCCCCCTCCCGACTCCCCCCTCCTCCCTCCTCCCGACTCCCCCCTCCTCCCCCTCCCGACTCCCCCCCTCCTCCCCCCTCCCTCCCCCTCCCCGACTCCCCCCCTCCCCCCCCTCCCGACTCCCCCCCTCCTCCCCCCTCCCGACTCCCCCCTCCTCCCCCCTCCCGACTCCCCCCTCCTCCCCCCTCCCGACTCCCCCCTCCTCCCCCCTCCCGACTCCCCCCCCTCCTCCCCCCTCCCGACTCCCCCCCTCCTCCCCCTCCCGACTCCCCCCCTCCTCCCCCTCCCTCCACCTCCTCCCCCCTCCTCCCCCCCTCCTCCCCCCCTCCTCCCCTCCCTCCTCCCCCTCCTCCCCCTCCCCCCCTCCCCCCTCCCCTCCCCCTCCCCCCCTCCTCCCCCCTCCCGACTCCCCCCTCCTCCCCCCTCCCGACTCCCCCCTCCTCCCCCCTCCCGACTCCCCCCCCTCCCCCCCCCTCCTCCCGACTCCCCCCCCTCCTCCCCCCCTCCTCCCGACTCCCCCCCCTCCCCTCCCCCCCCCTCCCCTTCCCTCCCTCCCCTCCCCTCCCCCCCCCCCTTCCCCTCCCCTCCCCTCCCCTCCCCCCCCTCCCCCCTCCCCTCCCCTCCCCTCCCCTCCCCCCCTCCCCTCCCCTCCCCTCCCCCCCTCCCCCTCCCCTCCCCTCCCCCCTCCCCTCCCCTCCCCTCCCCTCCCCTCCCTCCCCTCCCCTCCCCGACTCCCCCCTCCCCCCGACTCCCCCCTCCCCCCCGACTCCCCCCTCCCCCCCGACTCCCCCTTCCCGACTCCCCCTTCTCCCCCCCCCGACTCCCCCTTCCCCCCTCCCCTCCCCGACTCCCCCTTCCCCGACTCCCCCTTCCCCCCTCCCCGACTCCCCCCTCCCGACTCCCCCCTCCCCGACTCCCCCCTCCCCGACTCCCCCTCCCCCTCCCCCGACTCCCCCCTCCCCGACTCTCCCCTCCCCGACTCCCCCGTCCGCCCTCCCCGACTCCCCCCTCCCCCCGACTCCCCCCTCCCCCCGACTCCCCCCTCCCCCCGACTCCCCCCCTCCCCCCGACTCCCCCCTCCCCCGACTCCCCCCTCCCCCCGACTCCCCCCTCCCCCCGACTCCCCCCTCCCCCCGACTCCCCCCTCCCCCCGACTCCCCCTCCCCCCTACTCCCCCCTCCCCCCGACTCCCCCCTCCCCCCTACTCCCCCTCCCCCCGACTCCCCCCTCCCCCCTACTCCCCCCTCCCCCCGACTCCCCCCTCCCCCCGACTCCCCCCTCCCCCCTCCCCCCGACTCCCCCCTCCCCCCGACTCCCCCCTCCCCCCGACTCCCCCCTCCCCCCGACTCCCCCCTCCCCCCGACTCCCCCCTCCCCCCTCCCCCCGACTCCCCCCTCCCCCGACTCCCCCTCCCCCCGACTCCCCCCTCCCCCCGACTCCCCCCTCCCCCCCGACTCCCCCCTCCCCCCGACTCCCCCCTACTCCCCCCTCCCCCCGACTCCCCCGACTCCCCCCTCCCCCCGACTCCCCCCTCCCCCCGACTCCCCCCTCCCCCCGACTCCCCCCTCCCCCCGACTCCCCCTCCCCCCGACTCCCCCCTCCCCGACTCCCCCTCCCCGACTCCCCCCTCCCCCCTCCCCGACTCTCCCCTCCCCGACTCCCCCGTCCGCCCTCCCCGACTCCCCCCTCCCCCCGACTCCCCCCTCCCCCCGACTCCCCCCTCCCCCCGACTCCCCCCTCCCCCCGACTCCCCCCTCCCCCCGACTCCCCCCTCCCCCCGACTCCCCCCTCCCCCCGACTCCCCCCTCCCCCCGACTCCCCCCTCCCCCCGACTCCCCCTCCCCCCGACTCCCCCCTCCCCCCGACTCCCCCCTCCCCCCGACTCCCCCCTCCCCCCGACTCCCCCCTCCCCCCCTCTCCCCCCTCCCCCCGACTCCCCCCTCCCCCCGACTCCCCCCCTCCCCCCGACTCCCCCCTCCCCCCGACTCCCCCTCCCCCCTACTCCCCCCTCCCCCCGACTCCCCCCTCCCCCCGACTCCCCCCTCCCCCCTACTCCCCCCTCCCCCCGACTCCCCCCTCCCCCCTCCCCCCGACTCCCCCCTCCCCCCGACTCCCCCCTCCCCCCGACTCCCCCCTCCCCCCGACTCCCCCCTCCCCCGACTCCCCCTACTCCCCCCTCCCCCCGACTCCCCCCGACTCCCCCCTCCCCCGACTCCCCCGACTCCCCCCTCCCCCCGACTCCCCCCTCCCCCGACTCCCCCCTCCCCCCGACTCCCCCCTCCCCCCGACTCCCCCCTCCCCCCGACTCCCCCCTCCCCCCGACTCCCCCCTCCCCCCGACTCCCCCCTCCCCCCGACTCCCCCCGACTCCCCCCTCCCCCCGACTCCCCCCTCCCCCCGACTCCCCCCGACTCCCCCCGACTCCCCCCGACTCCCCCCTCCCCCCGACTCCCCCCTCCCCCCGACTCCCCCCTCCCCCCGACTCCCCCCTCCCCCCGACTCCCCCCTCCCCCCGACTCCCCCCTCCCCCCGACTCCCCCCTCCCTGTCACTGGCGGCCTGGCCGCTCTCACTCTCAACACCTGTCCAAAAAGAAGTGAATAGCGTCAGGCCGGAACAGGCTCGCTGATTGGTGGGTGTGTGAGGCGGTGAAGTGGGAGCTGCTGATTGGTGGAGGTGTTGGGTTGGAGCTGTTGATTGGCGGAGGTGGCGGCTTGGCGCTGTTGATTGGCGGGGTGCTGGCCCGGCGCTGCTGATTGGCGGGGTGCTGGCCCGGCGCTGCTGATTGGCGGGGCGCTGGCCCGGCGCTGCTGATTGGTGAAGGTGTTGGGTTGGAGCTGCTGATTGGCGGAGGTGGCGGCTTGGCGCTGCTGATTGGCGGGGCGCTGGCCCGGCGCTGCTGATTGGCGGGGCGCTGGCCCAGCGCTGCTGATTGGCGGAGCGCTGGCCTGGCGCTGCTGATTGGCGGGGTGCTGGCCTGGCGCTGCTGATTGGCGGGGCGCTGGCCCGGCGCTGCTGATTGGCGGAGCGCTGGCCCGGCGCTGCTGATTGGCGGGGTGGCGGGTTGTCAGTCGGTGTCTCGGGGCTCTGTCAGTTTGCTGGAGCTCCCATTGTTCAGGCCGCGAGCCCGAGCACCCACAGCACCGGCCCGCTCAGCCGCCCGAACGCTGCTCTTTAAACAATCGCGCTTCCATGATGTTCCTCCATCTCACTGTCGGCAGGCGGTAGCGGCAGAGTGATTTCAATACGGGTATTTTGTTTACGTGTTCCGAGATCTCGGCCTCGGCCTCTCGAAGACGACGACGAACCAGGAGGAAGAATAAAGCGGAGCGGCTTCCTCTCTGTCCGCCACCGTGCAGAGTCCCGATCCAGCCCCGGGGAGGTGGGCCAAAGCAGCAGGCTTTCACCCAGGAGGAGAGCCCGGCTCAGGGCAAGGCAAACCAGGAGGCCCCGTTCCGGTGCAGCAGGAGCCGCCATCCTGCCTCCTCACGGTTTCTAAATACTGGCCTTGAAACCGGCTGGGGCTTGAGGGATCTGCGGAGGGCGGGATCCATGTGAGGGGAGGGGAGGGCGCAGAGACCGGAGCAGCCGACGGTTTGGAGCAGCCGGTAACCCCGGAGAACGAGAGCGTTTAAAATCACCATTCAAAGCACAACTGCCAAGACATCCGAGCCAGAGCCGGCAACCCGCCGAGGGGACGGGAACCTTCGCGAAGATGTCCAAGGGAGACGGAGAGTCTGGAGGTTTGACCTGGGTGGTAAGTGTTCGGTTGAGAGGTAACAGGGTATTTAACGGGGAAGGGGATCCTTGTGTGTGAGAAACCACCTTGGGGGATCTGTCTCCCCACCCTCAGGATCCATCACCACTGCCAAAGCCCAGCCTGCACATCAGGCCGCCCAGAGCTCTCGAGAACATCTGGGATCTGTTTCCAAACCCTATGACAGTTTAGCAACATTTTTTTTTTTGTCTTCTGGATTTAATATTTTTAAAAAGAAATCATAATTGGGTAAAAATTTCTATGCAGAGTTCGTGATTTTAATGTATCTCAAGTAGCATTGTTATCATTTTGAGGTCCACACTGCCTACCCTCTTCCCCCTGTCCCATCCCTGCTCACCATTCAGTTTTTGAAAAAGTGGAGGAAATCTTCACATTAACGAGAGTTTTCAAACGACATGATGAGGAGGTAAAGTTTTTGACTTGAGTAAAGCACTAGTTGCTTTCATGGTTCAAGATTTGATTTCTATTTAGAGAGACCTTTAGAAGCATCATTAATGTTAACTTTTGTTTTAGAAACATTTAAAGTTGTGTTCTCTTGGGTTACATTGTTTCTTTATTCTTACATTCCTCCTATTTAGGCAATGTACATCTTGAATTGTGCTGTATATATGATATGGCATTCCTACTTTTTTCCACAGTTCTTTGGATTTCTCGATTTTTGGTTTATTACCTCACTTTAATGTACACAAGTCTGGATGACCATAGCTGATCATGCTCTTAGTTTTCATGAATTCATGAATTAGTAGTGACAGCTAACCTATATTTGGCAGTGAAATTACAAATGTTCCTTATTTATCAGAAGGGTACATATTGAGCCAATGATCACGAATCAATGGATAAGAGGGAATAAGTTGTTACCGTTGAGAATATTGTAAACTGTAATGAGGATAGTATTAAACTTAGGCTGGTAGAATGGGCAGTCAACTGGCAGATGGGATTTAAAGTTTAGCTTTTTTAAAGTTTGCTAATTAGCGTCACAAGTAGGTTTATATTAACACTGCAATGAAGTTACTGTGAAAATCCCCGAGTTGCCACTCCGGCACTATTTGAGAGAATTTAGCATGGCCAATGTACCTAACCAGCATGTCTTTCAAATGCATGTGAAGTGATTAATTTTGGTAGGGGGAATGGTGAGAAGCAATATAAATGAAAGGATATGTGTCTCAAGGGCATTTAGGGATGGGTAATAAATGCTGGCCTAACTAACAAAGCCTACGTCAGTTGAATTAATAAAATCAAACAAGTTTAAACGAGATGCAGGATCAGAGGGAACTGAGGATATATTTGTACACATTATTGAAGATTATGAGAGCAATTTTTAAACATGTTGGCGCGTGGGCTTTATAAATTGTGGCATAGAGCATAAAAGTAAGGGAGCTATAATAAATGTTTATAAAACACTGTTTTGGCCTCAACTGGATTGTTGTGTCCAGTTTTGGGCACTTCACATTAGGAAGGATCTGAAGCTATTAGAGAGGGTGCAGAAAGAATTGGTGCAAAAACATGAGAGATCTGGATAGTGAAACTATTCCATTGGTGGAAGAATTGAGAATCTGAGGGCAGAGATTTACGTGATTGGCAAAAGAAGCAATGGTGGCATGAGGAAAAACCTTTTTTATAGAGTTAGTGGTTAAGATCTGGAATGCACTGCTTGAGACTGGTGGAGGCAGATTCAATTGCGACTTTCAAAAGGGAATTGAATCATTATCTGAAAAGAAAATTTTCAAAGCTGTGAGGAAAAGGCAGGGGAGCGGCACTAGGTGAGTTGCTCAGACAGAGGGCTAGCACAGACATGCTGAGCTGAATGGTCCTCTGCTGTAACCATTGTGATAACATTTACTAGCCTTTAGAAAATTCTGAATGCTTACTTAATTTCAGTTGCAGGTTGCGCAGCATAACTCATGAAGGTGCAACTAGGATCAATTCTGACCTAGTAGGGGACAGGACAAGAAGAGGGAGGGAAATGTATTTTGCGATGAATGTCTCTTGTCCTATGGAACTACTTCAAGTAGAAATGGCACTAATGGGCAAATGCATTTGACAGAATGAACTTCGTACATTTTATGTTTCAGTTTTGTGCACCTTCATTGTTTCTGAATGCTGACTTTCATTTTTGAAAGTGTAAAGCTATGGTAAAATACAGTCAGGTCTACATGTGACTTGTGCATGTCTGACTTTTAATGCCATCTGTTAGGATAGGACATTCAGTTTAGAAACTGCTGATGGACCTTTGCTTCAAAGAATCAAAAATAAATATGCTCTTGCCAGTGTTCGCATTCCAAAAATAAGAGAATCCGGTGTTACGGATGCTTCCTGATGGTTGTATAAGTTGACAATGTGAATAATGAGAGAATTTAGTTTTGCAGAAACAAGAAAAACCTATCTTCAGAGGAAAAGGTAAAAAAATTCCTCTTGAAATCATTCAATTCTACATCACTGAAGGCAGTTTGTCGTGTATATTAGTGATGTGATCAGTAATTTCGCAATTAACATGAAAATTGATGGTGTGGTAAATAACGAAGACAAAAACCTTAGATTACAGGATGATATTGACAGGTTGGTCAGAGGGCAGAACACTGACAAATGGAATGTAACCCTGAAAAGTGTGAGGTGATGCATTTTGGGAGGACTAACAAGTCTAAGGAATACGCAATGAACGGTAGGACGCTAGGAGATCTTGGGGTGCATGTCCCAAGATCCCTGAAGGCACTCGGACAGATAGATAAGATGGTTAAGAAGGCATCTGGGATACTTGCCTTTATTAGGGCGGACAGTAATTAGCACTGCTGCCTCACAGTGCCAAGGACCCAGGTTCAATTTCGGCCCTCAGGTCACTGTCTGTGCGGAGTTTGCACATTCTCCCCGTGTCTGCGTGGGTTTCCTCTGGATGCTCCAGTTTCCTCCCACAGTCCAAAGACGTGCGGGTTAGGTTGATTGGCCATGCTAAGTTGACCCTAGTGTCAGGGGGATTAACAGGGTAAATGTGTGGGGTTATGGAAATGGGGCCTGGGTGGGACTGTTGTTGGTGCAGACTTGATGGGCCGAATGTCCGTCTTCTGTATTGTAGGGATTCTATGACGATTAGCCAAGGTACAGAATAAAAGAACAGGGAGATTATGATGGAGCTGTTTAAAACGCTCGTTATGCCACAGCCAGAGAACTGTGTACAGTTCTGGTCACCACACTATAGGAAGGATGTGACTGTACTAGAAAGGGTGCAGAGGAGATTCATCAGGACGTTGTCTGGGCTGAAGTGTTTCAGCTATGAAGAGAGGAAGGGTTGTTTTCCTTGGAGCAGAGAAGACTGGAGGAGGTGTGGGGGAACTGACTGAGGTGTACGGAATTATGAGAGACAGAGATAGGGTACGTGGGAAAGAACGTTTCCCCTTAGTAGAGGGGTCAATAATGAGGGGGCATATATTTAAAGTCGGGGGAAGGAAATTTCACTCGGTGGTGGAAATCTGGAACTCACTGCCTGAATGGGTGATAGAGGCGGGAACCCTCACAACATTTAAGAAGCATTTAGATGAGCACTTGAAACGGCATAGCATACAAGTCTACAGACCAAGTGCTGGAAAATAGAATTAGAATAGATAGGTGCCTCATGGCTGGCACAGACATGATGGGCCAAAGAGCCTCTTTCTGTGCTGTAAAACATTTATGACTCAATGATGCTACAGTATTGCTACTGAAATGAGTCCTGCTGTTCAGAGCAATTCAAAGGTATCAGTTGGATGGAGATCAATTGGTGGAGTTACATATTCATCGAATAAGGAAACCTAATGGGACAGTTGAAGAAAATTGTACACATTTAATCATAGCTCTCTCCACAGTTTCTGGATCTCTGTTATTTAATTCATTCAGTAATTGCTTTTGTGGCACAAAATATATAACTTACTATCTTTGGTATTAAAGTAAATGTACAACTAGTTAAACCAACTAGTGTAATAATTGTAGGCCAATCTCCAGAACAGTGCAATATGCTGTGTTATTCCCCACATGATGAGCGAAACAGTTGGCAAGTGAATGGAAGGCAGCTCCACAGGAAGAGAAAAATAAAACAATCTGAGGTTTTCACTTGTTTTGTGATAGTTGGTATCGTCCTGCCTCTTAATTACATTCTCATGTTATGTTCCAGAAAGCCTGATGGTCAAGCATAGAACCGGATTCGACCTTTACATGCTTTCATTGGATTTTATTTAGAGCTATGTATTTTAAGTATGCATTAACCCAACCGCCATAGTTTCAGTCTGTTGCTATTTATACAAGCATAAGTGAATCCTGGCCCACCACCTGCAAACAATTAATATACAATTAATAGATTCTTTTCTCTAATTAAAATTAGAGTTTAGAAGTACAATTAAAAACTCACAACAAATAATCTCAAAGATTTTCTTATTCTGTACAGAGCATTACGTTATTAGATGCCCTCTTAGGAATTCTTAACAATTTCTCCATACGTTCATTTAGTTCTGTAAACAGTGTTGACAGTTGATGACTTGCATCTACCCATTTGGTATTAGAGATTTCCTTTTTCTCCAGTATTTGTTTCAAACCAGCAAGATCAATCCATAACCATTTCTCACTCTCATCCTTTGTAGCCTGTACATTATCCCACAATGATCAATTATCTACATTCCATTTAAAGCCTATACTATCTTCAGTATGTCCACTTTAAGAATCTCACTAAAAGTATTTGACAAATAAAATCCCATGTCTATTGTCCCTATAAGAACCTTTGGCTGGTATTTTATGACCTTGCTCGGGTGGGGATCGTAAAATCCCGCCCAAAGCCAACGGAGAATTCCGTTCTGTGAGCCTCGCCTGCCGCGATTCCGGTGCGGGCGAGCCGGTAAAATTCCGGCCTTTGTTTCTGCAATCAGAGTGCTTTTAGCAATCCTTTCTTTGCTCCCCAAACTAAAGGACAGCACTTCCCAATTTTACCCATCAGAAATATTATGAAATCAACTGCACTAGAATACAAGATTAGCATATGAAACATCACTGAAAATGACTCGTGTCATGTTTCTTGGTTACCTGAGGATAGGAACTTCAGTATGCATTTCTCTAAATTTAATTTAGACTGTTTTATTTGTCCTTAAAACATTATATATTTAAAGGTGTTTCATTGTAGTACTGAACTCCACTACATGAAAATGAGGTCTAGTCTGCACAACCAGTTCAACTGACCAAGATTCTCAATTATTGTGTCTCTAGATATGGCATCATCTTTATGTGATGATTTGGTATGATTAACTGGGATGGGAGTAACACTCTCTAAATAGGATTGATTTTAAGTTATCGTGGACCTATTTTGCTTAATACCCAAACCAATATATTTAAAAGCCCCACAAACCTAACTTCTGATTTTAAATTCTACCATAATCACCCCTTAAGAAATAATTTAACATGCATCACAAAGATGACTGGAAGCTTTCCTTTATTATGTCAGTAACTCATTGCGAGATATCCTATCAGTTGAACACAACCCATTTTCAGCAAGGAAAAATACCACACCCTGGAAGCATCTTTCAGGATGTCAGGACGACTGTCAATTTGCAGTCTGGTTGATCAGCTAAAATTGTATGCAGCATTTCATCGATCATCATGTGATACTTTTCACAAAGTCCATTGCTGAAAGGACTTTCAGCTGTACTATTCATGACCATGATATTCATATTTTCATTGAATTTTCCATTGGAATATGGTTTGCCAATTTCAGTCCCTAGCCGTGTAGAACATAGAACAAACAGTACAGCACAGAACAGGCCCTTCGGCCCACGATGTTGTGCCGAGCTTTATCTGAAACCAAGATCAAGCTATCCCACTCCCTATCATCCTGGTGTGCTCCATGTGCCTATCCAAATAACCGCTTAAATGTTCCTAAAGTGTCTGACTCCACTATCACTGCAGGCAGTCCATTCCACACCCCAACCACTCTCTGCGTAAAGAACCTACCTCTGATATCCTTCCTGCATCTCCCACCACGAACCCTATAGTTATGCCCCCTTGTAATAGCTCCATCCACCCGAGGAAATAGTCTTTGAACGTTCACTCTATCTATCCCCTTCATCATTTTATACACCTCTATTAAGTCTCCCCTCAGCCTCCTCCGCTCCAGAGAGAACAGCCCTAGCTCCCTCAACCTTTCCTCATAAGACCTACTCTCCAAACCAGGCAGCATCCTGGTAAATCTCCTCTGCACTCTTTCCAGCGCTTCCACATCCTTCTTATAGTGAGGTGACCAGAACTGCACACAATATTCCAAATGTGGTCTCACCAAGGTCCTGTACAGTTGCAGCATAACCCCACGGCTCTTAAACTCCAATCCCCTGTTAATAAAAGCTAACACACTATAGGCCTTCTTCACAGCTCTATCCACTTGAGTGGCAACCTTTAGAGATCTGTGGATATGGACCCCAAGATCTCTCTGTTCCTCCACAGTCTTCAGAACCCTACCTTTGACCCTGTAATCCACATTTAAATTAGTCCTACCAAAATGAATCACCTCACATTTATCAGGGTTAAACTCCATTTGCCATTTTTCAGCCCAGCTTTGCATCCTATCTATGTCTCTTTGCAGCCTACAACAACCCTCCACCTCATCCACTACTCCACCAATCTTGGTGTCATCAGCAAATTTACTGATCCACCCTTCAGCCCCCTCCTCTAAGTCATTAATAAAAATCACCAGGGTCATATAATTACCAGGGTCATTTCTATTCCCTTTCTTAAACAGAGGAACAACATTCGCCATTCTCCAGTCCTCTGGCACCATCCCCGTGGACAGCGAGGACCCAAAGATCAAAGCCAAAGGCTCTGCAATCTCATCCCTTGCCTCCCAAAGAATCCTAGGATACATTTCATCAGGCCCAGGGGACTTATCGACCTTCAGTTTATTCAAAACTGCCAGGACATCCTCCCTCCGAACATCTATTTCCTCCAGCCTATTAGCCTGTAACACCTTCTCTTCCTCAAAAACCTTCCTTGTGTCTCCCAAGATTTTGTCTATTGCTGTCGTTGGTGGTTCCTTGAAGTCGAAGATGATGTCCATCAGGTTTGTTTAGTCGTTAGATGACTTCGGAGCCCAATCCTGGATCCACAGGTTCTTCCAGAATGGGGCATGTTGTTGCGCAGAGAAGTGGAATTTGTAGCCCCAGGTTAGATTCTCTCTCCTTCCGCTGCTACCACCGTTCTGCCTTGCTATCAGGTAGCTGCGCTTCAGTGATTTGCAGCTTGACTGACCACATGGAGCCATGCTGAGTGGTCCACAGCCTTCTCCTCCCAGTCAGTAGTTTAATGCTTTCGTGCTCTCGGGAGGTCTTGAGCCTATCATTATACCTTTTTCTTTGACTGCCCTTAGATTGTTTGCCAGTGGAAAGTTGGTTCTGCAGGAGCAGGGCTTCAATACTAGTAGCCGCAGCTTCATGGAGGATGCTAGTGTTGGTCTGGCGGTTCTCCCATTTGATCCCTAGCTTTTGACGCAAGTACCACTGATGCAAGCTCTAGAGCATCTTAACGTGGAGTCGATGGACAGTCCAGATTTTACTACAGTAGCGGAGGGTGGTCAATATGGCCTTGGAAACCATAGCTCCCATTTGTCAAAGACACATCGATGCAACTTGAAGAAGGCAGCGCTGGCACAGTTGACATAATGCTGAACTTCCTCATTGGTAGTGCCTTGGCACCCTTGCACAGAGTGAGCCGCCACAAAGCAGTCATCCGCAAACTGAAGGTCGTGGATGTCCATGGTGGTCAATTTTCTTTTTGCCTTTTAAGTGACCACAGTTGAAAAGCTTCCCACCCAGGCGATACTGGGTGCTGACACTGAGTTCTAGGTCATCTCGATTGAGATGGATGACGACGGTCAGGTAAACGATAAACAAGATGGGGATCATCTCACAACTATGTTTAACCCTTGCCTGGATGTGAAAGGTGCCAATTTCAACTCCTTCTCTCAGGATGGTGGCGGTCATATAATAACTCTTTTATTATGTCTTTAAGGCTAAATCTTAAAGACATTCTATAAAATGTAGGATGAAAATATTTCTATTTCATATTTTTAGATCTTTGGCAACTTTGATAATGCTGTGTGCCAACTTGCAATAGGATGTGGCGGCATCCTCTGATACATTATAAAGATTGTGTTCTTCTCACTAATCCCTTCTATTAGCCATGTATACTCTCCATCAACAATACCTAATTCTTTCAGAAGGATTTTTAACCATTGACAAGTAGATTGCGCAAATTGTATATGTAACTTTAATTCAATTTGCACTTTTCTCTGATTTTTATCAGCTGATGCCATTAACTCTGATGAGAAGAGTCAGCCTGAATTTTCTGGCCATTCATGTCCCATCGTTGCTGCCAATGAGAATGGAGAATTTTGGCGCTCAGCGAAATCTCTGTTCATTGCAGCAGAACCGAAGAATCCCAGCTGTGGGCAAGGTTGGAGAGTCTGACCTGCCATATATTGTTGAGGGGATACAATAATGGTAAACTGCAGTCCAACAGACTTTATGATGCTCCCTGTCGAGTTTCATTTTTTTAAGAAAAAGGTTTACTCAACAGCATAGTTATCTCATTAGAGACTACATTGTTACTTATAAAATGGCTTACTCCAACTACTCCCAATGTGGAACTACAACCCTCCCAAGTGATCTCAATTAGTTGTCATTGTCAATCCTGAAGGAAGTAGAATTTCTTTGTGTCGTCCACAGTAAGTGAATCAAGATATCATTTAAACCAATCTGTCCCTCAAACTCTTGAAATGTAAGCCCTCTCCAGTACCATAATGTTAAAGATGTCCACACCTAACACATTCACCACAGGGCTAAAACTCTTTGTGACCATTATGATTTTTAAAAAATCATCATTATCTTCAGTTTCTTCCTATTTATCTTCAGCATCTTCCCAGAATTTGCTTTGTCTTGTGTAATTTTGAGGAACCTGCCTCTTTGCTTTGGGCAGTTCACCATATAATGATACTTCAAGTCATAACTAACGAACCTATTGACTGTTCCTTGGGCACTCCTGAGATTTATTTGCCCATATTATTCTAATTTTGTCTTCTGTTGTAATAGTCATATCTGTTAAATATACTTTCATCCTCATTTTCCCCATCTTTAATCCTGCTGATGTATTGTTGCCTGTTTCCAATATCTGGATTATTTCAAAACCTGCTATCATTGAGCCTTTAATTCTTTTTGTCTCTGGAACTTCTCGTGTTCTATGAGGGTTGAGGGAAATGACTGTTTTCCACAAGTACATTAGTAAGACAGCAGGTATCTTCATCTCTGAGAACCTGAACATGAATTAGAGACGTGGGCCTGTCCATATGACACACTTTAGCTCAATCCAGTAATTATAAACGCTGAAACTGATTTGGGATTTCGAAATTGAATTTTATACAATCTATTAAAGTCTATGATGACTGAATGTTTCCTGAAATCTACCAAATTCTGACCACACCTCAGACATTTAGAATATTATTTTGCTTGTAGATTTCATCCAGAAACTCCCTAATAGCAGGTTTAAACCTCTTCATTACTCAATTAATGGGCATCTTTCTTAAAAAATACTTTACTTATGATCCTCTTGTAGGATGCACCTATGCCAGATCTCCTTCCTTGCTTGATAGGATCTCAACCCTTGTCCACATATCCACTTCATTTTTCCATTGGTCATGTGGTCAGACTCTGAGAACATCGGAGACAATGATACTGTGACAATTTACACTTGATTTTTGCCATTTTCTTCAATGGCCAATAGGATTTTAGTTTTATGTCTGAAAAAAATTCCTGTCTTAGTTTCCATCGTTCACCTTTATGCAACCATTCTCTGCTTCCATGTTATATTCCAGAAAACCTGGTGGTGAAGGATAGAAATGGCGACAATGTTTACATACCTTCGTAGCTTTCTATTTACAGAGATACATATTACAGACATGCACCCTAAACCAAACACCACATTTTCAGTCTGTTTCTATTTACAGGAGCACAACTGAACCCCCCCACCCCCCCACCGCCCCAGATAAATGCCCACTATTAAATTAAAGACAGTTAATATACACTTAATATCCCATGCCACTTTTTGTTTTGCAAGACAGCAAGCAAAAGTGGAGCAGTTTTACTGACGAGCAGCCTCACTCCACAGCTGAGCTGTTGTGCTTGATGCCCAAAAACATGTAATGTAGGAAGAATACAAAGCTATTGAGGGGCGAACAGAAAAGAGCTGTGGTCTGAAACACACAATGAGATATTCCACAACAGGGCTCTCATGGTGACCATATCCCTGGCTATTTGTCCAAAAGGAACATACCAATGTAACTGAGCCATGAGCAAGTTGTGCTTGGACTTCTTGTTGGTCCTTGCAGCACTTCTGAGGTTCTCTATTGAAATGTGATTTCAGTGGAGAAGCAGAAGCTATCCCAAGACTCATTGACAATGCTGCCTTGATCAGGAAGGCACTCGCCTTGACAAATTATTTTCAGTTTTGTTTTAAATCCTCACATTATTCATATTGTAATAGCCTTGATTACATATATTTATTACAAAATTATTAATTCAGAATATGATCAAAAATTACGAGAAGTTCTGTGCCTCTGCCTGGACAAAGCTTATATCAATTAACTTATATCAATTTTTTTGTGGTCCATTTGTCCACCACTTGCCCAAAAAAATGTGCTGACATGTTATTGTTAAAGGATGGTGCTTTCAGACATTTGTGCCTCAGTTGGTTGTTCATTTTTGTTGTTGAGTGGGGAAAGACTTTCATTTTGCACTGATGTGCTGGAAAGTGATGAAACTTGGAGGATTTTCAACTATATTCATTTATTTGCACAGTATGCTTCCAGAGCTTTTAAAATGAAAGGAAAATCTAGGGGAGAAAACCCTGTTCAAAATACTTTCTCTCATGTTCAAGATACTCAGTTGATAACTTATTCATAGAAAATTTAAGTCATTTAATAGAAAGTCTTTGGCCTCAGTAGAGGCTCCATTGTCTCTTTATGTCCAGAAACCTATAGGTACTCATTTAATTGCAACTGAGTTAAGACTAACCATCGGAACAGTCTGGTGCGGCCTGGCCTTACTAAAACACACCAATGCTGAGTATTTTGAAGACTTGATGTGTTTTTCCTTGGTAGAAAAGTTGACATATTGTCACATCATTGTTTCAAATAACATCTGGACCTGACAAATTTCTGAATAGCTAACTTCTGAATATGGCAAACTAATTTTGCCATTTCAAAGTGGTAACAATCCTACACAAGCAATATTTTTATGTTATAAACTGTTTCTCCTGCTTATTAAATTTTTTAACAGGTAGTGTAATCTGGAAACGTATGTAACTTTTGCACACCATGACACCACCTCTCCCGACCCCTCTGCTGTCTCTAAATTGTCAGGTGTTTGCCTTCATCCGATTCTGAATGAGCAAGTGTTTTCTCCAACTAAATACTGAGAAGGCAGAACCCATCGTCTTCGGTCTTCAGCACAAACACTCCACCTACTCCTTGGCAATTGCCTGAGGCTGAACCAGACTGGTGCCATATTTGACCCTAAGATGAACTTCACACCGCATCACTATGACTATCTACACCCATAACATTGCCCAACTGGCCTGCCTTCAGTTCATCTGCTGCTGAAACTCTGAACCATGTCTTTGTTACCTGTAAGAAGTTTAACAACACCAGGTTAAAGTCCAACAGGTTTATTTGGTAGCAAAAGCCACACAAGCTTTCGGAGCTCCAAGCCCCTTCTTCACGTGAGTGGGAATTCTGTTCACAAACAGGGCATATAAAGACACAGACTCAATTCACATGAATAATGGTTGGAATGCGAATACTTACAGCTAATCAAGTCTTTAAGATACAAAGAATGTGAGTGGAGAGAGCATCAAGACAGGCTAAAAAGATGTGTATGTCTTACCTGTAGGCATACTTGTTCAAGGTCACTCCTGGCATTTAACAAACCACCTACTGTCTTAGTAAAGTTGAGGTCACCCAAAATTCTGCAGCCCATATTCTAACTCGCACCAAGTACTGTTCACCCATCACCCCATACTCACTTACTGATGTTGGCTCCCAAGTTAAACAATGTTTCTGTTGTAAAAATCATCAACTTTGTTTTCAAACTCCTCTCACCCATCCCTATCTCTGTAATCCTCTCCAACCCACAGCCTGCTAAACTATCAACACTCCTCTAATTCCGACCATATGAGCATCCCCGATTAATTGTTCCACCGTTGGAAACTTCAGTTGTTTGGGCCATCAGCTCTGGAATTCCCTCCTTAAACTTCTTTACCTCGCTTTCCTCCTTTAAGATGCTCATTAAAGCTCTTTGACCAAGCTTTTGTCATCTGCTCTAACATCTTATTATTTTATTTATACTGAAACTGCTAAGTGTCTTGGGATGTCTTACTACACACAGTAAAAACATTATAAAAATACAAGCTGTTGTCATTTAAATTTAAGCTAAGTCTGTCATTATTTACTGAATGGGCCTGCTGGAACATGGATCGGACACTGGTTATTCTAGTATAAATCCTTATAAGATATAGGGGCAGAAGTAAGCCCGTAGAATCTGCTCTGCTATTAAATGAGATCATGTCCAATTTACTATGTAATCCTGTACTTCACTTTCCACCTTCTCCCACCTGATTCCCTTGCTGATTAAAAATCTGTCCATCTCAACTTTGAACATACTTAATGACCCAGCCTCTACAGCCCTTTATGATAATGAATGTCATAGATTCACCACATTCTGAGAGAAGAAATTCCTTATCAACTCTGTCTTAAATGGGCAACTTCTCAGCATCTACCATGTCAAGCCCCCTGAGAATCCTATCTGTTGCAATAAGGCCGTCTCTCATTCTTCTAAACTTCAATGAGTATGTGAGTACAAGCCCAACCTACTCAACCTCTCGTAAGAAAATCCCTCCATACCTGTGTTCAACCTAGTGAACCTTCTCTAGTGAACCTGGACTGCTTCCAACGCCAGTATCTATTCCCTTAGATAAGGGGATCAAAACTATTCACAGTATTCCAGGTGTGGTGTAACTAGTACCTTGTACGGTTTAGCAAGACTCCCCTAGTTTTATACTCCATTCCCTTTTAAAAGCCAACATTCTGTTTGCCCTCCCTATTACCTGCTGAGCATGTATGCTAGCTTTTTGTCTTTTATGTACAAATTCCTCTGAGCTGTCCCTTTCTGCCATCTTTCTCCATTTAAATAATATTCAGCTCCTTTATTCTTTCTACCAAAGTGCATAACGTCACATTTTCTTATGTTATATTCTATCTGCTAAAATTTTTCTCACGCACTTAACCTGCCCATATCCCTCTGTAGATTCTTTGGCCGGAATTTTACTGGCATGCCCACCCTGGAATCGGTGCTGGCGAGGTTCGCAGAACGGCATTCTCCATTGGCTTTGGGCGGGATCCTACAAGCCTCAGACAGGCATGCCGTAAAATTCGGCTCTTGTCATCCTCACCACTTGCCTTCCCACCTATTTTTGTGTCATCCACAAACTTGGCAATCGTGGCAAACTTGGCACTTACTTTGTCCAAGTCATTAATACATATTGTAAATAATTGCAGGCCCAGAACTGATCCCTGTAACTCTACAAGTTGCAAGTTGCCATCCTGAAAATGCCCCTCTTATACTACCTTCTATCAGTTAGCCAATCATCTATCCATGCCAGTATACAACACCATGGGCTCTTGTCTCATTAAGTAGCCTTTTGTGCAGTTTCTTATTGAATGTTAATCCAAGTATATTACATCTACTGGTTCCCCTTTATCGATCCTGCTCGTTACCACCTGAAATAATTCTAATAAATTTGTCAGGCATGATTTACCCTTCGTGAAGCCATGCTGACTGCTTGAACATATTATGCATTTCTAAATGCTCTGCTACTGCATCCTTTATAATAGACTGTAACGTTTTCCAATGACAGATGTTAAGTTAACTACAGTTACCTGTTTTTGTCTACCCTCTTTTTTGAATAAGGGTGTTACATTGACAATTTTCTAATCCTCTGGGACTTTCTCATAATTTAAGTATTCTTGGAAGATTACTACAAGTGCATCCACTATCTCTGTAGCTGCTTCCTTTGATATCCTAGGATGCAATCCATCAGGTCCAGGGGACCTATCAGCCTTAAGTCCCTTATTTTCCCGAGTACTTTTTCTCGAGTGATAGTTATTGTATTTATTTCCTCCCCCACTTCTGTCCCTTGATTATTTCATATTTTTGGAATGTTATTAGTATCGTCCACCATTTCCTGGTTCCCCATTATTCCCCAGTCTCATTCTCTAAGGGGCCTATGTTCACTTTGGCTTCTCTTTCTTTTTATATATTTAAAGAAGCTCTTACTGTCCAATTGTATTTGCTGATGTACCCTCATAGTTTATCTTCTTCCTTTTTTTGGTGAGTTTTTGATGGTTTTCAAAACTTTCTCAATTCTCAGATTTTCCACTAATCTTTGCCACATTGTATGCTTTTTTTATTTCGGTTTAATACTATCCTTAACTTCCTTGGTTAACCATGATTGATTCACCCCCTACCTAGAATCCATCTTCCACACTAGCATATATCTTTGTGTGAGTCATGAACTATTTTCATAAACGTCTGCTATTGCTGATCATCTTTTCTCCCTCCCGTTCTCTCCAGCCAACTCTGCCCTCATTCCTTTATAATTACCCTTATTTAAGTTCAGCACAGTTATTTCTGACTCGCGTTTCTCACACTCAAAACTGAATGCTAAATTCTACCATGTTGTGGTCACTGGTTCCTAGGGGATCTTTTACTCCAAGATTGCTTATTAAACATTACCAGATCCAAAAATAGCCTGATCCCTGGTTAGATCTACAGCATATTGTTCTTGGAAAATGTTGCGAATACACTCCATGAATTCTATCTCATGACTATCTCTGCCAATTTGATTTTTCCAATTCGCATGAAGATTAAAGTCATCCATGACTAACGTATTAATTTTTTAGATGCCCTCATATTTCCTAATTTATTCTCCATCCTACAGTTTGGCTAGAGTTAGGGGGCCTATGGACTACTCTCACCAGTGTCGTCTTCCCCTTGTTATTTTTTGCCTCCATCCATATGGATCCATATCCATCTCCTGATCCAAGATCATTTCTTGCTATCATACTTATTCCGTCTCATACTAACAAAGCTACCCCATCACCCTTCCCTTCTTGCCATGGAGGTTCTGTTGTTTAATTTAGTGCCTAATTCCTCAAACTCTGTATGCAGAATCTCCTTCCTTGTTTTATCTATGTCGCTTTTATTTACGTGGACCATGATAATGGGCTCCTCCCCCTCCCACTCCCACTCCCACTCCCACAGCATGTTCCTCTCCAGCCTGGAGCAGATGTCTCAAACCCTGACACCAGGCAGGCAACACAGCCGCCTGAACCTTTGCTCCTTCCTACGGGGAACAGTGTCAATTTCCCTCACTATGCTGTTCCCTACTACCACTATATTTTTATGTGCCCTCTTCACTTGAATGGCATCTGGTACCACAGTGCTATGGCCAATCATCCACCCTGCAGCTCCCACTCTCAACCAAACAAGCTGAAAGAGCCTCAAACCTGGTGGACAATTGCAGAGGCTGACACTACTGCGCTCCAGCCCTCTAGGTTGCTTTACCTGCCACAGCTGTAGTCACATTCTTCTGTCCCTGACCACTTTCCAAACCAGAAGATTCTATCCTCAGGGATGTGACAGGTCGATTGGCGTTGCAAGCCAGTAAGATCGTGAGAGAAACTGCAATTTTACTGGCCCTTATCTGCCGGCGTGAGGTTGATTTTAATATTTATAAGATTATTTGAATATCAGTAGTGAGTCCCGGGCATAAACATCCAGGCTCACTTTCCTTAATGGTCGCACTGATGGAGGTCCTCACCAGCAAGGATCACGCCGTGAGGGGGGAGGGTAGTGAGGGGGGAGGGTAGTGAGGGGAGAGACCTGATGTGATGGCCTTGCCAGTGGGACCAAAGGCTATTGAGAGCCCCCTGGGTGGTTGGGGGCAGGGGCGGCAGTGCCCCTTGAGCGGTGCCAGCTGTAAACTGCCAGCCTGGAACCTTGACACTGCCCACCGAGCACCACACAGTGCCAAAGGGTGGGTCCTAAAGGAAGGGGGCCGGGCCTGAAGGGGAGACAGCACGTGGGGGCTGCGCACTCCACTCAAGTTTGCCAGGGTGTAGTTGAATGGGGGCAGCAATCAGCTATGGTGGGAGGGGATCACGATCGGGGATGGGTGGTGGTCTGATGTCTGTGGGGGACAGGGGATAGTGACAGTCCCCCAGTATATTGTGTACTTTTGACATAGTGCACTGGGAGATCAGGGTGCATGCATAATAGTGCCCTCTAGTAGTCAGCAGCTGGCTTCATGGCATGAATAGAATCAATCCAGTCCCCCTACTGACGGGAATCACACTTTCCTCTCTTTTTCTAAGTGTCATAAGCATAAGATTTGATTTTTTTTCTCGCTGAAAAATTAGGTCTGAAACTCTCCTGTTTTCATGCTCATTCGGCGCTAGAATTGTTTTGGTAAGATCGCCCCCACGGTCTCTGAGGGGCTGAGAAAGGGACAGTGGGAGAGGTGGTGAAAAAGAGAGAGAGGCAGACAAAAATTCTCTGAGGGACTGAGGAAGACAGACAGCCTTTGACAGTGTGAGGGAGGGAGTCTCTGAGTGGGTGAGAGAGAGAGCGACTCCTAGATGTAAGAGAGCGAGGCAGACAGTCAGACTTCACTGAGGTATGCATGATGGAGTGGGAGAGAGGTAGACTCCAAGGAAGTGGCAGAGAAAGAGAGGCAGTCTTGAGAGGATCTATGTGTGTGAATGAGAGGGAGACCAGTGGTTTGTGGGAAAGATAGAAAAAGATACTGTACCCTTTAATTGTACTCCCTAAAATGGGGTTAGAAATCAGAGAATTGGGACTTGCCTGCCACTTCTAAAGGGCTCCTAAGTCAACTGACTCAGTGAAAATCCGCACAAGAGCGAGAGAAAGGCTCCAAGGGGGTAGGAGAGAGTGAGGGAGAGAGAGAATCTTGAGAAGGGGAGAGACTTGAAAGAGGAGTGGGGGAAGCGAGAGATGCTTAGGGGGTATGTGAGAGAGACATACAGACAGACTCAGAAGTTCAGATGGCAAGGTGGACAGATCTGAGCAAGTATGGTGGCACAATGGGTAGCATGGCTGTCTCACAGCGCCAGGGACCCGAGTTCGATTCCCGGCTTGGGTTACTGTGTGGATTTTGCACGGTTTCCTCCGGGTGCTCTGGTTTCCTCCCACAGTCTGAAAGATGTGCTGATTAGGTGCATTGGCCATGCTAAATTCTCCCTCAGTGTACCCCAAACAGGTGCCGGAGTGTGGCGACATGGGGATTTTCACTGTAACTTTGTTGCAGTGTTAATGTAAGCCTACTTGTGGCACTAATAAATAAACTTCAAACTTTTAAAAAGTATGATTAATGTCATATGTTGTTAGACGTATTGCCAAGTGGAAATGTGAATCATCTGAGCCATTATCATACTGGCCTCTCTAGATTGTAGACCTTTGACTATTTTTGAATAGTTTGTGCTAAATTTCCCGTCTAATGCCGTTTTGTTGGATGGTTCAAAAGGATATTCTGCTGTTCAATATTCTCTCTGATCACAGCCTTGACATACATTACATATTTTTCAAGTTTTAACAGGTGCTCTCCAACCTCTGGGCGTTATGTTAACGTTGGGAAAATCCGTTGAAGTTACTCATATATTCAGGATCTGATGATGGGATTGCAGTTCCAAGAAGAAGTCTTTTGCTGTTCTCAATGTCACCAGTTTGTTTGGACCATGTTTCTATCACTATTATATCACTGTATCACTATTGCTGTAAAGCAGAGGTTGATCCCCTCCTCTGAGAACTAACACCGAAACACCCAAAGAGGAGTACCTCACCCTATAATCTGTAAAAGTGTGTGTGAGGTTGTGCAACCTGCTCGTTAGCAACTTCTGGTGGTAAACAAAGAAACAACGAACAATACAGCACAGGAACAGGCCCTTCGACCCTCCAAGCCTGCACCGATCATGAGTTCCTAACTAGACCATCCGCTGGTATCCCTCTATTCCCAGTCTGTTCATGTGGCTATCTAGATAAGTCTTAAATGATCCTAGCATGTCTGCCTCAACCACCTTGCTTGGTAGTGCATTCCAGGCCCCCACCACCCTCTGTGTAAAATACGTCCCCCACATATCTGTATTGAACCTTGCCCACCTTACCTTGAACTTGTGACCCCTTGTGTTTGTCATTTCTGACCTGGGGAAAAAGCTTCCAGCTGTTCACCCTATCTATGCCCTTCATAATTTTATAAACTTCTATTAGGTCGCCCCTCAACCTCTGTCTTTCCAGGGAGAACAACCCTAGTTTACTCAATCTCACCTCATAGCTAATACCCTCCATACCAGGCAACATCCTGGTAAACCTTTTCTGCACTCTCTCCAAAGCTTCCATGTCCTTCTGGTAGTGTGGCGACCAGAACTGGATGCAGTATTCCAAATGTGGCCTCACCAACATTCTATATAACTGCAACATCATATGCCAACTTTTATACTCTATGCCCCATCCAATAAAGGCAAGCGTGCCATAAGCCTTCTTCACCACTTTTAAATTAAAATACACTCTCTAAAATCAACACGTAACAATTTGTTTATCTAACAGTGAACAATATCGATAGTTACAGGTGAGGTGCCTGAAGATTGGAGGGTGGCAAATATTGTGCGTTTGTTTAAAAAGGGCTGCAGGGAAAAGCCTGGGAACTACAGGCCGGTGTGCCTCACATCTGTGGTGGGTAAGTTGTTGGAAGGTATTTTGAGAGACGGGATCTACAGGCATTTAAAGAGGCAAGGACTGATTAGAGACAGTCAGCATGGCTTTGTGAGTGGAAAATCATGTCTCACAAAATTGGTTTAGTTTTTTGGAGGGGTAACCAAGAAGGTAGATGAGGGCAGTGCAGTTGATGTTGTCTACATGGACTTTGACAAGGCCTTTGACAAGGTACCGCATGATAGGTTGTTGCATAAGGTTAAATATCTCGGGATCCAGGGTGAGGTAGCTAAATAGATACAAAATTGGCTTGATGACGGAAGCCAGGGGGTGGTTGTAGAGGGTGTTTTTCAAACTGGAGGCCTGTGACCAGCGGTGTGCCTCAGGGATCGGTACTGGGTCCACTGTTATTTGTCATTTATATTAATAATTTGGATGAGAATATAGGGGGCATGGTTAGTAAGTTTGCAGATGACACCAAGATTGGTGGCATAGTGGGCAGTGAAGAAAGTTATCTTGGATTGCACCGGGATCTTGATCAATTGGGCCAGTGGGCTGACAAATGGCAGATGGAGTTTAATTTAGACAAATGCGAGGTGATGCATTTTGGTAGATTGTAACAGGGCAGGACTTACTCAGTTAAGGGTAGCGCATTGGGGAGAGTTACAGAACAAAGAGGTCTAGGGGTACAGATTCATAGCCCCTTGAAAGTGGAGTCGCAGGTGGACAGAGTGGTGAAGAAGGCATTCAGCATGCTTGCTTTCATTGGTCGGAACATTGAATACAGGAGTTGGGACGTCTTGTTGAAGTTGTACAAGACATTGGTAAGGCCACACTTGGAATACTGTGTACAGTTCTGGTCACCCTATTATAGAAAGGATATTATTAAACTAGAAAAAGTGCAGAAAAGATTTACTAGGATGCTACAGGGACTTGATAGTTTGAGTTATAAAGAGAGTCTGGATAGATTGGGACTTTTTTCTCTATAACATAGGAGGCTGAGGGGATGATCTTATAGAGGCCTACAAAATAATGAGGGGCATAGATCAGCTAGATAGAAATAGAACTGAGTGGGTAGATAGAGAAATATTTTCCATTGTTGGTGTAGTGTAGGACAAGGGGCAAAAGCTTAACATTAGAACGGGCGGGGGGGGGGGCATTTGGAACACAAGTTAGAAAGTACTCTGCACAGAAGAGTGGTGGAATAATGGAACTTCGCTGCAAAAAGCAGAATCCAGTTGAATTAATTTTTAAATCTAAGATTGATAGATTTTTACTAGCCAAGGATATTAAGAGATATGGAGCTGGGATACAGATCTCATGGTTTCACTGAATGGTGGTAGAGGCTCAAGAGGGTGAATGTTGTAATCCTGTTACTAAGTTCCTTCAGCTAAACTAGAACATAAGAAAAAGGTGTAGGAGTAATCTAAAGGTACTTTGAACCTGTTCTTGTTTTCAGTATGATTGTGGCTGAGCTTTGAACCACTACTCCACTTTCCTGTCTAAACCCTGTATCCCTTGATTCACCAAGAGGCCAGAAATATGTATATCTCAGCCTTGAATATACCAATGATCCTCGCATCCACATCTGTCTGTCTGCTCACATTGACTGGCTGTATACTCTCCCCCTCCAGAATGTCCAGCAGCCGCTCTGTGACATTGTTGACACTGGTATCAGGGATGTCCAGTTTTGAACTGTTCTGGATTTATCCCATTTAGCACAATGGTATTGTCACATAACATGATGAAGGGACTTGTATACTGCATTTGTAGGATAAAAGAATCTGAAGCGATGGCATGTGGGGTTGGGTGCAACAACAACAACCGTTTTATTGAATATTGTTAACTCTTACAAAGGCTTGGTCTCGACTACGGCAAAGCCCGCGAAGCAGCAAATGATGTCACAGACTATACATGCAACTAGACACTTAAAGTGACAGCACAACACAACAACAACACCAAATACATAACATCCCTTCCCTTTTACTTCTAAGGTCCAATAACAATGAATAACCATAGTACTTCACATAGCCATCAAGACGTATATTCAAGGGCAGGCAATGAATCATTAAACAGCAATAAACAGTTAAGAGGAAAGATGATCAGCTGGCTGTCTATTCTGCACTGGTTGCCTGCGCACTTCAGGGATTTGGTTGTTCTTGATCTTAAACGTACTCTCCGGTTCGTCAGAGGATGTCTCTACCCTGGAAGACATAACTCGTTTGCAGAAGGAAGACTAGTAGTAGCAAGGGATTCTTCAGCAATCTCAGTTTCTGCTAATTGATCCAATATGTCACAATATCTTGGAAATTGAACATTAAGAAGTTGTTCATAACACCATAGTTATTTCTGTGTAACTGAAGTCAGGAGCTCTGTAATGTATTGATTAGATCTATCTTTGGTAAATTATTTGACATGCTTACATTCTTCTAGGAGCATTTTATATATTTCTCAATACCTTACTACAATCAAATAATGGGGCTCTTCGTGTTTTATAGCAAATTTCAGCAATCTTTTTTGTTTTGCAGACATTGTTCAGCAATCAAAAAAACCTTGCAAACAAAGAAGAAATAAATGCTAAAAGTGACACTTCAAAAAAGATGTCAGAAGCTTCCAAGAAGATGTCTGTAGAGAGAGTTTATCAGAAGAAAACACAGCTGGAACACATCCTTCTCCGTCCTGACTCGTACATTGGCTCTGTGGAACCTGTAACCCAGGTATTTGTTTTTATATAGTTTCCTGTGGCATTCATTGCTTGTTGATTTGAAGTAAGAGAATTGTGTTCTTTTAATTAATTTAGTGAAGACTCAAACGCAATTTCTAATATAAACAGCTTGGGTTTAGATGTTGTATTAACTTTTAAAATATTTTTCTCCTGTAATGGTGGTCATGTGATTTGGGATCTTGGGGATTGCTGATCACCCCTTTTTCGTTTCACAACCTAATAATGCTTAGATTAAAGAGCAGCACTGGCTGGCGAGGGCAGGTGTAACCATACTTACCTAGAGGTCTGTTAGATACTTTAAAGAAAGGTGATTGTTTCTCTTCAATGCACTTTAAGTTAAAGGCTAAATCAATTTAAGATATAATAGGGCCTTTAACTCAAACGTAACTGATAAATGTTAATGGCTAGGGAATATAAGGTTCCATAATCTGATCTGCCCAACCAGGACAGCACTTTGCAAAGGTCTAGGGCCATGTGGTGTATTTCACTTATCAAGTAAGGATACAGCTACAGACAAAGTCTCACATGGTATGATATAATGTCTTACATATTGAGTTAATTGAATATACTTTGATTCCTTGATAATTACACATAACTATACTAAAACTAATTATTAAATACAGGCTTTCCTACACATTGACATCGGCACAAAAGGAAAAAAATGTATGTTTAAATATGTTATACTACTCATCTCAAATTATCAATTATATTTTCTTGGAGCTTTATAAAAATAGCCCATCTCTGCACAAAGTTAGGAATGACAAAACCCATAGCTATATTTTTAGACGTTTTTTCATTTTACCAGTGGACATAATATGAAAGTTTCAAGTAACTAGCATTATGCTTCACTAAAATCCCAGTCTATGTAGTGTCATGAAGGCTTTAAATGTTGTTTTCCTTCTCATGGAGTGAGAAATTCAATTTAAAATGACCGAGCAGCAAAGCCTTTTTACTAAAAAAAAGTCAGTTTATTTAAGTGTAATGCTCTGTAAGTTACCTAATAGAAAGTAAAGTTACTAACGCACGCACAAAGACTATAAACTTAAATCGAGATTAAGTTGGGTATGTTTTGAAGTTGAGTTGTGTTGTCTGATGCGAAGGTCTGGAGGCTGTGCAGTTGTCTCTGTGACTATGTTAGCAACCACTGTTGAATTGCTGGAGGTCCCTTTCGCAGGTTGGTTTAGTAGATAGAATCAGAGTTCACAGGGAGGAGAGAAGTGTCGCACTTTTCACTACCTAGTTATTTTACAGCAGACCAGTAGCTGTTTTTAGTTTCATTTCTCTGGTTTCCTAAATTCAAATCTTTCCAAGATGGTGTTCCCAGCTTTCTGCCCTTTTCAATGCTTTTTTTAATGCAAAAAAGGTACAAAATAGTAGCATGAAAATTTCATTCCCGCTATTGTCAACATGGATGACAATATTTCTGATCGGTGCTCAACAATATGAATTGGGTGCACCATTCTAGTGGTTGTTTGTGTCATTTTGATTTATTTCAAATGTTGCAGCAAAGCTTGCATCAATAATGGTGACCATGAAATTACCGGATCATGATAAAAACCCACCTGGTTCACTAGCATACATTAAGGTACAAAGTCTGGCCTATAAGTGATTTCGAACCCACAGCAATGCGTTGACTCTTAACTGTCCTTTGTAATAGCTTAGCAAGCCACTCATTTTATGAACCCACCAGGCACCAGACGTGATGAAGTTATGTCCAGCCCAACTGACAATACAGTCTACCGTACTAACTTCTGGTGACTTTTTCCAAAATTGGGAGAGCTCGCCCTTAGTCAGCAGCAGCTTGACTTGGTCTTACTCATAGAATCATGTTTTTCAGCCTTTATACCAGGCATCTCCAACACTATTCCTAGTAATGTCCTGTTCCATTGCCACTCAGTAGAGGTGATTGCACAGTTTACCATTGTGAGCAGTGGCTCTGGGAGTCCTCACCATTGACTTCGGACTTAATGAAATCTCATGACATCAAGTCAGAAGAATGGAAAAGAATTCAGCTGCTGATAGTCACCTACTGCACACCCTCAGCTGATGTTGAATCAAAATTCCTCCATGTTGAGCATCATTCAGGCATTGAGGATTGCACAGAATGGACTCCGGGTGGTGAACTTGAATATCCATCACTAAGAGGCTCCATAGCACTCGAGTACTAAGGAATGTAGAATCCTTATGATGCAGAAGGAAGCCATTTGGCCCATTGGGTCTGCACCGACTCTCCGACAGAGCAGGCCCACCCCCCACTCTATCCCTATAACCCCATGCATTTACCCTGCTTATCCCCTGAACTTGCACATCTTGGGACACTAAGGAGCAATTTAGCATGGCCATTCCACCTCACCTGCACATCTTTGGACTGTGGGAGGAAATTGGAGCACCTGGAGAAAGTCCATGCTGACAGGTTGAACATGCAAACTCCACACAGTCACCCATGGCTGGAATCGAACCTGGGTCCCTGGTGCAATGAGGCAGCAGTACTAACCACTGTGCCAGACTGGTGCCAGAATCAACATGAAGCATAAACCCGGTGAACCCATTCTTGTCAATCTGTCTGTTACAGATGCATCTGTCTATGATGGTACTTGTAGGAGTGCCAATTGCATAGAACTTGTAGAGAAGTTGTTCCATCATCACATTGAGAATACCCTTCACATTGTGTGGCAGTGATGATGATGCATTCTTCTGTCTCTCTGACAAATGAAAGGCATCTGATAATGCATCATTTTGCACCATACTGACCATTATGCCAGAGGAGCCACGAGGGCGGAAAGGAGGTACAGTGGTTAGCACTACTTCCTCACAGCGCCAGGGACCTGGGTTTGATTCTGTCTTTAGGTGACTCTGTGTGGAGTTTGCACGTTTTCCCTGTATCTGTATGGACTTGCTCTGGGTTCTCCAGTCTCTTCCCATAGTCCAAAGATGTACAGGTTGGGTGGATTAGCCATGCTAAATTGCCTTTTAGTGTCCAAAGATATATCGGTTTGGTGGATTAGCCATGGTAAATGCCTGGGATTATGAGGATAGCACAGAGGGTGGGATGCTGTTTCGAAGAGTTGGTGCAGACTTGATGGGCCGAATAGCCGCCTTCTGCACTGTAGGGATTCTATGGATTTACGCAACACCTTCCACAGGCCTTCATGGTTTTCCTTATTCTGCTTGTGGGACTTTTGAATTTGCCCTACTGCAAAGATTATGTTGAGTGTTCTTTGTCTAGCACGAAATTCATACTGATTCTTCTTCTGAATCTATAAGATGAGTGACATCTTGTCAAGAGTAATCCTTGCAAGAAATTTTGCTGCTGTGCAGAGAAGAGAGAAGCTTAAAAATTCCATATACCGGCATAAGGCATGCGAGGTGCTTGAAATTGCTAGAGCAAAAATATTTCTTTAAAAATGACATCCAGAAATTTCTGAAGGGAAAAGTGGAGGCAGCAGAAAGGGAGTCAACCTAGGTGTAGTTAGATGATAGAGGTCACCAAATGGTTGTGAACAAGCTACAGCGGATCTGTGAGGGTGGTGCAAGACAGACAAGTGTGACACATCATGATGCAGATCTGCTGGTAGGGGAGCTACAAGTAGCAACAGGAGAGAAGTGAAATACTAGAAATGATCACCGATGGACTCTTTTCCCTTCTATTTGCAGAGATGAGAAATTTCTGC
This sequence comes from Mustelus asterias, assembly GCF_964213995.1. Taxonomy (NCBI): domain Eukaryota; kingdom Metazoa; phylum Chordata; class Chondrichthyes; order Carcharhiniformes; family Triakidae; genus Mustelus; species Mustelus asterias. The sequence goes on along the minus strand of NC_135802.1, from coordinate 101,045,019 downwards.
CATTTGGTGGACTTCTGGCAATGAAATTTCAGAAATCTGCCATTTTAAATATTAATTCTGATCTTTGGGGCTGGTATGGGGTTTAAAAAAATCACAACTCTCGTTAGTCAGTGAGATGGGGTACTGATTGCAGGTTTGTGATTGGACGAGTAGCATGCACAGGAGAGACAGAGGTGGTTCTCCAGTTATAGCTTCTGTTGCTCTCCAGTGTCATTGTTTCAGTTTCTCCAAACATGGGTTTTCTCACACCCACTTTTGCTGCTCCCGTAGAAGCAGATTCTATGGTTGGAGGGAACCAGTGATTGGAGGAATTGAACCTGTATTCTGGCTAGACCCATAGTTGCCAGGCAGCAGACTTACAGCTGCTCTCTCCCATTGACAAATCATCAATGGTGGTGCTGATGCAAGGGCTTCATTGTCCCGCACTTAGTTCCCTGACTCTTTAAGCACAGTACCCCTGTTGTGCAGCTCCAGGAGCTCCTGGTAGCAGCTCTATAGCGCTCTCTCGCAGTCGATGGTCATGACAAAGTACTCGTCCTGGTGTAGAGGACTAGCAGGTACTTGTCCTTAGAGTTGGCCCTCTTGTTAATTGTGAAGCAACTCTCTAGCTGGACCAAATGCATGGGAGTGCCTGCCTTGTGCCTCCGTTTCTTCTTGTTTTGGTAGTATTTGAGCCAGGTTACCCAGCTCGCTTGGAATCCACAATACGAAGAACTGCCTGTGCGTGCTCTTGAGTTTCCTGTAGTAACCCACCTTTGGCATGTCCAAAAAACCTTCACTCTTACATCCCAGAGACCTCCTTTCATCAATATACCCTGTGCCCTGTACATGCTTTGATGGTCAGTGATTCCGTTCACTGTGTCGATTTACTTCATACAATCCTTAATTGCAAATGCAGCATTGCTTTCTTGTTATTAAAGGGCCATCCTATTTCTGTGTTTGTGCATGTGCATGCATGTTGCTTACGTAAGGTTGGTAACAGCTATCTAGTCAAATCTTCATTTTACACCTTCATGGAGGGCTAGGATATAGTTTTACTTGGTCAACAAAATATTTTTAGATGAGAAAAACCCATCTACTAAAATTCTTTCCAGTCAGTATTATTGCTTGTTGGACATTTTGCCCTAGCAAACCAAAGTATGCTATTTGATAGGCACAGCTACATTCCTAAAATTCTCTGAATCAATTGAGTACATGGCTCTGGGGGGTTGAATTTAAGGAGTGGTTATTGCACGGAACAGGAGTACTCTGTGTGATTGCATAGCATCTTCTCAGCAGATGTCTCTTTACCTCCTCCTCCTTCCTCTCCCAACTTTACAATGTTTAAATATGGAACCAACTTTTTCAGAGCTTATGTTTGAATACGACAATTAGTTATTGAAATCTCTGCAAGCATAAATACCTAACTTTCCAATGATCTAACCTTCTCAATACTAAAATAATTCGATTTTTTTTTTTTTGTAAGGTATTAGTAACTGCTCATCTTAAACTTTTACAATTGCATCCATTTGTAGTGGTATAGAAACATTTGCCTTTCACTACAGATGATAAAATGTGTGTTAATTTTGCAGCTCCTTACCATGCAGTGACTTTGCCACTTTGCACTATAAGGTGTACCTGATTCCATTTCACCAAAAACTTTTTTGTCTTCAGCCACCAATTTTCAGATGATCTTGTCTTCGGCCAATCTCTTTCCTGGTTATGGAAGTAGTTATGTAATGTTGGGGCACAGTGCCCTGGTTCCAGATTAAGCAGACAAAGCTAATGCGTTTCCTAATCATGTGAGTTCCTCTGTACTTGGAAAACTTCAGGTGGAATGCCATTGGCTGTTGGAGACTTGCCCACTAACAGTTTCTTTGTGGTGCTACCTCCATACTAAATGGGATAGATTTAAAACCGATATAGCAGTTCAGGGCGGATATCCATGAGGTGCTATGGGGATAATCAGCACAATTTGTAATCTCCTGGACCATTATATGTTTTACTCGGGAGTGCTGGTAAAATTAAAGTTTTTTGTGAATCAGATGATACTCCCAACTGGCTGGTGCAAAATCTAGCACAAAGGAAGCTGCTTGTGGTTTTTGGAGGATGGTTATCTTTTGTCCAGGATATAGCTGAAGGGCTTCCTCCAAAGAATATCCTAGTTCCAACCATCTTCAACTGGTTCATCATGACTGGGCATTTTAGAACATAGAACATAGAAAGCCACAGCACAAACAGGCCCTTCGGCCCACAAGTTGCGCCGATCATATCCCTACCTCTAGGCCTATCTATAGCCCTCAATCACATTAAATCCCATGTACTCATCCAGAAGTCTCTTAAAAGACCCCAACGAGTTTGCCTCCACCACCACCGACGTCAGCCGATTCCACTCACCCACCACCCTCTGAGTGAAAAACTTACCCCTGACATCTCCTCTGTACCTACCCCCCAGCACCTTAAACCTGTGTCCTCTCGTAGCAACCATTTCAGCCCTTGGAAATAGCCTCTGAGAGTCTACCCTATCCAGACCTCTCAACATCTTGTAAACCTCTATCAGGTCACCTCTCATCCTTCGTCTCTCCAGGGAGAAGAGACCAAGCTCCCTCAACCTATCCTCATAAGGCATGCCCCCCAATCCAGGCAACATCCTTGTAAATCTCCTCTGCACCCTTTCAATGGCTTCAACATCTTTCCTGTAATGAGGTGACCAGAACTGCGCGCAGTACTCCAAGTGGGGTCTAACCAGGGTCCTATAAAGCTGCAGCATTATCTCCCGACTCCTAAACTCAATCCCTCGATTAATGAAGGCTAGTACGCCGTACGCCTTCTTGACCGCATCCTCCACCTGCGAGGCCGATTTAAGAGTCCTATGGACCCGGACCCCAAGGTCCTTCTGATCCTCTACACTGCTAAGAATGGTACCCTTCATATTATACTGCTGCTTCATCCCATTGGATCTGCCAAAATGGATCACTACACACTTATCCGGGTTGAAGTCCATCTGCCACTTCTCCGCCCAGTCTTGCATTCTATCTATGTCTCGCTGCAACTTCTGACATCCCTCCAAACTATCCACAACACCACCTACCTTGGTGTCGTCAGCAAACTTACCAACCCATCCCTCCACTTCCTCATCCAGGTCATTTATGAAAATGACAAAAAGCAAGGGTCCCAGAACAGATCCCTGGGGCACTCCACTGGTCACTGACCTCCATGCAGAGAAAGACCCCTCCACAGCCACTCTCTGCCTTCTGCAGGCAAGCCAGTTCTGGATCCACAAGGCAACAGCCCCTTGGATCCCATGCCCTCTCACTTTCTCAAGAAGTCTTGCATGGGGGACTTTATCGAACGCCTTGCTGAAGTCCATATAGACCACATCCACCGCTCTTCCTTCGTCAATGTGTTTGGTCACATTTTCAAAGAACTCAACCAGGCTCGTAAGGCACGACCTGCCCTTGACAAAGCCGTGCTGACTACTTTTGATCATACTAAACTTCTCTAGATGATCATAAATCCTGTCTCTCAGGATCCTCTCCATCAACTTACCAACCACTGAGGTTAGACTCACCGGTCGGTAATTTCCCGGGCTGTCCCTGTTCCCTTTCTTGAATATAGGGACCACATCTGCAATCCTCCAATCCTCCGGAACCTCTCCCGTCTCCATCGACGATGCAAAGATCATCGCCAAAGGCTCCGCAATCTCCTCCCTCGCCTCCCACAGTAACCTGGGGTACATCCCATCCGGTCCCGGCGACTTACCAACCTTGATGCCATTCAATAGTTCCAACACATCCTCTTTCTTTATGTCCACATGCTCGATCCTTTCTGTCCACCGCAAACCAGCAGTACAACCACCCAGATCCCTTTCCTCCGTGAATACCGAGGTAAAGTATTCATTAAGCACCTCCACCATTTCTAACGGTTCCGCACAAACTTTTCCCCCTTCACCTTTTAAGGGTCCTATGCCTTCACATCTCATCCTTTTACTCTTGACATATTTGTAGAAAGCCTTGGGATTCTCCTTAATCTTACCCGCCAAGGTCTTCTCATGACCCCTTCTCGCTCTCCTAATTTCCTTCTTAAGCTCCTTCCTACATCCCTATACTCCTCTAAATCCTTAACACCTCCTAGCTCTCTGAACCTTCTGTACATCTCTCTTTTCTTATTCACCAGGTTCATCACAACCTTCGTGCACCACGGTTCCCGTACCCTACCAACACCCCCCTGTCTCATCGGAACGTTGTCATGCAGAGCTCCAGACAAACATTCCTTGAAAATCCTCCACTTTCCTTCGGTACTTTTCCCCAAGAATGCCTCCTTCCAATTTACCCGTCTAATTTCCTCCCTGATGACACTGTATTTCCCTTTACTCCAGAGAAACACTTTCCTAGCCTGCCTGATCCTATCTCTTTCCAATGCTATCGTGAAGGAGATAGAATTATGATCGCTATCCCCAAGATGCTCACCCACCGAGAGATCCTCCACCTGTCCAGGTTCATTAGCCAGCACCAGATCAAGTACAGCCTCTCCTCTAGTAGGCTTATCCACATACTGTGTCAGGAAACTCTCCTGGACACACCTAACAAACTCCTCTCCATCCAAACCCCTAGCCCTAGGGATATTCCAATCTATGTTTGGGAAATTAAAATCTCCCATCACGACAACTCTGTTATTCCTACATCTCTCCAGGATCTGTTTCCCCATCTGCTCCTCAACATCTCTGTTACTATTGGGCGGCCTATAGAAAACACCCAGCAAAGTTACCGACCCCTTCCTGTTCCTAACCTCCACCCACAGAGACTCCGTAGTCAATCCCTCCACGGCGTCCACCTTCTCTACAGCCGTGACACTATCCCTGATCAACAGTGCCACTCCCCCCCCCTCTCTTGCCTCCCTCCCTGTCCTTCCTGAAACATCTAAAACCCGGCACCTGAAGCACCCAGTCCTGTCCCTGAGACATCCAAGTCTCCGTAATGGCCACCACATCACAATTCGAAGCAGCAATCCACGCTCTAAGCTCATCCATTTTATTCACTACACTCCTGGCATTAAAATAGACACATCTCAGACCTTCAGCCTGAGCACTTCCCTTCTCCATCACTCGTCTAACCTCCCTCTTACCCTGTCTACATTCCTTATCTATTTGCGAGCTAACCTCCTCACTCTCAGTCCCCTCATTTCGATTCCCTCCCCCCAACCTTTCTAGTTTAAAGTCTCTCCAGTAGCCTTAGCCAACCTCCCCGCCAGGATATTGGTCCCCCTGGGATTCAAGTGCCACCCGTCTTTTTTAAACAGGTCACACCTGCCCCTAAAGAGGTCCCAATGATCCAAGTACCCAAATCCTTGTCCCTTGCTCCAGTCCCTCAGCCACGCATTCATTCTCCACCGATTCCTGTTCTCACTCTCCCGCGGCACAGGCAGCAATCCCGAGATTACTACCTTTGCATTCCTCTTTCTCAGCTGTCTACCTAACTCCCTATATTCTCTTTTCATGACCCCTTCCCTCTTCCTACCTATGTCAGCAGTACCTATATGCATCACGACCTTCGGCTCCTCTCCCTCCCCCTTCAGGATTTCTTTTCACTAAGAGCATAGTGTTCTGTTCCAGCTGTTTGGACAATGAAACAATCTGTTCCTGCATTTAGACAGTGTTCAGAATAGGGCTGATATGTACTGCAAATCTTACTTGGCAAGTAATGACCATCTCCAACAAGAAAGAGTCTAAGCACCTCCATTACATTGAGCGACATTACAATTGCTAAGTCCTGCACCAGCAATATCCCAGGGATCACCACTGACCAAAAACTTAATTGCACCAGCCATATAAATACTGGGACATAAAGATCATGTCCAATGCTAGGTTTTCTGTAGAGTGTGATTCATTTACGACCTTCCCAGAGTCTTTTCACCCTCGACAAGGCACAAGTCAGGATTGTGTCAGAATAGTGTCCATTTGAATTGGTGTGTACAAGTCCAACAGCACTTGAGAAGCTCAACACCATCTAGGAAAAAACAGTCTGCTTGTTTAACAGCTCATCTGCCCTCCGGCTTAAGCATTCACCCCATCCACCACAAGTACACCACAGCTGCCATCTACACCATAGTAACTGACAAAACGTTCATCGACAGTACCTATAATTCCACAGCCTCTGCTGTCAAAAGAGTCAGGGCAGCTATGAAGAGGAACACCGTACTCTGCAAGTGACATCATCCTAACTTGAAAGTATATTGTCATTCCTTCATCATGACTGGGTCAGAATACTGGGAATCCATAGCAAACAGCAATGTGGTGGAGCTACACCACATGGACTGCAGAGGATCAAGAATGGAACTTGCTCCTATCTTGTCAAGGACAATAGAGATGGGTAGTAAGATGCTGGCTTTGACAGCAGTATCCACATGAGATGAACGAATAATTAAAAACAAATTCGGGTGTAAACTGAAATGGTCATAATTATCTGAATGTTTTCAAATTTCAAGAATCATTTGAAAGCTTGATTTCTTTTTGAATACTGGGGATGCTGGAAATTAGAAATTAAATCAAGAACTCTGTAATACTCAGGTTAGGCAGTATCTGTGAAGAGAGGGAAACAGTTAACCTTACAGGTCAATGACCTTCCTTCAGAACTGATGAAAATTATTGAACTGCAATAGTGAGCCGGATTTTTGTCAAGGAGGTGGGAAGGCTGAGTCGGGAAAATTGTCGACTTGGCAGATGTGTTTCTTTTAAAAAGATCCCAACCCACATTCTCATTCCAGGATGCCAGGGCGGGATGGAATCAAGCTTGCCTCTTCTGGAGACTAGCCCCAGGTGGCAATGGGGGCTGTGGATGGTGAGGCTGGCAGGCTGGAACATCTGCCCTCATTTACTGAGACATCGGCCCAGTTGTAAAGATGACCATCAGGCCCATAAACCCTAACCCTTCAGTCCCCTCATTGCTTGCTGAGATCTAAGTGCAGCGATTCTTGTAGCTCAGCCAGCAATTCATAATGAGACCATCTGGCAAATGTATCAACAGGCAGGCTGAACACATGGCCTCAGCAAGCAGTGTTTATACATATGCAGAGGGGAGGTAAAGCTTTGCTTGACTGGCATCTCCATTACCTTGTAATAACCTGTTGTGTCTTTGAAGATTTATTTTTACTGTAGGTATGTTAATTTACGTAAGTTTAAGAGGTCTGAAGTGGATAAAAGCTTCTTATAATAATAGCAAAGACTGTTGTTACACCCAGAGATATGATAGGGATGGCTTCTTTTTCCATATTTCAACTGACCAAAGAGCACGTTTTTTAAAAAAGTGTTTTAATCCCTGTTTGCTGTAACTGTTGGGAACAGAAAAATTATATATTTTTTTGTCTACGTTTTGAAAGATGGATAAATAGTTATTGTTCTACACCTGAATGCGCAACTACACACACACTTACAGACATGCAGATCCTCACACACACACACACACACACACGAAAAGGTTGTGATTATAAAAGTATAATGCCTTTAGGTCTTATAATTTCAATAGTTCTCTGTTATGCTTGTTTTTCCTCATGGTGATGGCTTGAAGCGATGCAGGCCTGTAATTATTATTTTTGTCCACTGAAGAAAAAGCTCTGGTAGTTTTAAGAAGATGGATTTGCAGTTGATTTATTCCATTCCAGTCAAGGTGCAATAGTGAAGCCGTGGTACGGTTCTTTAGGCAGAGTGTTTAAGGCCAACTTAGATCTTCACCTGCATGTGGCTTAAAGCTGGTGCTCTTAGGCAGGGTCTTTTCTATCTACATGCTTTCTATATGTTTCTGCCCCTGTCCAATTCAAAAATGCTTTATTAAAATCCTTTATTAGAAACATAGTTTCTGTGAATGTGATCAGATTATTTCTTTCCATTGTCCTCATGGTTTCTGATGATTAGGCTATTGTCAGACAGTGGAGTCCAGGTATTACCAGCATTACCATCTTAATAAAATTGAGTTTTGTACACCCATTTTCTGAATTTCACATATGGGGTTGAAGCTTCTACAACAGTATTGTGAAACCAGTCTTTTTAATTAGCTCGGAACGTACAGCCATTAACCACAGGAAGGGTCGTTTGTTTTTGAATGTTTCTCAAAGATATGCCCAGAAAGGTCTTTAATTACTTTTAATGACTTTGTCAAGACTTGTCCAGAATGCTGGAGCTGGTGGAGTTGTGTATGGGCAAAGAAACAGGTTATCTGACCTCCCAACATCATTTTGTCAGAGGAAAGCATTCACTTGGGTTTATATTTATTAAGTTTGTATTGCATGAGCATGACACTGACAGCTTTATGAGAAGCTAAGAGGGACAATGTATTTGAATAGGAATGGCTGCTTTTTTGTTGTTGGCTTAGAGCTATGGTTCCTCTGTGGTTCTTGATTCCTCTGAGAGGCCATGAAGCAGGTCCACTTACAAGAGACTCCACTATAATTGCAGGGGGTTTGAAATTTCCAACCCCGCAATAGAACTGGCAAAAGAATGAGCGCTTAATGTAGGCTGACTTATCCATGCCATTGAGAGTTACAGCGAATAGGGGGTCTTCCCACTTCATATTGGTCCTAACTCGGTGAAAATCCAGGCTGTTAACTTCAAACCTGTTTGATTTATGGAGATATCACCCAAGCATTTCAATTTGTGTGTGTTGCTTATAAGAAAGATTTTGTCAATGATTGACTAAAAATAGCAAATTATACTGTTTAAAAATTGTAATGAAGTTGTATTTTCTTTCCAGTCAATGTGGGTATATGATGAAGATGTGGGCATGAACCTGAGGGATGTCACCTTTGTTCCAGGCTTGTACAAAATATTTGATGAGATTCTTGGTAAGTATTTATCTTTTTGTTTGTGTGTTATGTGGTGTGTTGTCTGTGGGTCTCTCTCACTATCTGTGCTCTCAGCCAGTAATTTTAAGATGCACCAGTTAATGATTAAGGTCAGACAATGAAACCTGGATTTTCCTCCTCCTGCCACTTGATTTCTTGGTTTTCAGTCTGGTGGCCCGGTTAAGTTGCTGATGCCTTTAAATTTTACAGCAGCCCACAAGTTCATTTCTGAAATAGTGAATTTCCAGTTGAAGGTGATCCTTTTGCTGGGGTTTGTCAGGATTCTTAAGCAGCCACAGAAACATGTGATGTAGTGGTCTGTTCACTTCATTGTAATTGGGTGGAAATGGCGTTCCACAATTCATGAGTGAAAAGTCCAGGCATAAACACTTTTCCTCTAAGGGCCTGATTTTACCATTTTGAGTCTAAGTGCCGAATCTGGGTGTCAAATAGATCCACGCCTGGAATCCTCTTTCCAGCGCGCCCATATGTGTTTTGCCGGCTCCGGTCCGATTCGCACTGTGGGTGGGGCTTAGCACTGGCGGACCGATCGGAGCTCTGAACTGCGCATGCGCAGTTCGAAAAAAATCTGACAAAGCGCGCCCAGGTGCGAAAGAAAAAAAAAGCAGAAAGCGGAGAGAGTGGCTCTCTGATGATCATCCTCTGGTAGGGGGATGGGGGGGGGGCGGGGTGGGGAAGGAGGAGGGGGGCAGTGGGGGAGGAGGGAGGGGGAGGCAGAGGAGGAGGGGGGGTGGGATACACCATCACTGGTACACTACCAGACACAGATTACTCTTCCCTGCAGGGGCAAGAGAGCGGGAGAGATGGCTGTGGCTGGTAGTGTACCAGTGATGGTGTATCCCTTTACAGGCCCAGTTTGGTCCTTCTCCAGTGTCTCCTCTTGGACTTGTACTGGTCTTGTAGCCGGTTTTCATGCGGATCCACTGTGGAATCGGCTGGTTCTGCTTCATCTTAGCGAGGAATCGCTTCACCCTGAAAGTTTTGTGGGATGGCACGGCCGCACGTCCACTCCGGCAGGAGGGGTTTGTTCCTCTGGTGGGGAGGAGGGATTGCCTGCAGAGTGGCGGCGGACCCCCCTGCCCCCTCCCTCCCCACCGATCGGCCGCAGACTGGCAGCAGTCCCGTCCCCGTCCCCCCGAGGATGACCTGGGTCAGAGCGCCATTGCAGGCTCTGACCCCGCTCTTCGGAAGCTGCAGCAACGACTTCAGACTTTTATTTTGCAGGTCGCTTACAATGCGGGTGCGGAACGGGCCAGAAGACGGTAAAGTGGGATTTGGCGGTAGGGTTGGGCGCGTGGTTCATTGAGTTGATTTAAATGCATGCAAATGTCGGACCCGCGCCTGAATCGGGTGTCGGTAAAGCCACGATCTGCTCGGAATCGGGTGCAGATCGCGGTATAGGCCCGACGCCCAACTTTACCGCGATTTCGCGCCCGAAAACGGGCGCAAAGCTTTAGTAAAATCGGGCCCTAAAAGTGTTAATTCTTGTTATATCCATTGGTGTATTTTTTGAAATTATATAAACTGATTTATTTTGTCTGCAGTTAATGCCGCTGATAACAAGCAGAGGGACAAGAATATGTCGTGTATCAAAATTTCAATTGATGTGTAAGTATTTGAATAAGTGTTAAACATTCCACAACTATGTCCGTTAACGTGTGCACTTCCCTGCACATTTTGCTGCCATTCAAGACCTCTTGATGGATCTTTTTTTTAACTGACTTGTAAGTTTTCTTATCAATGCAGTTTTGTTCATGATGAATTCTAGAGAATTAAGGGATGCAATGAAAGATGCACTTGCCATTTATTTCACAGCTTAATTGATCTTGATTTGCATATGCACAAATAGGTTTGGCCATGGATGTCTTATCTTGCTCACAAATGCCTGGTTCTTTTGTATGAGTATGTGTTTGCAAGCTGTGTGTATAAATTTCTTCTGGGGCTGGCTTCAGCTTTTTAAATTTAATCAGGTTTAGGATTGAATAAGATTGTTCTTTGTCTAACACAATGAAGCAGCAGTTTATTTTTTCGCTAACCAGAAATGGCCTTCACCAATTTTCCAGGTAATTCAAAATGCTGTAACCAATTATAGAATAAATATCTACTTCACAAATTGACTAACAGAGGGCTTTGATTACTGTGACGATGGCAGTGAGTGGAATAGACAATGATGGAAATTAGAAGAGCAAGAGACCATTACTGCATAGACTGCTGGGAAAACTAATGCAATGGATATCACTGGAACGGGTGATACAGGACAGTGGACAAAAATAAGGCCGGGGTAGAGGACATCACACAGCTATGGAAGAGATCAAAGTGCAAAGCAGCAGCAGATGCTAGCCTTAGAACAGATGCTAGCATCTGTTCTAAGGCAGTCTCTCGGTATCGAAGATGACTTGCTTCCACTCCGATTCAGTGGATTCTGAGATGGCTGATAATTCCAAAGCACAATAGGCATGGCGGTTAGCACTGCTGCATCACAGCGCCAGGGACTTGAGTTCAATTCCTGCCCTGGGTGACTGTGTGGAGTTTGAACGTTCTCCCCATGTTTGCATGGGTTTCCTCCAGGTGCTCTGGTTTCCTCCCACAGTCCAAAGATGTGCAGATAAGGTTAATTGGACATGTTAAATTGCTCATAGTGGCATGGGGATTAGCAGTGTAAATATATGGGGTTAAGAGGATAGGGCCTGGGTGGATTGTTGATGGTGCAGGCTCAATGTGCTGAATAGCCTCCTGCACTGTAGGGATTCTGTGATTCTATGAATCTGCAGACTGTTGTTTGCAATCCTAGACTGTTTTTGAAGAGTTGGGTAGATGGGTTGTTTGGAGGTTTGGGCAGTCCCTCTCTACCTTGACTGAGGCGTTCAAGTCAGGCAACACTGACCTATATAAGAAAACCAGATACGATCTAAGGAGATCCATCGAAGATGCCAAAAGACAATACCAGACCAAGCTAGAGTCCCAGGCTAGCCACACCGACACCTGCTGACTATGGCAAGGTCTGCAAGACATAACAGGCTACAAGATGAAGGCATGTAAAATCGCCGGCTCCAACACACCCCTCCCTGATGAGCTCAATGCATTCTACGCCCGTTTGAGCAAGAGATCAGCGAGAGCATGTCCTCCACCCTGGAAGCCCTGGACGAACCTGTATCTGGGGGTCACCATTGCAGATATCAGAGCAGCTTTCTTGAAGGTCAACCCACAGAAAGCAACTGGCCCGAATGAGGTACCCGGACGTGCACTCAGATCCTGCGCGAATCAGCTGGCGGAGGTATTCACAGACATCTTCAACCTCTCTTCACAACAATCTGAGGTCCCAATTCTTCAAGAAGACGACCATCATCCTGGTACCTAAGAAAAACCAAGCAGCGTGCCTTAATGACTATTGGCCGGTGACTCTGACATCCATCATTATGAAATGCTTCGAAAGGTTAGTCATGTCATGAGTCAATTCCAGCCTCCTGGACTACCTGGATCCACTACAGTTTGCCTACCACCGCGACAGGTCCACAGCAGACGTCATTTCCCTGGCCCTGCACTCAACCCTGGAACACCTAGATAACAAGGACACCCATGTCAGACTCCTATTTATTGACTGCAGCTCAGCCTTCAACACTATTGTTCCCACGAAACTCATCTCCAAACTCCGTGGCCTGGGCCTCGGCACCTCCCTGTGCGACTGGATCCTGAACTTCCTAACTCACAGACCACAATCAGTAAGGATAGGCAACAACACCACCTCCGCGATCATCCTCAACACTGGTGCCCCACAAGGCTGTGTTCTCAGCCCCCTACTATACTCCTTAGACACCTATGACTGTGTGGCCAAATTCCCCTCCAATTCGATTTTCAAGTTTGCTGATGACACCACCATAGTGGGTCGGATCTCAAACAATGATGAGACAGAATACAGGAATGAGATAGAGAATCTGATGAACTGGTGCGGCAACAATAATCTCTCCCTCAACGTCAACAAAACGAAGAAGATTGTCATCGACTTCAGGAAGCGTAAAGGAGAACATGCCCCTGTCTACATCAATGGGGACGAAGTAGAAAGGGTCGAGAGCTTCAAGGTTTTAGGTATCCAGATCACCAACAACCTGTCCTGGTCCCCCCATTCCGACACTATAGTTAAGAAAGCCCACCAACGTCTCTACTTTCTCAGGAGGCTAAGGAAATTTGGCATGTCAGCTACGACTCACCAACCTTTACAGATGCACCATAGAAAGCATTCTTTCTGGTTGTATCACAGCTTGGTATGGCTCCTGCTCTGCCCAAGACTGCAAGGAACTACAAAAGTTGTGAATGTAGCCCAATCCATTACGCCAACCAGCCTCCCATCCATTGACTCTGACTACACTTCCTGCTGCCTCGGCAAAGCAGCCAGCATAATTAAGGACCCCACGCACCCCGGACATTCTCTCTTCCAACTTCTTCGGGAAAAAGGTACAAACGTCTGAGGTCATGTACCAACCAATTTCAAGAACAGCTTCTTCCCTGTTGCTGTCAGACTTTTGAATGGACTTACCTTGCATTAAGTTAGTCTTTCTCTGCACTCTAGCTATGACTGTAGCAGAACATTCTGCACTCTATGAACGGTATGTTTTATCAACATAGCACGCAAGAAACAATACTTTTCACTGTATGTTAATACATGTGACAATAATAAATCAAATCAAACTTTGTCTCTGCTCAAAGACTCTCAATGTGTTTGGTGCCTTCCTGAATGAAGGTTCTTCATTTAGGTTGGTCCCCAGCAAGAGTCTCCCAGGAGTTGACGGGTATGTTAGATGTCATCAGGGATATTAAGAGGACCTCCATTCAATGTTTCCACTGTCTTCTTGGGAGTCTCGTCCCGACGTGAGTTCTGACTAGGGCAGAAGCCTCAGGAGTCTGGTGTCAGACATACAAATGCCATGTCTTGTCCAGCATAGGTGGTTTTGATTGGTCATTGTGTCAATGCGGGGAAAGTTGGATTGGGAGGGGATGCTGTTATTGCACCATCTTTCCTGCTGGAGATTTGGAAGGCACTGCTGCTGGAGCTTCTCCAATGTTTTGAGATGTCTGTTGTAGGTTGTACAAGTTGCAAATAGGATACTGCTGCCTGGTAAACCTTGACCTTTGTTTGGGGTTTGAGATCCTGGTCCTCAAATCCTCGATTGACCAAAAATTGAACAGGGCATTGAAGGCGGTGATGAATTTGTTTTCTATGTCTGCCTTTGTCAAAGGCAAACTCCAATGATGTGGAAAATGGTCTACATTTTCCAGAATTTTGCTATTGATCTCAAATGATGAGATATGTTTTACTGTGAGCTGGTTGGAAAAAAACCTTAGTTTTCTGGTTGTTTGGAAAAGGCCCATTTTCTCTCATGCTTTGGAGAAATTTGGAAAAATCAAGAAAAGTGCAAGAAATGGCATCAATCAATGTACAGAAGACTAAAGGGAGTGGTAATTAGAAGTTTTTTTTTTGTTTCTTTACTTGGCCCATTACCACTACGTAGGCTGGGATCTCTAACCATTTTGTCATTTAATTTCTGCTGTCTTCCATCACCTACCTTCCCTTTTGTTCTTTGTTAGGATTGCTGTAGAGACCAATAACTTTTTAAAAAGATATTTGAATTCCCAGTGACCAACATAAAAGCACTGCGTGCCAAAACATTCAGGTTTTAAGACATTTACTGTAGCAAACAAACTAAGAGTAATATATCGACTAAACATTATTTGGTAAACAACTGATCCTTGAAACTACAGAAGAGGTAGTCTTTATTAATATTTTAATGTGACTGGAAGCCCCACACTGCATGCATATACATTATAGCACACTCTCCATTGGATAACAGTCCACAGTCACTCCCAGCTTCCAACAGGTTCACATTTCCCTGTTTTGCTAAGTCATAATGTTGAGTGACTGTCAAAGGGGCTTCCTCAGTTCTTTGAGAATTCCGAAACTGAATACCAGAAGTAAGGCCTACTCTGGGTGATGTCTACACCTGGCTTTGCCAGGACAAATCTTCCATAGTCTTATAGCTTGCTGTGGGATGCCTCTCTTCAACTAGAATCTGTCCCCCTTCCTGCATTCTGTTTGGTAGTTCACAAAGGATTCACAGCCTTCTTTCTGCACCTGCAGCTTTTTGCCACAGTGAGACCTCTCTCCCTCTTTCTGTCCAAAACCTTGGAGACTGAAAGCCTGTCCACAATTATTTACAGTAAGAAGTCTCACAACACCAGGTTAAAGTCCAACAGATTTATTTGGTAGCAAATACCATAAGGTTTCAGAGCACTGCTCCTTTGTCAGATGGAGTGGAAATGTGCTCTCAAACAGTGCACAGACACAGAAATCAAGTTACAGAATACTAATTAGAATGTAAATCTCTACAGCCAGCCAGGTCTTAAAGGTACAGACAATGTGTAAACCTAGCTTGTTCTGGTTCATTTTGCCAAGAACGACATTGTTAATTTTTGATAATCCCTCTGGCTGCCTCATATTGACAGGTGAGCCAAAAGAAATTCCCAGTCACGCTTCTTACCTTTTTGATTCAGTAATCCCTTTTGTTGTTCTTTAAAATCAGACACTCCACCAGCACCAAGATGTTGACTTTTTAGCTATCTGAACTATCTGACTCGAGTTTTAATTCCTGATCGCCATACACTTTCTGAACTGCAGGTTTTTTAATATCCAAATTTGTAAAAGTCTCAGCCAGCCATACAGCTGAATTGCCCTCCTGTTAAATGCACTGATCTGTTTTACCTTGAATTAATGAGACAGTCCAAAACAACATAAGCAGGGTAAATACATGGAGTGACAGGCATAAGGCCTGGGTGGGATTGTTATCGGTGTAGGCTCGACGGGCCGAATGGCCTCCTTCTGCACTGTCAGGATTCTATGATCACCTTATAAAACCTTACATTCGTAACACCTTTTTTCATTGCTCCCCTGCTTTCACCTGCCTGAAACCACATTTCTAACTTTTCGCAGTTCTGATGAAAAGTTACTAACCTGAATTTGGTTTCTGTTGACCACAGATGCTGCCTGACTTGCTGAGTATTTCAGAATTTTCAGTTATTGTTTACTAAAAATTCTGGGCTTCAGGGAAGGAGATTTTCTAAGAACAGGCACGTGGATTGAATAACTTGCATCTATACTGCAACATTTTATGGATTTGTTTGAGTTTTTCTGTTTCTTTTGAATGCCAATAGGGACCAATAATGTTGGCAGCAAAGTGCTGTAATGTTTAGAAACATTTTATTTTAATACATGTAAGTTTCATAGAAAAGTTTGGATGTTTTCATATGTAGCTGAAGGACTAATAATAACCCTCTTTAAAACTTGGATCCTTGTGTTTGATTCTCCAAGATAAGAGATTTTGAATGCGTTTTCTGTGTTATATAAGAAAAATTGCTGTATTCTTTGTCCAGGTTTTAAAATAAGTTGAATAAATCACTGATATCCTTGACTTGGAAGTGATAAGCACATTTATATGTCTGTTATACTTTTTAAGGGATTCCAACATCATTAGTATTTGGAACAATGGGAAAGGCATTCCAGTAGTGGAGCACAAAGTAGAGAAAGTGTTTGTACCTGCTTTGATTTTTGGGCAGCTCTTAACCTCAAGTAACTATGATGATGATGAAAAGAAAGTCACGGGTAAGACAGAATGTACCATTACATTGTATTATGAAAGATATTTTTTTCAACCATTTAGAGGTTTAACTCCTATAGTTTTGTTGAAGGAAAACTATTATCATTTGCATTTTGCAGGTGGAAGAAATGGTTATGGTGCTAAACTCTGCAACATATTTAGTACCAAGTTTACAGTTGAAACAGCCTGCAAGGAATACAAAAACAGTTTTAAGCAGGTATGTCACAATTTATAGGCCATTTCCATTACATTGAGATGGAACTAAGGATACCTTTTTCCCAAGTTAGTAACTGAAGAGAAAATGTGAGTGTTCATTCATTCATATACAAATTGTCCATCAGCCACTTTATTCTGTTTACACCCTATCTTTTCTCACCTGCTTGTTTGTCCATTCACCTGTACTTCCTCATACTCCCTTTCTCTTGCTTGTTTGTACCCTTTCTCGTGCCTGCGTGCCACTCCTTTTACTTGCTTATAGCCTTCTCCATTCCCCCGCCCTTCCCTTGTTTGCCAGCCCCACTTTCTCTAGCTTGCTTGTCACCTCTTTCTCTGGCTTGCTTGCCCCCCGTTTTGCTGGCTTGCTTGCCCCACCCCCCATTTTTGCTGGCTTACTTGTCTCCGCCCCCCCTCACCCTTTTGCTGGCTTGCTTGCCCCCCCCCTTTGCTGGCCTACTTGCCCACCTCCCCCTTTTTTTGCTGGCTTGCTTGGGCCCCCCCCCCCCCCCACCCTTTTGCTGGCTTGCTCGCCCCACTCTTCTCTAGCTTGCGTGCCCCCCTTTTCTCTAGCTTACCTACCGCTCCTTTACTCTAGATTGCTCACCCCCCCGCCTTCCCACTCTCAAGCTTGCTCACCCCCCCACTCTCAAGCTTGCTTACCTTGTTATAACATAGAAAAAGTGGCAGCCAATTTGTGCACAACAGAATTCCACAGAAGGCAGTCGATAATCACTGGATAATCTATTTTGGTATAGTTGGTTGAAGAATATTGCTCAAGATACTGGGGCTGTCTACTTTGCTGTTCTTCGGTATAGTGTCATGATGTATTTTGCATTCACCAGAGAGGGTAGAGAGGGCCTCTGTTGAATGTCCTATATGAAAGACAACGTGTCTTGACACTGTTATATCAGTGTAGATCTTGTGTGTTCAAGTCTTTGGTGTGGGGCTTGATTCCATAGGATTTAGGAGCAAAATGCTACCACTGAGCTAAGGCAGACATCTTCAAGTGAATGTTTGCTCCCAGGTTGTGTTTAGCACTGCACTTTTCAGATTTTGTACACTGTGTTGATCTCTTGAAAATATAAACACACCGCTCAGGCTGTCCTGACTTTCTGTCAACCGTCCAAAAGAGGGCAGTGCCATTTTGCTGAAAAATTTCCTACTTTGATAGTAACAAATAATGCGCTCTAATATAGAATATGGACTTTGAAAACACTCTATTTATAGCATGCAACATATTCAACTCTGGGCAAAATTCTGATTAGCTTGCAAGCCTCGGTCTGTAAACTTGTGCCCTAACTAGGAATTTCAAAATTGCAAAAATGTAATGACAAATGATTAAAAGATATTAGCCTGTGGAATCATCAATTTAGAACAGTGATTTTTAAAGTGTGGTGGTTTGTGAGGGTCCTCCAGATGTTTAGTGGGCTGGTCCAAAATGCAAGTGGCTGAAGCTGGTCTGAGAAAGGTTTGCTGAACTTTGATTCCATGTATGTTTCATGTATCCTGTGCTTGTTGCTGCAGCTGTGAAGCATTTGTTGTCATTTCCAACAATATATCACTATGTGATTCAGTTCACTTGTGGGGCTGTAAACAAAGAAGAGGAACTGGCTGAACATGGAGTCTGACATGAATGAAGCTCTCCAGCTTAGAACTAGACTCATTGAAAGCAGTGCCATTCTTCCCATTAATTCTGATTTTTTTTTTTGCCATGACAAGCAAAAGATATGAGGTGGGACCTGCAGATGTCTAAGTAGTCTATGGATGAAAAGGTTTTCTTCAGTGTTCACCAAGGAGAGGGGCCATGTTTTTGAGGAAGAGAAGGTGTTGCAGGCTAATAGGCTGGAGGAAATAGTTGTTCGGAGGGAGGATGTACTGGCAGTTTTGAATAAACTGCAGGTCGATAAGTCCTCTGCGCCTGATGAAATATATCCTAGGATTCTTTGGGAGGCAAGGGATGAGATTGCAGAGCCTTTGGCTTTGATCTTTGGGTCCTCTCTGTCCACGGGGATGGTGCCAGAGGACTGGAGAGTGGCGAATGTTGTTCCTCTGTTTAAGAAAGGGAATAGAAATGACCCTGGTAATTATAGACCGGTTAGTCTTACTTCGGTGGTTGGTAAATTGATGGAAAAGGTCCTTAGGGATGGGATTTACGACCATTTAGAAAGATGCGGATTAATCTGGGGTAGTCAGCACGGATTCATGAAGGGCAAGTCGTGCCTCACAAATTTGATTGAATTTTTTGAGGAGGTAACTAAGTGTGTTGATGAAGGTAGGGCAGTTGATGTCATATACATGGATTTTAGTAAGGCGTTTGATAAGGTCCCCCATGGTCGGCTTATGATGAAAGTCAGGAGGTGTGGGATAGAGGGAAAGTTGGCATATTGGATAGGTAATTGGCTATCTGATCGAAGACAGAGGGTGGTGGTGGATGGAAAATTTTCGGACTGGAGGCAGGTTGCTAGCGGAGTGCCACAGGGATCAGTGCTTGGTCCTCTGCTCTTTGTGATTTTTATTAATGACTTAGAGGAGGGGGCTGAAGGGTGGATCAGTAAATTTGCTGATGACACCAAGATTGGTGGAGTAGTGGATGAGGTGGAGGGCTGTTGTAGGCTGCAAAGAGACATAGATAGGATGCAAAGCTGGGCTGAAAAATGGCAAATGGAGTTTAACCCTGATAAATGTGAGGTGATTCATTTTGGTAGGATTAATTTAAATGTGGATTACAGGGTCAAAGGTAGGGTTCTGAAGACTGTGGAGGAACAGAGAGATCTTGGGGTCCATATCCACAGATCTCTAAAGGTTGCCACTCAAGTGGATAGAGCTGTGAAGAAGGCCTATAGTGTGTTAGCTTTTATTAACAGGGGGTTGGAGTTTAAGAGCCGTGGGGTTATGCTGCAACTGTACAGGACCTTGGTGAGACCACATTTGGAATATTGTGTGCAGTTCTGGTCACCTCACTATAAGAAGGACGTGGAAGCGCTGGAAAGAGTGCAGAGGAGATTTACCAGGATGCTGCCTGGTTTGGAGGGTAGGTCTTATGAGGAACGGTTGAGGGAGCTCGGGCTGTTCTCTCTGGAGCGGAGGAGGCTGAGGGGAGACTTAATAGAGGTTTATAAAATGATGAAGGGATAGATAGAGTGAACGTTCAAAGACTATTTCCTCGGGTGGATGGAGCTATTACAAGGGGGCATAACTATAGGGTTCATGGTGGGAGATGTAGGAAGGATATCAGAGGTAGGTTCTTTACGCAGAGAGTGGTTGGGGTGTGGAATGGACTGCCTGCAGTGATAGTGGAGTCAGACACTTTCGGAACATTTAAGCGGTTATTGGATAGGCACATGGAGCACACCAGGATGATAGGGAGTGGGATAGCTTGATCTTGGTTTCAGATAAAGCTTGGCACAACATTGTGGGCCGAAGGGCCTGTTCTGTGCTGTACTGTTCTATGTTCTATAGAATTTTGCAGTGCAAATTGCCCATCTAATCTGTGGTAGTGTCATTTCTCTACAAAGCTCCTGATTTAATTCTCTCTTGCTTGTTTCATATACCCCCTTAATATTCCTTTTTCTCAATGAACTGTTTTAATTCCTGTTCTAAAAATATTTATGAACATTGTTTCAACAGTGGTTTATAACAGAGCATCCTATGTTCCAACCACCTACTGTAGAAAGAATGTTTTTATTTTAATAAGTTTCTTAATTTTTTTATTATCCTAAACATGTATCTTACTACAGTGCAACTACTGAAAACATTTCAGTGCCTTTTACATAGTCTTCACAATCTTGGCGGTCTTTATCGGGTCCTAAATTTTCATACTTACAGTTTAAAAACAGAAGTCCGTTCTTGAGTCTCTTGTTATGATCCTGTAGAGACTGATAACTTTAAAAAGAGATTTGAATCCCCAGTGACATCACTTAACAAAATTTGACATTTTAAGACTTTGTACTGTAACAAACACAATGAAAACAATATCAACTAAATAACTAATACATTAAACTACAGAAAATATATCCCCCTTTTAACTTCTGAACATGACTGAAAACCCCACCATGAATTTATATTTTACATCACACTCTCTGTAGTCTTAACAGGGCACAATCCAAAGTTACTCCCTAATTTAAAACTAATATAGAATATCGCATTAGTGAGGACGTAATTTACTAAGACCGACAAAAGATTGAGGGGATTTTGAGGGCAACTGGATACTATTAGACCCAATAAATCAATCATCACAAACTATTGAAATGGCCAGGCTAACACCAGACCGACAGAGTGAGCCATCAAAGGTTGGAGCTGGAAATCTGCATAATTGGAACAATATTGACATGTAGCAGAGATGAGTATTGTGAGAAGATAAGGAAACGGAGATGGTGGATGGAGTGTGCAACTATCTAAACACATTTTAATTTACTGACACCAGACTCAGCCTATCAATGTGGAAGGAAATGAAATGTCTGATGGAAGAGACCACTAGAAAAGAATGCTTGGAGTGTAACAATTTTGTAAATCACAAAGGTTGCACTTATAAGGGATTCTTTGTTAGGAATATATGATGTGGAGATGCCGGTGTTGGACTAGGGTAAACACAGTAAGAAGTCTCTTAACACCAGGTTAAAGTCCAACAGGTTTATTTGGTAGCACAAGCCACTAGCTTTCGGAGTGCTGCTCCTTCATCAGATAAGTGGGAGTTCTGTTCACAAACAGGGCATATAACGACACAAACTCAATTTACAAAATAATGGTTGGAATGCGACTCTTTACTGGTAATTAGGTCTTAAAGGTACAGACAATGTGAATGGCGAGAGGGTTAAGCACAGGATAAAGAGATGTGTATTGTCTCCAGCCAGGACAGTTAGTGAGATTTTGCAAGCCCAGGCAAGTTGTGGGGATTACAGATAGCGTGACATGAACCCAAGATCCCGGTTGAGGCCGTCCTCATGTGTGCGGAACTTGGCGATCAGTCTCTGCTCAGCGATTCTGCGTTGTGTGTTGTGAAGGCCGCCTTGGAGAACGCTTACCCGAAGATCAGAGACCGAATGCCCATGACCGCTGAAGTGTTCCCCAACAGCAAGAGTGTTCTCTTCCTGTTGGGGAACACTTCAGCGGTCACGGGCATCCGGCCTCTGATTTTCGGGTAAGCGTTCTCCAAGGCGGCCTTCACGACACACGACAATGCAGAGTTGCTGAGCAGAGACTGATAGCAAAGTTCCACACACATGAGGACGGCCTCAACCAAGATCTTGGGTTCATGTCACACTATCTGTCACCCCCACGACTTGCCTAGGTTTGCAAAATCTCACTAACTGTCCTGGCTGGAGACAATACCCATCTCTTTAACCTGTGCTTAACCCTCTCTCCATTCACATTGTCTGTACCTTTAAGACTTGATTACCAGTAAAGGGTCGCATTCCAACCATTATTTTGTAAATTGAGTTTGTGTCGTTATATGTCCTGTTTGTGAACAGAACTCCCACTTACCTAACGAAGGGGCAGCACTCCGAAAGCTAGTGGCTTGTGCTACCAAATAAACCTGTAGGAATATGATAGCCATGCACCTACAGGTTAGTGAGCTGTCTACTTGGGTCACAATAATACATATCGAAGAAAGGGCTAGAAGGGTTACTGAAACTGAAAGGAAGGAGTGCAATGGTAGGGTGTGTAGGGGTAGGTGATATAGGTTGACATTTTCAACATCCTTTAAAAGACTTAATGAGAATTGCCTCCAGACTTGATATATATGGGATGCATAGTAATGTATGGCAGTGTACTTTACTATTTGGAAAAGGAGGAATGTTGAATAACTTTATGTAAGTAAGTGGTTGGCATGGTGTGGAAACAATACTGCCTTCATAAATTACTGGCAACAATTTCAAAATTGAAAGGACTGGTACAGGAGAGAGAGGCTTTTTCTAAGCTAAGTAGAAAGAAAGAGGCTTCTAAGAACATTGAGGTAGCAATTGAGAATCATTTAAATTAGATGCATGAGGAGGTGGAGTAGGGGATGAGGGAGGAGATGTGGAGAGAACAATTTTGGGTAAGACCATTGGTCGAGAACAAGTTAATCAATCAGTGAGAACACCTTTTTTTAATGTAATAATGTCACGGATACAAGTTAAATGTATTAATGTATTCCAAGAATAAGGAAACT
This sequence comes from Mustelus asterias, assembly GCF_964213995.1. Classification (NCBI taxonomy): domain Eukaryota; kingdom Metazoa; phylum Chordata; class Chondrichthyes; order Carcharhiniformes; family Triakidae; genus Mustelus; species Mustelus asterias. The sequence goes on along the minus strand of NC_135802.1, from coordinate 101,022,177 downwards.
CAAGAAACAAATGTGACAAATTTATTAATAAACAAGATAAATGAAATAAGGATGGAAAATGCCCCCTAAATTTTGTTCGGGGGGAAAAAGGGAAGCGTTTCATAGCATCTTACAGTGCAGAAGGAGACCGTTCAGCTCAGCATGCCTGTGACTATTCCAGTCCTCTCCTGGGCAGCCTCGCACCTTGAACGCTTTGTGAACTTGACCTCATCTAAAACTTTGCTATCTGAATCCTCCATGTTAACTATTGTCCTTGTGCTTGCTGACTGCATTGACTCCCAGTCCAACAGCACATTAATTTTAAAATTCTCATCCTTGTTTTTAGATCCTTTCATAGCTGCATTTCCCCCCTATCTTTGTCTCCTCTTGAAACCCATCAAGATCTCTGTGCTTACCCAGCTCTGGCCTCTTTCGTATCTTGGGCTTTAATTTTCCACCATTGGCAGCCGCACATTTAGATCAGGCTGTGGATTTCCTTCTAAACCTTTCTGCCTCTCAGGCTAAGAGATACCTCCTGAATCTACCTTTTTGACTAGGCTTGAAACTGAGGATGAATGCAAAAGTAAATATTTGATTATTTCCACCCAATATTCATAAAGAAACACGTGAATAGCGCACCCTCCCGTAACAGAGAGAGCCAAGAAAAGCAATGATGAGTGAAAGTCCTAGACAGGGATAACACTTATCACATCACATAAGAGAGACTAGGGAGGAGAGCTATGGGACAATGGCTGTCATTATGAGGGAGTTCATAGAATCATAGACTCCCTACAGTGCAGAACAGGCCATTCAGTCCATCGAGTCTGCACTGACTCTTTGATAGAATATCTTACCCAGGCCTTCTCCCTACCCTATCCCTGTAACCCCACACATTTGTACCCATCTAACCCGCACATCTTAGGACTGTGGGAGGAAATCTGCAGAAAACCTATGCGGACACTGGGGGAATGTGCAAACTCCACAGTCATCCAAGGCCAGAATTGAATCAAGGTCCTGGAGCTAGGAGGCAGCAATGCTAATCATTGCACCACCTTTCTACCCCGCACGTGTTAGAACATAGAACATAGAACATTACAGCGCAGAACAGGCCCTTCGGCCCACGATGTTGCACCGACCAGTTAAAAAAAAAAACTGTGACCCTCCAACCTAAACCAATTTCTTTTCGTCCATGAACCTATCTACGGATCTCTTAAACGCCCCCAAACTAGGCGCATTTACTACTGATGCTGGCAGGGCATTCCAATCCCTCACCACCCTCTGGGTAAAGAACCTACCCCTGACATCGGTTCTATAACTACCCCCCCTCAATTTAAAGCCATGCCCCCTCGTGCTGGATTTCTCCATCAGAGGAAAAAGGCTATCACTATCCACCCTATCTAAACCTCTAATCATCTTATATGTTTCAATAAGATCCCCTCTTAGCCGCCGCCTTTCCAGCGAAAACAATCCCAAATCCCTCAGCCTCTCCTCATAGGATCTCCCCTCCATACCAGGCAACATCCTGGTAAACCTCCTCTGCACCCTCTCCAAAGCCTCCACATCCTTCCTGTAATGTGGGGACCAGAACTGCACACAGTACTCCAAGTGCGGCCGCACCAGAGTTGTGTACAGTTGCAACATAACGCTACGACTCCTAAATTCAATCCCCCTACCAATAAACGCCAAGACACCATATGCCTTCTTAACAACCTTATCTACTTGATTCCCAACTTTCAGGGATCTATGCACACATACACCTAGATCCCTCTGCTCCTCCACACTATTCAAAGTCCTCCCGTTAGCCCTATACTCAACACATCTGTTATTCCTACCAAAGTGAATTACCTCACACTTCTCCGCATTAAACTCCATCCGCCACCTCTCGGCCCAACTTTGCAACCTGTCTAAGTCTTCCTGCAAACTACGACACCCTTCCTCACTGTCTACCACACCACCGACTTTGGTGTCATCAGCAAATTTGCTAATCCACCCAACTATACCCTCATCCAGATCATTAATAAATATTACAAACAGCAGTGGCCCCAAAACAGATCCCTGAGGTACACCACTTGTAACCGCACTCCATGATGAATATTTACTATCAACCACCACCCTCTGTTTCCTATCCGCTAGCCAATTCCTGATCCAATTTCCTAGATCACCCCCAATCCCATACATCTGCATTTTCTGCAGAAGCCTACCATGGTGAACCTTATCAAACGCCTTACTAAAATCCATATATACCACGTCCACTGCCTTGCCCCCATCCACCTCCTTGGTCACTTTCTCAAAAAAACTCAATAAGGTTAGTAAGGCACGACCTACCTGCCACAAAACCATGCTGACTATCACCTATCAATTCATTACTCTCCAAATAACTATAAATCCTATCCCTTATAATTTTTTCCAACATCTTGCCGACAACAGAAGTGAGACTCACCGGTCTATAATTCCCGGGGAAGTCTCTGTTCCCCTTCTTAAACAGTGTTGGTGTACAGAGGTGAGGTATCTTGATTGGAAAAAAGCTAATATGATATCCATATTCAAAATAAGAGACAAAACAGATGCAGACAACTACAGATCCAACAGTTTTCCAATCTATATAAAATGATCCAGTTGACTATCAGAAGTAATCTTGCACAGTAACCATTCAATCAGAAGAAAAATAGACTATGTGACAACTTGCTTTAAAAAACTTTAAGGAAGCGATAGTTCAGTGGTCAGTGGTAAGCCTGATGATGTGAACCTAGATTTCCAAAAAAATATAGTGTAAACTGTTAATTATGAGGAAAGACTGGAGAATGTGAGCTTTTGAATCAAGAAACTGTGTCTAAGAGTTGATTCTACAGAAAATATAAGATAATCAAAGGAATGGAAAAATAAACCTTTTTGTTTAAAGATGAATCGTGACAAGAGAACATGAAGCCAAATCAATTATCTGTAAATTTAGGATCGATATTTTAAAAAACCACCATTAAATACTTCAGTCAATGTATGACCCAAAAAGAATACAGCAGGCTGAAACTATCTGTCAAAAATTTGGACATTAGGATTCTTATGAATAGATGAACCAAGAAGGTCAAATGATCGTTTCATTTCTAATGTCTTCAATGCTACTTTGAATACTATCCTTCACTAAGGCTTCTACGAGGAACTCTCACGTTTCTGTCATCTGAATGTCCACCTTTTCTATCAAAACTGAGCCACAGTATCATTCTTTCACTCTTCATTGCATCTTGCCCATCTCAGTAGTTTCTTCTTCAACCTGAATGATGTTTTTATCATTAATGTGCTGATAAAAATTCTATTCCTTTGGCCATTATGTTTTTTTAACTTTTTTTGTACTTCTGATTTTTCTGTAGCTGGCAATTATCGCTATATTTATCAAATTTATTTTTAAGTAATAAATGCCTTTCGTTCCAAGTAGCATCTGATCATCCCATGAATTATGGAGCCCAGTTTTTTTAAATTCATTATGCTATTAGGTGGGGGGGGAAACAAGATCAGCACGTATGACCTGTCCTCAGTTGACCTGAAGAGGTGTTCAGCTGCCACTTTGAACTGCTGCAGTCCATCTGATAAAGAAATTTCCAGGGTATTGTTTTGGAGGGTGTCTCAGGATTTGACTAAGGAGCAATAATATATTTCAAGTTGTGATGGTGTTCGGACTTGGAATGGTGTTTCCAAGCGCTTGCTATCCCTGCCATTCTAGGTGGTAGAGGTTGCAAGTTCGGGGGATGATGTTGAAACAACCTTGCTGCTGCAGTCCATCTTATAGATGGTACACTGCAACCACATTGCACCCATGGTGAAGGGAGTAAACATTTGAGATAGTTGATAGGGTGTCCATCAATAGGGCTGCTTTGTTCTGGATGGTGTTGAACCTCTAGGGTGCTTTAGGAGCTGCACATATCAAGGCAACTGGGGAATATTACGTCACATTTCTGACTTATGCCTTGTAGGTGGTGAAAAGGCTTTGTGGTGTGTGAAAGTGAAAACAACTTTAAGAACAAATGACAGGTGGCCAGGGAGGAGGGAGTGTTTTGCATTGAGGTAATACATGTATGGAATATTTTAAGATGGAGGAGAAAGTTGCTGAACTCAATGTTGAGTCCTGAGAGCCACAATGTGCCCAATTTCTTAAAGTTACTACATTTTGTTGCAGTTTATTTTGCTCTAACTCCTGTTCTTTCAGTTCCAACAAAAAGGGTCCATGACTCAAACCGTTGACTGACAGATGCTGGCAGACCTGCTGAGTTTTTCTAGCTAACTCTTGTTCACCATTGATAACTTACAAGCATCAGTACTCTGCCACCTTAAGTTATATTAGTACTTTGCTTATAAATGTTGTTTGTTTGACGTCTGAGCTGCACGCAAGCTGTTATGCTTTGAAGAGTTGCTGCTCTTTTTTGAATCTCTTTAGCTTAGTTGCCCCATTTTAGTTAATCAAATCCCCTTGTTATATTTGTTTTCTGCCAAACACCATACTGTGCGTTGAATTCCCTCCCACTTTTGGTTGTACCTTGTATATTGCAACAATCTGACATCCTAGGTTCATGAATCGTCCTAATATATGAAGGTGTTTCGATGGAGAAGATTGTGGTTCATCACATCATCAGGTTTCGCTCTAATGAAATAATTCTTTGGAATAAGCATATAGGGGCATATCCAGACATACTGGAAACCACATCTTGTTAGATTTTAAGTACTATTTACAGTTCTACAATTTAGCCACAGGAGTTCAATGATTAAGACAAATCATTTTGCTTATGCTCAGGCAGCTCATGGAATAAAAGGGACAGTAGCAAAAGGATAACAGATTGGCTGAGTGACAGGAAACAGACTAATGGGGTTATTAGATGTTTTTCGGGCTGGAGGAAGGGTTGTGGTGGAGTTCCCCAGGGAGTTGGTCGGGATCCTTGCTTTTCTTGATGTATATTAATGATTTAGATCTTGGTGTACAGGGAGCAGTTTCAAAATGTGCAGACGATACAAACCTTAGAAGCATTGTAAACTGTGAGGACTGTGTAGAGTTTCAAAAGAGCATAGACAAGTTGGTGAAATGGGTGAATAAGTTCAATGCGGGAAAAATGTACGGTGATGCATTTTGGTAGGAAGAACATGGAGAGACAACACAAAATAAGGAGTAGCGGGACCTACATATGCATAAGCCATTGAAGGTAGCAGGTTGAGAGCAGTTAATAAAGCACACAGTATCCTAGGGTTTATTAATAGAGGCATTGAATACAGATCAAGGAGGTTACGTTGAGCTTGTATAAGACACCAGTTGGACCTCAGCTAGAATGCTGCATTCAGTTCTGAGCCCCACATTTTAGGGAGGATGTGAAGGCATTGGAGAGAGTGCAGAAAAGGTTTACAGGAATGATTCCAGGGATGAGAAACCTCAGTTATGAAGATAGATTGGAGAAGTCGGGACTCTTTTCCTTGGAGAAAAGAAAGCTGAAGGGAGATTTGAGAGACTTATTCAAACTTATTAAAAGCATGGACAGGGTAGATAGAAAGAAACCGTTCCTATTTGTGGAAGAAACGAAAACCAGAGGGCACTGATTTAAAATAATTGGTAAAAGGAAAAAAAGCAATATGAGAAAAACTTTTATCATGTAGCAAGTGGTTGGGGCCTGGAATGTAATGCCTGAGACTGTTGTGGAGGCAGGTTCAAGTAAAGCACTTGAGGGATTTGGAGGATTATTTGAAAATGAACAGTGCAGTGTTACGGGGAGAAGGCAGGAGAATGGCACTAGATGAAATGCTCATTTGGAGAGCTGATGCAGACACGATGGGCCAAATGGTTGCCTCCTGCATTATAACAATTCTGCGATTTAACTGATTGACACATACCCATTCTATGGTCTGATGGCCTCTGATATTTGTTGACTGGTATATTAAAGAAATCACTTATTGTGTCTATGTCGGGTTTTCAAAGTTTTTTTCAGATCCAGTTCCAAAGGTTTGTGGAATGCTGGGAGGCAATGTTTGGCCAATTTCTGAAAGTTCTCCATTATGAATGGCCTTTTTGCAGTACTTTCTTTTGGGCTTTTAAAATGTTGACTTTTTTATGGTTGAATGGGTTCTTGCAAGACTCAACCCCTAATTGACTGATGTTCTAACACCTCAGAGTATCCTCATTTTTATACCAACTTCTCCTGTTCTCTCTGAGTCAAGGGCTCATTTATTAACTTTTGTTGTCAGCTTTTAAATGTTGGCTTCTTGTAAATTAAATGTATTTTTTGACAAAGGACTAACTACAGTGGGATGGTTATTTGCTGCAGACTACCCAACTTTTGACCTGTTTTTAGAGCCACAGTATTAATGTGAATGGTCCAGTTAAGTTCCTGGCCAATAGTGATGCAAGGGTGTTGGTGGGGAAATCATTGAATGTCAAGGGTGAGTGATTGGACTTTCTTGTTCATGATGATCATTTTCTGGTGCTTGTTTGGAATGAGCTACATACTACTTAAGCCTGAATGTTGCCCACTTGTTGCGGTGTGAACACACAGACCACTTCATTATCTGAAGTTGGGAATGGAACTGAGTGCCAGAATCATTAATGAACATTTCCACTGAGTTTGATGGAAGAAAGATAATTGATGAAGCTACTGAAGATGGTTGAGTCGAAGTCACTGACCTGAGGAACTCCTGCAGTGATGTTCTGTGTCTGAGATAATAGGGATCTAACAAATACAACTATCTTCCTTTTGTGTTGGTTATGACTCCTAATGGAGACTTTCCTGCCTAATTCCCATTGACTTCAATTTTACTCGGGCTCCTTGATGCCATGCTCTGTCAAATGCTGCTTTGATGCCAGGTGTATTATTCTCACCTCACCTCTGAAATTCAGCTCTCTTGTCCATGTTTGAATCAAGGCTGTAATAACAAGTTGATTGGAAGCTGATGGATCCCAAACTGGGCAACGTTAAACACATTTGACACACTCCAGCCATGCTTTAGAGTTTTTATGCTGCGTGAAAAAAGGCTGTTTTTACCCGTATGTCATTTATTTTTTTCCTTTTTCATGCTGATCTTACAAATATAACAATGCAAGCTAAAAATCAACCATAGACAAAATATGATTTTTTTACTGTATCATTTTTACCTCTTTGGGTATTTCCCATTATTGATTTTAAAAGTTCTGTTTACTTTTTCTCATTTAACCCGTACCAATGTTTTTATAGCATTTAGGACTGGACTGGACTGTACAGATACTGTGGAAAACTGTTCATTTTAAGATTGAATCCTTTATTTGGACTAAGGTTGTGTGGCTCCTTTTAAATTTATGCCTTTACTCATGGATGAGAGTTCGTCTGTAATTGCTTAACTGTAAACAAAATAATGCAAAATTACTTTATCATGTTAGAAACTTGTGTAAAGTGAAAATGGCAATCTTTGTTAAATGTATACCTAAGCTATGAACAAAATGGAATTTAACAAAACTTCAAAGTATTCATGTTTTATTTAAACAGACATGGACAAACAATATGAACAAATCATCTGACGCGAAGATTAAGTACTTTGATGGTGATGATTATACATGTATTACATTCCAACCTGATCTGTCAAAATTCAAAATGGAAAAACTGGATAAAGATATAGTGGCACTCCTGACACGAAGAGCTTATGATGTAGCTGGGTCATGTAAAGGAGTCAAAGTCATGTTCAATGGAAAGAAATTGCCAGTAAGTGTTTTTAGTATATTGGTTTAAATTACTTTTTGGAGTAAATCAGTAGATCAGGTGTATTAGCATTTTTGCTTCTAACTAAAAGATCTAATTTTTAATTTTTTTTGCCAGCTGTTAAAATTATCTTTGGTTTGTATGGCTTTGTTTTATCTTTTCGATTTTGTTTATGCCTTGAAGAAATCTCCTAGGCTATGGGATCTGTTTGTCTCATTAAAGGTGTGTATCTGTGGGCTGGGATGACTGGGTTATGTTGTTTCCAGCTGGCAGAGTGTCTGTGCTAAATACTCCACTGCAACTGTCTGGCTAAAATGCTAATTGAGCAGAAGAGATCACACTTCTAATGCAATCAGGGTATGGTGCTTTTAGCATCCAGTGTTCTAAGTTTGTCTCTTATGAACGTTACATGGTATAGGCTGATTCCGGGGATTGCAGGACTGATGTATGAGGAGAGATGGACTAAATTAGGATTGTTTTTGCTGGAGTTCAGACAAATGAGGGGAGATCTCATAGAGACTTACAAAATTCTATCAGAACTAGACAGGATAGATGTAGGGAGGATGTTTCAGATGGTGGGGGAGCCCAGAACCAGAGTCTGAGGATTCAGGGTAGACCATTTAGGACTGAGATGAGGAGACATTTCTTCACCCAACGAGTGATGAGTCTGTGGAATTCATTACCACAGGAAGTAGTTGATGCCAAAACATTGAATGTATTCAAGAGGTGGCTAGATATAGCACTTGGGGCGAATGGGATCAAAGGTTATGGGGAGAGAGCAGGATTAGTTAGCCAGCTGGAAACAACTAGTTGGATGATCAGCCATAATTGTGATGAATGGCGGAGCAGGCTCAAAGGTCCAAATGGCCGCCTCCTGCTCCTATCTTCTATGTTTTCATGATTCTATGTAGAAGGAAATTGTTAGAGAGGAAAACTGGTATTGTTGCTCTTGCATCACGTATAAATTTCACACATGCTGACCAATCGGGGAGTTGTATTGAAGACCAAGGAGAAGGATGCATTTCAAACTGTTCAGCCCTCCATTTAGGGGACAGGTGACGGTGGGGTGAAGACAAGTTGAAAATTGAACTTTTCTGAGCTAAATTTTGTTGAATGATAGATTTCTAATCCAGTACTTAAACTGAATCTTTTCCTCCTGGATAGCAAAAGCAATTATTTAAATTCTTAGTGGATTTACTGTAGAATTAGTCAAGGCACCTTGTCTCCATTTTTGCTTTTTCTATTGCCTTCATGTTGCTGCTACTTAGTGTTTTTCTCTCCATCTCTTTGCTTGGTTTTTGCTTTTCTGCTGTCTTTTCCTTTTTGGATGTATGTTGCAATATAATGGTAAGAGTTTTAACAACACCAGGTTAAAGTCCAACAGATTTATTTGGTAGCAAATACCATGAGCTTTCGGAGCGCTGCTCCTTCGTCAGATGGAGTGGAAATCTGCTCTCAAACAGGACACAGACACAAAATCAAGTTACAGAATACTGATTAGAATGCGAATCCCTACAGCCAACCAGGTCTTAAAGAGACAGATAATGTGAGTGGAGGGAGCATTAAGCACAGGTTACAGAGATGTGTATTGTCTCCAGACAGGACAGCCAGTGAGATTCTGCAAGTCCAGAAGGCAAGCTGTGGGGGTTACTGATAGTGTGACATAAATCCAACATCCCGGTTTAGGCCGTCCTCATGTGTGCGGAACTACTGCAAAGAAGTGTACCGACAACTGAGCAACGAGGAACACTACAGACAGTTACCCACAGATCCAACCAAAGAACACACACATCAACTCAACACTCTGATCAAGACCTTCATCCCGGACCTTCAAAGCACCCTCCGTGCTCTCATCCCACGTACTCCCCTCGTTGGAGATCTCTACTGCCTCCCGAAGATACACAAGGCAAACACACCCGGCCGTCCCATCGTATCGGGCAATGGGACCCTGTGTGAGAACCTCTCCGGCTATGTCGAGGGCATCTTGAAACCCATTGTACAAAGAACCCCCAGCTTTTTTCGCGACACTATGGGCTTCCTACAGAAACTCAACGCACATGGAGCAGTTGAACCAGGAGCACTCCTCATCACAATGGATGTCTCGGCACTCTACACCAGCATCCCCCACGATGATGGCATTGCTGCAACGGCCTTAGTACTCAACGCCGACAACTGCCAGTTTCCAGATGCAATTTTGCAACTCATCCGCTTCATCCTGGACCACAACGTCTTCACCTTCAACAACCAGTTCTTCATCCAGACACATGGAACAGCCATGGGGACCAAATTCGCACCTCAATATGCCAACATCTTCATGCACAGGTTCGAACAAGACTTCTTCACCGCACAGGACCTTCAACCGATGCTATACACTAGATACATCGATGACATTTTCTTCCTTTGGAGTCATGGTGAGCGATCACTGAAACAACTATATGATGACATCAACAAGTTCCATCCCACCATCAGACTCACCATGGACTACTTTCCGGAATCGGTTGCATTCTTGGACACACGCATCTCCATTAAGGACGGTCACCTCAGCATCTCACTGTACCGCAAGCCCACGGGTAACCTCACGATGCTCCACTTCTCCAGCTTCCACCCTAAACATGTTAAAGAAGCCATCCCCTACGGACAAGCCCTCCATATACACAGGATCTGCTCGGATGAGGAGGATCGCAACAGACACCTCCAGACGCTGAAAGATGCCCTCATAAGAACAGGATATGGCGCTCGACTCATAGATCGACAGTTCCGATGCACCACAGCGGAAAACCGCACTGACCTCCTCAGAAGACAAACACGGGACACGGTGGACAGAGTACCCTTCGTCGTCCAGTACTTCCCCGGAGCAGAGAAGCTACGGCATCTCCTCCGGAGCCTTCAACATGTCATTGATGAAGACGAACATCTCGCCAAGGCCATCCCCACACCCCCACTTCTTGCCTTCAAACAACCGCACAACCTCAAACAGACCATTGTCCGCAGCAAACTACCCAGCCTTCAGGAGAACAGGGACCACGACACCACACAACCCTGCCACAGCAACCTCTGCAAGACGTGCCGGATCATCGACACGGATGCCATCATCTCATGTGAGAACACCATCTACCAGGTACACGGTGCCTACTCTTGCAACTCGGCCAACGTTGTCTACCTGATACGCTGCAGGAAAGGATGTCCCGAGGCATGGTACATTGGGGAAACCATGCAGACGCTACGACAACGGATGAATGAACACCGCTCGACAATCACCAGGCAAGACTGTTCTCTTCCTGTTGGGGAGCACTTCAGCGGTCATCGGCATTCAGCCTCTGATCTTCTGGTAAGCGTTCTCCAAGGCGGCCTTCACGACACACGACGTCGCAGAGTTGCTGAGCAGAAACTGATAGCCAAGTTCCGCACACATGAGGACGGCCTAAACCGGGATGTTGGATTTATGTCACACTATCAGTAACCCCCACAGCTTGCCTTCTGGACCTGCAGAATCTCACTGGCTGTCCTGTCTGGAGACAATACACATCGCTTTAACCTGTGCTTAATGCTCCCTCCACTCACATTATCTGTCTCTTTAAGACCTGGTTGGCTGAAGGGATTCGCATTCTAATCAGTATTCTGTAACTTGATTTTGTGTCTCTGTGTCCTGTTTGAGAGCAGATTTCCACTCCATCTGACGAAGGAGCAGCGCTCCGAAAGCTAATGGTATTTGCTACCAAATAAACCTGTTGGACTTTAACCTGGTGTTGTTAAAACTCTTACTGTGTTTACCCCAGTCCAACGCCGGCATCTCCACATCATGACTGCAATATAATGGGACAGAGAATACAAGCCATGGGGCAAAGGGTAGTGGAAAGGGAGTGTGGATTTACAGTTGCAGGTTGATTGGTAAGGTTCTGGTGCTGGGGTTAGAGTGCACACTGGAAATTCATCCTCTGTATCCAAAACTGCAGTTCTACACCACCTCTCATCTCCCCTTTCAACCATTGTAGCACCATAACTTATCTCAAGGGTTTTCAAACTGGGGATCTGCAGTCAGTCTGGCCAGGGTTCAAGAAGAGCGAGGCCGGCGGGCTCCCAGGAAGACAGAACGAGGGCCTGAGAAGATCTAGACTGGCAGGGCTCCAAGAAGAGCATGGGCTGGGGGCCCTAAGAAGAGCTGGAGCTGTGGTGGGGGGGCCGAAGAAGAGCCAGGGTTGAGGGTGCTATCTAGAAGAGGTGGGGGCTTGACAGGGGGGTGAGTTAGTGATGGTGTGGTTGAGGGTGGGTGAGCGTGAGGGGTGTGAGGGTGCTCCCATTAAAAATGACAAAAAGAAGATAAGACTTGGAAGTATTTGTTGAATAACAGAACTTTTGTATTATAATAAATGTTTACATATAAAACATCAAAACTTATTTTAAGTTTTTGTATGTTTGTACCTATTGTGCAGTAATAATTTTTTTGTGGTTTAATTCTTCAAAATATTTTTTCGGGTTCCTTCAGTGCTCTTGGGAAGGTCAAAAGGGTTCTGCGGCTGGAAAAGTTTGGGAACCCCTAACTTATGCCATATGCTACTCTGTCCTTTAATGTACCACATCATTATTGTGTTCTATCCAATCACTGTTTCCTCACCACATACTCATCCTCCATCATTGCTTCTCTTTCTGGTCCAATTCCTGTCACTGCTTCACGTCCCTGTCCCCTTATAGTTGGTAAATAGACTGAACATTTAAAAATAAATGTATTGGTTGCCCTGCTCAGATGATGAAATTTGATGCATTGCTTTATAACAAGTTTCCCTTTGTGAAATTTTCTAAGGACTGCAATAGCACGGGTGCAGACATGCTTACCAAGGCCCATGAAGATATCAAGTGGTGGGAATTAAGTGGGACATTAGTGAAATTGAATGACCTGTAATGAAGGAATATGAAGTGACGGCTTATTTTTGCTCCAAAATTCTGTTGGCTTTTCTCTGTATTCAACATGTGTCACTGGTAATCAAACTTGAGGATAGTTTAGGATAATCTAGTCAATGAATTAATTATGTAAAATATTTTTACCAGCCTCTGACAATAAATGTGTAAAGTAGAAAAGATGTAGAGATGCCAGCGTTGGACTGGGGTGGGCACAGTAAGAAGTTTCACAACACCAGGTTAAAGTCCAACAGGTTTATTTGGTATCATGAGCTTTCGGAGTGCTGCTCACTCATCTGATGAAGGAGCAGTGCTCCAAAAGCTTGTGATACCAAATAAACCTGTTGGACTTTAAGAAGTCTCAACACCAGGTTAAAGTAGAAAAATAATTTATTCCCCAATGCAATAAATTCCCCAATTCTTTACCTCGCGTATTAACAAAACAATCATCTCTTTAAATCAGTCGGCATTTTCCTAAGATTGGTTTAAAATGTTTTTCACTAGATAAGACTATATATTGATTCATATTCCATTTTTTGTGATACTGTCAAATTAGCAACTTCTTCCTGAATCAAATAGGAAGGATAGTGTTTACTGAGGCATGGGTGGGAAGACGTTGACCCTCGTCATGAAACAGCCATTGCTGGGAGTTTCTTTGTAGATGAGAAACGAGCACAGCTCTTGTCCATTTTCAAAGAGGGTAGCAAATAAAAAATTAGTCAGCTTCACATTCATAGCTAGTTAACAATAGCATCTATTATCAGTAATACATACAATTGGTTCCATAACCATGACCCAGCAAATGATCATTCAGGAAAGGAGATTTTGCTTTCCCAACCTCCTTGACTGTGTTTTAAAGTGGTGACATCCTGAGCGGATTCTTTAAAAGCCCTACAATGTGGTGTACCTAGCTTGAAAAGACTTGCATTTATATAACAAAGTGCCTTTCTTGATCACTGGATATCTTAAAGCAGTCAAATAATTACATTTAAAGTGTGGTTTGTTGTAATGTTGGAAATGTGGTAACTAATTTGCATACAACAAACTCCCACAAACAGTAAAGAGATAATACCCAGATAATCTTCCTGTAATGTTAATTGAAGGATAAATATTGGGCAAGACACTGGGATAACTCACCTGTTCTTCTTGGAAATAATGCCGTAGGTTCTTCTGTGTCCACCTGAAGAGCAGACAGGACCTTGGTTTAATGTCTCATCTTAAAGATTTTCCAAAAAGTACTTTATAGAATTCAGACAGGCTTAAAACTAAGGCCACTACTTAGATGTAAAGCAGTGGGAATTTAAAGTAAAACTTGAGAATTGATGAGAAATTAGTTGGTAGGCAAGATGCAATGTATGCTTGTTCAGGGAGTGAAGTTCAAATGAGAGTCCTCCCCAGTGGATTGTTCTAACCATTGATATCCAGATTCCTACTTTGGTCTGATTTACATTAATAACTTGAGTTCAGAATCTCAATGGAAATTCATGAAATTTGCCAATGATCCCAAAAAAATACTATATCAGTTAAATCTGAAGAAACAGCTCTTAAAATATACATTTAATTTCCTGAGTATGTGTGAAGTAGTGACTATTGAAGTTTGATTGATGAATGTACACTGTTGCTCATAGAAAAAATGGGCACTGAAATGCTCTTTGAATGATGTTGAAAAATATGAAGGGATGTTAATAGATTGGGCACTAACTGCGCCCAATGATATGAAGTAGCAAACAAGCTATGAGTGGCACAGTAGTTAACACTGCTGCCTCACAGAACCAGAGACCCGGGTTTGATTCCGGCCTCGGGTGACTGTGTGGAGTTTGCATGTTCTCCCCATCAAAGACCAATACAGCACAGGAACAGGCCCTTCGGCCCTCTAAGCCTACACCGATCATGTGTTCCCAACGAGACTATCTGTTTGTATCCCTCTAAAGAACAAAGAACAATCCCGCCCGAGAGGCCGGCATCAGCGCACTGGCCGGCCCAACACCCCCCTCCCCCTCAAAAAAAAACGATTGCAGCACCACCCCCTCCATTGAGGCTCAATGGCCTCTGCCCCCACCAGCAAGGCCATCACGCCTGGTCCCCATTGCTGGGGGGCCAGCTTTAATCCCCACTGGTGGGAACCTCCGCGGGTGGGGGCAGAAACTTTAGCGAGCCCAGATGATTGCAACCCAGGCTCACTAAATAGATGCTAATCATTATTACCATATTGTAATCAGCAAGGCTTATTACGCCATACAAAATGGCCCAGGAAAGTCATGACACTCCCTTTTCAGCCCTCCCACTGGCATTTCCCAGCCTGCTGCACTACCCGAGCAGCAAGAACTGTGCTTACCCAGTCCAACGCCGGCATCTCCACATCATGGCTACTTGAGCAGTGCAGCGAGCCGGGAAAATTGTGCGCATAGGCAATTCAACCTTAAAAAAAAGTCACTTCCCAGTGATATGTAAGGTGTTGAATATTCAAAAAAAGGCAAATCCAGTACTCTTAAAATGACAAAGGGCTACCATAAAAGGTAGAGTTTTGGTTGATTATAAGAAGTTTGTTGCACATTAAGTGGACTCTGGAAATATTTAAGAATGCTGCATTGATGGAAGAACCTTGCGTATTATCTAGAAGCATAAGCTAAGAATGGCTGGATGACTCTTGTTTTTTTAAAATTTATTTTACCGGACATGAACTTTGCTGGCTGGGCCAGTATTTATTGTCCGTCCCTAACTGTCCTTCTATTCAGAGGGCATTTGAAAATCAACCACATTGCTGTGTGGATCTGGAGTCACATGTAGGCAGGACCAGGTAAAGGACAGCAGACCTCTTTCCCTAAAGGACGTTAGTGAACCAGATGGCAACAATTGACAATGGTTTCATGGTAATCATTAGACTTTTAAATTTTGGATGTTTTTTTAAAAATTCAATTTCTGTTGTGGTGGGATTTGAACCTGGATCTCAAGACCTTGCTCTGGGTCTCTGGATTACTAGCCCAGTGACACTACCACTGCCTCTCCAAGTTTGTCTTTGTGTTTTTCACATCAGGTTATAGGGTACTCCACTGAGTATGTACTCTGCCCCAGCATCACCCTGCTATCACAAAACATATTCATTCAAAACTTTAGCTCAAGAAATTAATGTTTACAAAAAGTATACATTTTGGTGTGGGGTATAGTTTCCGTTCAGGGTGAAAGTGAATTAAGAATTCCAACAAGCTTAAAATATTGGGATGCAGGGAAAAGAATAGTGGATTGGAGGTAAGGAAAAGCAACTAATGTATGGTTTGATTTTGACAACTTGTTTTATTTTTTGCCTGATAGATAAATGGGTTCCGGAGCTATGTTGAACTTTATGTGAAAGATAAATTGGATGAAACTGGCGTTGCACTAAAGGTGGTTCATGAATCTGTGAATGATCGATGGGAAGTGTGCCTGACCATGAGTGAGAAAGGCTTCCAGCAAATCAGTTTTGTAAATAGTATTGCTACTACAAAGGTTGGTATTTGAGTTACCTTTGCATTCAACCATTACTTTTTGAAAGTTCAAGGAACTTGTACTATTTTTCATTGCATATTAGAATTATTAAGTTTCGGAATTTAATGAAGATCTTATTTTCTCAGGGTGGTAGACATGCTGATTATGTAGTTGATCAGATTGTTAGTAAACTGATTGAAGTTGTGAAAAAGAAGAACAAAGCTGGAGTATCAGTGAAACCTTTTCAGGTTAGTTGTTAGCTGAACTGTACCTAAAACTTTGCATCAAAAATCATATCATTAACTTGAGGAAAACAATAAGTATGTGTATTCTCCTTTTACATAGGTAAAAAATCATATATGGGTCTTTGTCAACTGCCTGATTGAAAACCCAACATTTGATTCTCAGACAAAAGAAAATATGACTCTTCAACCTAAGAACTTTGGGTCCAAGTGCGTCCTTTCTGAGAGGTTCTTCAAAGCAGTTAGTATTTCAATGTTACTGCATCAATGTTTGCAATTTTATATTAGTAATTTGTTTATTGACATGGAGTTGATTTTAACCTGCAACAATGGATGGGTTTAATTTTGGGTGGCAGGTTAAAATATTAAACTGAAACAGGAAGCTGTCCACTTTTGGTTTAAGAGAGCAGATTCCCAATCCGTTCTTGGGAAGTGGATCGATCTTTGAAACTTTTTAAAGGAGGCTACATGATTCCATTTTTACTGTAGCTCTGTTTTTAACCTTTAACTGGGTTTCTTGGGTATTGAAAACTCAGCAGGTAAAAGGAGGTGAAAAGGGTTCTGGATCTATTGGGATAAGTTCTCTTCCTACTTGTGGGTAGGAGGAGCAAAAGTGCTTCTTCCAGGCCCAGCAAGCAAACCCGGTTTAAACACCGCTCACTATCTCCAAAATCTCCCCATACATTGACTCCTCTCCCCATCTCTACCCTCACAGTCACCAACACCCATGACACATCACTCTACTTATTCCCTTTTCCCAAGAACTCTGATTCTCTCGCAATCCGCCTTGTGCACTTTGGACTGCCCAGTCCTTTCAACAATGTTTCATTCACTACCGACACTCCCCCACAAATCCGGCGATCTGTACCCCCAACAACTAGACAACTTAATTGATCCTCAGCTGCAGCTCTTTCTGTAGAACTTTCCCATATTTCAATCAGGCTGGCTTTTGGGTAGGAAATCTCTTAGATTAAAAAAAATGAACATACATTGTGGAGTTGAAACCCCACTCCCAGTAAATTTCAGCATGCAAATAGGAAATTGGAACCCTTTTCCTGACTTGATGTTTTTTAAAACAGGAAGATTGTTATGAAAATGCATTAGTGGTCAATTGCAAAAGGATTATTAACATACGTATGTACCTGGAAAACTAACTTTGTTTGTCCCTGGCATTTTCATATTACCCAAAGTTTGTATTTCTTTGTTTTCCTGTTTTACCTGGGATTAGGCAGCAGAACCAATGGTGCAATATTTTCCACCCCATTTTCTCTGATGTATGGGACCGCAGGCCACTGCTTCAAACAAACAAATTTGTTTTTACAAATAAGATTCATATAGCATCAGTTGAAGTTGATTAAATTTTGAAATACCAATGGATGAATCGTGCACCATCCTTGCTATGCCCATTGGTACTTGGCTCTCAGTGGCTTACGTTGCGAAGTTGAGTTTGTAAAGATGTAAAGAATATAAAATGCTAGAGGGGAAAAAAGAACATTGCGTGGTCCCTTTAAAAGCTGATGTTTTGTTTCAGTGCTTGGAGGTTTAAAATGCAAAGTACACAGAGTCCAAGCTGAAACATTTGTATCAAAGGCCAGGCAACAGTGTTGCCTTGGTAACAGGCTTCAGGCATTTGAATGTTTTTGAATTCAGCCTATCAATTTAAAGCAGACACTCAGATACCAAGAATCTATAACATTTTAAGTTTGATGATGTTGACAAAATCAGACCAATTCTATTGTAGGAAAAGTGATAGGTCATCACAGGTATAAAAGAGAGTGCAAGGGGGAAAAACAGGAGATAACAACTGCCACCTATCAAGTCTTGAGAGAGAGAGAGCAGCTGTCAACTATGCCAGCTTTATATATCTTAATAGAGAATGCACCATCTAACCAGCGAAAGGTACCAAATCAGAAAGAACTTACAGACAGAGAGATCAACTGAGAAACTCCAGAAGGTTCCAAAAGACACACAACCTGGCTGTATATTTTTTTGAGTGACTGAATTCTATTTTTTTATTTATGAATAGATATTGTATTTATTTGAACAGCATTCCAGTAGAATCGTATTTTATTCGATATGTTACTTGTTCAGTTAAGGTTCCCTGTTAGTTAAATAAATAAATTGTTAAGTGTACATTTCAAAGCGAGTGTCAGGTATTTCTGTTAGTTACCCACTAAATGTTATTGAAGGACAGTTGACCTTCCCACACATTTTTAACAGATTACCAGGCAAGATATTCGTCTTTGGTGGATTTGCCATTACTTCTCAAAAGGGGGTCAAGCTCCGCATCATAACACTTAGCTAATGGCCTTTATAAGGTGATCAGAAAATGTTCAAAACTTGGAAATGATTTTTGTTGGTTCAGAGGCATCATTATACTCCCATATTGATCGACCTTTCAGAGCCCTTCCTTGGGGTTGACTCTCCCCACAAGAAGACCAAAGCCAACATTCTGGTTTCAACCATAAACTTCATTTCCTTGCTACTGACTACATCTCACTACCCCGTTGTTCAGTCAAGCTGAAACAGGTTGTGCAATCCAGAATGTATTGTTCTACTCATTTTAGCCTAAAACCTATTTGGGTGGAATTCTCTGGCCTCTCTATGGCATGTTTCTCGTGGCCAGAGGCGTCGCACTGTTGATGGCCAGCGGGATCTTCGGGTCCTGCCACTGTCAATGGGAAGATCCTGCTCCCATGAACAGCTGGACAATTCGTCCATAGCCTATCTATTAGCCAAATTGCTTTCCTTCTGTCTCCAGCATCACATCATTAATCCCAATGTCATTTTATTTCCCAAACTCAATTTTTCTAACATCCTCTTGTCAAACTCAAATCCTTCACCCCTAATCATCTCCAGTTTGTTTGAAGTCCAGCCATTTATCTTGTCCACCACTATCTTTCACTCATCCATCATAACTCTTTTTGTTGACATACGTTGACTCTCTCAGCCTCTTCCCGTTACATTGAACTTCAGAACTTCATCTTTAAATCTCCATGAAGGTTTATGTCACTTTTCTTCTGAATCATTGTGTCCTCCTCCATTATCCTTCCATGTCTCCTCTTGTCTTCTCCTATCCCCACCCCTTTTTATCCAATGTTGTAAGCAACTTTAGCTTGAGTTTCTGAAACTTCCTAACTAATCCTTTTAACTAACATGACCTGAGCTTGCTTGGGTTTTAAAACGCTTCCTGAGAACCCATCTTTTTGACCAAACTATTGATCTCCTCTATTGAATCTCTCATTGTAGCTAGGAATCGGTCCCTTTTTCTCTGTCTCTTTGGTGATTCTCTACTTAAAAATACTAAACAAATTCTGTTTCTGACAGAGTGGACAGGTGTGTTGGAGGTTTCTCATTAATTCAGTGTTCTTGGGTTTCGTTCTACTTTGTATGGTTTAAGATAAGGTGATGTTTTTGCATTAAAATTTTCTTCTTCATGTGAATTTAAAGGGAATGAAAATTTATTTTATCCTTCTAGGCAAACAACTGTGGCATTGTTGAAAGTATACTAAATTGGGTCAAATTTAAAGCCCAGACCCAATTAAACAAGAAGTGTTCCTCCGTAAAACACAGCAAAATCAAAGGCATTCCCAAACTGGATGATGCCAACGATGCAGGTACAGTAAGTGTTTTTGCTTTTATATTTACTAGAATAAAAATGATATAAGCTACCTTTTATAACCATGGTTAAAAGTCGAATTGTTGATTCCTGTTATGATCACTAGTGAGAACTTGTTTCATATTTGGAACTATAGTAGTTGCCAAAATTTCAGTAGGGAGATGATGTTGTGATATTGTAATTGGATTAGCCATCCAGAGGCCAAACTAATGCTCTGTATCTGGGCTTGAAATGCACTACAGCAGCTTATGGAATTTAAATTCAGTTAACTTTAGAATTAAAAGCTAGTCTTGGTAATAGTGACCATGTAACCATTGGCGATAGTTGTAAAAACCCATCTGATTCATTAATGTCCTTTAGGAAAGGAAATCCTTATTCCTTAGCTGGCCAGGCCTACATGTGACTCCAGACTCAATGTGGTTGGTTCTTGAATACTAGCCACTCAGTTGTATCAAACCGCTACAAAGGATGGTTGGTGCGGTGGCACAGTGGTTAGCACTACTGCCTCACAGCTCCAGGGACCTGAGTTCAATTCCAACCTTAGGTGACTGCGTGGAGTTTGCACAATCTCCCCGTGCCTGTGTGAATTTTCTCCAGGTGCTCCAGTTTCCTTCCAAAGCCCAAAGATGTGCAGGTTAGATGGATTGTCCCTGCTAAATTGCCCCTCCGTGTTCAAAGATATGTAGGTTAGATGGATTAGCCATAGTCAATGTGTGGGGTCACAAGGATGGGGCAGGGGTGAGGGCATGGGTAAGATACTCCGTCAGAGAATTGTTGCAGACTCAGTTGGCTGAATGCCCTCTTTTGCACTGGAGGGATTCTATGAATTAAACTAAATGGACCGTCCTGCATTGACCTATGCCCCAGAAACGATGTACACCCAGCCCTGTCGACGCTGCACAGTCCTCCTTCATAACATCTGGAGGCTTGTGCCTGGGTTGAACGGGAGGAGAGCTGTAAGACTGAACAAGTCAATAAACTCTCAATACTGGGTCAGTGAGAATCGTGGGGAAACTCTCCACTGGTTGGATTGATACCGAACTCAAAGGAAGGTGGTTGTGGTGGTTGGCAGCCAATCATCTCAATCCCAGGATATCATTGCAGGAGTTCCTCAGGGAACTGACACAGCCAAGGTCCTAGGTTGCTTCATCTCCACCTCCATCATAAGACCAAAAGTGGGTTGCGCGCAGATGCTTGTATACAGCACCATTCGCGACTCCTCAGTCCATGCTGAAATACAGCAAGACCTGGACAGTGTTCAGGCCTGAGCTGGTAAGTGGCAGGTAACATTTGCGCCACGCAAGTTACTATCTTCAACAAGAGAGAATCTAACCATCTCCCTATCATATTCAATCGCATTACCATCAACGAATCCTTCACTACCAACATCCATTGACCTGAAACTGAACTGAATCATATAAATACCGTGGCTACAAGGACAGATCAAAGACTGTGAATTTTGCAGTGAGTATCTTGTCTCCCAACTCCCAAAAGCCTGGTACCTTCTACAAAGCATAAGTTAGGAGTGTGAATCAATATTTTTCACTTGCCTGGAGTGCAGCTCCAACAACATTCAAGAAACTCAACTCCATCTAAGACAAAGCAGCCCGCTTGATTGGCACTCCATTCACCATCTTAAATATTTGCTCTCCACCGCTGATGCACAGTGACAGCAGTGTGTACCATCTGCAAGATGTATTGCAGCAAATCACAAAGGCTCCTTCCAGACCCATGACCTATACCATGTACACCACATGGACTACAGTGCCACCTTCTCAAGAGCAATTAGGGATAGGCGATAAATGCTGGCCTTGGCAGCAATGCCCACATCCAAAGAAAGTATAAAAAATACATATTTGAGTGTAAAATGTTTTTTCATAAGTTCGTGTAACATTAGTCTTTAAGTAAATTGCAAGTTAAAGCACATATGTGTTTCTGAATCAGGTGGCAGACATTCTTCAGACTGTACATTGATTCTGACGGAAGGAGATTCAGCCAAATCCTTGGCTGTGTCAGGTCTGGCTGTCATTGGGCGTGACAGATATGGTGTGTTCCCATTGAGGGGTAAAATTCTCAATGTTCGAGAAGCTTCACACAAGCAGGTATGTTTGCACTGCGGTGATGCGATATGCATTATTATTTAGCAGTAACAGTTATTTTCTCAGTATGTGATATATTGCTTTTTCAGGAAAAAATCCTCCAATTTGCCTTAAGCAGTGTCAAAGAGATCTGTTACCATAGAACCATAGAAAATTACAGCTCAGAAACAGGCCTTTTGGCCCTTCTTGTCTGTGCCGAACCATGTTTTGCCTAGTCCCACTGACCTGCACTTGGACCATATCCCTCCACACCCCTCTCATCCATGAACCCGTCTAAGTTTTTCTTAAATGCTGAAAGTGACCCCGCATTTACCACTTTATCCAGCAGCTCATTCCACACTCCCACCACTCTCTGCGTGAAGAAGCCCCCCCCTAATATTCTCTTTAAACTTTTCTCCTTTCACCCTTAACCCATGCCCTCTGGTTTTTTTCCTCCCCTAGCCTCAGTGGAAAAAGCCTGCTTGCATTCACTCTATCTATACCCATCAAAATCTTATACACCTCTATCAAATCTCCCCTCATTCTTCTACGCTCCAGGGAATAAAGTCCCAACCTATTTAATCTCTCTCTGTAACTTAGCTTCTCAAGTCCCGGCAACATCCTTGTGAACCTTCTCTGCACTCTTTCAACCTTCTTTACATCCTTCCTGTAACTAGGTGACCAAAACTGTACACAATACTCTAAATTCGGCCTCACCAATGCCTTATATAATCTTACCATAACACACCAACTTTTATACTCGATACTCCGATTTATAAAGGCCAATGTACCAAAGGCACTCTTTATGACCCTATCCATCTGTGACGTCACTTTTAGGGAATTCTGTACCTGTATTCCCAGATCCCTCTGTTCAACTGCACACTTCAGAGTCCTACCATTTACCCTGTACGTTCTACTTTGGTTTGCCCTTCCAAAGTGCAATATCTCACACTTGTCTGTGTTGAATTCCATTTGCCATTTTTCAGCCCATTTTTCTAGTTGGTCCAAATCCCTCTCCAAGCTTTGAAAACCTTCCTCACTGTCCACGACACCTCCAATCTTTGTATCATCAGCAAACATGCTGATCCAATTTACCACATTATCATCCAGATCATTGATATAGATGACAAACAACAATGGACCCAACACCGATCCCTGCAGCACACCACGAGTCACAGGCCTCCACTCAGAGAAGCAATCCTCCACAACCACTCTCTGGCTTCTTCCATTGAAACAGTTTTAACAACACCAGGTTAAAGTCCAACAGGTTTATTTGGTAGCAAATACCATTAGCTTTCGGAGCGCTGCTCCTTCGTCAGATGGAGTGGAAACCTGCTCTCAAACCTTCCATTGAGCCAGTGTCTAATCCAATTTACTACCTCCCCATGTATACCCAGCGACTGAACCTTCCTAACTAACCTCCCATGAGGGACCTTGTCAAAGGCCTTGCTGAAATCCAGGTAGACAACATCCACCGTCTTCCCTTCATCCACTTTCCTGGTAACCTCCTCAAAATATTCTAATAGATTGGTCAAACATGACCTACCACGCACAAAGCCATGTTGACTCTCCCTAATAAGTCCCTGTCTATCCAAATATTTTAGATCCTATCCCTTATCACACCTTCCAATAACTTGCCCACCACTGACGTCAAACTTACTGGCCTATAATTTCCTGGATTTCTTTTGGAACCTTTTTCAAACAACGGAACAACATGAGCCACCCTCCAATCATCTGGCACCTCCCCCCGTGAATACTGACATTTTAAATATGTCTGCCAGGGCCCCTGTAAGTTCAACACAAGCTTCCCTCAAGGTCCGTGGGAATACCCTGTCCGGTCCTGGGGATTTATCCACTCTGATTTGCCTCAAGACAGCAAGCACCTCTTCCCCTTTAATCTGTAAAGGTTCCATGACCTCCCTACCTGTTTGCCCTATTTCTGTAGACTCCATGCCCATTTCCTAAGTAAATATGGATGCAAAAAAACCATTTAGTATCTCTCCCATCTCTTTTGGTTCCAGACTCAGTCTACCACTCTGGTCTTCAAGAGGACCAATTTTATCCCTCACTATCCTTTTGCTCCTAACATACCTATAGAAGCTCTTTGGATTTTCCTTCACTCTGTCTGCCAAAGCAACCTCATGTCTTCTTTTAGCCCTCCTGATTTCCCTCTTAAGTAGCTTCTTGCACTTTTTATACTCCTCGAGCATCTGATGTGTTCCTTGCTGCCTGTACATTTCATACAACTCTCTCTTCCTCTTAATCAGTGTTACAATCTCCCTCGAGAACCAAGGTTCCTTATTCCTATCTACTTTGCCTTTAATCCTGACAGGAACATACAAACTGCACTCTCAAAATTTCTCCTTTGAAGGCCTCCCACTTTCCATTTACATCCTTACCAGAGAACAGCCTGTGCCAATCCACACTTCCCAGATCCCTTCTGATTTCATCAAATTTGGCCTTTTTCCAGTTCAGAACTTCAACCCGAGGACCAGGTCTATCCTTATCCATGATCAGGTTGAAACTAATGGCATTATGATCACTGGATCCAAAGTGTTCCCTCACACTCGCATCCATCATAATGAATTAATAATGCAAGCTTGTTTATTAGTGGGCCAATGTACAAATACAAAAACAGAAAATCCTGGAAAATCTCAGCAGGTCTGACAGCATCTGTGCAGAGAGAGTAGAGCCAATGTTTCGAGTCTAAATGACCCTTCATCAGCTCTGAAACTCAGACTCGAAATGTTGGCTCTATTCTCTCCCCACAGATGCTGTCGGGGCTGCTGAGATTTTCTAGCATTTCCTGTCTTTGTTATAGATTCCAGTATCTGCAGTATTTTGCTTTTATCACGATGTCAGTCATCTTCGGAAAGAAAAATCAGCATTTTTTTGACTCCAGATATTGGAAGGAAAGACACAACTTAATGTATTAATGTAGTATGGGGAATTTTACAGCACTGCCAGTGGACATGATTCTGGCCAGGACATGTAGATTAGGTCGGGGTAGCTGCTCCCATTGGTGGCTTCCCGGCCACCCCTTACACTGTCCCTATAATATTAGGTTGGATAAGAAGCCCACTAGGCCACTCGCCTTTAGGCCAATTAAGGCCCATAACTGCCCAATTAAATGGCATGGTGGCACAGTGGTTAGCACTGTTGCCCACAGCTCCAGGGACCTGGGTTCAATTTCCATATGCTCTGGTTTCCTCCCACAGTCCGAAAGATGTGCTGGTTGGTTAGGTGCATTGGTCATGCTAAATTCTCCCTCAGTGTACCAGAACAGGCACCGGAGTGTGGCGACTAAGGGATTTTCACAGTAACTTCATTGCAGTGTTAATGTAAGCCTACTTGTGACACTATTAAACAAATAAACTTTAAATTTTAAAACTTTTAATTCGGGGCTTCAATCCTCCTCCTCTGCCATAATATGCTGGTCAATAGAAGGCAGGCGAGAGTGAGAACGTTTTTTTTCACCAAGGTAGGTGTAATGAAGGGGAAACTTGTGCGCATTGTGAGAGAACGCCTTTTCTGCCTGCAACCTGGCCTCCAAAATCTATTCCCCCCACCCCCACTTCCTAGAGTGCCCAAGAGGATTTGCCTTGTCCTTGCCCTTGACATTTCTTCATGGGCTTCCTTGCAGTCTTAGCAGCACCCACTACATTTTTCCAGTGCTGCTGAGATTGCAAGAGCTGCCGGCCAATCGGATTAGCTAGCCATTCTCGAGGTCGGACTTGCTTCCACTGAGGGGCAGATGTCCGACCATCAGCTTGTTAAGCCATTCGCACTGTATTTTCACTGCTCTTTTTTAAAGTTAGTAATTTTGCTGCTGACCTTTCTTCTTCGGGGGAGGCAGTACATCCCCTGCAAATAAAGTTCATCACAGTGTCATATCTACTTGTTATTTACGCATACACACCATTGTCATGAACTGCCTTGTTTCCCATGTTGTATATTCTTCAGTGCTATTAATAAAATTGATGTGTCATATCACAATACTTTTGATTTGAGAGTGTTTTAGTATTAACTAAATATAGCTCGTAATTTTTTTTTCACAAAAAACTGACAATGAAGTTTTAAATGAATACATGAAATTGTATAGATGATTGTGCACTCTTGCAGATTTGGTATCTGAAATTCGTCAAAACTTTGGTTGATTAATTTTAGAGCTTCATTTGGAATTTGCTTAAAGTAGTTTGTACTGCTATGGTTGTATGTAAATGGCCACCTGTTCATATGTCAAATGTAAACAAGATTTTGTAATGATATAGCTTATATTCTAATCTGTTAATTAACAGCATGAAAGTTATGAAATATTGCAATTCTACAAAACCATGGATATGAATATTTTGTCATGCAGATAATGGAAAATGCAGAAATCAACAACATCATCAAGATAGTTGGTCTTCAGTACAAGAAAAGTTATGATGACGCAGAGTCTCTGAAATCTCTTCGCTATGGCAAGATTATGATCATGACTGATCAGGTACAAATTAGTGTTAATTAAAAGATAAGAATAGTGTTAAATTGTGAAAAATATGATATGTAAGAATTATAATGCAGCTGCGTACAAATATTCAGTATGCTTGTCAATTTCCCATGGTATTACACACTCTTTGGTTGCTGTTGTTAAATTGTATTCAAGTGGTAGTATGAATTGGGAACTCACCCGTGCTTATGGTTATCCAAGTAGTAGCAACTACTACCTGTCTCTGCAGTCTTCTTATTGCTGTTTCTTTCTGTTCTCTTCTGATTTTGCACACGGTGGCACAGTGGTTGGCACTGCTGCCTCAGCGCCAGGGACCCAGGTTCGATTCCTGTCTGTGTGGAGTCTGCAAGTTCTCCCTGTGTCTGCGTGGGTTTCCTCTGGGTGCTCCAGTTTCCTCCCACAGTCTGAAAGATGTGCTGGTTAGGTGGATTGGCAATGCTAAATTCTCCCTCCGTGTACCCGAATAGGCGCCAGAGTGTGGCCACTAGGGGATTTTCACAGTAATTTCATTGCAGTGTTAATGTAAGCCTACTTGTGACACTAATAAATAAACTTTAAAAAGCTTGTTTTTCACTCTTTCAATTATTTTTGCTTTCTCATCTGTTTCTGTTTCCTTGGGAGGATGGTAAGTGATGTAATAGAGAAAAGTGTCACAGTGGCTGCAGTCTGCATCTGTGTGTGTAGGATTCTGGTAAAATGTGGCCCAGTGCTTACTTTTCCATTCTGTACACGATTCCTTTATCTCTCAAATGTCCATCTCCTTATCATCCTCTTACTTCCGCCCTACTCTTAACTTTCTTTTGACTACCTACCCAATTCCTGTATTCTGCCTTTCTGTTAAATCTATTTTCAAATAACCCCGTCCCACCTACGCACTCCAAAGGCAGAAGTCCACTTCCATAATTAATTGAACTCCACCCGTTTCCATAATTTCCTTCCTGTTTCATTGAAAGACGCTTCATTTGCTTTCAAAATTCAATTTACATTAAAATAAATTAAAATAGAACCAGGAAAGAAACTGACTTTTCTTCCCCACCTCCCTCTTCCAACCTATCTCATGGTTGAAAATTAGATTTTCTGTTTCACTGTTGGTAGGAATTCATCCTTGATTGTGAGCAAAGCACAAGTTAAAGGAAACAAAATTGTAAATATATAGTGCCTTTGACAAAGTAATCAAGATGTCTCAAAAAACGTAATTGCCAACAAAATACTTTTTAAATGCAATCATTATAGGAAATATGGCAGCAGATTTATGCATAACAATGTTCCAAAAACAATGAGACAAATGACTCGATATTAAGGTTGTTGGCTGAAAGATAAATGTCATCAACTTTTCTGCTGTTCTTCAACTAGTGTAATAGTAAGAAAGACCTGCATTTATATGATGTTCTTCACTACCACTGGGCATCTCAAAGCATTTTCTGAAGTGTAGTCACTGTTGTAATATAGGAAACTTGACATCCAATTTGCACAGAGCAAACTCTTACAGACAACAATGTGATAATGACCAGATAATCTGCTTTTGTGGAAATAACTCCCCTGCTTGTGTTTGAAGTAGTGCTATGAAATCTTTTACATCTGCCTGAACAGGCACATGAGCCTTGATTTAACATCTCTTCTGAAAGGCAGCAGCTCCAACAGTGCAGGGCTCCCTCAGTACTACTTTAGAGTATCAGCCTTGATTTTTTTTGTGATCTTCTTGTTCACCAGAGGGGGCCAACTGAGTCTTGGATTTAACATCTCAACTAGAAATACAGTGGTCTAGACACTGTAACACTTAGTACTATACTCAGTAACGTTTTGAATTCGCACATTTAGCATAGTAAAATGTCCCAAGGCAATTAACAAGAGCATATTCAGACACACATTGTCATTGACCCAACAATGGAGTTTGCACATTCTCCTCGTGTCTGCGTGGATTTCCTCCGGGTGCTCCGGTTTCCTCCCACAGTCCAAAGATGTGAGGGTTAGGTTGATTGGCCATGCTAAAAATTGCCCCTTGGGTGTCCTGAGATGTGTAGATTAGAGGAATTAGTGGGTAAATATGTAGGGATATGGGGATAGGTCCTGGTTGGGATTGTGGTCGGTGCAGACTCGATGGGCCAAATGACCTCTTTCTGCCCTGTAGGGTATCTATCTGTCTAATAATCAAACCCTTGGTCAAACAAATAGTTTTTAAGCAAAGTCTTACGGATGAAGAGTGTAAGGAGTGAATAGCAGAACATGGCCTAGATGGCTGAAGACCAATGATGGGCCACAGGAGTGGCTGATGTAGAGGCCTGAATTGGAGGCTACAGAATTCATGGAAGGTTGTCATGGTTGCTGACATCTGGAGGGCTTGACCATGCTGGAAATAGAATGCTAAGCTAAGAATTTTAAAATTAAGGTGCTAGTACAGAGGAATCCAATGTAGATCAGCAAGGACAGAGGTGATAGGCTAATGGGACTTGGTGTGAGTTAGGGTACAGACAGCAGGGTTTTGGATGAGTGGTTAGCACTGAAATAGTTGAGGCTGGAGCTGTATAAACCATTCCATACATTAGGATTTCAGCTGTAAGTGAGATGAGGTAGAGATGGAAATAGGCGATATTAGGGAGGTGGAAGTAGACATTCTTGGGGCGGAGAGGATATGAGATTAGAAGGTTAGTTCCAGATGAACTACCAACCTGATAGTTGAGGTAAATAAATAACCTGGGTGAAATGAATGTCTTCTCTTTGTCATGCTGTGATGTAGTTCTGGAGCTGATGTTGTCAGAATGTCCCTTTTTAATAGCTGAGCTATATAAAAATATATATTTTTAAAAAGTATCTCCACTCACTGGCAAAGATTCTGACAGGGCAAGATCACATTTGCCAAGGCCAAAATAGACTTTGGTGCAAACTGAACATACCTCTGAGGATAGATCCTCTATCACAATTTGGCTTTATCATTTTTGAAATAAATAGATTATCCAGAACAAATTGCTGCTAAATATATGCTGCATGAGTTGAGGGTTGTATCTTCTTAGAATCTATTAATTTCCCGATTTTAGCTTTATTTTGCCTTCCAACCATGTCCTCCTAGAAAACATTGCTCAGAAGTTATTTTGTGTCCATCTTATAGCAAAGGATATGTTTAACTGAAACTTATGGAATTGGCTAATCTAGATAAGATTTGTAACGCAGATTGAGAGGTACAGATTGTGAAGTCCTTTGTCAAACTCTGTCTCATCATTTAGGTCTTCAGAGGGCCTGCCCACTAAAGTAGTAATTCTACTTTTTTGGATGAAAACATTTCTAGCAACTTGAATGCTTCCATGTCAAGTAAAAAAAGATAGTTTGTTGGTAATTGTGACCTTCACTTTAATCACTTGTGATTGCGATCTGTCAGTTAATGGATTTTTTGTGTTCAGCTGCACATTTTGTGTTTTTGCTGCAATTTAATTAATTTTGTTCAGCTTCTCCATTTTCCTTCCTGTGGTATCAGTCATGTGATGTGTCTTGAATGGGATAATCTGGTACAAAGGAGGGCAGCCCTTTCAGTATCATGGTGTTCACCAAGTTAATTAGAGTGTCCTTCTGGCTAGTTTGAAGTTGTACTCCCTGTTGCAGTGAAATTGTGCTAGGATATTTTCTAATTGATGTCACTAGAGCAGCCTGACAAAAAGTTCATCTATGGATCTCATTCAGATCATGTTGTTACTGCCACACTCTGAATTCAGGCCCTGTTGAACCTATGTCTAATTTCACTTCCCACTTTCAATGGCAGCTAATACCACTGTTCACCAATCCAAGCATTGTTCTGAAGTTCACCAATTCTAGTTTCGAGACATCTAGAAAGTCTGGTAGTCCAATGTGAAAAAGGTATACAGAAAGATGGAGGGAAATGTACAAAAAAGCAAGGGAAGATCAAGAGAATGCTTCACTGACCAGGCCATTTATCTATCGTTCAATGAACAAAACCAAAACAGAATAATCAGTCATTTGTTTCCTTGTCTTTCATAAGACTTGGCAGCAAAGCAATTGGGTGCCTCATTTTCCTCCTTCAAAATTGACTACACACCAAAATAATTAATTGGTACTAAAGTACTTTGGGGTGGCTTCAGTGAGAAAGATACTATATAAGTGCAAATATTTTATTTTGTTTATGTGCTCCCTGTGAGAACACTGCTACCAACTGAATGCCTTAGATCATGGAATGCCTTCCTATGATGGAGGGAGTGCAGAAAAAGAACAGTTAGAAATAGTAATGTACCAATAAAAGAAATTCGCGTATATGGAGAGGTAAATCAACTTGCAGATAAGGAAAAAAAAGAAAAGGTTTAGTATGATATAAATAGAAGAAAGATGGTGAATGGAATCTTCTGCTCTTCCCCTTCAGCCCAGTTTGGTGGTTGGGGAAACCATTTAATAGGACTGGAAGGCCACACTCGCATCCATCCCAATTAAGTCCATGGTGGCAAGGCCTGTGGAGAGGTGGGTGTAGTACCAGCAACAGCTACTGCCTCCCAAGTGGCATTACTGACTTCAGAAGAGCTGCTGGCCTTTGATTGGCTGGAGGGTCTCGGCAGACGAGACTTCAGTCCTTGATCCCAAGGGCAGGCCCGCCACTGGGGTGTTAAGTGCCTGAGTGGTAGATGCAGCAGGCCTTCTTGGAAAGAGGTGATGTAGGGCTCTTGCAAGTGACCACGACCACATTGCCTCCACAGCATTTCACCACCCTTTGTTTAATTTTGACTGTTGCACAATTCATGAATTTTGTCAATTTATCACAATGACTAACTTGAAAGTTAATATGATTTTGCAAATCTTTAAATGTTACAGGATCAGGATGGCTCTCACATCAAGGGCTTACTGATTAACTTCTTTCATCACAACTGGCCATCTCTTCTGAGACATCAATTTTTGGAGGAATTCATTACACCGATAGTGAAGGCGAGTTGAACCTTAAAATCACTATTGTTTTCACAGAACACTGTACAATTCTAATTGCTGTTGATCAAAATATGGTTTTAATATGCTTTCTTTCCAATAAAGGCTACCAAAAATAAACAAGAATTGGCATTCTACAGCATTCCTGAATTTGATGAATGGAAAAAACAAATGGAAAACAACAAAACTTGGAAAGTGAAGTACTACAAAGGTTTGTAAAGTAAAAGCTTTACTCGAAAGTAAAAACCAAAGGAGGTGGGGGAAACTGTGACTTAATTTAGAAATTTTGTATTTTTGCGCAGCTGTGAACACGTTCTCTTAATGCTGATATGCTCTCGAACTGGAGTTGCGTTTCATTCTGCCAATAGCAAGGTACCCGATAGAGCTAAGTTAAGTAATAATCATAGTGAATGGACATATAAAGTGACTGAAATATATGATGTCTCACACAGGTCTCGGTACCAGTACATCAAAAGAAGCAAAAGAATACTTTGCTGATATGGACAGGCATCGCGTAATGTTTAGATACACTGGTCCAGAGGACGATGCTGCAATTACCCTGGTATTAAACATAACTCTGTTATAAAAATCACAACTTGTCAATGTTTCAGGGAAAGCCCAACATTTACGTGTTTTTGATTTGATTTATTATTGTCACATGTATTATCATACAATGAAAAGTATTGTTTCTTGCACGCTATCCAGACAAAACATACCGTTCATAGAGAAGGAAATGAGAGAGTACAGAATGTAGTGTTACAGTCATAGCTAGGGTGTAGAGAAAGATCAACTTAATGCAAGGTAAGTCCATTCAAAAGTCTGACAGCAGCAGAGAAGAAGCTGTTCTTGAGTCGGTTGGTACGTGACCTCAGAGTTTTGTATCTTTTCCACGAAGGAAGAAGGTGGAAGAGACAATGTCCAGGGTGCTAGGGGCCCTTAATTATGCTGGCTGCTTTTCCGAGGCAGTGGGAAGTGCAGACAGAGTCAATGGATGGGAGGCTGTTTGCGTGATGGATTGGGCTACATTCACGACCTTTTGTAGATCGTTGCGATCTTGGGCAGAGCAGGAGCCATACCAAGCTGTGATACAACCAGAAATAATGCTTTCTATGGTGCATCTGTTAAAGTTGGTGAGAGTCATAGCTGACATGCCAAATTTCCTTGGTCTTCTGAGAAAGTAGAGGCGTTGATGGGCTTTCTTAACTATAGTGTCGGCATGGGGGGACCAGGACAGGTTGTTGGTGATCTGGACACCTAAAAACTTGAAGCTCTCGACCCTTTCTACTTCGTCCCCATTGATGTAGACAGGGGCATGTTCTTCTTTATGCTTCCTGAAGTCGATGACAATCTCCTTCATTTTGTTGACATTGAGGGAGAGATTATTGTTGCCGCACCAGTTCTCCAGATTCTCTATCTCATTCCTGTACTGTGTCTCGTCATTATTTGAGATCCGACCCACTACGGTGATGACATCAGCAAACTTGAAAATCGAATTGGAGGGGAATTTGGCCACACAGTCGCAGGTGTATAAGGAGTATAGTAGGAGGCTGAGAACACAGCCTTGTGGGGCACCGGTGTTGAGGATGATCATGGAGGAGGTGTTGTTGCCTGTCCTTACTGATTGTGGTCTGTGAGTTAGGAAGTTCAGAGTCCAGTCGCAGAGGGAGGTGCCGAGGCCCAGGCCACGGAGTTTGGAAATGTCAATTTCAGCATAAATGTTGCATGTAAACCGTGTAATCCCACTATTGCCATTCATTTCAGGAGAATGCATGAAGATAAACTCCTGCTAATTAAAAGCACAAAAATTAGTTTGTTTTGATTCAAAGTGTTTCATTGGCAGACTTTTCTTTAAGTTAAGCCATGATTTGATTGATCAGCTGTCTATTTGGTAAAGCCACTCTTTAGTGGTATTGTGACTCCATGGATAGTCACTAGAAGCTGTAACATGGTGACCCTTTCATTGTTTATCAGCTATCTTTAATGTTATAATTAGAAAATTTCACATTTCAGGCTTTCAGCAAAAAGAAGATAGACGATCGAAAAGAATGGCTAACCAATTTCATGGAAGACAGAAGACAGAGACGGCTACATGGGTTGCCAGAGGTCTGTGTCATTGAATTGTAGTCATTAATAGCCAATGTTTTGTTTTGTTGTGTTTAAGATTGTCACTTTTCAACATCTAATTTTACAGCAATATTTATATGGAACAGCAACAAAGTACTTGACATACAATGATTTCATCAACAAGGAATTAATCCTTTTCTCAAATTCTGACAATGAAAGGTCCATTCCTTCTCTTGTTGATGGTAAGTATTTCTGATTGGAAATTATCCTATAATTTGTTCATTATTCTATTTCTTTATGGCATAGGTTTCCAGAATTGTGCCCAAGAATGAAGCTTGGATCTTTATAAACTTTTTATAACAAACTAAATCCATGTTTAGTTTTAACTGAAGTCATATTATCTAAAATTACTTTACTTCCTACTCCATCCAGCTTATTAGGAACTGTAGTTAAAGAAACCTTGATTTCAGATGTTTTAGAACCTGCACACAAGATATAATTAACAAAATGTAGAATGATGTAAACTTGCTCTGTATATTTTTAAAATTGTTATAATGTTGTGACAAAAAAAGTTTTATTTTTGATAATTTTGCTTCCCAACTAGTGCTAATGGTTAATTATACAAGGGAAATTATAGCATAGTAGTAATTTTACTGAGCTCGTAAGCCAGAGGCCTGGACAATGCTCCAGAGGCAAGAATTCAAATTTCATCAAGGCATCTAGATGAATTTAAATTAATTGATAAATCTGGAATAAATAGCTAGCCTCAGGAATGATCATGAAATTACTGGATTGTTGTTTAAAAAATAATGGATCAGGAAAAATACATGCCGCTTTAGCCATTTTGGCCTATATGTTACTCCAGATTCATACCTAAGTGGTTAACTCTTAATGGCCTAGCATGCCACTCAGGAGTATCAAATTGCTATAGATAAGTTGAATAAGAATAAAAGAATACCCAGCATTGATTTAAGCACTGGAAAATCCTCCTCACTATCACGTGGGAACTTTTGCCAAAATTGGGAGAGCTTCCCCCAGCCTAGTCTAACAATAGCCTGACAGTCATACTCAACAAATCATATATTACAACCAAGGTCCCAGACTCCTCCATTACCATGATTGGGTATGCCCCTCCCCATCCAGACCGACCAGAGATCATGGCACAGTGGTATATATAGGACAGGATCGACCAGAGGTTAGTGGCACAGTGGTATACACAGTAAGAGTTTTAACAACACCAGGTTAAAGTCCAATTTCGGAGCAGGGCTCCGAAAGCTAATGGCATTTGCTACCAAATAAACCTGTTGGACTTTAACCTGGTGTTGTTAAAACTCTTACTGTGTATACCCCAGTCCAACGCCGGCATCTCCACATCATGACAGTGGTATATAGTCAGAAAGGAGAATCCTGAGAATCCTCAACATTCACTATGGATCCCATGAAGTCTCATGGGACCAAATCAAACATGGGCAAGATAACTTCTTGCTGATTACCACCTACCGGCTTCCATCAGTTAATGAATCAGTTCTACTCCATGTTGAACACCACTTTGAAGAAACATTGAGATTAGTAAGGGTACTCTAGGTGGAGAACTTCAATGCCCATCACCAAGAATGGCTCGGTAACACCATTACTGACCAAGTTGGTAGAGTTCCGAAGGGCAGTTAATAAGAGAACCAACAAGAAGGAAAAGCCTACTTAAACTCTTTCTTACCAGTGGGCCAGTTACAGATGCACATGTCCATGACAGTATTAATCAGTGTGACCACCATGTCTTGTGGGGATGGAATTCTGTCCTTACACTGAAGATGTCCTCCATCTTGTTGTATGGCAGGACCACTCTGCAAAATGGGATAGGTTCAGAACAGTCCAAATCGCTCATAACAGGGCATTCATGAGTTGCTGTGGGATACCAGTAGAACCATAATATATATAATCTCATGACCAAACATATCCCTCACTCTGCCGTTCATCAAGCCAGGGATCCACCCTTGTTGAATAAAGAATGTAAAAAGCTTGCACTAGGCAAAACTAAAATGAGATGTCAACTTGATGAAGCTATAATGTCGGACTACATGCACACCGAACAGTGGAAGCATGCGATAGACAGAGCTAAACAATCCCACAATCAATGGATCAGATCAGAGCTCTACAATCCTGCCACATCCAATCATGAATGAACCATTAAACACCCAGCCAGAGATGGAGTCTCCAAAAACATCCACATTCTCACTGGTGGTGGAGTCCAGTACCTTGTTGTAAAATACAAAGCTAAATCATTTGCAACCATCTTCAGCCAGCAACATATATGCCAGTCTTCAGCTAATTCGATTCATTCTAAAATATATCAAGAAACTGCTTTGTGTACTTGTTACAGAAAAGGCTATGGGTGCATCCCTTGTGCTCTAGAACTACCATATCCCTAACCTAGGTTTCCAGTAGAGCGACATCATTCACATTTACTTGACAATGTGGAAAATTGCTCAACTATGTTCTGTCCAGAGAAAGCAGAACAAATCCAGTTGAGCCAATCAGATCTCCATCAGTATCTTTACAATCAACAGCAACCTGATGTAAGGTTTTGTCGACCATGCTGTCAAGTGATACCCACTAAACCAACAACCTGCTCAATGATGCTCAGTTTGGGTTTCCTGCGGCCATTTGGCTCCAGATTTCATTGCAGCTTTGGTCCAAATATGGACAAAAGAACTGAAATCAAGATGAGCGCAACTACCCTTGATGTCAAGACAGCATTTGGCCAAGTGAAGCATCAAGGAATCCCAGCAAAATGTACTTAGTGAGAATCACAGGAAAGACTTGCAGTGGTCGGAGACATGCCTAACACAATTGAAGATGGTTTTGGTTGTTGTAGGCCAATCATCTCAGCCCCAGGACATTGCTACAGGAGTTCCTCAGGATAGTGTCCTAAGCCCAATCATCTTTAGCTGCTTCACCTATGACCTTCTCTCCATCAAAACTCAAATGGAGATGGTTGCAAAGTGTTCAGTACTAATCGCAATTCTTTAAAAACTGAAGCAGTTTGCACGCACGTACAGAAAGATCTGGACAACATTCAGGCTTCGGCTTGTAAGTGTGAAATAACATTTGTACCACATAAGTGCCAGGCAATGACCATCCTCAACAAGTGAAAAGTTAACCATCTTTTTTCAACATTCAATGGCATTCCCATCGCTGAATTCCCCCACCATCAACATTCTGGGGATTAACATTGACCAGAAACTGAACTGGACTAATGAATGTTGTGGCTACAGGAGCAAGACAGAACTTGGAATTCTGAAGCAAGTAACTCATTTCCTGACTTCCCAAAGCTTGTCCACCAGTTACCAGGTATAGGCCAGGAGTTTGATGAAATACTCATCACTTGTCTAAATCAGTGCAGCTTCAGCAACAGTCAATAAGCTTGACATGTCCAGGACACAGCAGCCTGCTTGATCAACACCTATCCACCACCTTAAACATTCACTTCATCCATCACCGACACACATTGGCAGCATTGTTTACTGTTTATAAGGTGCACAGCAGCAACTCACTAAGGCTCCATCCACAATACCCTCTACTGCCCTTGCCCTCCTAACACCTAGGAGGACAAGGGCAGTAGACGCACAAGAACACCACCACCTGCAAATTCTCCTCTAAGCCACACACCAACCTGACTTGAAACTATATCACTGTTTCTTCACTGTCGTTGGATCAAATTCCTGAAATTCCTTCCTGAACATAATTCTTGGTGCACCTGTATCACCTGGACTGAATGGTTCAAAACAAAACTGCCACACCACCACCTTCGCCAGGGCAATTGGGGATGGACAATAAATGCTGGTCTTGTCAGCGATGCCCACATCCTGTGAATGCACAACTCTATACAGCAGAATTCAGGGATGTTTTTCCCTCTTCCTATATCTGAAGAAATCCCCCACCCGCAATCTTGGAGTCTCCTAGTTTTTAGAAATTGAAGTTTGTACAGACATGGTCCAAAAATGCAGAACAAGCGCATTGAAGAAATGGAACTCTATCTTAAAACTAAATAGCATTGTAACATTTGTATAAATTTATTTCAGGTTTAAAACCTGGGCAACGCAAAGTTTTGTTTACATGTTACAAGAGAAATGACAAACGAGAAGTTAAGGTTGCTCAGTTGGCAGGATCAGTGGCTGAAATGTCAGCTTATCACCATGGTGAGGTAAGTGAAATGGCAAACATCTCTATCCTATGTTTGTGGTTCATATCAAACAACAATTTGACGTGTTTGTCGCTTAGATTTTTGCATATTTATTTTTGCCACAAATTCAGAGGTAAATTCAGAACTAGTATTCACAAAAGGTTAGTTTTTACTTAGCTTGCTGTATCCAAAAAGGAAGCCCTCAAGTTTAATACTAAATTAGTAACCTAGAGGCCGCGACTAAAGATCATGATTAGTTCAAACCCAATTTGAGAAGTTGAATTCTCAATGTGGGAGCAAGTGGACCCCAAGGTGGATCCCAGGGACCACGTCTGCAGTAAGTGCTGGTTGCTGGAGGATCTCCAGCTCATGGTAGATGAACTGGACTCTGAGCTACAGACACTGAGGCTTATCAGGGAAGGGGAGAGCTATCTGGATAATGTGTATAAAGAGAAAGTCACGCTCCTTAGACTGACTAACTTAGCTGGGGGTCAGGGACAACAGGGAGTGGCTGCGGGTGAGGTGGGCAGTGGGGGGAGGAAAGGAAGTAGTTTGCATGAGGTAAAGTCCCAAGAACCTCGGCCCTTAAATCTTTGCAACAAATTTGAGGTTCTTGCCACCAGTGTAGATGGGAAAAATGACTGCGAGAAGGACGAGCAAACTGTCGGCAGTACCAGGGTGCAGGGTGCTGCTGCAACGGAGAAATCAAAGAGAAATGTAGTAGTAATTGGGGATAGTGTAGTTAAGGGCATAGACACTGTTCTCTGTGACCAGGATAAGCAATACCGTAGGTTGTGTTGCCTGCCTGGTGCTCGGGTCCAGGATGTATCATCTGGGCTGCAGAGGAATCTGGAGTGGGAGGGTGAAAATCCAGTTGTCGTGGTCCATGTAGGTGCCAATGACATAGACAAAACAGGAACTAAGGATCTACAGAGGGAGTACGAAGAGCTGGGGAACAAATTAAAAAGCAGAACCAACAAGGTGGTAATCTCTGGATTACTACCTAAGCCACGTGCAAATTGGCGCAGGGTTAATAGGATTAAGGAGACGAATGCGTGGCTCAAGGATTGGTGTGGGAGGAATGGGTTCGAATTCATGGGGCATTGGCACCAGTATTTGGGCAGATGGGACCTGTATAGATGGGATGGTCTCCGTTTGAACTAATTTATGGGAGGGGAGGGTGCAGAGGTAAGAGGAATTACGAAATCAATGGTAGAGGAGAGGGAGCGAGTGCAAGTGAATGAGGGCATTCAAGTAGTTAAAGGAGTAGAGGGCGAGGGAGAGGTTGATAGCGTTTCATCAAATCGGGTCCAGATAAAAGCTGGAATAAAGACACTTTGCCCGAATGCAAGAAGCATTCGGAACAAAGTTAATGAGTTGATGGTGCAAATCAGCACAAATGGGTATGATCTAGTGACCATTACAGAAACGTGGCTGCAGGGAGACCAGCACTGGGAGATGAATATCCAGGGGTATCAGGCATTTAGGAAGAATAGACAGGAAGGAAAAGGTGGTGGGGTAGCTCTGTTAATAAAAGATAATATCAGGGTAGTAGGGAGGGATGACATAGGCTCTAAGGAACAAAACGTGGAATCGTTATGGGTAGAGAAAAGGAATAGTAGGGGGAGAAAGACACTAGTAGGCGTCGTCTATAGGCCCCCAAATAATAATGTTGAGGTGGGGAGGGCTATAAACAAGCAAATAATGGATGCGTGCAAAAACGGAACGGCAATAATCATGGGAGACTTCAACTTGCATATTGATTGGCTGACTCAAGTTGGAAGGGGTGGGATGGAGGAAGAGTTCTTAGAATGCTGTCGGGATAGTTACCTTGAACAGTATGTTACATAACCAACTAGGGAACGAGTTATCTTAGATCTAGTAATGTGTAATGAGGTAGGTAGAATTAAGGATGTTCTTGTGATCACAATATGGTCGAATTTCTGATACAAATGGAAGAGGAGAAAGTAGGGTCCCATACCACTGTCCTCTGTTTGAACAGAGGGAAGTACGATAGGATGAGGGCTGAATTGGCTAAGGTGGACTGGGAGAGCAGACTGGTAGGTAGGACAGCTGAGGAACAGTGGAGGATTTTTAAGGAGATCCTTTTCAGTACTCAGCAACAATATATTCCGGTGATAAAGAAGGGCTGTAAGAAAAGGGATAACCAGCCTTGGATAACGAAGGAAATTAAGGAGAGTATTAAATTAAAGACCGATGCATACAGAGTGGCCAAAAATAGTGGAGAATTGGAAGATTGGGAAAACTTTAAGAAACAACAAAGAACGACTAAGAAAGCGATAAAGAAAGGAAAGATAGGTTATGAAGCTAGGCTAGCTCTAAATATAAAAAATGATAGTAAAAGCTTTTACAAATATATAAAAAGGAATAGAGTGGCAAGAGTGAATGTTGGACCCTTGGAGGACGAGAGGGGGGATTTAATAGTGGGAAATGAGGAAATGGCTGAAACTTTAAATACGTTTTTTGTGTCGGTCTTCACGGTGGAAGACACAAATGGTTTACCGAATATTAACGATAGAGGGTTGGTAGGAGGAGAGGTACTCAATAAAATTAATGTTACCAGGGAGGCAGTGCTTGGTAGACAAGTCCCCAGGCCCGGATGGAATGCATCCCAGGGTACTGAAAGAAATGTCAGAGGTAATAGCGGATGCGTTAGTGGTTATTTATCAAAATTCGTTGGATTCTGGGGTAGTGCCGGCGTATTGGAAAACGGCTAATGTTACGCCGCTGTTTAAAAAAGGAAATAGACAAAAGGCGGGTAACTACAGGCCGGTTAGCTTAACGTCTGTAGTTGTGAAAATGCTGGAATCCATCATTAAAGAAGAAATAGCAGGCCATCTGGATAAGAATGGTTCGATTAAGCAGACGCAGCATGGATTCATGAGGGGAAAGTCGTGCTTGACGAACTTGTTGGATTTTTATGAAGATGTGACCAGTGCGGTTGACAGAGGGGAACCAGT
Organism: Mustelus asterias; assembly: GCF_964213995.1. NCBI lineage: Eukaryota > Metazoa > Chordata > Chondrichthyes > Carcharhiniformes > Triakidae > Mustelus > Mustelus asterias. Next base: position 100,981,588 of record NC_135802.1, on the reverse strand, counting down.
GGATGCGGTGTTTTTGGATTTCCAAAAGGCGTTTGATAAGGTGCCTCACAAAAGGTTGCTGAAGAAGATTGGGTCACACGGAGTTGGGGGTCGGGTGTTGGCGTGGATTGGGGATTGGCTATCTGACAGGAAGCAGAGAGTCGGAATAAATGGGTGCTTTTCTGGTTGGCAGATGGTAACTAGTGGCGTGCCGCAGGGATCGGTACTGGGGCCTCAACTATTTACCATTTATATAGACGATCTGGAGGAGGGAACTGAGTGTAGGGTAACAAAGTTTGCAGACGACACAAAGATAAGTGGAAAAGTGAATCGTGTGGAGGGCGTAGAAGGTCTGCAGAGAGATTTGGACAGGCTGAGTGAGTGGGCGAGGATCTGGCAGATGGAGTATAACGTTAACAAATGCGAGGTTATTCACTTTAGAAGAAATAATAGCAAATTGGATTATTATCTAAATGGAAAGAAATTACAACATGCTGCTGTGCAGTGGGACCTGGCGGTCCTTGTGCATGAGACGCAAAAACCCAGTCTGCAGGTGCAACAGGTGATCAAGAAGGCAAATGGGATGTTGGCCTATATCGCAAGGGGGATAGAATATAAAAGCAGAGATGTGTTGCTGCATCTGTACAGGGCATTGGTGAGGCCGCAGCTGGAATACTGTGTGCAGTATTGGTCCCCTTATTTGCGGAAGGATATATTGGCCTTGGAGGGAGTGCAGAGAAGGTTCACCAGGTTGATACCAGAGATGAGGGGTGTTGATTATGAGGAGAGACTGAGCAGATTGGGTTTGTACTCGTTGGAATTTAGAAAGCTGAGGGGGGATCTTATAGAGACCTATAAGATAATGAAGGGGCTGGATAGGGTAGAGGTGGAGAGATTCTTTCCACTTAGAAAGGAAACTAGAACTAGAGGGCACAGCCTCAAAATAAAGGGGGGTCAGTTTAGGACAGAGTTGAGCATAGAACATCGAACAGTACAGCACAGAACAGGCCCTTCGGCCACGTTGTTGTGCCGAGCTTTGTCTGAAACCCAGATCAAGCTATTTCCTCCCTATCATCCCGAAGTACTCCATGTGCCTATCCAATAGCTTCTTAAATGTTCCTAAAGTTTCTGACTCCACTATCACTGCAGGCAGTCCATTCCACACCCTAACCACTCTCTGAGTAAAAAAACCTACCTCGGACATCCTTCCTATATCTCCCACCATGAACCTTATAGTTATGCCCCCTAGTTACCACTCCATTCACCCGAGGAAATAGTCTTTGAACGTTCACTCTATCGATCCCCCTCATCATCTTATAAACCTCTATCAAGTCTCCTCTCAACCTCCTCCGCTCCAAAGAGAAAAGCCCAAGTTCCCTCAACCTTTCCTCATAAGACCTCCCTCCAAACCAGGCAGCATCCTGGTAAATCTCCTTTGCACTCTTTCCAGTGTCTCCACATCCTTCTTATAGTGAGGTGACCAGAACTGCACACAATATTCCAAATGTGGTCTCACCAAGGTCCTGTACAGTTGCAGCATAACCCCACAGCTCTTAAACTCAAACCCCCTGTTAATGAACGTCAACACATTATAGGCCTTCTTCACGGCTCTATCCACTTGAGTGGCAACCTTCAGAGATCTATGGATATGAACCCCAAGATCTCTCTGTTCCTCCACATTCTTCAGAACCCTACCTTTGACCCTGTAATCCACATTTAAATTTGTCCTACCAAAATGAATCACCTCGCATTTGTCAGGGTTAAACTCCATTTGCCATTTTTCAGCCCAGCTCTGCATCCTATCTATATCTCTTTGTAGCCTACAACAGCCCTCCACCTCATCCACTACTCCACCAATCTTGGTGTCATCAGCAAATTTACTGATCCACCCTTCAGCCCCCTCCTCCAAGTCATTTATAAAAATGACAAATAGTTGAGGAGGAACTTCTTCTCTCAGAGGGTGGTGAATCTCTGGAATTCTCTGCCCACTGAAGTGGTGGAGGCTACCTCGTTGAATATGTTTAAATCACGGATAGATGGATTCCTGATCGGTAAGGGAATTGGGGGTTATAGGGATCAGGCGGGTAAGTGGAACTGATCCACTTCAGATCAGCCATGATCTTATTGGATGGCGGGGCAGGCTCGAGGGGCTAGATGGCCTACTCCTGCTCCTATTTCTTATGTTCTTAATTCAGTTTTTGTAAAAATAGATAAATTGGAATAAAGAATTAGTGTCAGCACAAGTCACCACAAATCTGGCCGGTTTTCTTTAAAATCCCACCTTGTTCATTAATGTTCTCCTGTCTGGGACATTATCGAAAGCTTTCTGAGAATCTATCTATACCACAGCCCCCTATTTCTACTGCTAATAACATCCTCAAAAAACTTCAAAAGTTTCTCAAACATGATTTCCCTTTCACAAATCCATGTTTACTCTCCAATCCAGTCATTATCTTCTAGGTGTCCAGTTATCTCATCCTTTATAATAGATTCTAGCATTTTCCCTACTTCTGATGTCAGGCTATCGAGTCTGTCGTTTCCCATTTTCTCCCTCTTCTTAAACAGTGGGGTTATATTTGCTACTTACCAATCTGCTGCCACCTTTCCAGAATCTATAGAATTTTGAAAGATGACCGCTACTATCTAAGCTGCTTCTTTCAATACTCGGATGTAGATTATTGGGGATTTATCAAATTTCAGTCACATTAATTTCTCTTTTTTAACCGCTACTAATTTCCTTCAGTTCCTCACTCTCTCTCATTCCTCGGTTCATTGTTATTTCTGAGGGATTTTTTGTGTCTTCCTCTATGAAGATTGACACAAGGTAATTAATTTCCCTGTGCCCCATTATCAATTCTCCTGTCTCTGCCTGTATTGGATCCACACTTCTACTTGATAATGTTTTGCTTTTTACATTCCTATGGAAGCTTTTACAGTCCATTTGTATTTTTGCGCAGCCTCACTGTCAGTGAGCAGAGATGGGTCCATCCAACATAATGCAAGACTTTACACAGAGCTTTGAGCCCATCCTTTCCAGCATGGAAATGGTAATCAACTCTCTGACTACACTTATGGATCTCCGCACTTGATGGACTGTCTGGTGGTCACTGTCTCAAATTCCACTGTAACCCAGGCAGAAACTACTGAATATCTCAGTGCTGCAGTGGAAGCTCTGACTGAAGTCATGATATCTATGTTTGGTGCCGTGGAGGCTCAGACTGCTGTCATCATGACAGCTCAAATGGGGTATGTTAGTTCTCATGGCAGTTCAGCGATCCATTCTTCATGGAGAAACAATGGTATGGTGCTAATGTCAATGGATTAGCAATCCAGAAGGCCAGGCTAATGCTCTGGAGACATGGGTTCAAATCCACCCATGAATTTACATTCATTTTAATCAAGAAGTTAATGATTTGGCAAAGGCTGTCGAAGGATCTTCGGTGAATTGCTGCTGTGCATCTTGAGATGGCACATTCCGTTGTTGCTGTGCACCAGTGGTGGAGGGAGTTAATGTTTAAATAGTGGATGGTGTGCTGATCAAATGGACTGCTTTGTCCAGGATGGCATCAAGTTTCTTGAGGGTTGGAGCTGCACTCATCCAGGCAATTGGAGAATATTCATCATTCTCCTGACTTGTGCTTGGTTGATAGTGGACAGACTTTAGAGAGTCAGGAGGTGTGTTACTCCCTGCAGAATTTCTGATTTGCTCTTGCAGCTCGTCTGATTTTCTTGTATTTATCAGAATGGTTGGGTTAGGTTTTTGATCATTGGTTGATGGTGCGGGGATTCAATGATGATGATGTTATTGAATATCATGGGGAAATATTTAGATTTTTTCTTGTTGGAGATGGTCATTGCCTGGCACTTGTGTGATATGAATATTACTTGTCACTTATCAGTCGCAGCCTGCACGTTCTCACATTATGTTGGAGGGAAGGTCATTGATGAAGCAGCTGAGGATGTTACCCTGTGGAACTTCTGCAGTAAGTCCTGGTTCTGAGATGATTGGCCACCAGCAACCACAAGCATCTTCTTTGTGCTAGCTATGACATTAACCAGCAGAGAGTTTCTCCTGATTCACATTGACTCAAGTTTTGCTAGGTCACCTGGATGCCGCACTCACTCAGGCGTTGCCTTGATGTTAAGTACCATCGCTCTTCCCATACTTCTGAATTAAGCTTTTCGTGCACGTTTTCATAGAATCCCTACATTCCGCCCATCGAGGCTGCACTGACCCTCCAACAGGGCATCTTACCCAGGACATATCCCCGTAACCCCAAGTTTTTACGCCATTAATCCCCATAACCTAAGGGCAATCCACCTGACATGCACATCTTTGGATTGTGGGAGGAAACTTGATGACCTGGAGTAAACCCACGCAGACATGGGGAGAATGTTCAAGCACTGCACAGACAGTCACCGAAGGTTGGAATCGAACCCAGGTCCCTGGCACTGAGACAGCAGTGCTAACCACCATGCCATCATGCTACCCTTTTGATTTAGGCTGTAATGAAGTCTTAAACTGAATGATCCTGGAGGAACTCGAACTAAACTTCAGTGAGCAGGTTGTTGTTGTGTAAGTGCTTTTTGTTGGAATTGTTGATACATCTTTTATCACTTTGCTGATGATTGAGAATAGATTGATAGGGCGGTAATTGGCCAGATTGGATTCATCTTTTTGACGACAGAATATACCTGGGCAATTTTTCACATTGTTGGTTGGTGCCTGTCTGGTAGCTTTACTTGAATTGAGGCATATGGGAAGTGACCCTTGTTAATTGGTTACATAAGTGCCTTAGTTTGGGTGAGGACAGGTGGGCCACACTAGGTCGTACCTTCCTCCTGTAAAATTGCAGACAGTTTGGGAAGGACAGTAGGAAGATCACCCAGGGAATTTTACAGGCCTCCTTTGGCCCTCCTAATGGTGCAGAGTCATAAAATTCTGCTGTGATTCTTAATGCTAGCAGTCTCTATTGAAGGATTCTTCAACTATTCATTTTGTTCTTATTAGTCATTTTGAGGTTTTTGCAACAATTTCTGCACAGGCTGTCTTTTTGTTTTAAATCCATGATGTCATAGGGATCAATGATGAATCTTTTTAACCTTTCAAAACCAAATCCATGACCTATATGAATGATTTGGACTGAAAATGCACCCATTGAAATTGTCTTTGGTTGTACACGGAGCCAGTCTGAAGTGGGATAATAAATTCTTCACATTCTGTTTGTTTTGGGCACAGCCATTTTGGAAACCCCGAGGAAGGGCTCAAACACTAACTTGGGGATTTCTGGACTTAGCATGTTTATGACCTGGATTACCCAGCATCTGTCAAATGTGATCTTAGGCGCAGCAACAGCGTGATTCAGGTCTGACAAGTCCTCTTCGTCCTACTCCTTGGAAATGGTCTGCCAGGCATCCTTATGGAAACTTGAGATGTGATTGATGGAACATTTGGAAAGTTTTGACAATCTGGATTGTGGCTGTTGGAGCCATTTTGGGAGGCCTGACTGTCAGAGTTGAGAACTTGTCTCATCTTCACATAGGGATTGTGAGAAGATAGCTAAGCTGATGCAAAACTTTATTTTCTGCTTGCCATTTCACCATTGAAGCTGTGCATTCAATCACTTGAGTCTCACACTTTGGAATTACCCCATAAACTCCTGCTTCACCTCCTTCACTTCCATTCATATTCTTCTTAAAATCTTACCTATTTAGCAAAACATTTAGTTGTCTTATCTAATCGTCTTTGGCTTGGTAATCATTTTTTTATTGTACTGTTGTGAAGCACCTTGAGATTTTGTTGTCACTAAAGACAATATATAAAAATAAGCTGTCATCATAGATGCATAGTTCTGTCACAGTGGCTCTAACCAAAGTCTGCATTAGCTGGTGAGCCATTTGTGTGCCAAATATTTAATGAATGGTTTTCCCCATTGCAGGTACAGTAATGGCATATCATTTCTCAAGCTGGCATTTTTAGACTGAGTAGGGAGATGCCAGAACTCTTTTTAAAAAAAAATTCAACCCGGCACTTACAGAACTGAACACAATCTCCAGCAGACAATTTGCTGACAAGTCCCAGAAAGAAAATGATTATTAGGCAGCCCTTTCAACCAGTGACGGATATATTATTGCTGACAATGGCAGTTATAAATTGCAAAGAATATGTTTCCACATTGCCTTTTATTGCCTCTGGATGCTCCAAAGTTACCTATAGCCAATTAGTCACTTTTGAAATACAGCAACTGTTTTACGTAGGACTGATTAATCCTGAGGCTGGCAGTGACTGAGGAATTCCTGCTGGCAGCAGCTGCAAAACAAATCCTATCTACTATTGTGCACCATGAGGGTATTCCACCAATATTAGATTTGTGGAGGGCTGAATTAAGTACCAACAGTGGTTCTGGTTCAGTACCACATGGAAACTGAGTTACATGAGCCAAGGTGGACCACCGTGTTTGAAGCTGTATTAAGACTGAAGGCTGGGATTAGAAACACAAATGTCAGTGACATTGAAGAGATCTCCCATTAGATCTGAAAGATGATAGTTCTGGCAATGGCTGAGTTTTTGGTTTTATGAATTATCAGTGTCTTCTGGAAATCAAAGGAGGAAGGTGCAATCATGGTTAAGGTATGTTCAATTAAAAGTAGCTGAGAGTGAATAGATTCCTAAGTAAACAGAGTGGCAGTGATTGAGATCTATGCAGACTGAAAATCAGAGCGATCTGATCATGAATTAATTTATAAAACAATTATACCTGTCCCCCGAGAGCGCAGTGCTTAATACTATTATTGAATTTTTTATTGAAAATTCAACTTTATTTATTCGCTCACAGGATATGGGTGTTGCTGATTCAGCCAGCATTTATTGCCCATCTCTAATTGTCCTTGGGAAGGTGATGGCGATGTCCCTTCTTGAACTACTTGAGGTCCCTTTCTGAACTACTGCGGTCACAGTGCTGTTAGGAGGGAGTTCTAGTATTTTGATCCGGACAGTGAAGGAATGGCGATTATAGTTCCAAATCAGAATGGTGTGTGGGTTGGAGGAGAACTTGCAGGTGGTGGTAATGTCATGTGCCTGCTGCCCTCATCCTTGGCACCCCTCAACCCACCCCCGAAAAAACTTACATTTGTATAAGTGTCTTTAATGGAGTAAAACACCTTGGCATTTCACAACAGCATTTTCAAACCAAATTTGGCAATGAGCTACATGAGGAAATATTAGAACAGATGACCAAAAGCTTGGTCAAAGAGTTGAGTTTCTTAAAGGCGAAAATGTTGAGAAGTTTAGGGAAGGAATTCCAAAGTTTAGTACTCTGAACACGAAGACGTAGTTGCCATTGGTGGTTTAAAATTGGATATATGCAGGAAGGCAGGAATGAAAGGGTGCAGTAATTTCAGAGGGTTCTAGGACTAAAGGAGGTAGCAAAGATAGAGGTATAAGGCTATTGAGGAATTTGAAACAAGGATGTAAGTTGTTAAATTGAGGGGTCAGCAAACAGGAATGATGGGTGATCAAGCGAGGAGCATTACCCAGTGCTGGCATGTTTTAATGAGAGAATGTGCATCAATGAATTAAGATTTGACATTTATTATTGTCTATGAAGTTTTAATTACAACACAGCATTTAGTTGCATTTTTATTACATAAGTAACCACCAGTTTTTCCTTTTCAGCAAGCACTTATGATGACCATCGTAAACTTGGCTCAAAACTTTGTAGGAAGTAACAATATAAGTTTGTTGCAGCCAATTGGACAGTTTGGTACCAGACTACATGGAGGCAAAGATGCTGCTAGTCCTCGTTATATTTTCACTATGTTAAGGTAAGCTGAGAAAGCTGTTTAGAAATAAAAATGGCTTAATGCTGATATGGAAAAGATAGGTTCATGTTTCATGTGCACGCATCTTGCCATAAACTATTAATGCAGTAACCAACCGATATCCTTTAAACTGACACACCTACGTGTTTCAGAATTTTATCATATTTTTTGGTTTTGTGCTACACTAATTATTTGCTTGTGCAATTTGTCAATATTACCTTTTTTGTTTCTTTGTAGCTAATTTTTGACAAAACTATATGCAATTGTACTTTTTACATGTTTCTGTTGCTCTAGTTACATAGAAACATGATTATTGAATAGACCATTTGGCCCTCAAGCCTGCTTTGCCATTCAATTAGACCATGGCTGATCTTCTGCCACAACACCCATATTCCTTGATATCTTTAATATCTAGAAATCTATCTATCTCAGGCTTGAATATACTTGATGACTAAGTCAAGACTGGGAGAATCAACCCCAAGGTGTTTCACTCCAGGCATGATTCAAGTGACCCACTAGGAAGTTTTTATCGAACATAGTTCATTTAAGAACACATTTAGAATACAACAAGAATTAGCATAACCTTTACCAATTACAAGACTTAAACATTTGACACAGTATAGCTCTTAACAGCTAATTATCTCTGTTGTTCCAATGTAAAGCAATATCCCACAGACATGCATCTTTCTTCAACATTAGTTAGCACAAAACAAGTATGCTCATGTGATTCCAGATTTCCATTTAAATTTTTAACACTTTTCTGGACAGCGAACACGACAGTTGTTTGCAGAGAAGGATATATCCTCCAAACAGCAAAACCTCAGAGAGGTAAACCACAAACAGCCACCCAGACAACAGAATCTCCATTGTAGATGGTGAGATGTTTTCACTAGTGGGAGAGTCTGGAACAAGGGGACATAGCTACAAGATAAAGGACCGGTCATTTAAAACTGAGGTGCATAGAAATTTCTTCTTGTGGAGGGTGGTGAATCTCTGCCCCAAAGTATAATGGAGGCTGGATCATTAGAAGTATTCAAAGTGGAGGCGGATTAATATTTGATAAATTGAGGAGTAGAGAGCTACAGGGAAATGACAGAAAAGGAGTTGAGGCTGGCATAGAATTGAATGGCGGGGCAGGCTTGAATGGCCTGGTGGGCGGCTACTTCTATTTCTTGTATTCTTGTGAAGTCGCTGGTGGAGCAGGTTCCTGCTAGTGACGTCTTGGGAACGGCCTCCTCTTTTTGTCAGGGCAGCACAGTGGTTAGCACTGCTGCCTCACAGTGCCAGAGATCCGGGTTCAATTCTGGCCTTGGGGTCACTGTCTGTATAGAGTTTGAATATCCTCCCGTGTCTGCGTGGGTTTCCTCTGTGTGCTCTGGTTTCCTCCCACAGTCCACAGATGTGTGGGTTAGGTTGATTGGCCATGCTAAATTGCCCCTGAGTGTCAGGGGGACAAGTAGGGTAAATACGGGAATAGGGCCTAGGTGGGATTGTTGTCCGTGCAGGCTCGATGGGCTAAATGGCCTCCTTCTGCACTGTAGGGATTCCGTGATTCTGTGGAAAAAATATGATGGCAGTGCAGCCAGCGGGCTACCCTCTGCTTTTCCTGCCCTTGCTGACAGTTGCCAAAAAATGTCAGAATTCCACCTTTTATGTTCGGTTCCCCATTGGTAACAGCTTGTCAGGGGTAAACATCTGTTTGCAGTGTTTCTCTTCACATTTTAAAAGCACTAGTTACATGAGCATAACTGAACTGTCCCTGCCTTTAAGTAGCTTACAGTTTCCAAAATTTAAATATATATAACCAGTAGTAAATATTCCAATTTATTAGATTTCTCTGATATTTTTGTCATCAGCATTTTTGCTGACACTTCCATTTGTGCTGTCAGTTCATCTATCTTGTAATGAATGCTACATGCATTCTTTTAACTCTGTCTTTTTGATATTTTCACAACCTGGCATATTCATAAGTTTGTATGTTCTCTCCCTTCCTGCCACACTCAGTTTATTAGTTCACTTATTGCTACCTTGCTCGCTTGTCTTGTCCTCTCTCTCTTTAGTTTATCACATCTCTCCTCACTTGATCCATTCAGCCCCATTATTTAGATTAAAGCTTTCTCTACTTTGTTATACAACGCACCAGAATACTGGTACTGGCATGTTTCAGATGAAGACCATCTCAACGGTACATCTCCCACTTTTCCCAGTACTAGTGTAGGTTTTAGGGTTTTGAGGTATAAAATCTTCTAATTTAAAAAATCTCCAAGGTCTGAATTTTTAATTTCTAACACTAGGGTCCTCAGCTGTGCTTGACCTACAAGGTACAAATGGCTAGTATTAATGAATCAAGTAGAATTTATTAAGCAAGATTTTACATATACTTCAGAAGCAGTAAAGACAACATAGAAGTTTCTCATCTCTCGATCCCAGGAACTTCTGGTGTTGTCAGCAAAACAGTGTCTCTCTCTCTCTCTTCTTTGTAATAATGTTGAACTGAATCCAGAATAGTCAGTCCCCAGAAACCATGGCATCACTGTGCCAACAAGGAAGATGATTTCTCAACTTTTATCCCTCGGTTTCTCATTATTCAGCACTTCCTTTTTGGAGATGGTCCAAATTCATCCCCCCTCTTGGCTATAAAGTTTAAATCATCTCTGTCACCCCACCTTTGCAACCCCTGCTTTATGGGCTATAAACTGAGACACAGCTCTATTTCTAACTTCCTCAGACTCCAGAAGTTTATATTCCATCACAAACAAATGCACATTTTCTTCCAGAAACCGAGAAGCCATAACTGAAGTCACATTCTCTTGTCAACATACCTTAACCCACACTAAAGCTATTAAAATCAACAGTGAAGACCGCTTCCTATCATAATATCAGAGAATAAAGGTTGTCGTTCTGGTACAGATCAATTGAAGCTATACATGGTTTGTTTAAACATAAGATGTCGCCTTAAGTTCATAATGTTTTTAGCCATTCCTTCAATCTGATTTAAAAACAACAACTAATTGTATTGTGGCCATTAAGACAGCATACAGCTGCTTCAGCTGAAGACTCAAAGGAACTCATAAAACAATAAAACAAATTTGTTTCTTCACAAATAGTTGCTTTCCTGTTCTCCAACTACCTTGACTGTTAACTGTCTAACATAAATTCAAACTGATCCTTTTATAAAAGTGATTGACAAATAAATTAAAATATGTTACATATTCTAAAAAAGCAGTAGAACTATCAAAATCTTATGCAGGTGTCGGTGCCCCGTGAATTGAAACCCTTTCGCCCCCAACAATCTTTGAGCTACACATTTAACTTTTTAATCTTATTTATCCCATTCCAATTTGCTTATGGCTCAGGTAATAATCTAGAGGTAATTAGCTTTGCAACTCTTCTTTTTAATTTAACTCTTAGCTGCTCATACTTTCTAAGCAGAAGCTCTTTCCTAGTTTTACATCTATCATTAATACCTACATGGACCATGATGACTGGACCCTCTCCCTCCCACTGCAAGTTTCTTTCCAGCCCAGAGCAGGTGTCCTGAACCCTGGCACTCAAGGCAGGCAACCCAGCTTTCTGGATTTATGCTCTTGGCTGCCAACTCAGTTTGTTTTTCAGAAATTAATATATGTAATTTACAATATGGTGGCTATTTTTTCTGAATATCAAATCTTTACTAAATTATACTAATTTTGTGGTTAAACTTATTGCATTTGTTTTTAGTCCATTGGCACGTTTGCTTTCCCCTCAAGTGGATGACAATTTACTGAAGTTTCTTTATGATGACAATCAGCGAGTCGAGCCAGAATGGTACTGTCCCATAATACCCATGGTTCTCGTTAATGGAGCTGAAGGTATTGGTACAGGATGGGCTTGTAGAATTCCTAATTATGATACCCGGGAGCTAGTCAACAATGTCAGGCGAATGCTCGATGGCCTGGATCCCCTACCTATGGTAAGTAATGGAGAATATGTGTGAATTTAAAAAAATATTTTTTGTCATATTTCTGCAAATTAGCATGTCTTGTACACCACACACAAAGTACTTAACTTTAGCACAACATTTTGTTCAACAAGGTATATTTTCTGATATATGAAGGAGACTTTGTAAGACTGCTGCAAGCACAATGGGCTGAATTGCCTCTTTCTGCACTGTGACTTTTCTATGGTTCTGTATAGGAGATAAAATTGGTCTGTATTAGTACGGTCATGTAATGAGTTGACATTCCAATTTGCACCAAACTTCTTTTCTCAATTGACTTTAATGGGAAAAGTGTAAAATGGGCTGTCAATTCCATTGCTGTATTTTGCAGACCATTTTCCACCCCATAATGTTACAAAATGTTAATGCTATAGCATAATTAAAAGATAAAAACTTAAGCAAGACATATTTTGGCCAGGATTTTCTGATCTTGTTCGCCCTGTCATCACTGGCGGTGAGAATAAAGATTTGGTGCTCGGTCAAAACTCCATTTACTGCAGCAGGACTGGAAAATCCCAGCTGCGGGCAAGGTTGGAGAATTCCTGCCTTTATCTTGAAAACAATTGCTCTAAAACATTATGGGCCCGATTTTACCAAAAAACGGGTGCGAAATCGCGGTAAAGCATGCATTTAAATTGACTTAATGAACCGCGCGCCCAGCCCTACCGCCAAATCCCACTTTACCATCTTCTGGTCCGTTCCGGATCCGCGCTTTTAGCGACCTGCTAAATAAAAGTCCGAAGCGGATTTCTATTTTGCAGGGGAACCTCCGAAGCCCTCTCTGCCCTTGTGAAGTCACCATCCTTCGCAGACCCCCCTGCTAACCACCCCGGCAGACCCCCACCCCTGGAAGGCAGGCCCCCCTCGGCAGAGCACACCCCCAACCTACCTCGATCGCTGGTCTCCCTCCACCATCCTTCCGACCTGCAGTCCTTCAAGAGCCTGCAGCACCTTCCTGGCCTTCCGCTGGCATCCGCAGGAGGAGGGGGGGCGGGCTCAGATGGATCTCTGGCTGGGTGGGGGGGGGGGGGTGTGGACTTGGGAGAATCTTGCAAACTGAAAATAATGTAGCATCCTCTTTGTGCTGCCTAATTATCTATGAGAAAGGTAATTAAACTACAGTGTCCTAGTGAGCAATTAGTGACCTGTATCATACATTTGTGATAAGCCAGGTGGTCAAATGTTCAGAGTCATGTGGTGAACTTGGAAGAATTGTCCCCGTGGTGGAACTTGGTTGGAAATAAGATTCAAGGAGATTACTAAATCTGGGAAATCAACCATAGTGAAAAGAAGTTTGTATTGGCAACTCTTCTCTCACCATTCCATGGCAGATGTGCCCCTACTTATGAATGTGATTTGCATGGGCAACATTGGGTGCAGCTAATCTGCCTCTGGAGCAGCCTTGGATCCTTTCTTTCATCCTGTTTTCATTTGAGCATTGCACAGAATCAGAGGAATTACCTTTCGAAGATAATGTCCAAGTTATAATCGCAGGAACTAAAAACCTGACAGTCAAAAATTTGGGAAAATATTTCAAAATATAGATGGGATATATATTTTGAAATATTTTCCCAAATTTTTGACAGGGCGCACTGCTTTGGATTTTTTTCGAACTGCACATGCGCAGTTCAGAGCTCCGATTGTTCTGGCAGCGCTAAGCCCCGCCCACTGCACCGACCGGACCGGAGCCGGCAAAAAGCGTATGGGCGCGCTGCAAAGCGGATTCCGGGCTCGGATCTATTTGACGCCCAGATTCGGCACTTCGACTCAAAATGGTAAAATCAGGCCCTATATTTATATTATTGGAAACCAAGATTTCGGACTCTGTCAGAAGGTTATGGTTTCAAGCCCAACTTCAGAGACTTGAGCGTGCAATGTAGACTGACATTTAAGTACATTACTGCATGTGGTACCATTGTTTGGTTGAGATATTAAACCGAGGCCCCAGCTACCCTCTCAAGTGGATGTAAACAATTCCAAGTACTTTTCAAAGAAGAGCAGAATAAATGTCTTGGAAACATTTATCTCTCAGTGACTATTACTAAACAGATTGAGTCAGAACTTCCAAGGAGTGGCAATCACAGTTGAGTTGCCACGCCACATATTTTGTCATACCTCCGTTGAAAGGTGCGCATTTCTCACCCGACCTTCCGACTCGGTGAGAAAAGTACTGTGCAGCAGGGTCTTGAGGCCTTCAGTGCAGAGCATCCAGGCCCTCCTTTTATGGCACTATCTGCTATAAACCAGATGAGTTTAAAGTTCTCGGCTGCTCTGAAAAGCCAGGGACAACGTAAGTGTGTAAGGTAGTTGGTGAGGGGTAGGCTGATGGATTGAGGGTGAGATAGGGTGGTCTTGGGTGATAGGATGGGTTGTGGGTGGTAGGATGGGTTAAGTGAGTGTTGGGTGGTCAGTTAGGGTGATGGGGAGATTGTCAGGAGATTGTTGGGGGGGGGGCGGGTGTTCGGGAGGATTGTTGTGATGTCAAGGGTAGTTGAGGGATCCAGGGGAGGGTCGGAAGGGTTCACTAGTAAATAGGAGTTGAAGTAAATCATAGAATTCCTAAGTGAAGAAAGTGGCCATTCATCTCATCAAGTCTGCTTGCTGTTTATAGACGGGTGGTGAGAAGAGAAATTAGTGCTGTTTAAATTAACCCCCTCGCTTGACCATAACAGAGACAATTAATTTGTTAGAAACGATGCTCAATTTTTTGCGGATCAGTATATTGTTCACATACCCCTTTCGTAGTTAATTTATAAATGCTTATAACATGCTTGATCTTGTTGACTTAGAAATAGCATAACACTGTATGCATTTATATTGCAAAGAAGGCCAACCAGAAGCTTGAGAGTTTAATCTCAATCTTATAATTCTGCTTTGATTCTCTAGCTTCCAAGCTACAAGAATTTCAAAGGAACGATTCATGAAGTAGGCCAAAACCAATATGTTGTTAGTGGTGAGATCTTGGTGTTGGATCGAAATACAATAGAAATTACAGAACTTCCAGTAAGGACTTGGACACAGGTAGAGGATGCAATTTTGCAGTACGTTTTAATTTGGCAGTAATTCAGGTAATGGTGAAGTGAGTAAATTTTTGAGAATATGGATATATCCATGCTGATTTTATTTTGAATACGATGCTCACCTCCTCTTAAAGCAATGAGATCTGAGAAGATTGAATTGTCAGTTCCACAACATTGAGATTTATTAATTTAAATATTTTTCTGTTTCTTTTAAACATTCCTATTCAAATAACTGACTGAACAGGGTCTTGGGCAATGCCTATTTGAGAAAACCCAAGTTTGTACTGTGGCCTATTAGCAATAATTGTCCTTCAGGGAATGTTTCCATGTTAATTACTTGTTTTACTGAAAGAAGAATTTTAGGGGGCACATTTCTTACAAAAATGTATTGCCATTTATGGGGAAAGATATCAGAAAAGGCTTCTGATAAACTATGAAGTTTTTAAAATCTGTTAAAAGAAATGCTTATATTTCTGAAGGAAGAATGAGGTATCCCTTTTAGTCGAAGACATTCCCTTTTAGGATATCTGATACATGGGAGTTTGTTTTTTAAAAAATATTTCCTTGTATGTATTGGTAAGTACATATGCCCTTTTTCCCTACAGGCATACAAAGAACAAGTTCTTGAGCCTATGCTCAATGGGACAGAAAAGACGCCAGCTTTGATAAATGACTACAAAGAGTATCATACTGATGCTTCAGTCAAATTTGTCGTAAAAATGTCAGAGGAGAAACTTGCACAAGCAGAAGCTGCTGGTCTACACAAAGTGTTCAAACTGCAAACCACACTCACTTGCAATTCTATGGTAGTATCCTTTTTAAAATATACATAATTTTTATGTAAATTATTAAATGCAAGATATCTATTTTAACATGTTCAAACAGCAATAACATTGTGATAATTGCAGGTATTATTTGACCACATGGGTTGCTTGAAGAAGTATGAAACTGTACATGACATCTTGAAGGAGTTCTTTGATTTGCGGTCACATTATTACAGTCTGAGGAAAGAATGGTTGTCAGGAATGCTCGGAGCCGAGTCTGCAAAGCTAAACAACCAAGCTCGGTTCATTCTGGAGAAAATACAAGGAAAGGTTACAATTGGTAAGGATGAAAGTACAAGATCAAAATTTCCATAACTTTCAATAATTGGAATTTTGTACAGCCGTGATTGCTGTTGAGCAATTCTTTAAGTAAAACCATTCTGGATAAATTACTTGAATGAAATTTCAACCTATGCAATCTCAGATGTTCCTCGGGGCTTTTTGCATGGAGCTCTTAAAGACAGCTAAAGTAGTGAAGGAAGGGATGCTTTCTATTTTTCTTCCTTCACCTTGTGTAAACTACCCCCTTCTTTGCTGTTCAACTATGGATTAACATTAACTTGTGATTTTGTACAAACAAGTGAAATGTGAGTTTAAACTAGGGTTCAAACTTGGGCCTTCTAGTTAAGAGCTCAATATTATAGCTACTAGATGTTTCATTGCATCTTATTTTAATTTTATGATTGTCAGTTGTAACTTGGTAGATTTTTGAAGTTCACTAAAAGTGTTGCACGTTTCCATTTGCTAGTGAATGTTTCTTGGAAGTATGTTAAAGGAATGATCGAAAGTCTGTTCCCAAACTCAGTTAGGGTCGGGAGCATGACAAGGCTATTTGGGTGGGTGGAAAACTGGCTGTAATGCATGATGAGGTTTTGTCTACAATAAGAAGAATTGGGCTGTAAGATTCCCTCAGTTTTCTCAACAAGAAGATTTAGCAACATTGCTCTCTTCCTCAATTCTGGCATCCTCTCCATTCTGTTCCAGTTTGCCGGTATTTTCAGTACTAACTCAGGAAAATGAGTATCACACAGTTAATAGAAAAGTTTTTGCTTCCTATTCTATGAACGCTTTTTTTTGGAGGTGCTGACCCGGACATGCGTAAAATCTCAATCTCTGGGCAAGTGTGAGGTGCTGCAATTTGAGAGATCAACTGTTACGAATAAGTATACAGTTAATGGCAGGACCTTGAACAGGATTGATGCACAGAGGGATCTTGGGGTTCAAGTCCACAGCTCCCTAAAAGTGGCCACATAAGTAGATAGGGTGGTAAAGAAAACATATGGTATGCTTGCCTTTATTGGTCGGATCATTGAGTGCAAGAGTCAGGATGCCATGTTGCAGCTTTATAAAACTTTGATTAGGCTGCACTTAAGAGTATTGCATTCATTTCTGGTTGCCACAATACAGGAAGAGTGCGGAGGCTTTGGAGAGGATGCAGAAGAGGTTTACCAGGATGCTGCCTGGATTAGAGGGTATGAGCTATAAGGGGAGGCTGGACAAATGGTTGTTTTCTCTGGAACGCAGAGACTGGGTGGAGACCTGATAGAAGTCTATAAAATTATGAGAGGCACAGGTAGGGTTGACAGTCAGAATCTTTTTTCCAGAGTTGAAATGTCAAATACTAGGGGACATGCACTTAAGGTGAGAGGGGGAAAGTTCAAAGGAGATGTGAGGGGCACGTTTTTTACAGAGTGGTAAGTGTCTGGAATACGCTGCCAGGGGTGATGGTGCAGGCAGATATGATAGGGGCATTTCAGGGGCTTTTAGATAAGCACATGAATATGCAAAGAAAAGAGGGATATGGACCAAGGACAGGCAGAAGGGATTAGTTTAATTTGACAAACATGTTTGATACAACATCATGGGCCAAAGGGCCTGTTCTTGTGCAGTACTGTTGTATGTTCTAAGATGTCGGGAGGGTCTCCTGATGGAATTGTATGCATGCGCAAAAGATCAGTGGGCGGATGTGCACCTGTCAACAATTAAAGGGCCATTTAAGGCCATTAAAAGTCCAATTGACAATGAATTCTGTGAATTTTTTTTAGCTTGACGCACAGGCAAAGCGGGTGGGCACCATTACATTTTTTGCACTTCCTCGTCCTAGGGCAGGATAAAAGGTCCCCAAAGCAGTAGCAATTTCTCTGATAGAGTTCATTGCTGTTTGAGTTTAAAATTTAGCTTGAGTTTCCTAGTTACTTTTTAGCATTTTATGCATGACTTTCAGCATTTCAGGGCTTCCCTGGAAGATTTTCCTGAGGACAGTGTCCCATTGTTTGCAAGGCACTGTTCTTCTGCATTTGATCCAATGGGAGGGGAGGCAAGGTGTGTGCAGGCAGCATCCCAGGCAGAGACCTGTTTGAGGAGAGGCACAGGCTCAGTTGGTGCAGGACCAGCACGGAGGCTAAGGCGGAAGGGAACACCAAAGATGCCATTACCCTCTGGTTACAGAGTACAGGCTGCGCACCAGCTACCTGCAAATGTATGAGGTCCAGTGACACAGGAGGCTACACCTCTCCAGGTGCTCAATAACATCACTTCTGGAAATGATAGGTCCTGAAATTACCTCCAACTGTGTGGGCGGTCACCCCATGCCACTGGTGTGGAAGATCACAGTCGTCAACTGTATGCCTCCGGTTCATTTCAGGGCTTAGTGGGGGATTTGAACAATCAGACACACGCCATTATGTCAAGCTATTGAATGATGCGATCTTTATACAGGTCCACATTTCCATCAATCCCCGGACAGATGAGGGCAGCCATCTGGACAGAGCTAGTGGGAACATGGCAATGTCCTCCTGGGTGCCTGATGGAGGGGTCCTCGGGTCGCCTTTAGTTGGCTCATCTGCGGAAGGAAGACGCAACATCAGTGAATTCATTCATTATCATCACTATGCGTGCAAGGTGCTGACTCCAGCCTTGGCAGGGCAGGCTTCAGTGCCACTTGGTATACACACTCAGTCCCCTGAGCACATGGGGGAAGGGACACCTGACTGCATCTCTGCGTAGAATTCCTATTAAGCCCACAAGATTCGGCATGTTCTGAAAGAATAGTTTAATAGTCGTTGTTTATAATATTGTCACTGCTTCCAAAATTACTTTACTCACAGAACATTTTGAAATGTTTTTTTATCCAGCTTGGATTTTGCTACTGTTTGCTTGGTGTTATTTTAAATTGAGAATTAAGTTAATGATTATGTCCACACTCATGGAGTCCTTGATATTTGCACAAAGAAATTCAACACATTTTAGTTCCTCCAAAGCAACTCAATTATCCCGTACTCCGTTGTCAGGTGTAAACACCTGATGTCAGACCCACAGTATTCCCAGCTGTGGAAGATTGTTCATCATGCACCCAGCTTGCATCCGCAGCTCTAAGGGAGTTGCCTACAGCGCAATTTTCCTTTCAGTGATCACTAGTTGCTGTATATACCTTGGAACTGCTCTTGTCTTACTGCTTTTATTTATAATGAATGCTGGCAAAGCGGGAGCAATTCTGAGAAATTTCTGGTTGGTGAGTTGCAATTGATTGGACTTTGCTATTAAAACCAAAGAAGTATTAAACTGGTGAAGTGATAAAACTGCTGAAATATTTTGAGTTACCATCTATACCTACACAACATTAGTTCTGAAAAAGTACTGACTGGAATATTCTGATCCCACTCACCTTGGGAATCATCATAGAAACCCTACAGTGCAGAAAGAGGCCATTTGGCCCATCGGGTCTGCACCGACCACAATCCCACCCAGGCCCTACCCCCAAATCCCTACATATTTTACCCACTAATCCCTCTAACCTACGCATCTCAGGACACTAAGGGGCAATTTTAGCATGGCCAATCAACCTGACCCGCACATCTTTGGACTGTGGGAGGAAACCGGAGCACCCGGAGGAAACCCATGCAGACACGAGGAGAATGTGCAAACTCCACACAGACAGTGACCCGAGGCTGGAATCGAGGTCGGGACAGAAAATTTGACAGACCAGCCAAAACGCATTTAACTTTGGGCGGGACTTTCTGCGGGACTGGAAAATCCCAGCCATTGTTTCTCAGACAAATCAGTCACTAGACCAGACAAAGGGGGTTCAGCAAAAAATGTTTGGAAACTCCTGACCCAGGATATCCTTCTTTGGTACGATATTTAAATATGGTTTAAACAGTCACATATTAAAACCTTGAATGTTTAAATTCTGTTTACGCTTTGGATGTTCTAATCCAGAATATAATTTTCTCATTCACCAATTTAGACAAATTGCATTGTGTAATGCTAGTTTAGTATCGAACATTGGCATAGCTTTATCTTTTGCTGCTTAAATTGTAATATTGAAATTTGGAATCCTTTCATCTTCATTAACTTGACGATCCAGAAAAATGATCACTTTAGATGTTGGAAAACTAAATTGTAATTATGTAAGATTACTGTCTGGATTTTGCTGTAGTAATGATGATGAAGTTGTTGGCTTCATTGTCATGATGCCAAAACTGACAGCAACTTCTCGAGTCCACACATGACCTGATGAACATAGATAAACAAAAGTTGCTGTTAGCGATTGTCTACTTCTCCGCAGGCTGCCCTGTTGCAGTCTCCCCAAACTAAAAATTCTTTTCAAAATCACACATCATCCTGACTTGGAATTATATTTTACTCAAATTCCTGGAACTCCCACCCTGTCAGTACTGTCGATGTACTAGTGCTATCTTCCCAGGCAGTGCATTCCAGATTCTCACCACTCTTGTGAAAAGAAATTTCTCAAATCCCCTCTGAATCTCCTGCCCCTCACCCTAAAACTATGCCCTCTCGTGATTGACCCCTCAACCAAGCTGTTTCCTATTCGCACTGTCCAAACCCCTCATTATCTTATACACCTCAATGTTGTCCCCTTCTGCCTTCTCTGTTCTAAATAAACAATCCAAGCCTATCCAGTCTCTCCTTATAGCTCAAATGCTCCATCCCAAGCAACATCCTGGTGAATCTCCTCTGTACCCTCTCTAATGCAATCACATCCTTCCTATAGTGAAATGACCAGAACAACGCGCAGTACTCCAGCTGTTGCCTAACCAAAGTTCTGTACATCTCCAACATAACCTCCCTGCTCTTATACACTCTGCCACGACTGATTGAAAACAAGTGTCCCTTATGCCTTCTTGGCTACCCTATTTACCTGCTCTGCCACCTTCAGAGATCTATGAATAAGTACCCCAAGATCCATCTGTTCCTCTGAGCTTCCTAGTGTCCCGCCATTCATTAAATTTTCCCTTGTTCTGTTACTTCTTCCAAAGTGCATCACCTCGCACTTAGGGCTGAATACCATGTGCCATTGCTCTGCCCATCTGACAATCCATCTATATCTTCCTGTAACCTACAACCTTCTTCACTATTAACCACGCTACCAATCTTGGTGTCAAACTTTCTCCCACATTCTCATCTATATCATTTATTTATATAACAAACAAAAAGGGACACAGCATTGAACCTTGAACACTGGCCTCCGGTCACTCAAACAGCCTTCTACTAGCACCCTTTGTGTCCTATTATTAAGCCAGTTTTGGATCCACCTTGCCAGGTTTCCCAGAATTCCATCAGTTTCAACCTTCTTGATCAGTCTCCCATGTGGGGGCTTGTCAAAAGCTTTGCTAAAATCCATATTAATACATCAACCGCACTTCCCTCATCCACACACTTTATCACATTTTCGAAAACTATCGAATTTGTTGGGCATGACCTCCCTCTGACAAAGCCGTGCTGACTATCCCTAATCAACCCATGCCTTTCCAAGTGGAGATTAATTCTCTTCAGAATTTTCTCCAATAGTTCCTACCACTGATGTGAGACTCACCAGTCTGTAAATCCTTGATTCATCTCTACCACTCTTTTTGAAAAATGGAACCACTTCAGCCGTCCTCCAGCCCTCTGGCGCTTCCTCGTGGCCAGAGAGGAATTAAAAATTTGGGTCAGAACCCCTGCAATTCCCTGTCT
Source organism: Mustelus asterias (assembly GCF_964213995.1). Classification (NCBI taxonomy): domain Eukaryota; kingdom Metazoa; phylum Chordata; class Chondrichthyes; order Carcharhiniformes; family Triakidae; genus Mustelus; species Mustelus asterias. The sequence continues at coordinate 100,959,989 of NC_135802.1, read as the reverse complement.
TGTCTCCCAAAGAGCCTGGGATACAGTTCATCCAGGCTTAGGGATTTGTCCATTTGTAAGCAAGTCAAAGTCTTCAGTGCCTCCTCACTACTTATATCAAATTGCTCAACGTCCTCAGAGTCCCTTTTCCTGAATTCTATCTATTTCCTCCTCCTCTTGAGTGAAGACCAATGAGAAGTATTACTTTAACATCCTTCCAATGTTCTGTGGCTTCACACACACAGATTGCCCCCTTGGTCTCTAATGGGGTCTACTCTTTCCCTGATTAACCTCTTTCCCTAATGTATTTATAGAATATGTTAAGATTCTCCCTAATCTTGTTCACAAGTCCTTTTTCATGCTTCCTTTGCTTTCTTAAGTTTCCTCTTACACTTCCTATATTCCTCTCGGGCTGCAACTGAATTGCTCCCATTAGACTTGCTAAAAACTTTTCTCTTCCTCATCCAGTCTTGAATTGCCCTAGACATCTTGGATTCCCTGAACTGATTGCTCCTACATTTCCCCCTGCCTTATTTTAATAAAACCTGCCTTTCCTCAATCCAAAGTCGTCTTTTGCAGGCCATCTTTTTCCTTATCCATAACTGCAGTGTTGTGGTCACCATCATGAATATGCTTCCACACCACGTTGAACACTTGTCCGGCTTCATTCCCCAGGACTAGGTACAGCACTGCTCCATCCATTTTTGGGCCGCCTTTATGTTAATACAGAAATCTCCCCTGAAAACATTTCAAGAAATCTGCCCCCTCTAAACCCTTTACACTATGACTATCCTAATTTATGTTGGGGAAGTTGAAATCCCCTGGTATAATTACCCGATTATTATTCTTGCACACCTCAGTGAATTGTCCACATCCTTGCTCCTCTATTTCCCGCTGACTCTTTGGGGGCCTATAATACACTCCCAGTAATGTGACTGCCCCTTTTTATATGCTCAAGTCCTATCCACAAAGCCTCGTTTGAAGACTCTTCCAAGATATCAATTCTCCTTATTGCAGTAATTGAATCCTTAGTTAATAGTGCAGCACCTTTTTACACCCTCTTCTATCTCGCCTAAAGATCCTATACCCTGGAATATTGAGTTGCCAATCCTGTCCTTCTTTCAACCATGTCTCTGTGATGGAAACAATAGCACTCTTCCATGTGTCAATCCACACCCTTAACTCATCAGTCTTACCTATTGCATTCCTAGCATTAAAGTAAAGACCATTCAGCCTTACCGTACTGTCTTGACACTCAACAAAGCTGAACTCACTCTGACTTGCTTCCTTTACTATCGCATGATGTGTCTCTATTTTACTGATGTTCTGTGTCCCTTCACCCTACCAAACTAGTTTAAGCTCCTCCCAACAACAATAGCAAACCCACCCACAAGGACGCTGGCACAATGTGGTTCAGGTGCAGACTGTCCTGTTTATACATGTCCCACCTTTCCCAGAAACGGTCCCAGTGATCCAGGAATCTAAAACCGTCCCTCCTGCACCAAGTCTTGGCCATGCATTCATCTGCCCTATTTTTCTATTTCTATAATCGCTAGCATGTGGCACCAGGAGTAATCCAGTGATTACAATCTTAGAGGTCCTGCTTTTTAATCTACTGCCTGGAATTCTTGATGCAAAACCTCATTATTCAGTTTACCTTCTATTGTTGGTACCAACATGTACCATAACCTTTAACTCATCACCCTCCCGTTTCAGGATGCCCTTTAGCTATTCAGTGACATCCCTGACTCTGGCACCAGAGGGGCAACACACCATCCTGGAGTCATGTCTTTGGCTGCAGAAACCCCTGTTTGTTCCCCTGACTAATGAATCCCCCACCACTATTGTTCTCCCTTTTGTCTTGCTCCCTGCCTGTACGGTCAAGCTGCTTGTGGTGCCAGAAACTTGGCTCTGACTGCACTCTAAGGTACGAGTGCCCTCATCAATTTCCAAAATGGATTATGAATTTGTGATCCCCATGAGGGAGTCCTGCACTCCCTGTTCTTCTTGGACTGCCTGGGAAGGTAGTGGAAGCTGGAAAACGTACAACCTTTAAAAAGTACTTGGATGAGCACTTGAAATATCATAGCTTTCGAGGATATGGGATAAGTGTTGGAAAATCGGATTAGTACAACTTTAGTGGTAGTTAGTTTCGATGTAGACTCGATAGGCCAAAGGACCTTTTCTGCGCTGTACAATCTATGACTGTAAGAAGGGAGCTCATCACCACTTTCTCAAGGCCAGTAAATGCTAGCCTTGCTTGCGACAGTTTTAACTGTTGAATTAATTTTCAAAAAAATTGAAATCAGTGAATTGACAAGAATTGACTTGCACTTTATGCTATCTTGCTGTGTTTGATCAGGCATGAGCTTCAACCTCATCTTCCTTCCATTGCTACGACCACCTATTTCCATCTCCATAACATTGCTCGACTTCCCTCTTCTCAACTCATCTGCTGCTGAAACCCTGATCCATGCCGTTGTTAACTTTGGTCTCAAATATTTCAACCTTCCTGGCTGGTCTCCCAAATTCTACCCTCTGCAAAGTTGAGGTCATTCAAAATTCTGCTGCCCACGTCCTAACTCACAAAGTCCAGTTCGCTCATCAACCCTGTGCTCACTAACCTATATTGCCTCCCAATCAAGTGATGTCTTGATTTTCAAATTCTCGCCCTTGTTTTCAAATCCCTCCATTGCCTTGCCCCTCCCTATGTCTGTAATCTCTTCCAACCCCAATCCTCTCCAGGATCCATGCGCTCATCTAAATCAAGCCTCTTGTGCATTCTGGATTATAATTGCTGTACCATTGGTGGCTGTGCCTTAATTTTTCTAGGCTCCAAACATTGGAATTCCTTCCATACACCTCTCTCTCTCTTTCCTCCTTCAAGACACTTCTTATAATATATGCGTTTGACCAAGCTTTTGGTAATTGACCTAATATCTCCTCCTGTGGCTCAATGTCATACGTTTTCTAATGTTCCCGTGAAGCGCCTTAGGATGCTAAGGCAGTATATAAATAGAATTTGCTGCAAAAACCTTTGAAATATTTACAACTTGTTGAATGAGGCACAACCATGTTTTCAATGGTGTATTTAACTTCATAATTGCTACTAAAAAGCCTCCCTATGTTCAGAAAACTAATTTTATAATTCTGGGATGTTAAGTCTTTGAAAATATTTGAAAACTACTGCATTTTACTTCCTGGTTTGCTGTCTGTAAGATAACTTCAGTATTATTTGCCACTTTCCCTCGTTGATGACATAACTTTTTCTGGACACCTGGGCATCCCTTGATTTGGCACCAAATTCAAACTGTGTTTGGAATGGCAAAATTCTCACCACAGAGATAGCTAGAATATTTATGGGCAGCTTTCTTGACAGTCACTAGTGACTGCCATCACTTCACTGCCAACATCGAAGTCCAAGCCCATATAATGCAAGAATGTCAAGGTTTGATAGCTGTATTTAAAAGGAAATCCTGGAATATTCTGTTAATATTCAAAGTTAAAGACTTTTCTTGCTGAAGTAAACTAATGGTAATATTTTGTCTGCAAGTCTTCCTAGTTTTTTAAGTTTATTTATCAGTGTCACAAGTAGGCTTACATTAACACTGCAATGAAGTTACTATGAAAGTCCCCTAGTCGCCACACTCCTATGTTCGTACATTGCAATATTATCAGTACCTAATGGATTGTCTCCTTTATCACAGACATGAAGGTACCTGAGAGTATGGACAAATTTATTTGTGATTCATGGAAAAAAGTTTTGATATATGAATGTTTTTAAAATATTTTCTCTTTAGAGAATAAATCTAAGAGGGATCTTTATCAAATGCTTGTTCAGCGGGGCTATGAATCCGATCCAGTCAAAGCCTGGAAAGAAGCTCAGGAGAAGGTAAAATATTGCTTTGCTGAAAATATGCTAAGCATTGCTATAAACCACATGTACATCATTAAATTTTATTGTTTTAAAAATAGAATTGGTTGATGAAATTTCTGTATTGTGAATAGGTTCACAACCATGATTTTCCCAATGGGAGTTCCCAGTCACAGTTGTTAAACGATGAGAAAGTCAGCACACCAATAATCCAGGAAAAATTCAAGCATTTTGTGGCAGCCAAATTTTTAATGACAGTAACATTCCAATTTTGTGCTGACAAAAATCAAATAAATTGATGGCAAAAAAGTGATCCTTTTTAATTGTAATTTCTCATTAGCATAATTCCAGAATTTTTAGTTGCTCTGATATTAGCAGAAGGTAAATCATAATTTGCATGGCAATATCCAAAATATATTTCTTCAATGATGCTGACATTAATAAGGATACATCGAGAACCTAAATGGTTTGGAGAGTCAATTTTATTTTGACTAAGATCTGCAGGAGTATCCAACTGGTGAAAAGTCAACATCGTTTTGGTACATAGATTGATTCAACTTTCAAAAAAAATCATGAGCACTGGTATTTATCTGTTAGATCCTCAAGTATTTTTTGTTAGTAAAGGCGGATATGGCACATTAGGTTAAAGTACTTGTAGAATGACAGTATTGGGAAAACATATTTTCTTTTCTTACCTCCACCCCTCTGAGCCCAAGGACTTGATTTCCTGATCTTGGCTATGCCACTTGGCAAGCACCAAAGAAAACCAGTCACTTCACTTGGGAAAGAGTCAGAGAGAATGGGTGGGAACTTTGATTCAAAGGTACTCTAGTACACACCTTAGCAGCTGGTTATGCCAGAAGCATGAAATGCTATCATCTACCCATCCTTTTGGCTGCAATTGGTTTGCAGTTGAGAACAAAGGCAATAAACTACAGAAAAAAACTATTGAACTGAATTGTGTTTCAAATCAAACCTCAAATGTTTGCCAACCGTAAGAATGCCACATGAAAAGACCTTGAGCAATTTCACTTTGGTTCTTACTGATCACAGGTAGATAGTACAAAACTAATGTCAATGTAATCACAGATTGACACATATATTTGTTACAGAGCTACTTTGGAAAGTTGTTCTGTAATGCCACTTCAGGTACAAGTGCTATAAATAAATAATCTTTCTTACATTCTTGTTTGGATTTCACAGTAGCCAAAACAATGCTGTGGTTCATGACTGTAAGCAGCCAAAGTACAGCTGTCTGTCGGATGAGGAAGTCTTATGTAGGCCAACGTTAAATATTTGGTTTCCCCCCCTTCAGGTTTCTCTGCAATTATATTTTAGATCACTTGTAGGTGAATCCCAGCTTCAGAGACATCTTCAGTAGCCTTAATATTGAGGTAAACTTTGATCGTGGGAAAATATAATAAACAACTTTTTTTCTGGTAATTATTTTAGCTGTTAGAATTGACCTCCACAGAATTTTTCTTAAGTCTTCAACAAGCGATAGAGAATTGCAACATCAGATTTTGGTTTGGACTTTAAGTGAATGTATTCATCAAAAAAATGAACACACATACCTCACATTTATATTTACAATATAAGTATTTCTATTTACCCTTGTGAAAATAAAATAGAAAATGTATTTTATTGGTAACTTTTTTTATGCAATGTCCATTTTATATTTCTTATTATTGCAAGAGCTGTGCGAGCCTGGATTCTATACATTGGAAATTTCAAAATTTTGTCTGCTTCGAACAACTGTGGCTCCCTATACATTTCTAAAAAGGGTTAATAGGACTTCCTAGGTTTGAGTAACTGGTTTTTGTACACACAATTAATTGAATCACAGTCTGTGTTTCTCCCTCAAACTTTACAAATAATTGACGAAGTTTGCAAAATTTGTATAGAGTTAAGCCAGGGTTAATATTCTGACAGGAGCATTTTTAAAAAAAACTTCTGGTGACAAGTGACTTTACTGGAGGAACTTCTAAAAAACTAAAAGAAGACAGAAGTGCTTTACCTTTGCGACATATCCTGCTAGTTACCCTGTTCACTTAGGTCCTAGATGTCATGTTCTTTTTGCTGCTCTATCAGCTCATACTTGGAGCAACGTGATGGGCAAAACATTTTTGAGCTGAAGGATGCAGGGGCAAGTCTAGCTAAAAATAGACACCATTAGATGTCCCAGTACAGCAATGTTCTGGTCCAGTGCCATCCTGTCCAATGGCTGGCTTTGGGGGTCAGCACAGGATCGTCTTTCATAAGGATTTGGACTGGAATATGTTTTTTTTTTGATTGACCTTGATTATCTGGCATGGTATGGTGTTGCATTGAACATGAATTTTGAATTCCCAAGCTTGGTTCACATGTTGATTAGTGTTTTGATTCCATGATCATGTATCAAATTCTACTTTAAAAAAAAAATAAATCTGGGTACTCTTCCCGAATACTTCTGTCTTTTCATTTACAGACAACAACAGAAGAAGATTTGTTGGAAGTAGATGACGGAACTTCAAGTGTTTCGGGTGCTGGATCTGGGCCAGACTTCAATTATATCTTGAACATGCCTCTTTGGTGTCTCACAAAGGAGAAAGTAGATGAACTACTAAAGCAGAGAGATTCAAAAGTAATGCACCGACTTCATTAATTTAATACTTACAATCCTGTGTCTCTGAAGATTTTGCCAAGCTATCTTTTATATATTGTAGGGAAAGGAGCTTGATGGTCTGAAGAGAAAGAGTGCTTCTGATCTCTGGAAAGATGACCTTGCTGCCTTTATTGAAGAGCTTGATGTAAGTTTAACAAAAGCATGCCTACCAATCTAAGCTCCTTATTTTAAAGAAAGTTAAATTAAGATTATCCAGCTTAATTTTTTTTCATTTACATGTGATAACATTATTTGTCACTGTATTTAATGTTAATTAAAAATGCATAGGTATTTTGTATGTTGTAGCAATTGAGAATGTGCTCAAAATACATCTTGACACTGATCAGAAGAAATATCGTTTGGTGGTCCAGAATTTCCGTGTTGCTGAAAAAAGACATGCATCGAAACCCCCGTCCTCATCCACGGCTTAAATCCTCCGATGCTGCTGAGTGCCAAATTCTCCATTCTTGCTAGCAACAGGGCAGTTATGGATGCGATCAGAGAATCCTGCCCATGGGATAGAATTTTAAGGAACATTGCTCGCTATCCCGAGAGACAGTGCCTAAAGCACAGCCAACTGCCATTCCATGCCCAATTAAGTATTGATTGGCAGTGGGCGGGACTTTCATCCACCCACAGAAGGAAGTGCTGCCTGTGAAAGCTGTCAGCCAATCTGATTGGTCAATTGTGCTTCAGTCTGGCCAGATAAGGCACTGCATCTCCCCCACCCCGGCCTCCTCACTTCCTCACCAAGAGGCTGAAATGTTCATCTCCCACCCTCCCCACTCCTGCCAGCCTAAAAATTGGCTTGGGGTGGTTACTGAATTGGTGAGTTACTGAAGCCCATATTGTTGAAACTTTTTATCTTGCGCTCATCAAGATGATTTACAAAACTACCAAATTATATAGGGAACAACAATCTATACTGCATGAGAAGGGAGTGCTGAGTGGTAGCATGTGTTTACTGTGCAAGCTTGATGCTTGTAATAACCTAACTATGTTAGGGGTTGTGGGCCTGAACAAAGAAATGACCGTGGTTTGCACACACAGGCAGGAATCCTATGGCCTTCACACTGGCGAGATTTTCCCATTCTGCTGCAGTGAATGGAGAGTTGGCTGGGTGCCAAATTCCTTGACCTCGCTGGAGTGGGAGCGTGGCATGAACAGCCAGTAAGATCACGCCCATAGGTTCAAATTAAGAGATTCAGAGATATTCTCTGCACTGCAGAATGCAAACTAAGTAAAATAGCAGCCTCTGTAAACATCTTAATGACGTCACCATCAAATCATGTGATCAGCTCTCAAAGCAACCTGCAAATCTTTTAAATATTTAACAATGATGAACACGGGGAGATTACAGCTATCCTGATCAGATCATTGCTCACTGTATATTATGCAAACTCAGGAATGGGCTTCAGGCCCCCACCTTTGGTTTTGTAAAGTACCTAGTTTACCTCATACAGAGTACCCTGGAAGAGTAAGATATCTCCAAATTTGATCAGTGTGTTGTAGGTAAAAAGATACCTCTGAGACTGTTAGTGAGTCAAAGTACAGTGGCTTTATTACAAAAGCTTTTGGGAGAGATCTGGCACCGAACATCGGTTCTCCAGACTTCTCTCCAAATACAACGAAGTGTGGATATTTATACATTGTGGTTCCCAGTCACGACGCAAACACTGGTCTGGTCACGAATCACAGTGCATCTGGCAGCCTCTGGTCACGAATCACAGTGCATCTGGTAGCCTCTGGTCACGAATCACAGTGCATCTGGCAGCCTCTGGTCACGAATCACAGTGCATCTGGCAGCCTCTGGTCACGAATCACAGTGCATCTGGCAGCCTCTGGTCACGAATCAGTCTTTGGTTTCACAGCCCTTCCGGCGGCGTCGGCTGCTTTTCCCTTGAAGTAACTGGTGCGGTCGCGGCCGTCCCAGCGGGAGTCTTCCTTTCAAATGGCCGTTATCGCACTTTACCATCTGCAGCTGTTTCCTTTGTTTAACTAACACACAAGCCTGCAGAAACAGGTAAGACTTGCAACGTCTGCAAAATAACATTCACATTTGACTGTCCATCTTTATGAAAATGAAAGTTAAAGAATGAAAGACATGAACAAATAAGGAAAACATGAATAAATAATTTATATTGATGCCAGGAACAGTATAAGCCTGGGGAGATCAGCCATGAGGAAGGGTTATGTTTGTAATATATTCTAGGTACAAAATTCATTAACCCTTTCCCTTCAAGTGGTTAAAGCTGGCTGTTTCATGCTGCTACTGTGCAGTAGCAACGCAAAGTGGTGTTCGCCACTAACAGGATCCTTCCGTCAAGCTAAAGGCCAATGAGTAGTGTATTATGTGAATTTGACTGCTGATGTGATGCTAGGTATGTTGGTCGTACATCCCAAAGACTGGTGGATTGTATCCAACAGTCTGTCGCTTCGGCTGTTCACAACAGGCAACGTACTGACCATAAACAATGAGCTTGTGCTTGGAAAACTCAAAACATAGGGTGGAATTTTCCCATGCTTCCACTGGTGGGTTCAGTGCCGGGTGGGGGGGGAGATAGTATTCAGCAAGACTCAAAAATAGTTTTACACTGATTGAATTTCTCATGGGTACCCGTCATGGCGGATAGGGAAACCCGCTGGAGGCCGACATGAAACTGATTATTGTCTGCTAGTGGAATGCAAATGAAGGCCCAACCAGAACCTTTCCCAGGACACCAGCAGGAAAATAGGCCAGTCCAGAATACGTCTGGAACAACGTGTCGTGCAGAAGTTGGAACTCCCTCGAACAATGCCTGGCGGTGCCTTTGAAGTTTGGGATGGTGGCCACTGGCAACCCTGGATTCCAGGACATCACAGTGGTGGGTGGTGAGAGCATCTTTCAGGTAAATCTTCCAGCTTCCGTGTCATCTTCCAGCTTTTAGAGTCTTCCTGGAGCTCCATCTTTTTTCTCAGGAGGTCTGTCCTCTTTGTCAACCTTTTAAATATGGCACCTAGATATGACGGTGGAACGTGTGCCATCATGCCTATGCCATCATACTCACCCCACCACTGAATATGGCGCTAGATGTCCAGGTGCATAATTCACAAGGTCAGGGTCGGAAGAAATAGTTTTGTTTCCCGCCGGCCTCTGCAATGGAAAACACTCCTCGTCTTCACTCCTGCCATGGGACTTTCGCCCAGTGTCCAAGATTAGATGTAATTCAATGATTGGACAACATTTGCTGAACAATCCTGTGCGTGCTGAGAATTACACTGATAACCAGTTTAAGATTATCAGTTGAATGTGCAGTGTGACTTGAAGCTACATATATTAATACATAGGGCCCTGATCTTTGCAGACAGAAAGAACTTGCACACATTGTGCGCTTTCCCAACTAAACAAAATTAGTAACAGTGATTCTCTGGTTCATTCCCCAGGGCAATGCCAAGACCAATGAGAGTCAGTCTGACTGTGGTTAGCACTGCTGCTTCACAGCTCCAGGGACCTGGGTTCGATTCCCGGCTTGGGTCACTGTCTGTGTGGAGTTTGCACATTCTCCTCGTGTCTGCCTGGGTTTCCTCCGGGTGCTCCGGTTTCCTCCCACAGTCCAAAGATGTGCGGGTTAGGTTGATTGGCCATGCTAAAATTGCCCCTTAGTGTCCTGAGATGTGTAGGTTAGAGGGATTAGCGGGTAAATATGCAGGAATATGGGGGTAGGGTCTGGGTGGGATTGTGGTCGGTGCAGACTCGATGGGCCAAATGGCCTCTTTCTGCACTGTAGGGTTTCTATGATTCTATGACTGAATTTAAATAAAGCATTGCAGTTAATTGTCAGTTATTCAGTCAACTGGTGCATTTTCCAAGGCAATGCCTCTATCAATCAGAATCCACTTGCCAACCAATCAGCACTCTCTTTTCATGCAATGTAAATTGTTATTCCTTTTATAATTTTGCCTTCTTGCGAACTGTCCTGGGTGTCAGATGGAAAGCTTTAACAACATATGCCTTTTGTTTTGCAGCAATAAAGAAGTGATATTTACCATATTACCTTGTCATTCCTCTAAATTTAAAATGATGGATTCTATTGAAGAACCTGGATAAAAGGGCATTTGAATGGCAAAAATGTAACAAATAAAGCAAAATTGTAGAATTGAGCTTTGCTGTGAATTTGTAAATGTGGCTCTAATAAGCATGTAGTGGCAAATAACTGATGTTTGCTACTTATCAACTGCAAACTCTTGAAGTCAAATGGTAAAACTGATCACTTTCAGATTTTCCAAATAATGTCAGATTTTTTAAAAATAGCATGTTTCTCATGACATTGCTTACAGCGGACACAATGTTGTGCTCTTTAAAAGAAAGAGGGAACCTTACAATGGGCATGGAAATGAGGGTGGAGCGCACAACTGCAACAAAATAAATTTGCAGTCAAATCTCCCGAAAGATGGTTCCTGGAAAATGTAATTTTTTTTATCAAGGTGGATACATTTAATTTCATATTGTACTTGCATCAATAAACCTCTGCATATAAAATATAGATGCAGGGCTTCACTGTCTATGATAAGCTGCTTTCCAAGCTGACAGTTCTTGTGAAGAAAATGTTATTTTGTGGAATTGCCTTGAATGGGAATTGATGCATTTAACCACAACTATGTACTTGTATAGGTGAACTTTAATGAAGTCTTAACTCCGATAAAGGGAAAAAATAGTTTTAAGAGGCAAATTCAAATCTAATGAGATTTGAATATAGTTGATTTGCAATTAAAATCAGCTGAATTCTGAATTGACTTTTTAGCTTCAAATGTAGATCAGTTTAATTTAATATGAATTGTCACTTATTCAAAATAATTCATTTCTCAATTTTAATGTAGCGTGTGGAAGCTCAAGAGAGAGAGGATCTTCTTGCAGGATCTCTTGGTAAGGCAGTTAAAGGCAAAGTTGGTAAACCGAAAATAAAAAAGATGCTTCTTGAAGAGACTCTGCCCTCAGTCCATGGTAGGAGAATTGAACCAATCATTAGCCTTGCTATGAAGGCAGATGCCACAAGAAAGATGATCAAGAAGAAAGGAAAGGCAAGTTAAATTATAATCCAAATGTTTCAAACTGTTTGGAGTACGTTGGAATTTTTTTGTTCTTGATTTATCTCTGCAGTTGATTGTGGTTTGATTGTTAAAACAATACAGTTACCATATAGATTTAAGATGTGCACTGAGTTTGTGTTCAATGAAACAAAAGCAAAATGAGCTGGATAATTCAGCTATCTATCCGCTTAAATACTCCCTCATTTCCCTTGAATCAATATTTTCCTCATCTTTAATGGAAATTATTCAAAACAAATTCCACTATCCTGCCTTATCCCATAGCCCTGTATCTCCTCTGCTGAAAATATTTATCAAATTCAAAAATAGCAATGGCTCCTGCCTCCTCCATTCCCAGTGCTAAAGAATTCCAATCTCTACCAATCCTCTCAGCAAATAAATTTGTCCTAATCCCTCTCCTTACTTTAAATTTATGATAACTCATAGACTCCACTACCAGAAAATACCTCTCTGATTTTATTTTAATTTGAAGTCTTCATTAATAGATCATACTTTTTTCTTTAGACTTTTGAATGGACCTACCTGGCATTAAGTTGATCTTTCTCGACACTCTAGCTATGACTGTAACACTACATTCTCCACTCTCTCCATTCCTTCTCTATGTACGGTATGCTTTGTCTGTATAGTGTGCAAGAAACAATACTTTTCATCCATACTAATACATGTGACAATAATAACTCAAATCAAAAGTGGAAATATCAGATTTCCTCACTGTTCACTTTCAACAGCTTTAATGCCCTTTCTGTAACATATTCTTAATTATGATTTGATCCAGAAATTCCAAACTGAAGAGGGGGTGCAAGGCCACCAGCTATACCACATTAACAATTAATATAATTGGGGTGCTGCAGTGCTTCCCACAAAACACTAAGGCTTATTTTTGTCTTTTCTTTGAGTTAAATCCTGATCCTGACACTAGGTTGAATTCTGCCTTCCCTCTAAATGAAATCTTCTGCCTAGCTACATCTTTCAAGATAATCTGCAATAAGACCATTGCAGTGTCAGTATGGCTTTTAGGATCAAATCGCACCGTACTCCTCTGGTACTTTCGCTTCCATCGTGCATTGAGATTTGTTCCACTCCTCTCAGATAAAATCCTCATTCTCGATTGCCCACTCAAGTAGCCTCTGACCCAAGAAACCTTCACTGCATTCTTCTGCACAGAGCAACTTTTCATTCTGATCATAATTCATCACTGTTGCCTCTTCCCTACGTACACTGCTTTCCTTCAATCTCCCCTTCCATGTAAATTCCCCACATTCATGTCCATTTCTTTGACCTTGCCACCTTATGTGACTTTGTTACTTTCATTGTATCCGTATAGATAACGCCATCCCTGATTACTTCCTTATGTCGCTTTCCACTCTCAGCACTCCTCTCTTTTTGGACCCTTTTATCTTCTTTGTCTGTGCTTTCTCCCCTAGTACATGGGTGAACCCCCACCCATGGATAAGAGAACAACCCACCTGCCATTGGAGGTCCCCTACATTGCCCCTCTGGCACTGTCCCCTTGCCAAATCTGAAAAAGAGATCTCACCAGCAAGATAATTTTTTTCTGACTCCATTGGGATTTTTCACCCATATTGCCATTTGCACCCACGGCGAACACGAGTGCAAAATCCCAGCCTGTGTACGTACATAACATTTGGCACAAGATTACTTATTGAGAATGAGTTTCACATCTGCAACCCCTTTTTTTAAAAAAACGCAATTAGCAAACTCCTGAATTCTTAGGGTTTGGTTCTCCTGCTTCAAATTTCTTTCACCTATTACTTCTGTACAAAGTGAGGGCTAAAAAACACCAGATACTGACTTCCAAAGATCCAGATGTTCAACATGAGGACTAATAAATTACTTCTGTAGTACTAAGCTAATCATCAAATAATAAATAACAAATGGGTTAATTCACATGTACTTCTTGTCTCAGAGATTTATTTTTCCAAGCTAATTCACCTCCTCGCATGATCATTTGTGCTGTGATGAGATAGACTGGAACCTCTTAGCACAGAAGCACCCTAGTTACATTACAGCAGATGTCACTTTATGGAGGTGGTTAACTCACTAACCATATTCTCCAGTGCCACACTTTTTACAATGGACATTGAAAATCTCTACACAAATATATAAACAATCCAGAGATGTACTGCAATCCGAAATATCTTTTATTAAATTTCCCCAGCCTAACGGACCAGGTGAAGCTATTAACTGGTTACTATACACGAGTTTAACAAGGATACAGCTATTAGTAAGAAATCTGCCCCAGCCTATGCAAGCATATATATGGAGGAGCAGGAAGGAAGTATTTTTTTAAAGTGTCCCAGGGTTCTACGTGTTAATACAGATATTTGGATGACATAAGGGGTATTCTAACACAGAAGCAGAATTAGAAGAATTAATCAAAATCCTCAATAATCATTGTCTCTCAAAGGCACGACAAAAAAGGAAAGTGTTAATTTCCGAGATACGACAAGATTTAAATTGACACAAGAAAACAACAGGCAAAAACACACACACACACACACACACACACACACACACACACACACACACACACACAGGCAGTGAATAGCAAAATTAGCAATGGTTATCAAATGATTTGAATCAGGACAGCAAGAACAGTTTTCACACAGACTTAAAACTGGAACTACCCATATAAATCTCCTGCCTGATAGGATTATTAATCCCCATGGGTATATTAATAGAAGAAGCCATTTTGTACCTTTCTCAATCACAGGAATTACCATCAATGCTGCTGTTACCACTGCTCTGATCATTGAGTTTCTTGTTTGTGGAGGACCAGCACCATGGCACTGATGAATTAAACAATGGATTATAGCTGTTCTCTTTGCTGGAGTCAAAAGAGCAACAGCACAGATGCAATCCATAACCATCAGCCAATGATTTGTTCTCCAGAGATGTTAAATTTACTAGATAGTTCTTCATTCCCTAACTGATTTCAAACCATTCTCATTAAAATAGCCTCCTCTTGATGGCAGCAGCAGGACCGAAATAACTGCTCTAACTCCTCCAATCATATGATCGCTTTCCCTGCCCTTGGTAGTCCTCCAATCATTGACCCTGTTTCTGGGAGAAGCAGAAAGAGTGGGAGAGAACAACCTGTCATTGGAAGACCTGGGGCAATGAGTGTGGAAGAGAAGAATCTGTGATTGGAGGATCAGCTATTCACAGATTCTGCCTTTTCCATGTATTTCTCCCTCTTTGGATGCCCCTATGATTGATTTTTCCTGGGCTTCTAAGGATGAATTTACCCACCACCCCTGTGTTTTTTGAAGATTGGGTTGGATTTCACAATGTATTATTGGATCCTGGTTTCTTTTGCCAAAAGTGCTCCCATTCCAGAATCATCGTGGATTGCAAAGATAACTGCAGCCTTCAATACTGCAAACTGTCTTCCTAAATACTTCGCTCCTAACTCCTCCACAATCACCTCCAACAAACATGAGAATCTCATCGACATTTTTGTCATTAAGGTTGAGACCATCAGAATAGATCTACCTCCTTTTTCATAGCCCGACACTTCCCCATGCCCTGCATTTGCATCTTTTTTCTGGTTCGCTTGCCATCTCCTCTTGTGCCTTCTGCAAGCTCTTCTTGTTCATGGGAACCATCTGTTCCTCTCTTGACCCTGATCAGACTATAGAGCTGACCGCCCAACTTCCCTTGTTATCTGATATTATTAACAGTTCTTTCTCCTCAAATACTTGCCACTCTCCTTTGAAGCTCCATCATGACTCCACTCTTCAAAAAAAACCAACCTTTCACCCCTCTGCTCAATTTTCTTTTTCCCTCAAGTCCTTGAACATGTTGTCACCTCCCAAATCTGCACCTATTTTTCCCAAGACTTCATGAGCTGCATCTTGCCAGAACTCTGGAGACAGGCTTGGAGGAGGGGAGCTGCTAAAATGATGGCATGGGAAGCCTGACATCTTCCCATGGCTATGGGATAGTACTGGCAATGCAAACACCCAGCACTAAGCCACTGGGTGACCAATTATGCAAGTTAAGTGCCCAGCTAAGGACCACTTCCCACCCCTATGGGCATTTTACCAATATTAGGGGGTGTGCATCACATGGAGGAAACCACAAAGTAAACTGTAGTTGCCTCTCATTGGTTCTGTGGGAAAGGGAAGTTTGGTAGGTGCTCCTTCATGGCCCGCAGAGCTCCCTATCTCTGATGATAGTGGGAGTCCTCCACCCATCCTTGCACAGCCCTCCTTCGATATGCCACCCTTGTCTTGATCAGACCATCCTGAAGTTGAACTTCAGATCCATGTTTCAGTGGCTGCATGAATCCCACAGCACAGTCTTGTCCGGGTAGACAGTGGTGTGTGGCAGCAGAGGGAAGGAGACCCCTATACTCTCCAACCCCAGGCGCAGTACTGATCTGAGACAGTATCATAGGAAGATCCATGGGTCTACTAGCATGGTGCTGTCCATGAGGCCCAGCTTGCCATGATGATGGTAGGTAGGAATCACAGAATGGTGAACAGCGCATCAGGAGTAATGCAGTACTATGGCATGAAGGTTGACCTTGAACTCTTGCGAACTGAAGACCATCTTGTGCATGGCACTTTATAGCGATCAGCTTTGAGACTGATGTAAGTTCACGCTGCCATGATGCAAGATTGAAAGGCCTGATGGGATGCTGGCTGATTGCTGTTTTAATGAGCATTTATGAATGCAAATGGTGTTCATGCCACCAGCCAGTGGAAAGATCATCCTGGTAAAATGCCAATCAGGAGAATTGCAAAATGATATTTTTTGGCTCCCACTTGATTCTCCGCTGCCATCTGCCACCAAACCCGCCATAAATGGGATGGGACAATTCCGCCCTTTGTTTCCTGTCCATGAACTTTTTTTTAACTTCCAAACTGCTACATTTCCTTTTTTACACCTGAATTGTATTAACACCTTTTCAAATGTTCTTTGGAAATCCTTACACAACTCATCCACAGCATTCCCTGTATCAATAAAATCAGTTGTTTCAAAACTGCTGTCAAATTTTTCAGGCACACTTTGCCGTTAACACTCTTGCTGGCTGTACTGGATTTCTTCCTTAACTGCATTGAGGAAGAAAAGGAAATCAATGTTCCTTTTATTATATTTCTACAAACTTCATTGTGTTTTTTTTAATCTTTGCACCATTAGTGTCTGTGACATTGTTCATTCTTGATAATCATTGATTATTATTTTCAGGGTGATACAGATGCAATAAAACTGGAGTTTGATGAAGACATTGGGACAGCCATAGGAGAAGGAAATGGAGAAGAACTATTGAACACAAGTGAACCCAAAGTCAAAGCTCCACGACTGAAGAAAGAGAAAAAGGAACCTGGTGTGTAAATACTAATTGGAATGTTCACCACTTTATCCAGTAGACTTGCAACTATATTAACCAAACAGAGCCCATTAACCAATTCAAGTAAATGCAACATTTACTTAAATGTAAAAACAAAATGCTGCAAATCCTGGAAATCTGAATTTGTCAGCAGGTCAGGAAGCCCCTGTAGAGAGAGAAAGTTCACGTTCCAAGTTGATAACCATTCATCAGAACTGCAGAAAGTTAAATAACAAATTTTCCGCAAATGTAGAGACAAATACAAGGGGGAAGAGGCGAAAGAACAAAAGGAGTGGAAGGCAGGAAAGATAAATGGCTAATTGGACGATGGTGTATGATAAAAGGGCACAGGAATGGAACAAGTCAAGTAACAAAGGATGGGAATAGCAGAATCATTACCAGCAACTATTGTCTGGAAATAAAATGGGACCAGTGGTTATGGTCTGAAATTATTGAACTCAATGTTGAGGCTGGAGTCTGCAAAAGTGCTTAATTGAAAGGTGAGATGCCTTTTCTTGAGCTTTGCTGGAACACTGTAGGAGGCTGTGGTAAACTGGGTTAGAAAATTAAAATTACAAGCGACCAAAGATGTGTTGATTAAGTGGACTGGCCATGGCAAATTACCCCTTGGTGTCCCAAGATGTGTAGGTTAGATGGATTAGCCACGGTCATTGAGTGGGGTTATGAGGATAGTACGGGAGAAGAGCGCCTGGGTAAGATTCTCAGACAGCCGATGGGCTGAATGGCCTCCTTCTACACTAGGGATTTTATGACCAGAAGATCAGATCATCTTTTTGGACAGAATGGTCTGCAATTGATCACCAAATCTATGTCTGGTCTCCTCATTATAGAGGGAATCACATTGTGAACAGTGAATACAATACAGTGAGTTGAAAGGTAGTTCAAATAAACCACTGTTTTGGATAAAAGGAATGCTTTGGGGTCCTGAACAGTGGGAAAGAAGGAGGTAAAAGGAAAAGGTGTTCGATCATCTAACATTGGGTAGCATTGGGATGACATCAAGAGTGAACCAGGTTGTCACAGAGAGATTGTCCATTCAGAGTTTTGAAAGGGGGCGCGGAAGATTGGTTTGATGGTAGCATTACACTGATTGTAACAGAAATGGTGGAGAATGATCCATTGAATGTGGAGATGAGGACAAGGGAAAATATTGATCAGGTTCTGTGAGAGAGGGGAAGGAATGAAAGCAGATATGTGGGAAATGGAATGGTTATGGTTTAGGGTCCTCTCAACCATGATAGACAGGATTCCTCAGTTGCAGGAAAAAAATCCTTTGACCAGTTTCTTCCCATATACTTCTGCAATTCTTATGCTGCCTTCTGACTTTTTCCAATTTCCTGTCTCTAATAATATTCTCCTTTTACGTGGGTGTTGAATTCCTCTAAATCTCCAATTCCACCAGTACACCCTGATAGCCCTCCACCGCTTCTTTAAATAGAGACTGAAACAGTCCCCATTCACCAGCAGCCACCTCTGCCTGGCTAAAATTGTTCTCACTTCAGGAACAACATCTTTGAATTCTCTCAGTTGCTCAAAATAAAAGGTGTATTTATGGGAACCCAGAAGAGTCCTAGGTAGGCTTGCCCTTCTTTGGGATGTGCAAAACTTTCCTTGTTTCAGTCCTACTCAGGTCTCTTCACTAAATTCTTCTTTCCAAGTACGTTAATAACTGTATCGGTGATGTTTCCTGCTCTCGCCCTGAACTAGAAAATTAATCGACTTGGCTTCCATTTTCCATCCTTTCCTTCCTTGCCGACTTTTAGATTCTCAGTTTCTGGGGATGGATTATTGATCAATACAAGCCTATTGACTTTCATGATTACTTTGACTATGTTTCCTCTGATCCCACTTCCTGTAAGGACTCTATTCTACTCTTCTTTTGCACATTCATACCTTTTGTCATTTCTTTCTTGCCTTGCATTTGATCACAGACATTCCCTTTTTGTTCTTTCTTATCCTCTCCACCATGTTGGCCTCTGTACTTGCTGAAAACTTGTTATATCTCTAACTTTCTAGTTCTGAAGATAGGCCATCAACCTAAAATGTTAACTTTGTTTCTCTCCATAGATGCTGCCTTTATATCCAGCATTTTCTGGTTTTATTTTAATATTTATTTTATTTTAACTGTAATAGTTATGCCAAGCTAATTCCTAGGTTATGTCAAAGCGTTTATAGATTGAACATAAAGTTGACTGCAGTAATGAAATGGATTAAAATTTGTAGAATGTTTATTTCTCTATTTTTGCTACAATTTTTCATCCTCTTAAAATTGTGCTTTAAAAAAAATCTTTAGTTTGAA
Organism: Mustelus asterias; assembly: GCF_964213995.1. Taxonomy (NCBI): domain Eukaryota; kingdom Metazoa; phylum Chordata; class Chondrichthyes; order Carcharhiniformes; family Triakidae; genus Mustelus; species Mustelus asterias. Next base: position 100,940,728 of record NC_135802.1, on the reverse strand, counting down.
TACTTCACTCACCAAGTCACTGTTTATACTTTACCAAAATATTTGTGGGTTGATATGGATTTAATGTACCACTGTTTGAATTTCTGTGATATCACAAAACATTGAAGCAATACACAGGATGTCTGAAAAGTTTGTGGAAATACCTTCATCTTATGTTACTGTATAAATCTGGTTCAGAACAATGAAAATTATGTTAGTAAAATGAACATGGTAAATTATGTATATCTAGAATGTGCATAAATATATAGTTGGATGTGACTACAAAATCCCTTATGTCATAAATTTCTGTGTTTGATTCACAGGTGCCAGAGCAAGAAAAGCACCACTGAGTTCCAAATCCAATGTCAAGAAAGGAAAGAAGAAGAATCCCTGGTCTGATTCAGAATCCAAGTCAGATGATGACCTAGAAGAGCCTGACTTAACATTTATTCCAAGAGAAATCACGCCTCGTAGAGCTGCAGGTAATTGATAACATCAGCTTCCTAATATATAGGACTTATCATCATAGAAATCATAGAAACCCTACAGTACAGAAAGAGGCCATTCGGCCCATCGGGTCTGCACCGACCACAATCCCACCCAGGCCCTACCCCCATATCCCTACATATTTCCCACTAATCCCTCTAACCTACACATCTCAGGACACTAAGGGCAATTTTTAGCATAGCCAATCAACCTAACCCGCACATCTTTGGACTGTGGGAGGAAACCGGAGCACCCGGAGGAAACCCACGCAGACACGAGGAGAATGTGCAAACTCCACACAGACAGTGACCCAAGCCGGGAATCGAACCCAGGTCCCTGGAGCTGTGAAGCAGCAGTGCTAACCACTGTGCTACCGTGCCGCCTGGCTCTCTATTGCATGTAATGGTTCCAGTGCAAAATTTACCTTGTCAGCCTAAGTCCAGTTCCTAATGGAAGCAGACCTACAATCCAAAGCGTTAGTCAGAGAGTAGAGGTATGTTCTTCAGAAGCTGAGGTTAATTTATTTTGTTGAGACTATAGAAGTAGCTTCACTCAGCAACTGACTCACACTATGAATGGCACATTTGATGATAGTGGGTGCAAAACACGTTCCCATTCCTAGTATGGACTTGCCATAGAAGTAAGAAGAAAAACTGAGCTTGAAATAAACAAATGTTGAAAATAGACAGCAGTCCATCATGGAGTAGAAAGATGCTATTTCTTTGTATAGAAGCCAAAAAGCATGGGGAAATTTTATGCAGGTGGCAGAGACCTCAGCCATCCATGTCCAGAGATCCATGTTGCCTCCTTTGGGGAAGGCCCATCAAATTCCAAATGAATCAGGTAATTAACGGGTCATCAGGTTTTCCATGGGTTTAGGATCTTGGGGGGGCAGAAGTCCTGCCCGCTGATAACTGCCGGCCAATCAAAGCCCAGTAGCTTTTTTGTTCAGCAGTGCCACTGGGTAAATACACGCACCGGAGATCCAAAATCACAGAGCAATCCAGAGCAGAAGTAAATGGTAGCAGGAGGGGTTTCATGTGGTAATGGTCGAGGAGGAGGGAGTTGTGGTGAGGGGTGGCTTTCAGCAGCCGTCCTTCTTGATGCCAGGTCTCTCAATCAGGCTTTTGTAAAAAGGAGATGCCCCAGCCCCAGGAGACCACATGCACTCCATACAGGTTTGTGTGCCATGCTCTGACTCTATTTGAATACTAGCAGTGATGGGATGAAGTATTTAAGTGGGCATTTATCACTCAGAGACTTCAATTGGTGGTGGGATGGGAAAACTGTCCATAAGTTGCTGAGTATTTCCAGCATTTTCTGTTTTTTCCAAGTTGAACTGCTGTACTAAATTATCTAAATAGCCTGTTAATCTCTGCATACTGGAGTTTGTGGTGATGAACGAAAAATAATACTCTACCTGATAGTGTAGTAGAAAGCATGGCTTCTGGTCATGAGATTTTTTTTGTTACAAATAGTTTGGCCTTATTGGCCTTATTGTCAGCAAAGATACTGCTAGCCCAACACGAGTGTAAAAGACAAGTGAGAGAGATATGCCAAACAATGCGATTTCACATTGTTGCTGAATATAATTCTGCTGCTGATGGCTCACTGCACCTCATGATAAACTGTTGAGCTGCTAGATCTGTTCAGAATCTACTCCATTTAACACAGTGGTGTTGCAATATGACTTGATGGAGAGTATTCTCAATGTGGAAACTGTATTTAATCTCCACAAGGACTCTATGGTGATCATGCCTATCAATATAGTCATCAACAGATGCATCTGTTTGGTCAAGATGAGGAAAAGCAGAATTCTCCCCTCATGTTGGTTTCTCTCACCACCTACCACAAACCCAGTTTAGCTCTATATCCTAGATTTGGTCAGCTTGGTCAATAGTGGTGCTACTCGGCCACCGTTTGTTGATGGAACTTGAGACTCCTCGCACATATTACATTCTGTGCCTTTTCTATCCTCAGTTTCTTCCTAGCGGTATATAAAATGGCAGGCACTGATTCATTCACCTGAGGGAGGGCAATATGTAACGATCAAAACAGGAGGTTTTCTTGCCAATGTTTGATTTGATAAGAGTCTGGAGTTTAGAACTTCCAGGGCCTTACTCCCCTCTGACTATATACCACTGTGCTGCCACCTCTAGAGGGTCTGATCTCTCCTGCTGGTGTGACAGAATATAACCAAAGATGATGGGTGGGATTCTCCCAAACAAAATTCTAAGCATCAAATTTACGTAAAAACTGGAGTAAATCCCGCTGGTTTTCTCAGCGGGATTTTCAAAATGAATCTCCCACACTCTGTGCATCACAGAGTGCCAGAATGTGAATCACGCTAAAAATCTGTAGGCAGGGCCTATTCCCACTAGAGAGGCCGGCAGCAGAACACTGGGCCACTGCGCATGCGTCGATCTGTCAGCGCAGAGATCGGCGCATGCGCAGTAGCCCTGCACTGCCGGCCTCCTGATCACTGGCCAGCTCCGCAACCCAGTATCACTGGCTGTGTGCGACCTTCCCATCCCCTGATCACTAGACTCCCAGACGCATCTGGGCCAACCCTTCCCCTACCCAATGGCCAGCCCTGATCGCTGGCCTCCCTTCCTCCCTCTGTCACTGCCGAGTGCAGAGTGACAGTGGGGCCTCCTCCACCCCCACTGATGTCTCTTTGCCACGCCCAAGGCCTCACTCCCTAGGCAATGCCCGATGCCTGGTGGGCAGTGGCAAGGTGCTCCCTAGGCATTGCCACTTTGACCCTTGGGCAATGTCAGGTGGCCAGGCTGGCACTGCCAAGTTGGCAATGCTCAGCGGGCACCTCACTTGCCCCCACCCTCCTGGGGGGACCTCCATGGCCCCACCTTCACTCCAGCAGGGTCGGGCCACCAACTCCCTGATAGTGGGGAGCTGTTCTAAACCCCACTGGAGTGAAACACTCCTGGCGGGAGGGGGAGTGGTTGCTAGCGGGCCCGGAGATTTCAATCCCGGGCCTGTTAATCAGATTTAAATGAGCATTAGAATAACTCATTCAGCTCCACGCCAATTTCCGGTGCGGAGCCGGAAATCCGGTGGCCGGAGATGCGTGGAGGCCGTGACACCCAGCAGGAAGCCCGATACATGGCCTCCGCTTAAGTCTCCCGGCCCACTGCGCTGCTAAAGCAGTGCAGCAAGCTGGGAGGATTGCTCTCGATGATGGAGCTGATTGGCATGTTGGCTGAAAGATATGATTCTGTTAGTATGATGCATCACAAACGGAATATATTTAGCTCATTGGATTTTTCTGTCAATCTTTCAAAGACCTATGTAGTTAGACACACTCCACTGTTATAATTGTGTCAGGCTGTTGCTTAACTTGTTTGTGGAATAGCTGTCCCAATTTTGACACAATTTTTATGTTAGTGAGGACTTTACTAGCTCAACTAGACTGTTTTTGCCTTTGTCATCTCTCATGTCCAAGTCAACCAGGATGTTCTGCCTGTGGTTTGGCACAACTAAGTGACTTGCCAGGCCATTTCAGAGGGCCTTTGAGAGTCAACACATTGCTATGGGTATGAGATCACGATCGGCTAGACTGGCTGAATACATCAGATTTCCTTCTGTGAAGGAAATAAATGAACTAGCTCAGTTTTTACAAGAGTTTGGTATTTTGTAAAGACCATTGCTGATGCTAACTTTTCATTCCAGATTTTATATAATTTGCGTCGGTGATAAATTGACATCAACCAAAACCAAATGAGTAGGATATCTTCTATCCTCTGCTTCATTGATAGAGATAGCTGATATTGTGTTTCCACTTGCACTTCAATCAGCTTGAAATTATTGTTGAGTATCTTGCAACAGCGCTTTATAAAGTGGGTGTATTAAGCTGACCTTGAGACTAACCAAAATCTATGTAAGTCATACAAGTTAGTAATCGCTGGAGATGCAACACTAACTTGTCCATAATCCCTTTTAAAATGTAATCACCTCATGCTTCCATACTTTCGCAGGTCTACGGTGTTGTTCTTCCCCACTCACTGTGCCTCCCTGCCCCCCCCCCCAAAAAAAGCTCTGCACTTCTGTCTGTCACATCTCTAACTTATTCCAGTTTTGACACACGGTCAACAACCTGAAATGTTAACAGTTTCTCTCTCCACAGATGCTATCTGACCTGCTCAGTATTTCCTTATTCTTCAGTTTACATTTCAAATATTCAACACTTGTAGTATTTTGTTAACTTAAGCTGCTTAAGTAAAATGTTACTAGGGACTTGAGTAATAATGCTGCATGAGAGGGAGACCACTAAATGTTCAACTTTTCCAAGTTTATATTTTTCAATCCTTCAGAATTATTTTCATAGATTTTCTTTCAGTTCTTGTTATTGTGTCATTCACATAAATGGTTAGTTTCTAATGCACATGTAAGAGAAGCTTATAAATGTAACTTAAATATAATTTTGTTACCCTAGCTGAAAAGCCGAAGTATACATTTGATTTTTCGGAAGAGGAAGCAGATGATGATGAGGATTTGAAGATGAAATCTGAATCTCCAAGCGTGGAAGAAAGGGATGCTGAATTTGTCCCTTCAGACAGTGGTGGGAAGGATGAAGATGATGATTTTTTCACTATCAAATCAAAGCCATCATCATTGCAGTGAGTTAACTGAAACTATTGTATCTACCATGTCAATGTCCTTTCTTTCTGCTAAAGATTCTCATGTTACTGCGCAACGACCACTGCTATGTCTCAGGCAATTGTGGGATAGGGAGAGAAGGTTAGGCAGTGAAAAAACCAGATGATATAAAGAATGTTTAATTCTGTCAGCATAGAAAGTGTTTTCTTTAGTGTATGTGAATTTCTCATTTGCCACTATCAATCCATGGTGGGAACAATCTTTTAAAGCAAATTTGTATTGAATGGTTAGGATTTTTTCTTTTGTCACAGGCAGCAAACACAGTTCTCCTGCAGGCTGCAGGCCGCACGCCATCCTGAATTAGAACTATATCGTTGTTCCTTCAGTGTCACTGAGTCAAAATCCTAAAACTCCCTTCCTAACAGCACTGTGAATGTACCTACATCACATAGACTGCAGCGATTTATGAAGGCAGCTCACCACCACCTGAAGAACAGTTAGAGATGGGCAATAAAAGCTGGTCTAGCCAGCGACACCCACACCCAGCTTGTTTATTTTTGATGGTTATTAGTTTTTAAATCTTAAAGTTCTTTGGAATTTTCAAAGTTCTTATTTAAAATACCATTTGAAAAGAAGCTTGTGTGCCATTTGGGCAACACCATTTGGAACTACAGTCCATCAGTCAATTTAATCCTAAACTTGAAAGACTAGGGTACTTGCCACCAGAAACTACAATACCTACGCTCATTGTCCTTCACCATGATGTGGAGATGCCAGCGTTGGACTGGGGTGGGCACAGTAAGAAGTCTCACAACACCAGGTTAAAGTCCAACAGGTTTATTTGGTAGCACAAGCTTTCGGAACACTGCTCACCTGATGTTTAACCTGGTGTTTTTCACCATAGCACAGCTGCTCCATGTTCCAAATTCAAGGCAAAAGTTCTTAATGTTATTCATATGTTGTAGGAGGGATTCTAGTGACCTTGTATTGACCATGATCTGGTTCTCAGCCCGCTGACTCAGCCCTTTAACATTAATTAGAATCTTTTTTTGCATGTTGTGTAGAAAAAAATGATTTGTTTTTGTTTTAAGAAGTACCCAAAGTTTTAAATGAGGGACGTGATTATTTAACAAGTCAATGTAAAGCAGATAATGTTCCAGCAAATCAATAATAGTGGAAACTATCTCAGCTCACTGAGACATGGTGCTCGGCCCTTGTTTGCCTATGAATGATTCAAAAATAATTATTTCAAATTTTGTCTGATTTTGCTCTTTTGATTATCATGCAGTGGTGGTACTCAGAGTATCATTTAATCTTAAATTTCTATCGTAAATCTAAGAGTGAGAAAACGAGCTCTTATATTTAGAGAAAAGATTAGTACACTGTAGGCCCATAGCATCCCAACTGTGCAGAAGGAGACCATTTGACCCATCAAGTCAGCACCGAATCTCAATGATTTTGTGTATAGAGACTTTCAAAGGTGTTTGACAAAGTACCACATAATGGTTAGTATTAGGACCACTGCTCTTTTGCTCACACCTGGGTTTGGATTTGGATATACAGGATGTAGTTCTAAAGTTAAATGAGTGGGGCACTGACAGATGCAAAGTGGCACAATGGTTAGCACTACTGACCCACAGTGCCAGGGACCTGGGTTCAGTTCTGGACTTGGGTGTCTGTCTGTATCGAATTTGCACGTTCTCTCCATGTCTGTGTGGGTTTCCTCAAGGTGCTCTGGTTTCCCCTCTGTCTAAAGATGTGCAGGTTAGGTGGATTGGCCATGCTAAATTGCCCCTTAGTGTCCCAAGCTATGTAGGTTAGAAGGATTAGCCATGGTAAAATGTGTGGGGTTACAGAGATAGGGTGGGGGAGAAGGCCCTCTGTCAGAGAGTTGGTGCCAATGGCCCCCTTCTGCACTGGGATTCAATGAAATTTAATGCAAAGAGATATGAAGTGATATGTTTTGATAAGAAAAATGAACAGAGGCAATATGAACAAAATTATATACTTTTAAAACCGGGTTGCTTTAGAAGGTAGCGGTCGATCAGCACGGTGAGCTGGTAAGAGTGGGCAAGAGGCGAAAAACCGGGTTTGTGTTCTCGCGATGTTACTGGACCCATTCTGGTGTCTGGTGTAATCCCGGGCGTGAGGCTGATTTAAATTTTTGTAACGTCATTTTAATATTATTAGTGAATTTCAGATCCAATCATCCAGGCTCACCTACCTTAACTATCTCGCTGATGGAGATCCTCACCAGTGAGGATCATGTATGGTACACCCACAGTGTTGTTAGGGAGGGAGTTCCAGGATTTTGATCTAGTGACAGTGAAGGAATGGTGATATATTTCCAAGTCAGGATGTGAGTGGCTTGGAGGTGAACCTTCAAGTGGTGGTGTTCCTATGAATTTGCTGCCCTTAACCTCCTAGATGGTAGCGCTTGGTTTGGAAGGTGCTGTCCAAGGAGCCTTGGTGAGTTCCTGCAGTTCATCTTGTCGATGGTACACACTGCTGCCATTGTGCGTTGGTGGTGGAAGGAGTGAATGTTTGTGGATGGGATGCCAACCAAACCTGCTGCTTTGTCCTGGATGATATCTAGCTGCTTAAGTGTTGTAGGAACTCCACTCATCCAGGCAAGGGTATTCCATCAAAATCCTGACTTGTGCCTTGTAGATGGTGGACAGGCTTTGGGGAGGCAGGAGCTGAGTTACTTGCCACAGAATTCCTAGCCTCTGAATTGCCCATGTATTTTATTGGCTAGTCCACTTAACTTTCTGGTCAATGGTAACCCTCAAGATGTTGATAATGGACGATTCAGCGATGGTAATGCCATTGGATGTCAATGGGGAATGGTTAGATTATCTCTTGTTGGAGATGCCCATTGCCTGGCATGTGTGTGACACAAATATTGCTCTGCAAAAGACCGAACCAGGGTTTCCAGAATCATTGTTATCTCTGTGCTGTGCACCACTTAGCACAGCAGGACATTGTGGCCATATATCTAAAGGATGGACAGGAGACTCGCACCTCTTCTGATGTGGAGGAGGAGGCAGGACAGCAATCTGCTGCCTCCACCAGAAGCCAGAGCCTTGGAGATGCGCATTAGGGAAGCTCCTGACGATCTAGTTCATGGTCACTTCCAAAAGGCATGATTAACTGAGCAGACTGCTGAAAACCACTAACAGGCCATGTCTCCCTGACCATCAGATGTATCACATACCATTGCCCATTGTCCAGCCTCACCAAGCCCTCTGCTCCATATGCAGAGATGGTCACACTCTGCCTTTTTCCCTTCAACAGGTAAATAAGTTTCCAAGGATCGACAGAGCCATTCATAAACCATCAGTCACTGAATAATGGATGCAGGAATAAGTGTACCAACACAGTTTAAAGAAACACAAAATTCTTCAATTAACATCAAAGGCTTAAACACCCATGTCACCCTGGTGCATCTATGTGTTCTTTCTGAAGCACTTTCAAGTGTTTTGATGAGGTGTGACCTCAGAACCTGGGGGTGAGGTGATCAGTGGCTGCTGAATGCAAATCCCTATTGCTGCAGATGACCTTGGCAGCTGTCCTCTGGGTGTGCTGAAGTCTATTCTGTGGCTGCTTCTACTGGAGATGGTTGGGTCATTAGTAAGAAGACTTGAGGAGTGCCTGTAAACCCTTGGAAAATTTTAAGAAGTCCAGCTGCAGCTCTTCATTCCTCTTGGTGCACCATGCCACTTCCCTGTCTACCGGAGTAGATAGGCAGCTGGAGAAGACTCTAGAAGCCGCATATCCCTCACCTGGCCACTGCTGCCAGGAGCTCATGGCCAAAGCGACGATGGTATGCAGGTCAATGCGCATACCCAGTGGCCATTGAATGATGTGCTGGATCTGGAACTTCTCCATGAAGGAAGCTATGCATTCACACGTGTAATTGTCTGTAGTAGAAAAATCAATACCGAACCATTCAGTGTCTTCTATGATTTGTGTGAAGGAACAAAAATGATTTACTGATCACTTTCTTTGGGCTGAACACGATGCAAAATCATAAACTCATCCTAGGAGTGGACCCCAAATTGCCATTAGATTTGTATTGAATATATTACACTTTAAGGCTTGTTAATTGTCCTTACTATTTGAACTGGAATAATTACAAGGTACCAAGATGTATTTTGATTTTCTACAATCTTGGACTTTTCTTTCATTATTTAGTGCCGGAAAAGTTGCTCCACAGTCTACAAAAAACCACGAACCAGAAAGTATATTCTCCTCGCCGTCATATCACGAGAGATCAGAAGAAACAGGTTGGTCAAATTATTGTCAATGGCAGAAACTAATACTTTTTTAATGACAGTGAAGGGAAGAAGCACAACCAAATTGTGTTGAATACAGTGAATGCACATCGTGGTCTGGGATATGATTAGAAACAAGTATTGTCTCTTGGGAATATTTTCATAGCAGCATTTGCCAAATAAATTTTCATCTGATATTTTAGTGAAACAACTAGACATCACAGTGAATATTGTTAACAAGTATGGTTACTGGGGTGGGTCTGTAGTCTCTTAACATTCACTAAAGACTGACTGAGCATTTCCAATATTTTCTGATTTTAGTAAAGATTTGAAGGCTTGATGGTCTTTAGACTGATGTTTAATATCTGGTCAGATCATAACATTATTAGCTAAATGTATTTAGTTAGCACACTAATTTTATTTTGATGAAAATTTGGTCGTAATTCCACAATGTAGAGGGAGCAGAAGATGTCATTGTGTTAGGCTTACAAGGAAATCTTCTGTTTCATTCAGAAGGCATTTTAATTTTAAAAGAAATCTAAAATTATAGGGGGCGATTCTCCTAAAAAATCGGGAGTGTCGAATTTGTGTGAAAACTGGAATAAATCACGCTGATTTTTACTGTGCGAGTTCAGAGAAGAATCTCCAACACTCTGTGCACGAGCGTAAATCAGTGAGCTATTCCCACCCAAGAGGCCAGCAGCATAGCGCTGAGTGGGCCACTGCGCAATTTTCGATCAGCTGAGATCAGTGCATGCGCAGTGGGCCCTGTCTGCCGATGACCCAATTGTTGGCCCAGCCCTGACCGCCCCGCCCCCAGCCCCTCAATCACTCTTTCCCCCCTCCCCCGACACATCCCGATCGCTGAACTCCCTCCCTCTGCTCATGATCCCAAAGTGCAGAGTGGCAGCGGGACAATCCACTCCCATTAGGCCCCACCCCTTTGGCAGTGCCCAATGGGCAGTGCCAAGGTGCCCCCTGAGCATTGGCACTTTGCCCCTTGGACAAGGGGGCCCAGGCTGACACTGCCAAGGTGGCAATGCCCAGCGAGCACACCTCCCGTCGCCTGACCCTCTGGGGTGCCCCGATTGCCCCATTTCACTCCAGTGGGGTCGTGCCGTTGACTCCCCGCAAGTGGGGAGCTATAGTAATCCCCACTGGAGTGAAATATTCCTGGCATGGGGGGAGATGCGGGCAGGCCTGGAGATTTCAGTCCCGGACCCGCTAATCATATTTAAATTATATTACAATGAATCTTTGCCTAATGCAGCTACTCGCTTATTTCCGGCACACAGCTGATGGTGCCGGAAACCTGGCCCTGGGAGACCGCTCGGGGTCGGATGCCCAGCATGGATCCCACGAGTCGGCCGCGCTAGAGTTTCCCATTCCACTGCGCTAAAAAAGCAGCACAGCAGGATGGGAGAATCGCCCCCATTGTATTTTTTGAGTTTTATTTTCAGTTTACTGGGTATTTCTTTAAAGAAAATCAGGAAATGACAGTTTTTTCAGCAATTAAAAATAAAAATGGGCAACCTAATTTGATATTGAACCACACAGAAACATATGAATTTCAGTCCCTAACCTAGGAATTATTTGGTCTTGACTAAGATGGAACTGAGTATTATAATTGGACTCGGCATATCTAGGCTAATGAGAAAAATGGATATGGGTTTCCAGCTCTGATTATTCAGTGACCCGTGTGGGATCATGAAGCTGTGCTTTACCAGTGGCTCAGTCACCACAATCTTTACTTCTTTCTCTCAGGTGCATTCCAGACTGCTACAGAAAACCTCTCTTCAAATCACTCTTTGCATTTCTCAACTGCATCAAGCAGATTACCAATGCTTTGTTACTACTACATCACTTTCCCCATTAATGCAAACATCCAACATGAGAGAACTTGAGGAGTTTCAACATTGGGCATTTATGCAAATTCTTAAGCAGTTGTCACAATTCCTTGATCCTGCAACTTTCAGCTATCCCTGCAGTGTTCTGCTCTTCCTGGAATGTGACAGGATAGTTGCTGGGAGATGAGGGATAGCCATTACTTACACCACAACTGCACCATGCTTGAAGAACACAGGTGTAATCAGTCATTCGACCACCAGATCCTATTTGAGCACACAGTGGAGGTCCTCAAAGTTTCAGGTGTCTGAACAGATCTCAGGTTTCCGATAGTATAACCAACATAATCTACCACCTCTCCATGACATTCAATGACATTATCATTGACAACCTGCAGATCATCACTAACTAGAGAATCAACTTAACCAGCCATATAAATGTTGTGGCTACTAGATACTTGATACTCTGACAAGTAGTTTATTAGCTGACTCCACAAAGCTTTTACTCTCCCTATCTAAAAGGTGCAAACTAATGTGATTGAATATTCTCTACTTTCTTGAATGGGTGCAGTTGCAGAAATGTAAGAAAGCCACCACCATCTAGGATAAGCAGTCCAGATGATTGGTTATAAAGCTTCTACCTAAATATCCACCAATCACCTACAGCATACTGTGGTTGTAGTATGTCCTGTCTATAGATCCATTGCCAGTCATTTTTCAGCAGCATCTCCCAACCCTACATTCTCCACTCCAAGAAAGGCACAGACAGCAAACTTCTGTGGCCACCGGCTCCAGGTTCCCTTCCAACTTGCACACCATTCTATTTTAGATACAACTTGCTGTTTCTTGATAGTCACAGGTAAAAAATCCTGCAACTCCTGATCAAACAGCATTGTAGGAGATCCCCATCATTATTGACTCCAGTACTATAGAAAAGCAGTGCACTGCCGCCTTCTCATGGGCAACTATGAATTAGGGATGGGCAATAAATGACAGCTTTGGAAGTGATATCTACATCCTAGGCATTCCTATTTTTATATATGTATGGTTAGTTTTCAATGGTGCATAATTCATTTCTGGTGAAGATTGTTCCCAATTACAACTTTTGGACCGTGGTGTATCAACTTGGTTAAATGTATGATTTTGGCAGCGGACTTGAGTTTTGCCTTTTTAAAGGCTCATAGTTGTTGGTACAGGTTAAATACCGAAGAATGTTCAAATTACCTTGCATGTAATTTGTTATGTTCTTTATATTTCAATGTCTGCATAACAAACTTCCTTGGTTGTGTTTACCTGACTTGAAACTATCATTACTCTGGTTTGGTGTTTGTGCTCTGTCACTATATTTTGAATCTTACAACTTCCCCTAAGTAAAGAGCTAAAGCTGAAGTCCTGCTCAGCCCATTTCCTGACTGCCAATGCCTTCCAGTTCACTAATGTCTCAAATTTAAAATGTCCATTCCTATCTCTGCAGCCTTCTCCAGCTCTACAGCCATAGCCTCCCCCTCCTCACTCCAAATGTTCTATTCCTCTCCCCTTGATTCTTGTCTACCCGCTCTTCATTCATCCCATCATTGTTCATATTGTTAGTTGCCATGTTCAGTCTCTGGAATTCCATCCCCAGCATCTACTTTTACACCTTCATTTCCTCATTTAGCACACCCTCCTCACCCCTTAAAATCCAATTTTTGATCAAATGTTTGCTCACTATTGCTCGTCCCGAAACCATAAAATCCTGCCCGAGGTCAACGGACCTTTCCATTGTCCGCCCTTCACCCGCTCTGATTCATATAACAACATGAACAATGATGGGGTGAATGAAGAGTGGATACACAAGAATCAGGGGGAGAGGAATAGAACATTTGGAGTGAGGCGGGCAGGGCAGTAAAATTCCAGCCTGTGTCTATAGTTTAATTGATACTGCGTTCACCTTTAAGTCAGAACGTTGTGGGTTACATGTCCCTGTTCAGAGTCTTTGGCATGTTTTCCATTTTCTTGGATTATGTCTCTTATGAATTGTCTTTGAATCAGTGCACATTTTCATCCTGCTTTTCTAAAGTGCCCTGGACATGTTTCAATATTAGAAGCATTTTTGGTGGCAAGTTCTCATTATTGAACATGTAAACTCCACTCTCAATTTTATTAATTCAAGATGATGAATTATTTTCTTTTCTACAGATATCTTAAAATCAGACAGTGATGAAGATTCCTCTCCAGCATTTTCAACTCTCAGCAGTATCAAGAGCTCACATAAGACTCCTGCCAAATTGCAGACACCTGCACCTGCTAAGAAGAGTAAGCAGTTTTTTTTATCCTTTCATTTGTTACAGAATTAAGGATTAAAGTTATAGAGGACCAGTGCCCTCAATTATTAGAAATAGGGCTGAGGGTAATGTGCCAGAAACTGCAGTAACATTGAAAGACTGCATTCTTTTTGTTGCTGGAGGAAATAAAGATTAGCATCAGTTCTGAGCTTGTCTCGTGAAAAATCAAAAAGCATGCAGTGAAAATGAACTACTGGAAATATACAGCTCATCAGTAACTTAAAACAATTAACATACTGACTAGCGGCCTAATATCAGTGCATGCCAATGTGACATCACGCCATTTATAGCAGCTCTACATAAGCGTGAACCTCTGAGGATTTTGGAGCTGAGCATTGAGGCAGCCAGCACCCTCCGCGGTATGCACTGCTCAGGGGACGCAGATATGTTCAACTCTGAGCCAGGGGTGGGGTTCCCAGGATCGGGGTCTGGAGGGGTCACTAGGGAAGCCTTACCTTCCCATCATATCGGGGCACCCCTTGCTTTAAAGGGATCATGAAGGCTGGTATGTAAGCAGCCCTTCTGTGTTCTCCGTCCTGGGTTCCTGTTCATATTGCAGCTGAGGGAATGCCCTTCCTTATTGGGGGCCGGATGAGAGGGACATAACAATGTCATTCTCACACTCCACAGGAATGAGGCACCAAGTGAGTGCGGTGGTTTCCCCAAGCTTGGTGGCATGAACAGACAGGGTGGAGGCTCTGTAGGTGAACAAAGTGTGAAATGTAATGCAAACATTCAAAACAACATGGTGACCTATTTACATTAGTGCCTATATTCACCCGTGTCCACCAAGTGCCGACGGTTTCTTAATCTTCCTGACCCTCCCACAACGTCTAGGTGTATCCCCAGGTTCCACAGCTGAGGTTGAGTGGCCTGCTGACTTCCACGGCCTTTTGCTTGAGATGACCTTTGCGGGCGTCCCCTGTGGGAGAGGATGGGGGGCAGGAGCAGGCCTGCTTTCAGGCAGCACTGAAAGCAGACTGCTTCCCTTCGTGGTGTCAGAGGCTAGAGGTGTGTTACTAATAGGGAGGGGGTGTCAGGTGGGTTGGAGACCTGATCCCCTGGCTGGAGGGCCCCAAGTTGTACTCCTTCAGATCCTCTTCCCTTTGGGTTCCTGGGGGCCCCTGTGCTCCTGCATGGGATGGAGGGGCAGCTGGAGTGAGATCCAGAAGCCCCGCCATCCTCTGAAACTGACACTTTGGAATCTCACCTGAGCTGCACCATGCAGCTGAATCCTGGTGCCATGGAACTCGCACTGAGCCATGGTGCCAACATCTGCTATTGAGTGCACATCCTGCACCAAAGTTTCCACTGCGATGCCAACCTCAGTGTTGGCCTCCATGCGCTGCAGTGACGATACCATCTCCTCAGATAAAAGGCAATGGGACTCCTCTAATTGGCCTTGTACTCCGAGGAGGGCTGCTGTCATCCCTTCCTGAAACTCGCGACCCTGCCTGCCTGTGCAGCTCCAGCAGCTGTAGGAAGACTGGGCCCAGGGCATATCATCGGCATGAGGCTCAGCAGAGTCCTGGGCTCTCGCATCCCTCTGAGTGTTGGTTCCCTGGGACGTCCCTGCCTCCGCCCTCTGTGAATCTCCAGTTGTGCTGTGCTGACCAGTAAATTGAAGCCTGCCTACATGATCCCACCAAGGTATGAGTATCTGCGCTGGTGCGGGTGACATCCTTGACGCCTCTTCAATGGTGTGGTTGGAGAAGTTGTCCCCCCCGGCCCCTGAGCTCCTGGAGTCCGGTGGGTCTAGGGGGCATGCGGATGGTCTGGCCTGTTTTGCTGGTCGGCCTGCAGGAGAAGGGACATGGCATCAGTGCATTACAGGGGATACGGAGGGCAAACTTGAGGAATGACAGAATATATGTTGAGGATTCTCCCGTTTCTCTGCTGGCCCCACTTCACCAGCAACGCAGGCACGCTTTTCCTTCTTCCTAGCCAGGTCAAAGGCTCACTCCTCAAAACATGTGAGGATGTCAGCACGGGCACGACTCCAACTGGCTGTGCTCGCTCATGCCTGTTGTGGTTGATTCTGTCCTGCAGTGACACAGAGAGGAAGAGTGTAAGTGGGAGTGTTGACATCTAAGATGGTGTTGAGGTGTGGGTGGGAGCTGGAGTGTGAGGAGCATGGCAACATGGAGAGAGGGGGGAATCTTGTGCCGGGATGTGACAAAGGCCAAGGTGGCTAGGTGAGGGAAAGGGTTGGGGGTATAAGGAGTCTACGAGGGGGTCTGGTAGGAGAACTGGGGTGGTTCACTTACCCTGGCTGAGCCAGGAAGATCATTCATCTTCTTCCGACACTGCTGCTCCATCCTCTTCTGGAATGCACTTGCACTGATCAGGGCTGCCATGGCATCCCAGGCTGGGGTGGTGACCCTGCTGGAAGGCCGTCCCCTGGAGCGGGGCTAGAGGGTGTCCTGCCTCTGCTGCACTCCATTCAGCATCTTTGAGGGCCCACTCCAAAAGGACAGTGCTGCCTTCTTGCTTGCCATCCTGTGCAGTTACTGTGGAACAAATGCTGTGGTGCCATTTATATGGAGCTCGCCAGTGCTTGCAGCAGTTAAGTCATTGCATGGCGGGTGAATCAGTGGGTACTTATGGGCATAAAAATGATTACTAATGACGCATAAGGTTTGGCTGGAAAACACGCCGGCGCCATTGGCGGGAATCACTCGGTATTTTTGTGCTAGAACCAACACTGCTATTTCTTTTGTAAGATTTCACCCAATGATTCTATTTCTAATTGACTTTTCCTTTAAGTTCTCATACTCTCAATCTTCTGCTAATCGATATAGATCATTAATAAACAAATGAACACTTTACCCTGGTGGTGCACTTACTAAATTTCACTTGCTCAACAATGGGGATTTTCCTGAAACTTAAGTAGGCAGTGAATACTTTCATTACTTTATGATTTCCTCATTGACCCCTTATCTGACTAGGATGTTGTTTGCACAACCATCCATTATGTGCGGAGGTTTATTGACCTGCTGCTTGTTTAGCTTTGTAGCGAGTCCCATTGCAAATCTTCGGTGTCAGTTCAACCATGCTTCAGCTTTGTTTGGACCTCCAATTTGCTTGGCGCAATCTGGTAATGGCGATGAGTTCTCCATTCCATTCTGTTTTTAATATGCTGCTGGTCCAAATGCTATTCGGTTGCTGGCTGCTTGTTTTCCTGCTGTGTTTACCGATTGCCACCAGTCTTCTGAGGTAGGCAGTTAACGTTAACTTTATTCAAAACTAAGCAAAGAATAACTAAATTTATAATGAAATTTGATCCTTTCCACAAGGTTGTAAGAGAGAACCTGATCATGATATGTGATCATATATCACTTCCCCAAGATGATGTGAACTGTATAATTTACATATTCACATTAACTATAGAGCTAACTTAAAATGTTAATTCCATTTTCTTGTCATCATGCATGCTTTCTGACCTGCTGAATCTCTTCATCGTGTTCTGTTTTATATTTAATTTCAGACTGATGTAGGCCTCCTGCTAAGTGGTTCAATTAACTATTTCTGCATACAATTTTTGTATACAAAAGATGTGTATTGATCCGCACACACGAGGACGGCCTCAACCGAGATATTGGGTTCATGTCACACTATTTGTAACCCCCACAGAGTTTCACTGGCTGTCTTGTCTGGAGACAATACACATCTTTTTAGCCTGTCTTGATGCTCTCTCCACTCACGTTGTTTTGTTTCTTAAAGACTTGATTAGTTGTAAGTATTCGCATTCCAACCATTATTCATGTAAATTGAGTTTGTGTCTTTATATGCTCTGTTTGTGAACAGAATTCCCACTCACCTGAAGAAGGGGCTTGCAGCTCCGAAAGCTTGTGTGGCTTTTGCTACCAAATAAACCTGTTGGACTTTAACCTGGTGTTGTTAAACTTCTTACTGTGTTTACCCCAGTCCAACGCCGGCATCTCCACATCACCTCTTCCCTGAGCCAGATATCCATCTTTGTGTTTTTTGTCAAAAGACTTTATCATCTCAGTTACAGGTTTAGGTAACAGATTACTGGAGATTTGCCAACAGAAAGTGATAAAAAATAACTTGGCTCAATATTTATCTGTATTCTGTGTACTCCAAGCTGTCAGCGATTGGTTCGTTGATAGTGTACATAACTGTTGAGTCAGGAAGTTCAAGATCCAATTCACAATTTGGGCACTTTAAGCTTACACTTTAGTGCAGTATTAAGTGAGTGAGGTAATTTTGAGGTGCTATATTTTAAATTTTAAATTTAGATTTGGTTGCATTGGATATATGGCACAAATAGGCCATTTGGCCCAACCAGTCCATGCCAGCTTTTATGCTCCACTCAGGCCTCCTCCCATCTTTCTTCATCTAAATTTATCCTTCTAGTCATTTATTTCCTTCTCCCTGAATGGTTGTCTAACTCCCCCTTCCAAACTATTCACTTCAACCAGTCCCTGTAGTCGTGAGTTCCACATCCTTAACAATTTTTCGGTAAAGAAGTTTCTTCTGAAATCCTGATTGAATTTTTTTGGTGACTATTTTATATTGAAGGCCTCTAGTTATCTTCTTCCCCACAAGTGAAAACATTTTCTCTGTATCCACTCCATCACAATGTTTCATGACCTCTGTGAGGTCACTTCTCAGCCTTCTGTTTTCAATAGAAAAGAGCTCCAGCCTGTCGATCCTTTCCTGATATGTACACCCATAAATCTGATATCATCCTTGCAAACTTTCTCTGCAACCTCTCCATTGCCTCTAAATCTTTTAAAAATATATTTCCATTGTAGAAAGTGAAGATTGAGCGGGAAGTAAAATAGTCTACTGGTTCGCTATAGCCCATAAAGGCATCGGATCAAAATCTTGAAAGGGATGGCAATGCTAACAACTGTACACAATACTCTAACCAGGGTTTCATACAGGTTTATAATAACTTCTCTACTTTTCAGTTCTATCCCTCCAGAAATTAAGCCTACTACTTGGTTTGTTATTTTTATGGCTAACCCATGGCACAACTTTAATGATGGTGCAACTTACAGTAATTTAATTTGAAGCTCTATCTGTCCTGCCAGATGCACATAAGACATGTTGATAAGACTGCTTTTAAAAAAGCATACTGGAACCTTGGTTTTATAAACATTGTACGTACTACAAAACATAGCGGGCGGGATTTTCCGCCCATGTTCACCCTACGGCCGGAAACTCCCACCTGAGGTCAACGCCAAATTTTCTGTCCCACCCGCTATGATTCCTGTGGTGGGTGGGACGGGAAAATACCTTCCAGAGTGTGTAATACTGAACATCACTATTTAGGAGAAGTGTCCTAATGTCTTTTAGAGGGTATGGAGGGGGCTTACCAGAATGATAATCCCAAGGATGAGCAGCTTCAATTACGTGCAGAGGCTTGAGAAGCTGGACTTACTCTTCAGCATAAAAAAGATTAGGGCATTGGGATAGTAGGAGAATAAAATGTTTAACAGGGTGGGAGATAGAAAATAAAATATCTGAAGGCACGCCAAAGATTTTCTTCGGAGATGGGTGTAATTGTCTTAGTAGCATCGGCTATGTGACGTAAGCTTAGAGGAGTGGGATATGGAAAACCTGAACAGTCCATCCTGCTAGTAGCAGTTTAAAAATGATTTACCATGCAATGGCTAAGACACAGCAGAGCTCCAGTAATTTGTTTGAAGACTGGTTCTATGGATTTAGTTTCATTTTAAAATGGAATACTGAACTTGCAGCAATTTCATTATTGTTTAATGAATCCAGTTGTATGCAACATTGTCAGTCTAATTTATAGGGTCATCTCATTAGTTCCTTAAACTTGGGGGGAGGAGGGATGAAAATTGGGCTTGGGCAGTATTGCAGATTACATAATAGTAATGATAGTTACTTGCCTTGACACATTGCCCTGTTTTCTTTCCTATTGCGGAAAGTGAAGATTGGGCAGGAAGTAAAATGGGCTGCTGATTTACTATAGTCCATAAAAGTATAGGGTTAAAAACTTGCAAGGGATAGCAATGCTAACAGCAAAAGAGGAGTAAAGTACAAAGGAGCCTAAAAATAAGTAATGGGGAGCAATTTAGTGGCCCATAATTTCCATTCTCCAGGGCGTTGTAACTGAAGATACTCCAAAGAAGGACCTCGCCTATGGATTGCATTACAATTGCCATTGTCCATTGGACAATTGCTCTGCAATGGGAGCCATTCCAGTACTGTGATTTAAATTGTAAATTTCAGCGGGTTCTGACTGTCTTACATCAACAATTATCCAGAATAAGTTAGACTTAAAACCACTTCTAACTTGTGAGTAACTATCGTACAGACCACTCCCCACCCACACCCCCACCACACCCCCAACAGGAGTCACTGTGTCCCACAGGACCTCCCCATCGACTACTCTCCGATCCTCTTGAGACACCCTCCCCCCAACTATCCTCCCCCCACTCCATCCTCCTTCATGTAAACCTCTCTGGTTTTTAAAGTGCCTGCACTTTTAAAGTTACCTGCTCTGCAGCAGCTAGTGCTTTACACAAGGGGCTGTGACTTCCTTACGTCCAACCCTCCTGCCCTCAAAGCAGGATCTTGGGACTAGGCTGCACTATTCTCACCCATCCTGAATCGGAAGGAAGGGTGGGAAAGGAGTAGCTTCATTTCCAGATATTTGACTGAGTGGAGTGGCAATCCAACTCTGTTATTCCATGGAAGTTCTGTATTTTCTTCAAAATAATGAATAACAGGGAAAATAATGAGACTCAAGGTAGACAAATTAATTTCCAACCTAGGATATTCTGTCTCACTTTGGAAAAATAACTAAATGATTCATATCTTGCATTATCTGTTTGGTCTGTCTTCAGAGAGATGGAAGAAGTATACATGAATATTGGCTGACTGGTCAACTATTATTTGGTTTTTCCCTTCTCTCTTTTTGTAAAGGGCCAGATGTGTTTGCTAATCTCCAGTCCTCTGGCACAACTTTCATTTTGAAAGATATTTAAAGATTGTGTTCACAGGTGCTACAACTGTTCTCTGACTTCCCTGAGCTTTCTAGGATGTTTACTTCAGGATCTGGAATGTTCTTCGACTTTGGGAGTTCCACCAATCTCTTCAGTGTTTATCTTTTTAATTATGCCACCACTTCATCTCATTTAGTTTGATACTTAGACTCAAAATGGTAAAATTCCCCCCTAAGTGCCGAGTCCGGGCATCAAATAGATCCGCGCCTGGAATCCTCTTTGCAGCGTGTCCATATGTGTTTTGCCGGCTCTGGCCCGATCCGTGCTGTGGCCGGGGCTTAGCGCTGGCGGACCGATCGGAGCTCTGAACTGTGCATGCACAGTTCAAAAAAAATCTGACTGTGTGCCCGGGCGCGAAAAAAAAAGCAGAAAGCGGAGAGAGCGGTTCTTTGATGTTCATCCTCTGGTCGGAGTGGGGTGGGGGTGTGACCGATCATCCCCTGGGGGTGGGGGGGGGGGGAGGAGGAGGAGAAGAGAGGAGAGTGGGTGTGACGTCTCATCCTCTGGGGGGGAGGGGGTGTGACCGATCATCCCCTTTGGCGGGGGGGGTGGTGTGTGTGACGTCTCATCCTCTGGTTGGGGGGGGGTCGGCTGCCAATCTGCGGCCGATGCCTCCTGCCTGTATAGCACGCAAGAAACAATACTTTTCACTGTATGTGGAGTGGACGTGCAGCCATGCCATCCCACAAAACTTTCAAGATGAAGCAATTCAGCGCTAAGAAGATGAAGCAGAACCAGCCGATTCCACAGTGGATCCGCATGAAAACTGGCTACAAGATCAGTACAAGTCCAAGAGGAGACACTGGAGAAGGACCAGGCTGGGCCTGTAAAGGGATACACCATCACTGGTACACTACCAGCCACAGATTACTCTTCTCTGCAGGGGCGAGAGAGCGGGAGAGATGGCTGTGGCTGGTAGTGGGATGATTGGTCACATCCCCTCCCCTCCCACCCCCAGGGGATGAGGCGTCACACCCCCTCTCCTCTCCCCCCCCACCACCACCACCACCACCACCACCCCAAAACCAGAGGATCACCTGGGTCAGGGAGCCGTTGCAGTCTCTGACCCCACTCTTCGGAGGCTGCAGCAGCGACTTCAGACTTTTATTTTGCAGGTCGGTAACAGCACGGACATGGATCGGGCCAGAAGACAGTAAAGTGGGATTTGGCGGTAGAGTTGGGCGCGCGGTTCATTAAGTCGATTTAAATGCATGCAAGTACTTTTAAATCGTCAGGCCGCCCGATTCGGGCCCGGGCCGGACCTGCGCCCGAATCGGGTGTCAGTAAAGCAGCAATCTGCTCGGAATCGGGTGCAGATCGCGCTATAGGCCCGACGCCCAACTTTACCGCGAGGGCGCGAAGTTTTGGTAAAATCGGGCCCTTAATTTGCCATCTGTTTCACTTTTAAATCTTGTTTTGATTTTAATTAATCCAAGGTATGCTAGGCTTTTTTTTGCTAAATCGTTCTCCAAATGCCTTTGTCTCTGATTCATGCTCTTTCATTCGCTTTTTAAAATCAATTTGATTTTATTTGATTTATTATTGTCACATGTATTAACATACAGTGAAAAGTATTGTTTCTTGCACGCTATACAGACAAAACATACCGTTCATAGAGAAGGAAAAGAGAGAGTGCAGAATGTAGTGTTACAGTCATAGCTAGGGTGTAGAGAAAGGTCAACTTAATGTAAGGTAAGTCCATTCAAAAGTCTGACAGCAGCGGGGACGAAGCTGTTCTTGAGTCGGTTGGTACGTGACCTCAGACTTTTGTATCCTTTTCCCAAAGGAAGAAGGTGGAAGAGAGAATGTCCGGGGTGCGTGGGGTCCTTAATTATGCTGGCTGCTTAGCCGAGGCAGCGGGAAGTGTAGACAGAGTCAATGGATGGGAGGCTGGTTTGCGTGATGGATTGGGCTACATTCACAACCTTTTGTAGTTCCTTGCGATCTTGGGCAAGCAGGAGCCATACCAAGCTGTGATACAACAAGAAAGAATGCTTTCTATGGTGCATCTGTAAACATTGGTGAGAGTCGTAGCTGACATGCCAAATTTCCGTAGTCTTCTGAGAAAGTAGAGGCATTGGTGGGCTTTCTTAACTATAGTGTTGGCATGGGGGACCAGGACAGGTTGTTGGTGATCTGGACACCTAAAACATGAAGCTGGCTATGTTCTGATAGTGCTTCTTAGGTGCTTCAATACCATTACTTGACTTGTGTTGCTCAATTTTCTGCCACAAGATACAACACTGTCTTGTTTGTTGGACTAAAAATATAAAGATCCAGAAAGCAGTCCTGGACACGTTGTAGACACCCCTCCCTTTCCATGCTGCATACCAATCATGCTGATTCATCCTTGATTTTTACAATCAGCCATTTTGGGGGCCCATTGCATCACTGTGTTATATCTCATTTGTTTACATTTCTCTTCCTTGATATTTTCTTTCCAATTGGTAATTGTTAACTACCTGTCGAGTAGGAGCTCCAGTTTTATTCCTTAATTCTATTGAGGTAAATTCATTATTTGCATTATCCTTAAAAATACTAGTGCTGTAATAGAGTCTTTGATTAACATTGTTACCCCACTTCCATTCTTTTTCTTCTGTAACCCACCTTGCTTTCTTCTATACATGTTTATAATTAAATCATTGCTTTTGTACCCAGCTACAAAAAAAGCACCCACCACTGATGGAACGTCCAAGCCGAAGCGACCACCTAAACCGAAGAAATCAGAGCATATTGATTCTGACTCTGATTTTGGCTGTGGAATACCAAAAAAAGCAGCGCCAGCAAAGCGGAAGCAGTTGCCTAAACCTAAGAAAGCTGAATTTGTAGACTCTGATTCCGAATCCGACTTAGGCTTTGGCATATCAAAGAAATCAGGCACAGCTAAAGGTATGTATGACTTTTGTACTCACAGAACAGTTACCATATTTTTCAATTTATCGTAAAATTTCTCTTTCTGATAATGAGAATTTACGTATCAGGTAAAAGCCGAGGAAAGAAGAGAAAACAATCTGGCTCTGAAGATGATGAATATTCTCCTGTGAAGAAGCCTAGTAAATCATCAGCAAGCAAGGTTTGTACATAATATTGCTATATTACAAAGTTTTTTAACTCCTTTTCAAAGTTGATTGATGTCAGTCATAAAGCCTACAAACAAACAAATAATAGCAAATGTTCGAAGTGTACTGTAGACCTTATCAACAAAATGACCCAGAATATGTCTATAAATACTAACTAAAATTATATTTGTTATACAAATAACTGATATAGCATTTACAAATGTTCGGTAATAACCATCTCCAATGAAAGAGATCATCACGACCTACACTTAACATTCACTGGCATGCCATTGCTAAGTAGCCAACCATCAACACCCCAGAAGTCAATAATAAACTGAACCAGACCGGCCACACAAGTTGCTGTGGATGCTAAAACAGGTCAAAGGCTGGATTCAGCAGTGAGTGACTCGCTCCTGACATCCCAGAACCTCTCTGCCACCTGCAAAGTATGAATCAGTAGTGTGATGGAATACTCTGCATTTGCCAGGATGGGTGCAATTTCAACAATAAGATTTTTTTATACTACCCTAGACAAAGCAGTCTGCTTGATGAGCACTCATTTAGTGACTTCCATTAACATACATTGTTTGTAAGGCGTACTGCCATCAGGATATACTATAGCAAATTGCAATGGTTTCTTTGGAGGCACTTCCAAAACCTGTGACCACCACCTAGAAGGACAAGGGCAGCAAATGCATGGGAACAGCATCACCTTCAAGTTTACCTGCATGTCATACAACCTCTTGACTTGGAGCTATGTCAGTATCTCTTTATTGTTTCTGAATCAAAGTCCTACCTGGACGGCACAGTGGTTAGCACTGCTGCTTCACAGTGCCAGGGACCTAGGTTCAATTCCGGCCTCGGGTCAGTGTCTGGAGTTTGTACGTTCTCTGCGTGGGTTTCTTCCGGGTGCTCCGGTTTCCTCCCACAGTCCAAAGATGTGCGGGTTAGGTTGATTGGCCATGCCAAATCAACCCTCATGTCAGGAGGATTAGCAGGATAAGTATGTAGGGTTACGGGAATAGGGCTTGGGTGGGATTGTGGTCGGTGCACAGTCGATTGGCCGAATGGCATCCTTCTGCACAGTAGGGATTCTGTGATTCTAATAGCCTTGTGTGGGCACTTTCCTCACATGGACTCAGGTGGCAAAGGTCCACCACCATTTCCCAAGTGTACCTAGGCATGAGCAATAATTGCCAGCCTTGCCACTGACACTCGCATCCTGACAATTGATATAAAATATAACAAAATATGGAGGCGTTCATGTCTCTGTATTTTAAATGCTGCATATGCATCTGTCGTCATTTGAGACAGCTTGCTCAACCTTGTCTGTGATTTTTATCAGCCAAGCTCTCGGATCATTCCTTGTGACATACGTATGAACATATGAATTAGGAGCAGGAGTGGGCACTTGGTCCTTCGAGCCTGCTCCGCCATTCTAATACAATCATAGCTGATCTGATTGTAACCTCAATTCCACATTCCCACCTACTTCCAATAGCCTTTCACTGCCTCGCTTATCAAGAATTTATCTAGCTCTGTCTTAAAAATTCCTCCTTCTCACTAGACCCTTGGTTCCCTAGCATTTATGGGAAATTATTTGTGTCGTCCTCCGTGAAGACATAACTAAAGTAGTTGTTTAATTGCGCTGCCATTTCCTTGTTCTTTACTATACATTCTCCTTTTTCAGACTGTAAGAGATCTACATTTATCTTCATTACTCTTTTTCTTTTTAATCAATTATAGAAGCTTTTGCAGTGCGCTTTTATGTTCCTTGCAAGTTTACTCTCATGCTCTGTTCTCCCCTCTATCAATTTTTTGCTTCCCTTTTGCTGAATTCTAAACTGCTCAAAATCCTCAGGCTTGCTGGATTTTCTTGCAACTTTATATAACTCCACTTTGGATCTAATATGATCCTTAATTTCTTTTAGCCATGGTTGGGCTGCTTTTCCTTGTTGTATTTTTGCATCAGTAAGGAATGTACAACTGTTGCAATGCATATGTTCATTCCTTAAATATTAGCCATTGCCTATACACCATCATGCCTTTTAATGAAGTTCCCCAATCTATAGTAGTCAACTCGCATCTCATACCTTCATAGTTTCCTTTGTTTAGATTTTAGATCGGACTACTTCACTTTCCATCGTAATGAAGAACTCTATTACATTATGGTCATTGTTCCCTAAAGAACCCTTAAGAATAAGGTGATTAATTAATCCCTTCCCATTGCACAATACCAGATCTAGGATAGCATGCTCCCTAGTTGATTCCTTGATGCACTGGTCGAAAAAAAACATCCAGTACACAATCCAGGAATTCACCCACACAGTATTTTTGCGAATGTGGTTTGTCCAGTCTATATGTAAATCAAAGTTACCCATGATTACTGTGGCACCCTTGTTACATGCATTGCTGTTACTTGCATTGCTAATTTCATGTTTAATTCCTTTCTCTACCTTACAACTACTGTTTGGAGGCCTATAGATAACTTCCACTAATGTTTTCCAGCTCTTAGCTCCACTCGGACTTATTCTACATCTAGATTTTCTGAGAGATTTTGTTTGTACTGTGGCTCTATTTTCTTCTAGCCTTTGTTTCTTCTGCCCTCTACTTTTGCTTTCTACCTTTCTGTCTTTCGTTTCTAAATTGGTTTATGGCCTTTACACTCAAGTCTGGGTTATTGATGTACATCAGAAAGATCAAAAACACAAATGCACTACGCCTACGTTCACTGCTAGTCTCTGCTTTCGATTTTGAGTCAATTTTGTATCCATTCTGCCATTTCCCCTTTAATCCCATGGGCTTCCCTTTAAGAAATCAGTGCTGCTGTCATCTGTTTGCCCATATTTTTCCAAGTGATGATTAATTTTAAATTAATTAATTTTTCTTCAGTTGTATGCAATAGCTGTGAAGTTACTGCCATAAAGGATTAACTGTGAATCCGATTTACAGTGTAAAAGATAAAATCGCCATAGTTCCAGATAACCATAGGCTGCTCTCCTCTTTGAGAGGAAGAGCTGACTAGTGGGATTTAACCTGAGCATCACCACATCTCAGACGAGGGCAAGATTGAGAAGGCGAGCGTTCATGAATAACTTCTGCCAGTGCAGGAATTGAACCCGTGCTGTTTGCTCTGCATCACAAACAGTCGTCCAGCCAACTGAACTGAACCCAATTGAACAGCGAGCTCTTTGAAATAGCACAGGCATGATTACCTGAATGGCTATTTCCTGTTGTCTAATCCTAGGTGGAAACCTTATTAATACAGGACATGGTCTGCTGAAAGGTTCCTAGACTTCCTACCGGTCTGCATTTAATATATGCTTGTTAATTTGAGGTACTTGAATGCATTTTGTTTTCTGCAGTCATTGAAGGCTGTAATTGGGATCCTTGTTGCTGTGTTACCACTGATTATCGCAATTGTTTACGATTTACATAGAAGATTTGAAGTTGGGGACAAAGTGTAGTGTGTCAAAATTCGCAGATGACACTAAGATGGGTGGAAGAGCAAAGTGTGCAGAGGACGCTGAAAGTCTGCAAAGGGATATAGAGAATCTAAGTGAGTGGGCGAGGGTCTGGCAGATGGAGTACAATGTTGGTAAATGTCAGGTCATCCATTTTAGTAGGAATAACAGCAAAATGGACTATAATTTAAATGGTAAAAAAATTGCGGCATGCTGCTGTGCAGAGGGACCTGGGTGTCCTTGTGTAGGAATCTCAAGGAGTTGGTTTGCAGGTGCAGCAGGTAATTAAGAAGGCAAATGGAATTTTGTCCTTCATTGCTAGAGGGATGGAGTTTAAAAACAGCGAGATTATGTTGCAGCTGTGTAAGGTGCTGGTGAGGCCATAGCTGGAGTACTATGTACAGTTTTGGTCTCCTTACTTGAGAAAGGATATACTGGCACTGGAGGGGGTGCAGAGGAGATTCACTAGGTTGATTCCAGAGTTGAGAGGGTTGACTTATGAGGAGAGACTGAGTAGACTGGGGCTATACTCATTGGAATTCAGAAGAATGAGGGGAGATCTTATAGAAACACATATGATTATGAAGGGAATAGATAAGATAGAAGCAGGGAAGTTGTTTCCACTGGCTGGTGAAACTAGAACTCGGGGGCATAGCCTCAAAATAAGGGGAAGCAGATTTAGGACTGAGTTGAGGAGGAACTTCTTCACACAAAAGGTTGTGAATCTGTGGAATTATCTGCCCAGTGAAGCAGTTGAGGCTACCTCATTGAATGTTTTTAAGACAAGGATAGATAAATTTTTGAACAGTAAAGGAATTAAGGGTTATGGTGAGCGGGCAGGTAAGTGGAGCGGAGTCCACAAAAAGATCAGCCATGATCTTATTGAATGGCGGAGCAGGCTCAAGGGGCCAGATGGCCTACTCCTGCTCCTAGTTCTTATGACACGAGAAGCAAAAGTTTATGATACTGTTGTTTAACGGCAAGTTCTCAGAACAGTGATCACTTAGCAGGAACATACTCCATGGCTGTCATGCTGCAAGTGAGAATGGAGAATTTGGTGTTCCTGCCTAAATTCTATTCGCTTTCAGTGGCACTGGAGAGTCTCAGCCGTGAACAAGGGCAGAGATTTTCAGCAATTGAGAAAAACCCTTCAACATTATTTGTACTCATCCAACATGTGCTCTGTGAAGGCACCAGTAAAATGGCGGTAGCTTGCTACTTGCATAATTTACGCATTGCGCCTTTCGTTATGTTGCTGAGGGATCTAAATTACTAATTATAGCCTTGCAAACGCAACATCTTTCCCTTTTAAAGCTATGCAAGGGAAGTCCAAATGCTCTGAGGCTCAGCATGACACAAATAGCAATCTTGGGCTTCTGATGGCCCCTTTGTCAGCCATTGTTCCTCACCCTTCTTCAGATGTTCTCCATGCATAATCTAATCTGCTTCCTTTACTATTTGCAACATGCTAGTTGAGTGTCCATTTGCTTGCATTAATGATGTGCTGGCTGAATCGTGGACTACGGCATGGCTTTGACTTGGTTCCTTTTTTTTAGGAATTTATCAAAAGAGAGGATCATAGTGTTCATATGCTGACAGTATCATTTACCAAATTAAGAATAGGTGGTCCCTCGACACTAATCGGTGATTATAGTTTGGCAGCATCCTTAGCATTAGCCTCATTGTCCCAAGAGTTTGCATTGATAATTGTCACTTTAATTGTGGTAACTATGTGGGGTGTGCTTCCATTCAATTATCTCCATTTTATTATAATTCATGTCATGTCAGTTTCTAGGTAAAAAGGGCAGCTTGAGCGTCTAAGGGCCTACTAACAGATGGTTTGAATTTTTTGTGCACTGCTCAAGTTTTCATTTATCACATAGATCCTCATAAAATTTAATGAACCATAAAGAACTGAGATTAGCATTAGTAATATGATCTGTAACTTCAAGTTGAATACAAATTTTGATTTGATTTATTATTGTCACATGTATTAGTATACAGTGAAAAGTATTGTTTCTTGCATGCTATACAGACAAAACATTTCTTACATAGAGAAGGAAAGGAGAGAGTGCAAAATACTGCTGTTTTGGGGATAAAACTAATGCTCAGTTACAAAGTGCAATTAAAATCCTACTGTTTTTAGTGATCTTAAGTTCCTTGTATTTAAAACTGCTTGCTTGATTTCATTTTGGCACCAGGAGTTAGTGAACTGGTGTTTGTTTTTGGATTCATCATACTGTTTGATATAGAGATAAAGGGTGGTAGCTGAATTCCAATCTTTATTTCTGCTAAAAATTATGTGGGTTTCATATTGCAGGAAACCACAATGCCACCATCTGTTTGTTATCCACCATCTCATTACTTCCACTGAAAATAAATATAGCACCTTACAGTACAAAACCCATTCTGCCTACATCACTTTTATTTCCTAATGAACCTAGTCTGGAGAATCCCTTTAGTTTCCCCCACCCACAACTAGCTCAATTTGCACCTTCCAATTCAAGTCTTATTTATATACACACTAAACTGCTACTGAGGTAGAACCAAAATTTATACCAATCCAGGTAATTATTAATTTCCAGTGGAGATATAACCCTGAATGAACTCAACACGCAGAGGTTAGTGAAATTGGGTAATAGTGTGCATCTTTGGTATTCTTGGAAAGACAGAATGTACCAGGGAATGTTATTGCTTTATTCATCCTTGAAGTAATCTATAAAGTAGTTTTTCAGCAAATTTGTATGTTTTAACCAAACATTATTGTTTTGATCTGATCGTGCAAGTTAAGAATTTCAGTGGTATAAACTAGGTTGATAATGCAGAAGAATCCTACTTTATGTAGCATACTTGTCCATATTCTACGAAGGAAGTTAAATACCTACATGTAGCTTTGCCTTAAAACTTACTTTAAGGCTGTTTGGAACTTCCTTAGTTATTCTGTGTTGTATTTGGCTCATGTTAACTTTTAATATATGCTTTTCCGGTTAGAGAACTGCAGAATAAGAATTTGTGAATGAAGGCAAGGGAAGAATTGACTAAAATAGCCATGCGGTGAAGTGAATTTTGGTTGGTAACTTTTTCTGCTGTTGGATGCCAGTAATTCTGATTTGTATGTGGAAATTGAGTTCCTATAAATAATGAGAAAGATTTATACAATAATGTGTGTATATATTTTGTATGCATACATACATAGACAGATGATGTCACATGAAAAGGGAAGGAGCAGGAAAAGAATCTCTTTATTTATTGCCAGCTTAGTATTAAAATTGACATGTTTTTAAAATGATAAGTATAGTACTTTCTTTTCCGTGGAGGACTAATTACAATGAAAATAAAAATCTCCTTCCCCACATTTTCCTAGATTGTCCAGATTACATTCGTCAGTTTTTTTTTTCTAATGTCTGCTTTTTTTCCCATTAACTATGATCAGGATAGTAAAATGAATAATATAGAATGAAAATCCAAACATATAATGCTTTCTTCCCCTAGATTGGAATTATGTATGCAATAACCTTTCTTCCCCATTAATATCTATTAGAAATATACCTAATATGAAAATAGTTGTGATTTGATTTTAAAAGTAACTATTTTGATATAATAACTCTAGAAATCTAAAAAATCAATATACGATGATGAAGATGGTGAAAATGATTTTGAGGCAGCTGACGATGTTCGAAGCACACATCCTGATGCATCTCAATCAAGGCTGGGCCGAGCTAAGAAAGAGGTGAAATATTTTATAGAATCAGATGAAGATGACTATGACGATGATATCTATGATTAACTGTTTAAAAAAAAAAGTTGAGCAAAATAATGTATCTTGTGTCTTTTTTTGTCTCTTCTATCTGATTCTTTTGTACATTTTGGCTCGTTTTTTGTGAAATTGTACCTGTTTTTATTGTGTGTAGATGTTCTTAACATTTTATCATGCATACATGCAATTTTATTCACTTTTTTACTTCTTATAAAATTCATGTCTGTTTTGAGTAGTCTTGTAGAAATGTAATAGAATGCTGAAAGCACACATTTTAACTGTTAAAGTGAAAAAGAATTGCAAATCTGAATGCGCTTTTTTTTAAAATGATCTTGAAATAAACTTTTAGAAATGGACTTTTGTTCTGTCATCTCATTAATATGGAATAAATAATTGGGCATAAACAACAACTTATATTTATACAGCACCTTCACCATAATAAAAGGTCCCTAAGTGCCTCACAGAACATTGTGTCTAATTCTGTTTACAGTCATATAAGACAATCTTGGGAAAGATGAGAGGAAAGTGGTGCAGACTTGAAAAGGATTAGGGAGGGAATACCAGAGTTTGGGGCCTTGACAACTGAAGGCAGAGCCACCATCAATGGAACAGTTAAAATCAGGATGCTCAGAATTAGAGGACAGCTACCTTTAAGCATTGTGGGGCCTAAGAGATTATAGAGCTAGAAAGGGGCCAAACCACGGAGGGAAGTGAAAGCAAGGATTTTAAAATCAGTGTTGTTTGACAGGGAAGTAGGTCAGCAAACTCCAATGTGAAAAGTGAACAAAACTTGGTACAAGCAACGGGGTTTTCGATGACCATGCATTTATGGTGGATGCAATGACTGGAAAGAACTTATAGTAAATTAGCCCATTGGCTTCCAGGAAACCTATCAGAAACTCTCGGATTTTAATATTTTAAAACTAATGAACGTAAAACAAATTAAGAACAGAGATTCGGGCTCAAATAGAAAAAATAAATTCTCTTGAAATTTTTAAAATTGATGTGGCCATGCTCCTGCAGTTACTGAAAATGGCATTGAAGTATATTTAGAATAATTTGAATACCTGTGTTAGCTATCTATACATTTAAATTAAAGCAAATCTATATTGTAGTTTTACATTTAGTTTATTGCATGTTTCTTTTTATTTGAAAGAGATTCACACACAAAAGAGAAGTTGAACACCGATGCGTTCTCTTACATTCGGCTACAAATGTTATACAATGACTGGACTAATTTTTCACTGATTTTACATTTTTCACTTTATTTTTCCAAGTAATTTGAAAATAAAGATGGCATATAAAATGGGAATGGGGGCTTAGGTGGAAAAGGTAGAAGAAATAATTCGAAGACAAATAAAAAGGAAGAGATTAAAGTAATAGAAATTGTGCTTTAGGTAGTGCAGATTAAAGGGAAAACTCAATGTAATTAAATCAGGAGAGAGAAACAAGAAATGCGTGAGAGAAACATTAGAGCAGAAAAACAGATTGGAGTGTTTGATTTATTATTGTCACATGCAGTGAAAAGTATTGTTTCTTGCGCACTATACAGACAAAGCATACCGTACATGGAGAAGGAAAGGAGAGAGTGGAGAATGTAGTGTTACAGTCATAGCTAGGGTGTAGAGAAAGATCAATTTAATGCGAGGTATGTCCATTCAAAAATCTGATGACAGCAAGGAAGAAGCTGTTTTTGAGTTGGTTGGTACGTGATCTCAGACTTTGTATCTTTTTCCCGATGGAAGAAGGTGGAAGAGAGTATATCCACGGTGCGTGGGGTCCTTGATTATGCTGGCTGCTTTTTCAAGGCAGTGGGAAATGTGGACAGTATCAATGGATGGGAGGCTGGTTTGCGTGATGGACTGGGCTTCATTCATGACCCTTTGTAGTTTCTTGCGGTCTTGGACAGAGCAGCAGTCATACCTAGCTGTGATACATCCAGTAAGAATGTTTTCTATGGTGCATCTGTGGAAGTTGGTGAGAGTCATAGCAGACAAATTTCCTTAGTCTCCTGAGAAAGTAGAAGCATTGGTGGGCTTCCGTGTCTGCAACGAGGGACCAGGACAGGTTGTTGGTGATCTGGACACCTAAAAACTTGAAGCTCTCGACCATTTCTATTTTGTCCTCATTGTAGTCAGGGGCCGGCCTTCCATTACACTTCCTGAAGTCGATGACTATCTCCTTCGTTTTGTTGACGTTGAGAGAGAGATCATTGTCATCTCACCAGTTTCTCTATCTCATTCCTGTAGTGTCTCGTCATTGTTTGAGATCTGACCCAAAACAGTGGTGTTATCAGCAAACTTGAAAATCAAGGTGGAGGGGAATATGGTCAAACAGGCAAAGGTGTCTAAGGAGTTATAGTAAGGGGCTGAGGACACAGCCTTGTGGGGCACCGGTGTTGAAGATGATCATAGAGGGGGTGTTGTTGCCTATCCTTACTAACTGCGGTCTGTGTGTTAGGAAGTCTAGGATCCAGTTGCAGAGGGAGGAGCCGAGCCCCAGGCCACGAAGTTTGGAGATAAGTCTCATAATGGTGTTGAAGGGGGGAACCATTCTTTCTACAAACACATGGACAGTAAGGAGCAAATTGAATGAATTTCAAGTGCAGAATTTTAACTCCAAGGATGCAGAATGAAAGCTATTACTATGACATGAGAATGTGGAATTGGATATGCCAAGTTAAAAAATCTGCAGGAAGAAACGGGTAGAAGGAGAGCAATAGCCTCAGTGATTAAGGGTGAAATCTCTTCAATGATGAGAGTATAATAACGAGTTGTAAGCGGGCAGGCAATGGAGGCTTTATGGATAGAATTGAGAAAGAGAGAAGGATTTAAGATTGTATGGACCCTTGGTAGAGGTTGTGGAGTTGCAGAATGTAAAAATGCAGATCTGTTAAAGGTTTAACTGACAGAAAGTGGGATGTGTTCAAAAATAATTTGTTGTAATAAAGGGCAATGTTGTACTTCCCAACAAAAATAGCCATGGATAACTAACAAGGTAAAGACAACATGAAACTAAAATATACAAAAATGCAAACAATAGGCAAATATCCTAATGAGTGGAAGAGATACAAAGATCGGCTAAAGATGACAATACAGATAATTGCAATAAAAATATGAATTTTTTTCCAAGGATATCAAAATCAATAAATGCTTGCAATCATCAGGAGATTGGCCAGGAACAATAAAAGCAAAATATTGCAGATGCAAAATATCTGAAATAAAAACAAAGGTGCCGGAAAAACTCAGCAGGACTGGCAGCATCTATGGAGAGTAACTGAGCTGACTTTTCAAGTCAAATATGATTCCTCTTTGGAACCAAGGTCAGGAGCAATGTGAATCCTTTGAACATTGATATTCTATGTGAAAATAACAAAATGTGCGCATATTGAATAATTACTTTGGATCAGTATTTATGATACAGGAACTGGATAGTATGTGAATCAGTGACCTAAAGAAATTCATGTCAGCAAAATAACAGTAATGAAGAAAATAATGGCACTAATGAGTGACAAATCCCTGGGACCAGTTGGTTTCTATCCCAGATGTTAACAGAAGTAAGTGAGAACATTGTAAATGCCCTCACGATGATTCTCTGAAGTTCCTTGATTCAGAAAATGTTCCTGTAGATAGAAAATTGCACATTAGTGCAATTTTCTAAAAGGTGGGAGAAAGGTCCAGAGAATTATAAACCAGCTAGCCTAACATCTATTGTCAGGACATGTGAATGCATAATTAAGGACAGAGTAACTAAACACCTTGAAACCCTGGAGCTGAACAAAGGGAGCTAGTGTGGGTTTGTAAAGCGGGAATCATGCCTGATGAACCTGATTGAAGTTTATGGAGAGGTGACTGAAGTGGTGGACAGAAGAATATCTACAAATGATATTTATCTCTATTTTTCAGAAGGAATTTGATATAAATTGGCTAAAATTTAAGTCCATAGAATTGAAATCAAATTATTGACCTACTTAGGAAATTGGCTGAGTATAAAATTAAAATTAAATATTAATAGATTAAGTGAAATAGATTAGACAAAGCTGTAGCAAATAGATTTACGTGTAGGCAAACGTGAAGTCAACCAACTCTGACAAAGGGCCATCCAGCCTTGAATGTTAGCTCTATTCTCTCTCCACCGATGCTATCAGACCTGCTGAGATTTTCAGATTCCAGAATCCGCAGTAATTTGCTTTTATCTTATGTGAAGTCGTCCACTTTAGACCCAAGCGGATAGACTGCTTTCTAAATGGCGAAATGCTAGGAACAGTGGAAGTTAGAAGTAATTTTGGATTAAAATGTCTGCTTCTGCTTTAGCTGTGTCAGCATAAAAGATTAATATGCATATTTTGTCAGCATTTACATGGGTAACACTAACTAAACAAGACATGACCTGATGAAAATGGTAATCCTAATAATGAAACTTATAAATGGTAATAACCTAAAGGTGGGTCTTGCAGATTTTGGGTGATGGTCTGTGACTATTTGGCATGTTCCATTGTGGGATTGTCTTGTGGGGGGGAGATGGGATTGTTAATGCACTCTTGGAAACGAGAGTTTTTTGTTTGTGTGGATGACTACCCTGCATTTTGTCATTTCCAGAGGGTAGTTGTTTCTGTCAATTCCATTGTCCATTCTGTATTTTATAGAATGCGATCAATTTATTTTCTCTGTTTTCCCTGCTAAATCTTTGATCAAGAATGTGACAATAACATGTCTTTGGATCGCTTCGATCTTATTTATATCTCATGCCATATTAGGATCTCACACAAAACGTGGGTGGCATGGTGGCACAGTGGTTAGCACTGATGCCTCACAGCATCAGGGTTCGATTTCCAGCTTGGGTGACTGTCTGTGCGGAATCTGCACATTCTCCCCGTGTCTGCGTGGGTTTCCTCTGGGTGCTCTGGTTTCCTCTCTCAATCTGAAAGACGTGCTGGTTAGGTGTATTGGCCATGCTAAGTTCTCCCTCAGTGTAACCGAACAGATGCCGGAGTGTCGGCGACTAGTGGATTTTCACAGTAACTTCATTGCAGTGTTAATGTAAACCTACTTGTGACAATAAAATAAACTTTAAACTAATATGCCAGTAATGGACAAATAAATGTTTAGTAAACTATAACTCTGATATTTTTGTTGCAATACCAAAGCTTTATCCTCAGAAATCCAAGAATCCTGTTATCTGCTGAATCTGGAATCCATGATGTGGAGATGCCGGCGTTGGACTGGGGTAAACACAGTAAGAAGTCTCACAACACCAGGTTAAAGTCCAACAGGTTTATTTGGTAGCACAAGCCACTAGCTTTCGGAGCGCTGCTCCTTCAGGTAAGTGGGAGTTCTGTTCACAAACCTGTTTGTGAACAGAACTCCCACTTATCTGATGAAGGAGCAGCGCTCCGAAAGCTAGTGGTTTGTGCTACCAAATAAACCTGTTGAGTGTTGTTAGACTTCTTACTGAATCTGGAATCCCCATTAAAGATTGTTTTAAAGATGAACCTCCAAGCATGGTTGTGTATCTGTTTGGTGGAAAATTTGATTCCAGAACTTTTAAAGCTATCTCTTGGTAGAGCCTTTTTGT
This sequence comes from Mustelus asterias, assembly GCF_964213995.1. NCBI lineage: Eukaryota > Metazoa > Chordata > Chondrichthyes > Carcharhiniformes > Triakidae > Mustelus > Mustelus asterias. Next base: position 100,904,340 of record NC_135802.1, on the reverse strand, counting down.
TAGTGGTGCAGATGGCATTGCATTTTTTGGCATTAAATGCCACCTCCCTTTAGTCCAGCCATTTTTGTAATTCCATAAATCATCTTGCAGTATGATTTTGTAATAAAACAGAAAACGTTGGAAAAACTCAGCAGGTCTGACAGCATCTGTGGAGAGAGAAACAGAGTTAACGTTTCGAGTTCATATAGAGTCATAGAGGTTTACAGAATGGAAACAGGCCCTTCGGCCCAACTTGTCCGTACCACCCTTTTTTTTAAAAATCCCTAAACTAATCCCAATTGCCAGCATTTGGCCCATATCCCTCTATACCCATCGTACCCATGTAACTATCTAAATGCTTTTTAAAAGATAAAATTGTACCCGCCTCTACTACTACCTCTGGCAGCTTGTTCCAGACACTCACTATCCTCTGTGTGAAAGAATTGCCCCTCTAGACACTTTTGTATCTCTCCCCTCTCACTTTAAACCTATGCCCTCTAGTTTTAGACACCCCTACCTTTGGGAACAGATATTGACTATCTACCTTGTCTATGCCCCTCATTATTTTATAGACCTCTATAAGGTCACCCCTCAGCCTCCTACGCTCCAGAGAAAAAAATCCCAGTCTATTCAGCCTCTCCTTATAACTCAATCCATCAAGTCCCGTAGCATCCTAGTAAATCTTTTCTGCACTCTTTCTAGTTTAATAATATCCTTTCTATAATAGGGTGACCAGAATTTCACATGGCATTTCTTCATGGCTCCTGAGTATTTCCTGATGCATAAACCACACAGACATCTGCAAATAGTTGCAAAAAGTGTTAACTTATTTAGAAATTATTTTTTAATTCTTTATTGTTTCAAGAAGAGTAAAGGTCACAACACTGTTTGGTGGGGCACATTGGAGAGGAGATCTCCAGGACAGGATGTTTTCCCATCACATATACTCTTTGTAGTGAAGTCACCTGATTCAATTATAGTGGAGTTTGGACAAAAGCTTTTCATAAAGAAATTCGTCAAAGGTTTTTGAAGAACTGGGTCTGAATTCTCCAAACTTGTGAAATGGCCAGTGGGAATCCTGATGCACGGCTGAATAGGGCATCGGCCACAAATTGGGATTCCCAACAGACATTAAGGCAATCAGTAATCACTTGACCTACAGAGAATCCATATAGTGTAGAAGGAGGCCATTCGGCCCATCAGGTCTGCATCAACCACAATCCTACCCAGGCTCCACATATTTACCTTGCTAATCCCCTGACGTTAGGGTCAATTTAGCATTGCCAATTAACCTAACATGCACATCTTTGGACCGTGTGAGGAAACCGGAGCACCCGGAGGAAACCCACGCAGACATGGGGAGAATGTGCAAACTCCACATAGACAGTGACCCAAGGCTGGAATTGAATCTGGGTCCCTGGCATTGTGAGGTAGCAGTGCTAACCACTGCCAATGTGCCACCCCAGCCAGCCCCGATTGCGTTCCCTGGCCATAACTGGCGGCAACCCGAAAAGCCTCTTCAGCGGAAACGGCACTGGACGGGCTTTGCTGTTGCTAATCACAAGTGGTGTCACAGCGTGCTGCAACCCCAAGGATCCAGGGGAGCACCACCAACTCCTCAGAAAAGAAGGGCATCCTCTCCCCACCCCACCGCCCAAGAGGGTGACCTGACCCAGCCACCCACTCAGGTCGCCTTCCCCCTCAGAATCCTCACCCAGTCCCCCCACCTTGGCAGTGCCAACAGTGCACCCCGCCCCCCCCCCCCCACCCCCCAAGCACCAACACTCTGGCCTAGCACTTTGGGCCCTATGGGGGGGGGAATCAAGAAGGTAGGTCCAGTGGCCAATTGCACCTCTGCTCCTGCCAGGCTGTAGAGGAAGGGCCCCCAAGAGTCCTGGGCATTGAGTGGACTCAGGTCCTGGGATGGGGGACTCGTGACTGGACTGCCCCTTCTAGCCCTGGCCGACCTGAAGATCATCCCTGGTATGTTGATTTCAGGCAGTCCTGTGATCAACATCTACATTCCTGCCTGTCAGCTGTGAAAATTTTGAAGTGGCCTGGTCACTTTAACCTCCATGCCCCCTGGTCACCTAGCAGGATTTTAAATCACTGAAGTATTCCATTCTGCAGTTGAAATTTTCCTTTCTCCCTATCAGAAGCTGCAGGTAAGAACAGACCCTTTTGAAGTGCTCTGCCAGAGAGGTGGCCCAGAATTTTCCCATCCTGCCCACCACGGGAATTGTAGCGGGTGGGAGAGCAGACAATTGAAAGGTCCATTGACCTTGAGCAGGATTCTCTGGTTTTGAGGCGAGCGTGGGCGGAGAATTCCACCCAAGATGTCGATTTCACCTGGGAAGGATGGGGTGTTCCATTCTGCATTGCTGTGCACTCAGCTTTGATTTTGAGGTTTCTGAGGCTTCCTCGCAAACTGAAACCTTTAAAACCCTCTATTCCACTGGAAACCATTGAGATCTCTCAATTTCTATATATGCAGTGCTTTGAAAGAGGCCTCCATTGGCAACTTAATGAATTTCAACTCCTGCTCCATTCAACTGTGTTTATTTCCATTTCCCTTCATGAAGAATGCCCGCTGCCAACTAGGCTTTAAGGAGCAAGTTCAGAAAGAGAAGAGATTTTGGACAGGAATTTCGGAGCTTGGAGCCTAAGCAGCTGAAAGTATGGCTGTCAATGATGGAGAAATGAAGAGACCAAAATTTGAGAAGTGTAAAGATCTCAAACGGTTGTAAGACTGGACTGTTTAAGTTGTTAATACAGTTGCACCATCAAATAGAAACATTAATTTATACTCCAGGATCTTGCTTCTAGTTTATTCTGATATAGATCCAATAATGGTACGAGGAATTCAATGCCACCTAACTAAAAGTACAACTGCAATCCCCCTCCCCCACCCCTTCGTTAAGAGACGAACGCTGCCAAGACCATTTTGCTTAGTTTATTCAAATTAATATATTTTAAAAATAAAGTGAAAGTAAATCATGATTTGATTTGCTTTGCTGATAATATAATAAATGAGCTATAATTCCCATTGGTCATGTATTATGGGAGCCATTTAATCCCTCTTCAATGCTGTCAATGTCAGATCCCATGGAAGAAACGGGTAGGCAGATTGTCTTTCCCTGGGCGTCCTATCCTGGGCCTCTGGATGGCAACTTCTAACAGCTCAGGAGCAGAACCAAAGGAGGTCACAGCGACAATGCAGGAGGCGCTCGGAGGGTGAGTATTGGCAAATTAGCAAATCAGAGCAACCAAAGGTAAGTGAGCACGAGATCATTGATGCTTTTTTTAAAATTGAGAAGAGTGGGAGTCAAGTGCCAGAATACAGATAGAAAAGAATGGAAGCTCAGAGGCAGAGTGGCAACATGAAAAGAGCAGGGAGTGTTTGGTGCCTAAGCAAGGAAACTGTAACTTGTATTGGTGGGGTTTTTGAGATGGCCAGGTACCATCAGAAATCTCAGACAGTACAAGACTCACGAAGCCAGTGCCTCAGTTTAAAGATGTAACCTTTATTTTGACAGCGGCCGCTGGGAAAAGTCGCCAAAGGGTCGGGACAGCTCCTGAGATGGAGCAGCTAGACCTCTCCAATGAATTCTGACATATACAATTCAAAACAGATGAATTATAAATTTTCTTATCAATTACTCCTGCCTTTCATTAGCTTAAAACCAATCATCTTCAACATACATAAATCAATGATAATACCTGTCATGTACTTTAGCCAATCACATCTTAAGCTCTAACAGAATGGCATTTCATTGGTCCTTAGAATCCAGACACTCACTCCCCTTTTGGCTCACTCCTCTGTTACCTAGTAACCTCAGTCGCTAGCCACAAAGCTCAAAGTAAACGTTCCTATAAATTCGTCTACAGGTCAGTGCCAAACCAGATTAACACACGATTCCATGTCTGGGCATGCATCCAATTTATTTGGACAGTGAATAAACCCTATTCATGAAGTTTGATTAGGTGTTCTGAATGCTCTTTACCATTAGAAACTCTGCTGATAAAACTTGCACGTTTCCAAGGTTTCAGTATAGCCTTAGAATATGGCTTTGTCCTAATGCCCTTTACCATGATGCTTTGCAGCAATCTGCCTTTGATTAAAGTGAACAATGATTCTTAAAAATACATTAAAACATTCAAAATATCAGCATATGTGTTTTTAAACCATAATCACTTGTTTAAATCTCTTCCTTCATTTCATATGTGTATAAAGTGCTTTCTTGTTAGCTTATAAGTCTGTTCTAATGTAATTTAACTCAATGCTGGTAGTTCTGTCAGTGTCTTAATGTCTTAAAAAATCTTTACTAATCTATTAGGATTTCTTCCCTTTACACTTGTTATTACTCTACTCAACTAGTAACTTAAACTAGATAAGTCAGTTGATTAATAGAACTTAACTAATTGATGAAATTAAAAGAATTCAGATAAATTAGTTGAGGTTACATTGACATGTCAGAGTAGGTGACGTGCCATATCTGAGGTACGGAAGAGTTTGTGGAGAACATTGTACTCTCCGACAACCATATCTGTCATAAGGGGGAATGGGCAATAATTTGAATTCATCCCCAGGTTTAATTAACTAATATTTGCCATGTGCCTAAATTTAGTGCGGAAGGAGTTGTGCTCTTTTGAGAAAATTGCTAATTTGGCCACAAGAGAAGTGGGCCATTCTTTTGCAAAGTACATTAGTAGGGAAAGAAATTTTGGACGAACAGACTTCAGATTAAGAACATTTTGAAACTACAATACTTAATGTTTATGAGCATTAATGATTATGAGGGAATAACAGTGATGTAAAGAAACCAGTAGACTTTTACTAAGGCGGGACATGTAAAAATAAATTGTTGGAAGCTGAAAGTTAAATCAATGGCTTTAGTAGGACTGTCTAAAGAGTCTTCGGAAAAGATTGTATCAATAAAGGAAACAAGTGATAAAACAGTAGCAGTAGTACAATGGCCAAGAACCTGCTAGAGTGTTGGATATAGCTCAGGACAGTCCAGGGGATTCTTCCCTGGATACTGATGAAGTGAGTCATGTTATTGGAGATTAATGAGGTTTTGTCCTAATAGAGAAGTATTCCCTTACTCTTCCAACAAAACAAGTAAACAAACTAATACTTTGAGAGAAACTGTGGCAGTTCAGTCAATGATGATTTGATGAAAAAAAATATATTGATAAGGCGATAGTTATGAGATCCCTAATGCTTGCTTCTGATGGACTATTTAGTAGGATTCGTGTGGGTTGTGTGAGAGTTCTGCCAAAAATCAATGTGGGGTATCAATACCTTTTAACCATCATGGATTTATCTACCTGATTCCCAGAGACTACCAGTAAGAATAAATACTGCAGAGGTGGTAATGCAAGGGTTGATTCAGTTTTTTTTAAAACTAGGTTTAAGTTATCCAAAGAGGTTCAGTCTGCTCAGATATCAAATTTCATGTCACAAATATTCCAGGAGACAATGGCCCGTAAATTCCGGCCCGAATGCCGGCTTAAGCCGATTATGTCCCGCACATGTGCGTTGGGACAACACAGAAGTCCTGGTTTACACATGTGCGCTGAAAGAGCGCCAATTTTGAACATCCGATTGAGGTTCTGAAAGCTGCCAGTATGGAAGCGCTGAGCTTCAATTGTGCCAAAATGTCCGTCACTTGCACTGATGTTAGGTGAGTTTTTGCCCTTATTTATTTGCACTGTTATTTTTTGTTCTCACTGCAACGTGTAGAGGCAGCAGTCATTCTTTGGATGGGTTAATTTTTTTTGAAAATGTTTTAAAACTGTTTAACATATATGTAATACACAAAGTGAAAGAAAGATTTTTAAACTTTTTTTTACAACTTTGTCATGGCAACTAATTCCAGTACAAAAGTACATTCGTATATAACAAGGTGGATGTTAGTATCTGGAATAAACTTCAGCTAATGTGCATTTGGATTTTGCTATATATTTTAAGCAGTGTTTATCCCAGTGTTAAGAGTCTCCCTGATGCAATGTTGATCCTTACGCAACTTGGCTAGTTCAAATGCTTTACGAAAGTGTATTCCTTAAGATGACATATACAAGTCTCCTGTAAGCTTTTGTGAACTCTCTCTCTCCCCTTCCCCCCAGGATTTTGTGTCCATGTTTTGAGAAAAACAGTCAAAAGTACACATTGTAGCTTGGGAGCATTTTCCTACAAGTAATGAAACCAAATGCTGAAACTCAAATCTGAGGATAAAATACAATTTCTTTGTCAGATGGACCTCTGAAGGCCACATTTATCAAAGAATCCCTACAGTGCAGAAGAAATTCAGGCCATCGAGTCTGCACCAACTCTCTGACAGAATATTTTACTACTCCCTCATCACCCTATCCCGGTAAACCATACACTTAGCTAATTCCCCCTAACCTACATATCTTTGGACACTAAGGAGCAATTTAACATGGTCATTCCACCTAACCTGCACATCTTTGCACGGTGGGAGGAAACCAGAGCACCTGGAGGAAACCCACGCAGACACAGGGAGAATGTGCAAACTCCACACAGTCAGTCACCCAAGGCCGGAATTGAACCCGGATCCCTAGAACTGTGAGGCAGCAGTGCTAACCAGTGTGACACTGTGTCACAGTAGTGGACCTTATTATGTTAGAAAGAGACTGCATGAGGTAAATTGCATAACTATAACTATGTAATTAGTATTCAGGACAGAAGGAATCAATGAGGAATCATATAAATGTACTGCAACAGTAACATGATATTGAAGCAAGTTAACCAGTGAGCTACTCTAGGTTGTAAAGAAGGAAAATGGTGATATGAATACACTTGAGTCTTCAAACAATGAATCAGAATGAAAGTTCTCACATTGAACTTCCAGTCATGAAATTAGCCACAATGGAAGAGTTAGAAAATTTAGAAAGAATATTACATCATCTTCCAGCAAAGGCTCAAGGTGATATTGCCGAGTGACTGAAAGGATATGAGTCAGTGTGTATAAATAGACCAAGGTGAACTTTCTTAGCTGGGCATCCTTGTGTGTACTTTTGATTTCCTTAATAAAGAAAGGATATAGTGCATTGTAAGTGTTGCAAAGCAAATTCATTTGATTGATTCCTGAGATGAAGGGGTAATTTTATATTGAAAGGTTAGACAGTTTGGAACTGTAACTACTGATATTCAGAAGAATAAGAGGTGATTATTGACACATATATGACCACTGAGAGTATTTGAGAGAGTGGATGCAGAAAGGTTGTTTCTCTTTATTGGAGATACTGGAACTAACGACAGCAAAAATATAGGGGGGTGGGGAGGGGGTGCGCGATCTTATTGGCTCGTCCTGCTGTTTAATCGTGGCGAGCTGGTACGATCGCGAGAGAGGCATAACACCGGGTTCACACCTGGTTTCTCGCCTCTCGTGATACTCCCGGAACTGTGAAGCCAACGTGATCAATCTTAATTTAAATATTATTAGTAATGGTCTTGCCGATGGAGGTCCTTACCGGGGTGGGGGATCACGACAGGTCCCCAGCAATGCGGGGGAGAACCTGTCGTAATGGCCTTGCTGGTGGGAACTCTGAAGGCCAGAGGAGGCCAGACCAGGAACTGGGCAAGGCCAAGGGGCCGGGGCCTGTAGGGGGCAGGGCCTAAGAGGAGGTCGGGGGAGTCTGCACACTATGCAATCGTGGATCACAGGGGTGGCGATCAACTGGGGGTAGGGAACAAGGGTGGCAATCAGTGGGGGGGTTGGGATTGGGGGTGGCGATCGACCGGGGTATGGGCAAGAGGGCAATGATCGGCCGGGGGTGTGGTGAAAGGGAGGGGCTATTTCCCAGGGGGTGGGGAGGGGGGTTGGTCAGGGTCAGTGATCAGGGTGGTTGCAGCGATAGGGGGGGGCAATTGGGTGGTGTGATGTTCGGTGGGAGGGGGGGGGGGGGGGGAATGAGATATCTCCCAGTGCATTAACTGTGTACTTTTTGGAGATTGCGCAGTGGCACTCTCTAACAGTCATCAGCCAGCTTCCTGGCATGAATAGACTCTGTCCACTCCCCCTACTAACGAGAAACACACTTTGCCTCATTTCTTTCTCCAAGTGGCATAAAATCGCGTCTGTGAGCTTACCTAAAAAATGGGTGTGATTCTCACCCGTTTTCACGCTCATTTGGCACTTAGAATGTTTTTAGCATGATCGCCTCCAGGGTCTCCCATTTAGCATGAGGAGAATTCTTTTCTCTGAGGGTCGCTGGTCTGTTCAATTCTCTTCCCCAGAGAATAGTGGAATCTGGGTTATTGAATATATTTAATGCTGATAGATGGATCCTTGATTGACAAGGATGTCAAAGGATAAAGGAAGTAGACAGAAAAGTAAAGGCCACAAGCAGATCAGCCAAGATCTTATCAAATGGCAGAGCAATCTCAAAGGGACAAATGGCCTCCTCCTGCTCTTATTCATATGTTCCTATGTTTATGTGATGTTGATGTGGGAAACGCCATACCCATCAACTTACTGACTCTATTCTTGAAAATTGCTGCATAATGAGATAATTGAACCAATAGCTGGAGTTCTCCAGTTGTACTGGTATCAAAACTTGATGGATCACCAAGATTCTGTATTGAATATACAAAAGTTAAAACCAAAATAAAAACTCATTCTTATCCACTTCGTCAACTTGAGGACTGCATTGATAAGAGTTGGAAATTTGGGCTTTCTTTTTGGCAAAGGTTAAAAGTTATTGACAAGTTCCAATAACAGATCAAGCCTAAGAAATCTCTGTTTTTGTAAACTGATACTAATTAAAGTTGTGTCATTTGGACTGAAGAATGCACCAGCTACCTTTCAAAGATTGACAGCCCAAGTATTGGTGGGTTATACAACTGTGTGATGTATATCGATGATCTACTGGTCCGGTGTTACACTTGGGAGGAACATCTGGAACACCTCGGTGCACTATCTGATCACAAAAAGTTGATTTGTTGATAAATTTGCCTAAGAGTGAGTTAGCCAGGGCCAAAGTCATTTATTTGGGACATACTGTGGGGCAGGTTGAGGCTGAGCCCGAGAAACTAAAATTAAAGCAATTATGGACTTTATAGTCCCAAAAAACAACATGGTAACTACTACAGTTCAGTGCAGTAGTGGCTCTGTTAGCAAACTTATTGAAGAAATATACGTGAAGACATATGTATTCCTTGTAATTCCACGAATTAAAAGGTTATCATTCCCCATTATAACCAGCTTCCACCTGACATGCAGAGTAAAGTGGACACACTGCTCTTCCACCCCCACTCAAACTCTATTTCTTGCTTCCTCCCATTCCTTCGTGTAAACCAAACTAAATGAAATAAACTGAGGGACAAAGCAAGAAGGGCAACCCTTTAAAGTGGCTCTGCCCAAATCAAAAACAGGTCACAAATGAAACTTAAAACATTCAACCAAGATGTGATTAAAGGGGTCAATAATGCATTCCAGTCCCTGCGGTGCCCAATGGGCATGGAAGGCCTCGATGGTGCCAGTGAACACCACATACGCCCTCTCCAGAGACACCCAGCCATGAATGTAACCATGGTAGAAGGGCAGACTGTCGAGTTGGACGAATCACCCAATCACCCGCGGCTTGGACCTGTTGATGGTGTTGTGGGAAATGTACCACTGAGTCAGGCTTGAAGGTTTCAAGAATACAGTTTTATTTTAACGAAGCTTCGTGGAGAAAAGGCACTAACAAGCAGCAAACCTTCTCTCAATGAGACAATAGGAGCAGTCCATCTTTATACCCTTTACACAATAGATGGACCGGACATTTAGCCATTATCTTATCGTTGTAATCAAGTAGGTGATCGATTGTTAACACATTGTTATAGACAAATACAGACAGATACAGACATAAACATGTTAACATCGCATTGTTCTATGAATGGATACATTTCCTTCGTCAGTGACCATCAATGGTTTTAGTTTCGGTCTATTCATATAGTAATTTACAGTAATTGGTTTTCCTGCAGTTATGTATTCCCGATCCCACCTGTAGCTAATCTCGTTATGCACCCCTATTGTCCTTATCCTAAAGAATGCCTCAAGCCCTGGCTGGCTTCCTGTAGGATTTGATTCCTGCATGTTTAACTTTGAATAGCTGTCTGTCCTTTATGTTTTAATCTCAGGTGGCTTTCTGTACTGAAAGTCAGTGCCTATTTAATGTCTCTTTCCCAGGTGACTGTTTATGCGCCAGGCAGCCATCTTATGTGTACCCATCTGTATATTTTTCCCACTTCAGTCTCCACGTTTGGTCGGATTATGAGTTTCACTAATCCCTAGACCAACAATTTTTATATGTATAATTCTTTGTTCTTCTTCTTTCCTTCTTCGTTTCTTCTGATGACTTCGGGGATCTTCATCAGAGTTTCTTCTTCGATGTATACACTGGCTCCTGGCACAATTCTAGTCACCATCACCTTGCAACAGACTTTTAGGCATCCAACAATTAGACAACAGACAATTACAATTGAAATGAGTATGACCAATCCATGTAATAAGGAAGATTCCCAGGACCCCCCTACTAACCATTCCAGCCAGTTACTTCCTTTCTTGGGTATCAAGTTGCTTTCTGATGCTATTGATGACCTGTGTAATGTTATAGGACTCGTCTGTGACATGGGTTATGCATTTATTGCCTATAATTGTACACACTCCCCCTTGTTGTGCTAACTGGTAATCCACTGCGTATCGTGTCTGTTGTGCATATAATCTCAGTTCAGCCATTTCTTGGTTAACAGCCTCCAGTGCTTTTGAAGTGCTGTTTCCCAGGACTGTTGGTCCACAAACAATATGATTCCTATTCTTTGCACTAATCACTCCTGCTGCACCCCCCAGAGATAAGGCTCCAAGGAACCCATATCCCAGTGAGGATCCCATTGTGCCCGGGGCCTCCCAGTCAGCGCAGAATTCTTTGCTGATAGCCCGAGTTACTATTCTCCTCCGAATATGCCCCTTCTGAGGGTATGGAACAGTCAGTGGTCCGATTGTTCCTACTGCAAAACGGTTTGGGAGGTTTGGTGTTTCTGTCTTGTAGGTACCATTGAAGAGGAACACATATCCCTTCTTAGCCCGGTAACATTTATTGTCTTGATTATGAGTTTGTTCATATTGCCAACTGTTCGGTTTACTTGACTCCCCGTTTGATCCCACCACCTGGTAAGTATCAAATGGGTATGTCCATTTGGCTGAGCTTACGTGAGTTCCATTGCATTGTCCACAAATAAGCTGTCTTCCCGCGGTTATATTCAGACATTTCTGTTCATCACAAGTGCAAGTAAACTGTCCCTTATTAACCCGACAATGTTGACGGACACACTGTGTCTGTACGCAGGAATCATTTTTAGGTGCCAGGCAGCCATTTTATGTGTACCCATCTGTATATTTTTCCCACTTCAATGGCAAGCTTAACCAAGCCCGGGAGCAGGTTCACGAGGAGGTCCTCCTCTTTCTCCGCTCCGCTCCACACCGGGTGTCCATAGATCAGGAATGTGGGGCTGAAGTGTAAACAAAACATTCCTGCTTCTTTCCAGCTCCCCTTCAGCTAAGTTGCCAAGTTCATTTACATTTCAGCAATAACTGGACTTCAAAGTAGTCAATTGTATATATAGCACTTTGAGATATTCTCAGATATGTGATGAGACGTTACAGAACTACAACTTCAGTTTTTATTCCATTCTTTTTCAATTACACGTAAGTCTCTCATGCTGAAAATCAACAATATTAAAGTGCATTAATCCTTATAAAATAGCATATCATCCAATTCGGTGATAGTTACTATCGAATCACTGACTCTTGCCACTAGATGGAAGTATATACAAACTTGTTGTGGTTTCTGATCACTCAGTAAAAGAGTTGTGCAATATAAACCTGTGTGTGTGTCGTGAATCTTTCTGTATTGTGGGAGGGGTGATTAGTGCAGTTGGTGTCAATGATAAGATACTAAAGCTGCATAATGAAAGGTACTTTATTTCTTCATTGAAGAGCTAAGTGAAGCATTCTGCAGGTATTGACAAATTAAACATTGGGTGGGATTTTCTGCAGCGGTGGGATATGGCATGCCATTCGCTCGAGGCGAGATCTTATGGTGCTGCTGTTGTGAGCAGGGTTTTCTGCGGTGGGATGCACCACCAGCAGGACAGTAAGATTCCACCAGCATTAACAGCAGCAAGATTTTGGCGGTTATCCCCAGTCCTTGAAGCAATTTAATTTTTAATATATATAAGCCTTGGGTGACTGTCTGTGTGGAGTTTGCACATTCTCCCCGTGCCTGCGTGGGTTTCCTCCTGGTGCTCCAGTTTCCTCTCTTAGTCCAAAGATGTGCTGATTAGGTGGATTGGCCATGCTAAATTCTCCCTTAGCATCCCAAGATGTGTAGTTTAGGGGGATTAGAGGGGTAAACATATGGAGTTGCAGGGATATAGCCTGGGTAAGATGCTCCATCACAGAGTTGCTGCAGACTCAATGGGCCAAATGGCTTCCTTCTGTACTGTAGGGATTCTATGATTCTACGATGATGTCACTTGGGGATCAAAGATTGTTTGGGTTTAATTGAACAATAGAAAATGAGTTAGTAATGGAATAGATCTGGGCTAAATGACAGTTTAAAGTGACATGGAGAAAGTGGAGTGTTATTCACTGCAGTAAATCTGTTTTTCCTAAAGGAGTATCTTCCACATAAACCGTTTTGCCCTGCTATAGCCAACTTGAAGATTTAAAAAATTCTCAAGGGAACTCGGAACTGGAGTAGGTTATTCAGCCCTTCCATCTTTAGCGCATTTTGAAACCTCCACCTGGGCCTCTGAGAGCTACTGACCAATCAAATAGCCAGCAACACTTCAGTCCCAGCAGCAACACCATCAGAAGCAGTGGTCACTGCTGGGACTACATCCAGCCCACAACCAGAGTGTCCCTGAAAGCCATGGTTATAGGTAAGTGAGGGCTTTGGACAGAGCTAAGCCAGAAAGCCCTGGAGAGGGTATGGGGCAGGAGTAAGAGGGGAACTGGGTGCTGGAGTAGAAAGGGTGGGTGGTGAGGCGAACCAGGGTGTGAGGGTTGACCTGGTGGGGAGGGCCTCTGATGGGCGCAGCAGAGCTGTTGAGGAGGCAACCCTCACCCCTGCCCTTGCCCACCACCAGCCCCTGCAGTGAAGGTTGACAGGCCAAGTGCTTGATGTGGGTCTCTCCTGTTGCTGGATGAATTCCAGCAGTAGTGAGATGAGGCCCTTAAGTAGCCATTAATTGGCCCACATGCAGGCAGGCTGCCCGTGCCACTTCCATTGCTGGTAAAATTAAGGCAAGGGTGTGGGATGTGATGATATGTGCTTGCATGCATTATAATGTAAAGTTGCTCAGCAAAGCAAGGATTAACATGAGACTAGAGAATGACGCTGCCCACAGTGTGATGTATGCAGTCACATGATAAGAGACTCCGAGAACAGTTTAGCAGCAATACTCTGCAGTGCTAGCCTGCATGGTGGAGCAATACCATGCATGACCGTACTAGGAACTGTAAGTGGTTAAAGCCTACTGATAAAGGTGTTTATGTTTAAACATGCATGTTTTAAAGTCTCACAATGAGTCACACTACAGCAGCATAAAGAACCCATATTATGACATTGGAGGGTGGTTAGGTGGTGGGCATAGCACCCATTGTGTTTACGGGTCCTACAGCCTGTAAAGCTGCTGTTGGGGGAGTGTGGGATGGGGCAATAAAAGCCAGCCCCAGGGTATGATATAACCAGGGCTTTGTACAGCTGAAACATGTATCGACTCCCTTGTATTCTAGCATCTGGATACAAAGGCCAGAATTCCATTCACCTTTTGAGAGACCCACCTTTCAGTACCTGTCATGACATTTCAATGATTTGTATACCTGGACACACAGGTTTGCAAAGCCTCTACCATTGGCATACATAATTTTCTAATTCCATATCCACATCTAAATATGTGGGGAAAGTTACTGGGACGCTGAGAAAAATTTCACTTTTTAAGAAATTGGTCTTCATAGAGGGTGCTAGTTGTTGCATATTCCTCCTCATTGCTGTTGTATAAAACCTCATTTTGGAAGTGTAGCTTTTTCTGTCATCAGCAGTTTCTTCTGCCAGTGCTAAGAAAAAGTTTGTCTTACTTTTTTGACAGTTTATTTCATGGTAATTACTTTGTGAAGTGAGCAGTAGTTCTGAACTTTTTGAAGGATTTGTACTTCTCCAACTTACCAACATCAGTGTCAGGTTTTGCAGAGTTTATTTATCTTTCAGGTTCATTAACTCTTTGGTTCTGTTAGCGCTGCTGCCTCAGAGCGCGAGGGACTGGGTTCAATTCCGGCCTTGGGTGACTGTGTGGAGTCTGCATGTTCTCCCCGTGTCTGAGTGGGTTTCTTCCAGGTGCCCCGGTTTCCTCCTACAGTTAAAAGATGTGCAGGTTAGGTGGATTAGGCATGGTAAATGTGAGGTTACGGAGATAGGGCAGAGGGAAAGGACTGGATAGGATGCTCTTTCGGAGAGACAGTGCAGATTCGATGGGCCGAATGGCCTCTTTCTGCACTGTAGTTATTCTATGGTATTGATTGTTACTAGCGCCCAAATCTCTGCACCCAACCACTAGCACCTGTGGAAATTGTTTTCCATTATTATCTTCTGGTTTTAAAGTTGTCACACGTTATATCCCAGGTTCAGTAGTAGGTCCTGCTTTTGTAACTTTCTCTCAGGAGATTTTGTAAAATTAAACTGTTTCAATGAAATCTTTGCTTTGAGACACCATTAACAGCAATTTATATATCTACAGCACCTTTAACATAATAAATTGACCCAAGGGCTTCACTGGAGCATTTCAAAATAATAAATGACACCAAGTAATATTAGAAGATATTAGGTCAGATGGCCAAAAACTGGGTCATTTTAGGAGAGTGTCTTAAAGTTTAGTGAGATGGAGGGATGTAGGGAGGGAATTCCAGAGCTTAGGGCTGAGGCAACAGAAAGGCACGGTTACCAATGGTGGAACAAGTCAAATCAGGGTGTTGAAGAGGCCAGGAGTAGATGAGCACAAATACCTCGGAGGATTGTGGGGTTGGAAGTGATTACAGCGAGAGGGAGGATTTGAAAACAAGTATAAGAGTTTTAAAATCTAGACATTGCTTGACCGGAATGTAAATCAGCGAGCACGGGCTGACCAGAAAATGGGACCTACTGTGATTTAAGATACGGGCAGCAATGTTTTGGATGAGCTCAGGTTTACGGAGGGTAGAATGGAGGAGAGCAGCCAGGAGTGTGTTGAAATAGTCGGGTCCAGAGGTAACAGAGGCATGAACAAGGGTTCCAGCCGTTGATACGCTGTGACAGGGCAAAGATGGACAATGTTAGGGAGATGGAAATAGGCGTTCTTAGTGATGTTGACTATATGTGGGTGGAAACTCTTCTTGGGGTCACATGTGACACCAGGGTTGCAAACAGACTGGTTTACTCTTGGACTGTTACCAGGGAGAAGGAGGGAATCAGTAGCTGGAGAATGGAGTTTGGAGCAGAGACCTGAAGACAATGGCTTCAATCTTCCCAATATTTAATTGAAGGAAATTCCTATTCGTGCAGTACTGGATGTGGGATAAGC
This sequence comes from Mustelus asterias, assembly GCF_964213995.1. Classification (NCBI taxonomy): domain Eukaryota; kingdom Metazoa; phylum Chordata; class Chondrichthyes; order Carcharhiniformes; family Triakidae; genus Mustelus; species Mustelus asterias. Next base: position 100,888,736 of record NC_135802.1, on the reverse strand, counting down.
AGTCTGATCATTTAACAACAGTGGAGAGTTGAGGGAGTTTATGTGAGGTAGAGCTGGGTGTCGTCAGCTTCTATGTGAAAACGAACACTGCGCTTTCAGATGATGTTGCCAAGGAGCAGCAGCTTGTAGATGAGAAATAGGAGAGGGTCAAAGATTAATCCTTAAGGAACAACAGAGGTAACATAGAGGGAGCAGGAAATAAGCAATTGCAACTGATTCTCTGCTATATGTAGATGGATAAGAATGGAATGGAGTAGTCCCAGCCAGTGGAGAGGCATTGGAGGAGAATGGAGTAGTTAACTGTGTCAAAGGCTGCTGGCTGGTTGAGAAGGATGAGGAGGGAATGTTTATCTTTGTCACAGTCATATAGGATGTAATTTATGATTTTTGATACAAACTGTTTTGATATTTCAGTAGGGACGGAGACCAGAGGATTCAACTGTGAAAAGCGGCAGAATGCAGATCAATGTGAAAATGGTTTTGGAACAGTGGTTTAAACAGACATGATAATATATGTTATCAAATATCTAGGAACAACCCAAATCTCAAATAGCGACAGAGTCCCATTCCATCTTTATTCAAAGCATCCTAAAGATTGAGTTTGGATCATCTAGGAACTCACGTAAGCTGCTCCAGCCCAAGTCTTTCTCTGTTGTTCCTCGATGGTTCTGGTACAGTTCCACAGTACAACAAAAATCATTGCATGGTCATTGATAGTCAACTCAGCTAATGTGCCAGCAGTCTCCTTGACCAGTGCCACAGTAGACAATACAGTGACTAGTGGTGTGCCTCAGGGATCAGTGTTGGGACTGTAATTGTTTACGATTTACATAGATGATTTGGAGTTGGGGACTAAGTGTAGTGTGTCAAAATTCGCAGATGACACTAAGATGAGTGGCAGAACAAAGTGTGCAGAGGATGCTGAAAGTCTACAAAGGGATATAGACAGTCTAAGTGAGTGGGCGAGGGTCTGGCAGATGGAGTACAGCGTTGGTAAATGTGAGGTCATCCATTTTGGTAGGAATAACAGCAAAATGGACTATTATTTAGATGGTAACAAATTGCAGCATGTTGCTGTGCAGAGACACCTGGGTGTCCTTGGAGTTGGTTTGCAGATGCAGCAGGTAATTAAGAAGGCAAATGGAATTTTGTCCTTTATTGCTAGAGGGGTGAAGTTTAAAAACAGCGAGGTTATGTTGCAGTTGTAGAAGGTGCTGGTGAGGCCACACCTGGAGTACTGTGTACAGTTTTGGTCTCCTTACTTGGGAAAGGATATACCGGCACTGGAGGGGATGCAGAAGAGATTCACTAAGTTGATTCTGGAGTTGAGAGGGTTGACTTATGAGACTGAGTAGACTGGGGCTATATTCATTGGAATTCAGAAGAATGAGAGGAGATCTTGTAGAAACAGACAATAATGAAGGGAATAGATAAGATAGAAGCAGGGAAGTTGTTTCCACTGGCGGGTGAAGCTAAAACTAGGAGGCATGGTCTCAAAATAAGGGGAAGCAGATTTAGGACTGAGTTGAGGAGGAACTTCTTCACACAAAGTGTTGTGAATCTGTGGAATTCCCTGCCCAGTGAAGCAGTTGAGGCTACCTCATTGAATGTTTTAAAGGCAAAGATAGATAAATTTTTGAACAGTAAAGGAATTAAGGGTTATGGTGAACGGGTGGGGAAGTGGACCTGAGTCCACGAAAAGATCAGCCATGATCTTATTGAATGGCGGAGCAGGTTCGAGGGGCCAGATGGCCAACTCCTGCTCCTAGTTCTTATGTTCTTATTTCAGATGCTGAGCGAAAGGTGAACTTAGTTGATATCTCACTTTCCTTGAAAGTTGCAGGGTTTATCTTAACCAGGTCAGGTGCCTTTTTTTAAGACAACAAGGTCACATGGGATCGACTTTAATACTCAGGATGAAATAAGGAGAGCTCCTTTAATGTTTTTAAAAACCCTATACGTGTGAGTGCTGAAGGATAGTAATTGATATTCTGATATTGAAAACAGACTTGAAACATGAACTGAGTAATTATAGACCAGTATAATTTGGAGCGATGTAATTACTCGCAAGTATATTTGAAAACACCAATGTTTATCTGAGAGAACGGTTGTCACAATGGTTTAGGAGCAGTAGATCATAACTCATTAATGAGTTTCAGAGGTGCCTAAACTGGTTGTTCCTTCTTACTCGGAGTCAAAGATGTACATGATTTTTGATGTACAATCTACAAGATTCCTTCCGCAACAGTAAATAAACTTTAATACATTTCAGCATGAACTATTTCCAGTAAATGACCTCTGTTTTATTTTTAATTGGTTTTATCCATTTTCAGGGGTAGAAGATAAAGTCTGTTCCCAGTGTGCACCAGAAGCCTGAAGCTAGCCCAAAACAAGGCTCCAGCTTAATAACTGTGATCAGGTCACACCAGATAGCGAAATATTTGACCACGTGATGCTTGCTTACAAATAATGTTGCATTTACATCATAAAATTTGGGTTGGCTGCAATTTAATGCCTTTACTTGCTATTTTGCATTAGACATTCTCACCCATAGGCATGTGAAGGATGTACACAGACACAAAAGATTATCATCAGTGCTGAAGGGATTCATCTTCCAATATAAGAATTCCCAGGTAAACTGGGAGGCTTGGTAACCACAGCTGTACCTCCTCCTTGTTTCGTTCTGATGTTTTCTGTTTTAAGTTGGCTCATGTATCAGCGCACAAAGTTGTTGAGTGCTCTTTCCAATTTTGCAATTTGAAATTTCAAGGAATGCTTTACCTAAAAATGCCTGGGATATTAAGTACCGTTACTTCCCTTGCAGGATCTGTGTTAAATGTTATTTAAAATTGTTGGTTAGCGTGGCTTAAGCATCAATCCTTCAAGATGCTGTTACTGCATTCCAGCAAGATGTGGGTGGAAGGTGTTGATTTTATGGCTAAATATCAAACAATGAACTCTAAATCTTGCACTTTTCAAATTTAACAGAGCACCAATCAAGAGTCAAAGCTTTTCCTGACATATGTAATGAATCAGGAATAAGGAACTTGAATTTCCACTATTGTACGTTCAAGTAGTGATATTCTAGGAGAATTGCAATCAGAATTGCTTACGGTCACTGGTGGAGAACATGTTAAATTATTCACGTCCAATTATACCCTAGTGTTCTGGGATACATGACATCCCCACATTACTATATGAAGTCAAATTTAACATGGCAACTTATATCAAATTACTAATTGCATTTAACTATTGACCTAAGATTCCAAACCTAAGTGTTCAGCTAGATGAAGAAGTAACATTGAAATGTGAACCCAAACATTAGGACAGGAATGGCAAATCTACCGATGTCAAAAGGTGGAAGGGCAGATCAGAGAGTCTCTGTGGAAATGCAGGGCAGCATAGAGGTGAAGGAAGTCCATAGGTACAAAGCACAGGAGAGAGGGGGGGTTACTTTTCTCCTGAATTTCCAGCAATAGCGCTCAGGAAATTCACCTTCCATTCCACGAGATTCCTGAGCAATCCAGGAGTGTTGACCAGCCCTTGGAGAAATGGAGAATTGAAGGGCGAGGCTACTTGGGGATGGCAACAGCCAGGAAAGTAATCTTCAGTGCGATCCTTTTGTGGGACGTTGGTTTGGCTGCTGAAGTACCTAAAAATTGAGTGGAACAACATGAGACCAAGTTGCTCATTTGTCCTGGGGGTGCAGGAGGAAACACCGTAAGATCGATGCTGTTTACTCCCCATGTTACGTCCAATACATAAAGCATAGGAGAGTTCAATTGCTATGCTTGTAGCCTTTAATATGTTTGTCAGCTTAACCCAGCTCCATTTTGATTGCAAATAAATTGTTTATTTCATGTTAAGATATCCAAAGCAAAAAATGGGGAACTGAACAATGGTGAAGCTATTAGCAGAAACAAAGTTGTCAATATAACAATGATCTACTTCCTCCCAGTTTGCTTATTGTTTTAAATTTAAGACTTCTCTCCTGCTGTAATTCATCCATCCCCAATTGTTTAACATTGTGTAACTCTTTGGGGGCGATTCTCCCAGGCCAACGAGCTAAATCTTTAGCGTGGCGGGCCGGGAGAATTGTGTGTGGGCCGATTCGCGGGATTCATGCATGCGTTCCCGACCTGCACGCATCTCCCAGCACCGGATATCCGGCGCAGTCGGGACCACACTGGAAACCGGCTGGAACCGCAGATAAGTGATTTTAATATATTTTTAATGGAATTTAAATGTCATTATTGAGCCCGGGACTGAAGTCTCAGGTCTTCTAGCATCGCCCAATCCGTCAGTGTACTTTCACTCCGGTGGGGTTCAGACTAGCTCCCCACTTTTGGGGAAGACCCCAATGGAGTGAAGGGGGGGCAATCGCGGTCCCCCCAGGGGGTCAGCCGGCAGGGGGGTGGTGCCCCAGGACATAAGCACCATGGCAGTACCAGCCGAGGCCCCCTGGCACTGCCCAAGGGGCAAAGTGCCCATGCCCAGGGGGCACCTTGGCATTGCCCACCGGGCATGAGGCAATGCCTAGGGGGAGGGGCCTAGAGAGCAGGGATTTGGGGTGATCGGTGGGAATGAGGCTCCCACTGCCACTCTGCATTGGGATTAATCGGGGCTGGAAGAAGGCCAGCGATCGGGGCAGTCTGCCAGGGGGTCTGCCTCCTGTGGTGATGGGGGGGGGGTTTGCCAGGTGATGGGTGTGTCTGTCGGGGGTGTCTGCCTCCCGTGGGTGGGGATCTGCCACGGGTGGGGGGGGGTGAAATCAACACAGCTGGGGGGGGGGGGAGGTGGCTGGAGATCAGGGCGCTCCTGGATTGGAGGGGATCGGGCCTGGCCTGGGAATGGACAGGGGGGGGGGCCGTGACCATCCAACTGCAGGCTGACAGATCGGGGCCACTGCGCATGTGCAGAGTTCCGGAACTGTCAGCCTCCGGCGTGAATAGGCCCCGCCCCCTGAGCTGTTAATGATATTCACAATTGTGACCTCTGCAGTGCACAGAGTGTGAGAGATTTGAGTGTGAACTCCCACTGAGAAAACAATAATGATTCACACCAGTTTTCCCGCGAATTCAGCACTCAGAACGTTTTTGGAAGAATCGCCCCCCGAGTCTCTCCCAGACTTTTCTTCCTCATGCAATCATCATCTTTTTAAGCTTCGAGTCACTCATCACCACTTTGTGATTTTTTTCCCCCTTCTCTCTCATCAGCCCTTTCAATCTTATTGTGTGCAATGTGTATTGGCCATAATGATAACTAGGTTAGAAGCTCGTGATGCTGTTGCATTTGGGGATGGCAAAGAAGGCATGGGGGATACGCAATAAAAGGTAAGATACTGAGAAGTGTGGAGGAGCAGAGCAACATTGAAGTGCTTGTCCACAACATGGAGGTAAGGTGGTCAAAAAGGCATGCGGAATACTTTTACTTATTAGCTGAAGCAAAGTATATAAAGAGAATGGAGGTTATACTAGAGCTGCATAAAACACCAGTTAGACCACAGCTAGATTCCTGCAAACAGTTCTGCTCATAGTGTTATGGGAAGGACGTGATTGAATTAGAAAGATTTATGAGGATGTTTCCAGGAATTGAATATTTTAGCAATGAGGAAAGATTGAGTAGGCTGTGGCTCATTTGGCACAGAGGGAGCCAAGGGGAAATTTATTTGCGTTGTTTAAAATTATGAAGGGCCTAGTTAGTGTGGATGGGAAAAATTCTTATTTCCCTTTGCAGAGAGGTCAATAACCAGGCATGAATTTGAAGTCATTGGTAGAAGGACTGGGGGAGGGGGAGAGTTGAGGAGAATTTATTTTCACCCAGAGGTTGTTGGTAGTCTGGAACTCTCAGCTTGAAAGAGTAATAAAGGCAGAAATCATTACCATGTTAGAAACTTAGTTGGATATTTACTTAGAGTGCTATGACATATAAAACTCAGTCCATGTGGGATTAGGCAGAATAACTCTTTCTCAGCCAACACAATGAGTCGAATGGTGGCCTCCTGTGTTGTAAGTTTCTATGACTGTACGATGCCTGAAGCAACCAAAGTTTTTCTACAACATCCAAAGCAGTAACAGATGAAATAAGTGGCAGTAGTTACCTAGAGCTAAGCTGTCAATAAACCCTGGTCAGGTCCAAATCATTCTCTTTCTGTTGTTCCCCAACATTGTGGCCAACCTCAGAACAGTTGTTATTAGTGTTAATTTTCCTAATTCTTGCATTTTATTCGGGTGTCAGCATTAACAAAATTTGAAAGATCCATTTTTAAAGCATGATTAAGGCTCTCGAAGGTACACAGATTTCTAATAGCACTCCTGTCCTATCATTTAAGCGGGGTTTGTGTAAGGGGTTACATAAGGTGAAATATACCTAAGGGTTTATTTCCAAAGTTGAGAGCAATGTTCACAATGGATTTATGCTGCGTAATATAAATAATGGCCAGCAGAGGGAGTGTTGAGTCATTATAAAGAAAGAGAAAACAGGTCAAACATAGTTTGACGAATGTGGAGTTTTCATGATCTTCCTGGAATGTTTAAAACTCACGAGGAACAGGTAATTCTAGTTATACTCTGGAACTCCTTGGCATCTGACTCATTTCTAAAAGAATCTTTCATGTGTCAGTTTGCAGAATAATCAATTAAATATGATAGAATGCTACTGTGTTTTTTTTCTTCATTCTTTCATGACACTAACTCTAGTTTCTAAATGGGAAAACAGCTGCAGTGACACCCAGGGTGTTTGTGACACAGTTAAAGAATACATATTGTAATGAAAATTAACTACCAAGCTTTTCCTGTTCCTCTACCTCGCTTTCCTCTTTTAAAATGGGAAACCCCTTTGCCCGTTGGAAGTACCCCTGCTGCTGGGATTCCTTATTGATAGAATAATATATATCAGGGATATTTTAAATTCATTACAAAATGATGTTAGGTTGGAGAGCGTAGCAATTTCTGTGTTTAACAACCAAAGTTATGGCGAGAGTGAAAAATGTTCCGCCTTAAGCACCCCAATGGTTTGCCTCCACGCTAATGGCATTACCATCACTGTCATCCTGCGGGGTCACCATTGATCAGAAACTGATCAATGGCCATTTAAATATTGTGGCTACAAGGGCAGATCAGAGGCTAGGAATCCTGTGGCGAGTAACTCACTTCCTGATTCCCTAAAGCCTGTCTCCCCCATCTACAAGGCACAAGTCGGGAGTGTAATGGAATATTCTCCACCTGCCTGGATGGGTGCAGCTCCAATAATACTCAAGAAGCTTGACACCATCCAGGACGAAGCAGCCAACTTGATTGGCACCCCTTCCACAAACATTCACTCACTCCATCACCAACACAGCAGTGTGTACCATCTACAAGATGCACACCAGGGCTCCTTGGGCAGTAAACTCATAACCACTATCATCTAGAAGGTCAAGCGCAGCAGATACTTGGGACCACCAGCACCCGGGTGTTCCTCACTCACCATCCTGACTTGGAAATATATCACCGTTCCTTCACTGTTTCAAGACGTGCTGGTTAGGTGCATTGGCCGTGCTAAATTCCCCCTCAGTGTACCCAAACAGGCGCTGGAGTGTGGCGACTAGGGGATTTTCACAGTAACTTCATTGTGTTGTTAATGTAAGCCTATTTGTGACACTAATAAATAAACTTTAAACTTAAACTCACTGTCACTGGGTCAAAATCCTGGAACACCCTCCCTAACGGCACTGTGGGTGCACCTATATCTCGGAGCTGCGTTGGTTCAAGGCAGCAGCTCACCATCACCTTTTCCAGGGTAATTAGGGATGGGTAATAAGTGCTGGCCAGGCAGTGATACCCAGGTCCCGTACATACATTTTAAAAATGTTGGAAGTTGAGGCTCAGAGTTCAGCAGACATTTTTTTTGTTTTAATTTTAATAAACACACAAATTGCGAAGGCTCACAAAGCAGATGTGCCTACATACATGATAATTACTCAACTTCTGCAAGAGCACGGGCGGCACAGTAGCACAGTGGTTAGCACTGCTGCTTCACAGCTCCAGGGACCTGGGTTCGATTCCCGGCTTGGGTCACTGTCTGTGTGGAGTTTGCACATTCTCCTCGTGTCTGCGTGGGTTTCCTCCGGGTGCTCCGGTTTCCTCCCACAGTCCAAAGATGTGCGGGTTAGGTTGATTGGCCATGCTAAAAATTGCCCCTTAGTGTCCTGAGATGCGTAGGTTAGAGGGATTAGTGGGTAAATATGTAGGGATATGGGGGTAGGGCCTGGGTGGGATTGTGGTCGGTGCAGACTCGATGGGCCGAATGACCTCTTTCTGTACTGTAGGGTTTCTAAGATCTAAGGTTGTCCACTAGAATTATCAGGTCATGAAATTCAATCTGGAAGCTGAACTTCCCTAATGCTCTAACAATGTGCACCTCTACTGCATGAGGGTGAATCTTTCCACATTAACATTTCTAATTGGGAATGACAGCATGTTGCAATTGTCCACAAGTCCACGCCCACTAGAAAGGAGGTGGAGATTGCTCCATATTGTTTCATTTCAAAACATTACAGCAGCAGGCTGCATTGCAATCTGCACAACATTCAAACCAGTTAACCCATTCCCGTCCCAACTATCCAGACAGCTTCTTAAACAGTGACGTAAGGTGAAGTCGTCATCGTCCCAGATGACAATTGGCTGGTGATGATTTAGCCTGAGTATCACCACACCTCAGGCGAGGGGTTGAGGAAGCGGGGCCTTCACAAATAACCTCAGTTGGTGCGGGAATGGAACCCGTGCTGTTGACATTGCTCTGCGTCACAAACATCCCCTTGAGTCTACTTTTTCTCCTTTTTATTGGCTCTTTGGATCTTTCTGCTCTATTCTGGCTTGTATTCTATCGATGTTGCTATGATCTGGTTGGCATGAGCACAACATTATTGGCAGAGCATATGTTTAAACATTAATGTTCTCCCTCCTTCTCTGTAATGAAATGTTCTATGAACATGTGGCTTGTTAAGTAACTCAGTATTGATGGGAAGGAGAGATTGGCCCCACAGGCTCTTAGTGAATCCATTTGGAGGATTCCAGCCTGTTGCATTATTACAGTTCAGCAACAGAATCTGACACTGAGCCACATAAAGAGATACGAAGACAGATAACCAAAAGCTTGGTCAAAGAGGCGGGAGAGGGAGGTAGAAAGGCAGAGAGGTTTAAGGAGGGAATAGTAAAAAGCCTCTCAACACCAGGTTAAAATCCAACAGGTTTATTTGGAATCATGAGCTTTCGGAGTTCTGCTCCTTCACCAGGGAGGGAATGCCAGAGCTTAGTATCCAGCCAGCTGAAGGATGGGTTGCCAATAGTGAACTGTCATAGTCAGAGACAGACAACAGACCAGAACTGAAGGAGCACAGACATCTGTGAAGGTTGTATGGTCAGAGGGGTTTACAGAAATATGGGGCTGGATTGTCGTTTGAAGGCGGGGAGCTTGTAAAATGCAGGGTGTGACCTGCCCACCATCTTCTTGCCTGTCCCTGACCTGCCTCCCATTTTACCCAGAGTGGGGGAGGAGCTCGACCTTGGGCCTGTTGAGGTCCGTAAGTGGCTCATTAATGGCCATTATTTTACACTAGTCAGGGATTGACCCATACAAAGTGGTTAGCCCAGGAGCTCTTACTGCCAGGGCTGGGGTTGGGTATCAGGAGGAAGCTTTTGTGCCCTTTGGATGCATACCCTCCACTGCCCTTTAGGCCTCCACCCTCTCGGCTCTCATATTCAGCTTAACCCCCTCTCTTGCTGGGGTCTGCCAGCCAGGCCTCTGTGGAAACACCAGACTTGAAGACTAGCCTCCATAACATCCTCTGGTTTTGGGGACTGACTAGACTGCCAGCAGTGGCCCACTGCCCGAATCTCACAGTGCTGGCACAGCAGGTTAGTCCAAATCAGATTGGCCAGAAACTCTCTCTAAGGCAGGACCACTTCCCCAGACACCCCCATGCCCCTCCATACCCCCATGCCCCCTTCTTAACCCCATGCCCTGTGTTAAGACCCATGGCAGAAACTCCAAGGTGTTTTATGAAGATAGCCTCGACCCTATGTTTTTACATTTGAATTTGGCATGGGTGAGCGTAAGGTGTTTAATTCCAGGTATGATTCAAGTGATCCACTAGGAAGCTTTTATTGAAGAACACAGTTAAAATATAATAAAAATAGTTAACAAACATTTACCAATGACAAGATTCAAAATGGTACAGTATCATTAACAGCTAGCTATCTCTGATGCTCCAAGTCAAACAACGTCCCACAAACACATACCCCTTTCTTGACTTGGCACAGAAAGCAAGTATGCTCATGTGATGCTGGATTTATGGCTTTTTAACAGCTGCTGTGAATTGGTCCTTTTAATGTTGGATTAAATCTCTGAGGCTTCCCAGCCCTGGAACTGTCAGCACGCCTCTGGAGAGAGAGAGACAGAGACGCTGGGGTGAGATTTTCTGGCCGCGCTCGTCCCAAGTCCAGAAAATACCGCCCAAGGTCAACAGACCTTTGCATGGTCCTGTCCCGCCCGCTACAATTCCCGTGGCAAGTGGGACGGGAAAATTCCGCCCACTGCTTTCTGTCTCAAGTCCAAACAGCATCTGGGAAAAATGAAACTAAAACCTTGGACTTTTCTGTGGCATCACCTGACCTGTCAATCATCCCAAATCAAGCTCCATTCAGCAATCCCCAAAGGATCATAAACCCCAGGACGCTGCATTAGTCCAGATTAAAAATAAGCATGATGGCCGGAACTCTACCACCTCACTCGCCATGGAATCGGAGTGGGCAACGGTCTGGCAACGGAAATCTCCATTGGCCTTGGGTGGGAATTTCCAGTCTTGCCTGAGCGAGGCCATAAAATCCTGCCCGATGTCCTTTATATTGCTTCAGTAACAATTAGAAGACTGTTAGGATGGCCACTGAATCAGGTGACTTTTGTCATTTCGACACAGGCTGGGAATTAACCCAGGCCTCCGGAAAGTCACTTATGGGAATGTTGTGCATTCCCCCATGATAATCGCCAAACTTTTCTGACAAGTTCCCATCACTTCTTTGATACCCTGTCCTTTCCTATGGTTACTGATAAGGGGCCTGCACACCATTCCTATTAGTGACTCTTGCTTTCTTATTTCTCATCTCTACCCAAAACATTTCTATTCCCTGCTTTTCTGAACTTGGGTCATCCCTCTCTGTTGAGCTAATATCACTTTTCATTAATAGTTTCAACTCTCTACCCTTTCCCTCTACCTGTCCTTCCTTAGTGTCCATACCCTTCAATATTCAGGTCCCAATCTATGTAATCCTGCGACCATGTCTCTGCAATGGCTATCAGATCATACTTATTTATCTTTATTTGCACCATCAGTTCATCTGTGTTTTGAATGCTATGTGCATTCAGATACAGAGCCTTTAGTTTTGACCTTTCATTATTTTTGTAACCTGTAGCCTTTTCCAGCTGCACACACCCCAAGACCGGAAATTGTTCCCAGCATGAATTAGGTGTAGGCTGTCTCAATAGTATAGCCCCCATTTCCCTCAGTATTGGTGCCAGTGCCCACGATACGGAACCCATTTCTCCCAAACTAGTCTTTGAGCCATGTATTCATCTCTCTAATTGTATGCAGCCAGTGCCAATTTTCATGTGGCTCAGGTAATAATCCAGAGATTATTCCCTTTGAGGGTCTGCTTCTTGGTTTGGTGCCTAATTCCTCATACTAACCATGCAGAACCTCCTTTCTTGTCTTACCTGTGTATTGTTACCTACTGGATCCCCTCCTTCCTATTGTCAATTGTTCTCTAGCCCTGAGCAGATATTCTGAACCTTGAGACCGGGCAAGCAACACCGCCTTCTGGACTCTCGCTCTTTGTTGCAGAGAGCAGTGCCAATCCCCCTCATTATTCTGTCCCCATTACCATCACACTCCTTTGTGCTCCCCCACCTGAACAGCTTGCTGTACCATGGTGTTGTGACCAGTCTGCTTATTCAGACTGTACACTTTGCTTTCATTCACACAGGTTGCAAGCACCTCAAACCTGTTGGACACTTAAAAATTCTGAGTCTCCTCCACCCTTGTCTACTTGGTCCCTCACTCTTGTGCTTCTTTTTGTGTTCTCTCTCTAGGCATCACAATGCTTTATGGGTTCTCTCTCTCTGAACTCCATGTTGCTTTTTGTGCTCCCTCTCTCTGAACTCCATGCTGATACATGAGCTCTTTCTCTCTCCAAACTCCACCTGCTTTATGGACTCTCTCTCGTATATCTGTGTTGCTTAATGGATCTCTTTCTCTCTCCAAACTCCACGCTGCGTTTTGCTCTCTCTCTCTCTGTACTGCGCTGCTGTATGGCCTAATTTCTCATTTAACTCTGTGCTGCTTTCTGGGCTATTCCTCTATTGGAACTCCACGCTGCTTAATGGACTCTCTGTCTCTCTGAGAACTTTAATTTTTGAGCTTTCTCCTTCTCTCTGATCTCCGTGCTGCTTGATGCACTCTCTCTCTCTCCAAACTTGAAGTTGCTTTATGTCTCTCCCTCTCTGAACTCCGTGCTGCTTTATGCGCTCTCTATCTCGCACTTTCTCACTCTCCAAACTCTGCACTGCTTTATGGGTTTTCTCTCTCTTGGAACTCTGCATTGCCGTACGGGCTCTCCCTCGCTCCGAACCCCATGCTGCTTTATGTGCTCTCTGGGTGTGATTTTCCAACTGTGCTCGACCCAAGACTGGAAAAGCCCGCCCAAGGTCAACGGACCTTTGCATGGTGTCCGCCGCGCCCACCCCCCCCCCCCCCCCCGATTCCCGTGGCGGACAGGACAGGAAATGTCTGCCCTCTAGCTCTCTCTCACTCTCCAAACTCTGCACTGCTCTATGGGTCTTCTCTCTCTCACTCAACTCTAAAGTTTATTTATTAGTCACAAGTAAGGCTTACATTAACACTGCAATGAAGTTACTGTGAAATTCCCCTAGTCACCACACTATGGCGCCTGTCCGTATCAATGCACCTAACCAGCACGTCTTTCAGACTGTGGGAGGAAACCGGAGCACCCGAAGGAAACCCACGCAGAACATGCAAACTCCACACAGACACTGACCCAAGCCAGGAATGGAACCCGGGTCCCTGGCGCTGTGAGGCAGCAGTGCTAACCACTGTGACACCGTGTGCTGCTGTTGGTTCTCTCTGAACTCCATGGCACTTTATATGCTCTCTCTCTCCAAACTCCATCCTCTCTGAACACAATGCTGCTTTTTGAGCTCCCACGCTCTCTCTCAACTCTTTTTTTGATTCGATTTGATTATTGTCACATGTATTGGGATACAGTGAAAAGTATTGTTTCTTGCGTGCTATACAAACAAAGCATACTGTTCATAGAGAAGGAAAGAAGAGAGTGGAGAATGTAGTGTTAAGGTCATAGCTAGGGTGTAGAGAAAGATCAACTTAATGTGTGGTAGGTTCTGGGCTGCTTTTTGCACTCGCTCTGGTCTCCACTCTGTTTTATGGGATCCTTATCTTTCCGAACACCATGCTGATTTATGGGCTCTCCCTCCAAACTCCACACGGCTTTATGGGCTCCCTCCCGCTCTCTGAAATCTGCGCTGCTTCATGGGACTGTGTTCTCTCTGTGTCACCACACTGCTTCATGTGCTCTTCTCTCTTTGAACTCTGGGGTGCGTTGTGCACTCTCTCTCAACGTTGCCCTGCTTTATTAGATTCCTTTCTCCGAATGCTGTAAGGGATCTCTCTCTTTCTCTGAACTCTGTGCTGCTTTGGGGGCTCTCCTTTGTAATGTCCACACTGCTCTATGTGCTGGCTCTCTCCCTGATCTCTGTGCTGCATCATGGGCTCTCCCTGATCTCTGTGCTGCATCATGGGCTCTCCCTGATCTCTGTGCTGCTTCATGGGCTCTCCCTGATCTCTGTGCTGCTTCATGGGCTCTCCCTGATCTCTGTGCTGCTTCATGGGCTCTCCCTGATCTCTGTGCTTCTTTGTGGCTCTATGTCTGTTTGAACTCCACATTACTTTTTGGGCTCTGTTTCTCTCTGAACTCCACACTATTTTTTGGGTTCTTTCTCTCTCGGACCTCTGTGCTGCTTTCGGAGCTCTTTGTCTCCATACTCTGTGCTGCTTTCTGAACTCTCACCAACCTCTGTGCTGCTTTATGGGCTTTCTCTCTCTGAACTCCAAGCTGTTCTACGGATTCCCATACGGACTTCCTTAACTTATTGTTAAGTAATTGGATGTTATTAAAATGAATGTAATTTTTTCCACAAGTAAAATCAAACTGCCATGTATTTTGTAAACCATGTCTGGGCAGCAACTAATAAAGAAAGAAAAGGAAAGAATAGGGAATAGGGTGTTCTTTGCAATTGATGCAATTAGTAGTGAGAGCGCTGTTAGTCAGGAAGCTGTTTAGATATAGATGAGGTGTTGAAGAAGCAGCAGCATGAGAGAGGAAGAATCAGCCATCCCCAGGAACCAGATCATCTTGAGATTAGGGGCTGAAGGCAGTAGAAGAGTATGAGAGAGGCAGCCATTCTCAGGAAAGAGCTCAACTAGAAAAACACCAATTTGGGCAAAGGATCGTTTTCTTTGCTGATCCGAAGACTATTCCCAAGTCCTGATCACTAAAGCTGTATGGTGTGGTAATCACTGGCTAGATTTGCCCATTAGGTGTATAGTTGTTGTTTGGGTAGCAGGGTCTCAGCAGAGTTTAGGATTATGGGGGAAAAAGATACTTTAGGGTTTTCAGTCTTTGATGGACTAAGTGCTTGCTGTTAATTAACTGCAGTACGAGATTGTTCTTTGTAGTGTTTTATTATCTGTCTACTACTTTAAATAAATACTCTCTAATCTGTTGTTTAACAAAAGAGAAGTCTGAATTCTCACTGTTTCCACAAACATTTCTCACTAATATCCAAAAAACAATACACCTTGGGAAACCAGTTTTTCAGGTTGGAACACTCTCGCACATAACATCAGCGAGGTTTCATAACACTTATACAGTATCTTATTATGACAGTTGTAGTTGGAATACCTTATAAACTTACTTGTTAAAAGCTTCCTGACTCCATAACATGCTTCCCTCATGGTTCACAGACTCACTAACGTGATGTGGTTCACATAAGCTTCATTAACCCACTCACCTCGCTGAAAACGTCAAACTCAGTTACATTCAAACTTGAGACAGACATTGATAAGGAGGGCCTGACGTCAGTTCAGGTGTCCATTGGGTCATGACCCTCTATGTTTACCGCGCTGGTCAAAATAGTGGCAGGCTGAAATTCGAATTTACGGTACCTGTCCTCCATTTGCAGCTATCCAACTGCCTTTGCCCTCCCAGGTCGGGACAGGAAAATGTTTCAGTTATAGAACCCGTGTTAGATCCATGGAACTACCCCACATGAATTTATACCTTCCTACATATCAAATGTACCTCACTGGCTGTAAAGTAGTCAGCACGGATTCGTGAAGGGCAAGTCGTGCCTCACAAATTTGATTGAATTTTTTGAGGAGGTAACTAAGTGTGTTGATGAAGGTAGGGCAGTTGATGTCATATACATGGATTTTAGTAAGGCGTTTGATAAGGTCCCCCATGGTCGGCTTATGATGAAAGTGAGGAGGTGTGGGATAGAGGGAAAGTTGGCCGATTGGATAGGTAACTGGCTGTCTGATCGAAGACAGAGGGTGGTGGTGGATGGAAAATTTTCAGACTGGAGGCAGGTTCCTAGCGGAGTGCCACAGGGATCAGTGCTTGGTCCTCTGCTCTTTGTGATTTTTATTAATGACTTAGAGAAGGGAGCTGAAGGGTGGATCAGTAAATTTGCTGATGACACCAAAATTGGTGGAGTAGTGAATGAGGTGGAGGGCTGTTGTAGGCTGCAAAGAGACATAGATAGGATGCAAAGCTGGGCTGAAAAATGGCAAATGGAGTTTAACCCTGATAAATGTGAGGTGATTCATTTTGGTAGGACTAATTTAAATGTGGATTACAGGGTCAAAGGTAGGGTTCTGAAGACTGTGGAGGAACAGAGAGATCTTGGGGTCCATATCCACAGATCTCTAAAGGTTGCCACTCAAGTGGATAGAGCTGTGAAGAAGGCCTATAGTGTGTTAGCTTTTATTAACAGGGGGTTGGAGTTTAAGAGCTGTGGGGTTATGCTGCAACTGTACAGGACCTTGGTGAGACCACATTTGGAATATTGTGTGCAGTTCTGGTCACCTCACTATAAGAAGGATGTGGAAGCGCTGGAAAGAGTGCAGAGGAGATTTACCAGGATGCTGCCTGGTTTGGAGGGTAGGTCTTATGAGGAAAGGTTGAGGGAGCTCGGGCTGTTCTCTCTGGAGCGGAGGAGGCTGAGGGGAGACTTAATAGAGGTTTATAAAATGATGAAGGGAATAGAGTGAACGTTCAAAGACTATTTCCTTGTGTGGATGGAGCTATTACAAGGGGGCATAACTATAGGGTTCGTGGTGGGAGATATAAGAAGGATATCAGTGGTAGGCTCTTTACGCAGAGAGTGGTTGGGGTGTGGAATGGACTGCCTGCAGTGATAGTGGAGTCAGACACTTTAGGAACATTTAAGCGGTTATTGGATAGGCACATGGAGCACACCAGGATGATAGGGAGTGGGATAGCTTGATCTTGGTTTCAGATAAAGCTCGGCACAACATCGTGGGCCGAAGGGTTCTGTGCTGTACTGTTCTATGTTCTAAGCGCTTTTGGAGATTTATATTTTTAAAAGGCGCCGTACAAATGCAAGCTTTTCTTACTTCAGAAGGTGAAAGGACAAAAAAGATAACTTCTGGAAAATGAAACTTGCTTTAAAGAGAAAAGATTGCTCCATATGTGCAAAAGCGATGTATCTAAATATCGATGTTCAATTTACCATATGTTGGCAATAACATCTAAGCACATTGTTTCCATTAACTGTATATTTTCAATAATGTTGGCTGTGTTTTTTTCTCCAGTACTCCAATCTGTGTAACATCTTTGGCTAAATGCATTGAATGTTGCAGGAAAAATGAAGTCCAGAGCACACCATAAAATAAATATACTTTATTCTTTTGCCAGGAAACTTGATGGAAAAGGTAACAGTATATGAACATAGAAAGCATTGTTAAACAATCTCAATGTACAAACTGAGCCAGTGGAAGTACAGAGCAGTCCTAATGCTAGAAAACAACATCCCACTAGTGTTTCAGACACTACAAGAATGATTCAATAAACTCAAATTACTGTACTCAAGAACAAATCTACCATAGAACACGCTTCTGCAGAGAAATATAATGTGTGTCAGCCACCAGATGAAATTTACTTACTGGCTCATGTACAAGCAAATAAAATAACAAAATAACACTGAGGAGTGTTGTGCCTTGGAGGCTATCATCACTGCAAACAACATGCAGCACTTTACTTTATCTCTTGATATGTTGCTGAACATGAAATAAATCTGCCCAGCTGAAATAATTAAACAAACATTTTTACTAGCTTTGCCCACTGGTACAAAACCAAGAGGCAATGGGTGAACCCTACCGCAAAAAAAATTATGTTCTGACTAACTGTATGCAGAGAGTTGCTTTTATTTTTAAAAAAATCTGTTACTTAAGTGCTTGTGAATTGTAAACATTCATACAAACAACATGGTGGTGTAGGCAAACTGCCAGTGGGAAACCATTACGACCAGCACAAAGTGCTCGTATTTAAAAAAAAATTAAATATCAAACTTTGTTTTTTTTTCATTGCAAAAGGAAGTGGAAATATGTCCTTGTTTATTTAACAAAATTGAATGCTGGTGGACTGAGGATAAAATCCCAAACCTTCAGACTCTTTTTGACTAAAAAAAATGCAAGAAAATACAACAGTAACATTGAGAATAATAATGAACGTTCCATATTGTCTAAACCAGAGAATCCTGTGACCATAACTCACCTGATTTATGTACTTAGGCTTTGTTCCATAACTTGATGCATGTATTTAGACATGATATGCAAGGCAATGAGAAAGCACCAGAAACTCCAGCATAGAAATTTAGAATACATTGAGGAGTAACGCTGCAAAATAAAGTAATAATCAGAGTTCTACATCATTTTCCACAGCTTCTTCCCAGCATGCAATAGTGGACACACAAATGGGCTTGGCCAGGCATCAGTCTTTGAACTGACTGCGTACAATCCAGGAGGGCAGAATCTGACCAGCACAGTTCATGACTCTGTATTTTCATACTCCAATGTCCATTAGGCCAAGAGCTAGAGGGGTTTAAATGTTGAATATACACTTATCAACCTGGTCCTTCAGGCCCCGATGTTTCAGAACAAAGTAAAGAGAGAAGAAACTATCACATTTGGGAATGGTTGTGGTCTCTGCAGCGCCATTTACTCTGTGTTTGGTACCTGGCTGTTTGGTCCATTGGCTGCAGAGCTGGGAGACAGACTGGGACTGGAAGATGCTTCTAGTGCTTGACTGCTGCTGGCATTACTTTCTGTGCTTGTGTTTGCTGTGGGTGCAAGGGGATCATGCCCTTCTGAGTTTTCCAGCATTTCTTGAATAAGGGGTGGCATTGATCCAGGGATCTCCAACTTAAGTGTGATGACTCGTTCTGCACCTGAATGTGGAGAGAGACATCTTCTTAGTTAATGTTCTTTGTTACTTTGTCTCAATACTGTATTTAAAAGTTTAAAGTTTATTAGTGTCATAAGTAGGCTTGCGTTAACACTGCAATGAAGTTACTGTAAAAAAACCCTAGTCGCCACACTCTGGCACTTGTTCGGGTACACAGGGAGAATTTGGCATAGCCAATGCACCTAACCAGCATGTCTTTCGGACTTTGGGAATCAAGGAAACCGGAGCACCCGGAGGAAACCCATGCAGACACAGGGAGAACGTGCAGATTCTGCCCAGACAGTGACCCAAGTCAGGAATTGAACCCGGGTTCCTGGCGCTGTGAGACAGCAGTGCTAACTACTCTGCCACCGTGGTGTATGTGCATAACTTTACTTCCAAACAATTGCAGACCACCTTTTCAAAAATCTCTATTAAATCTTAACCCTTAGTCGATCCAGTGAAAATAGTTTCAATTTCACAAGTTGGTCATTTTTGTATAATGGAGTACCCAGAGATGCACACAGTGCTCTAACTGACCAGTTAGGTTAAATATTTATCATTAAAACATGTTTGCCATGCTACAAAACAGTACCATCCTCAGATACTGCCATACAAACCTCAGGGCCCATCAAATCAGATGAGGATGAAGACATTCCAAAGAGGAAGCATCTTCAATCTTCGTCTTATATTCAAAAACTTGTCAGGAAAATGTGAAGTTCTGCTCTTGAGGTAGGAAGAATAAAGGAGCTGAATATTATTTAAATGGAGAAAGACTGCAGAAAGTTGCAGCACCAAGGGATTTGAGAACCCCCGTGCATAAATCACAAAAAACTAGCATGCAACTTCAGCAGGTAATAGGGAAGGCAAATGGAATGTTGGTCTTTATTTCAAAGGGAATGGAGTATAAAAGTAGGGAAGTCTTGTTTAAACTATACAAGGAATACAGTGAACAGTTTGATATCTCTATCTAAGGAAAGATATACTGTCATTGGAGGCAGAGAAGGTTCACTGGGTGGGATTTTATGGCCTCATTCGTCCTGTAACTGTAAAATCCAGCCCAAGGTCAATGGACCTTTCCATTGTCCACCTCCCACCCGCTCCAATTCCCACGGCGGGCGGGATGGTAACATTCCAGCTAGGTTGATCACTGGAATGGAGGGATTTTCTGATGAGGAGAGGTTGAGTATGTTGGGATTGTATTCATTGGAGTTTAGAAGAATGAGAGGCAACTTTGTTGAGACATAGGATTCTCAGGGGGTTTGGTAAGATAGCAGTTGTTTCCTCTTGTGGGAGAGTCTAGGACCAGCGAGCATAATCTCAAAGTGAGGGGCCGTTCATTTAAGACAGAAATGGGGAGTAATTTCTTCTCTCAGAGGGTAGAGAATCTGTGGAATCAGAGAGTTATAGAGGCTGGATTGTTAAGTATATTCAAGGCTGAGATAGCAGATTTTTAATCAGTAAGCGAATCAAGGGATCAAAGGTTATGGGGATAAGGCGGGAAATTATTATATCAGATCAGTCCTGATCTTATTGAATGGTGGAGTAGACTTGATGGGCCAAATGGCCTATTTCTGCTCCTACGTCTTATGGTCTTATGGCTATTGCACTGATTAATGGAGGAGCTTTTATGCCACCTGGAAGGGCTGAACAATTTTCAATAACCATACAAAGCAAACTGGGAAAGTGGCTAGTGCACCTTTACCGCATTCTTCCTGAGACCACCTCCTCCTTACATTCAGCTAACTATCTTCGTGAATCTGCATCAAACTAAGTCACATTAAAAATGCAGGGATTAACAATAATCCCTTTTGTAAGGTAGATAACATTTCAAACGTTCTACGACTTTTGGACATAAGATAAACCGATGTATGAGACAGAGACACTGGGAAGAGCTCATGACATTCTGAAAGCAGGAATCTTTAACTTTGAAATGGCCAGAATAAGCTCCAACAGGACAGAACCAAAATGGCATCATATCAGTAAACCTCTAAACTCCAGTCTTTAAAAAAGGAATTGCTGGAAAGTGCACTATTCTAAATGAGGCTGTTGGAGGTGGACTACAGATTGGAGGAAGTGTTAAGACAGTAGAGAGGAATTTGGTCTGAGTACTTTAAATGCTCATAAAATGTTACCAGCAATAACTTCTACCATATAATGTCTTAACAATGCTGGGGCATTGTTACCTCATGCCAAAAGCAGCACAGGAACTGGAATCGCTTATTTAGTCACAGTCATCTCCATTAACTCATCTTTTTAATTGTCTACCTTTTCTCTAAATCCTTAATACCCACATTTCCCAAATATTCATCTTCCTTTTGTGCATTGCAATGAATTTCATCGTCTGTGGCTTTTTGGAGGTTGCTTATTCCACACTGGCATCCAAAACTTTTTCCTGAATTCACTTTTAACTGGTTTAGTTTGAAATCTAATGATTTTGTCTCCTTGCTGTGCATTCTTTCCTGTCAATTCCCTTCAAGACTGCAAACAAACAGATCTGCTTGTAGCCACCTCCACTGTCTCATTGTACCTCAGTCTTTTGATCAGAAACATCGCCCTGGTGAATCACCACTGAATTCTCTTCAAGGGCAGGACATCTTCCTAAGATGAGGTGATCGAAACTGAATGCACATTGCAAATCCAACTGTGTTATCTCAAGTAATTACCCTCAATAAAACAAAAAGAACAATCTGATAAAAGTACCACCATAACTTTAAAGGAACGAACCAGTACAGAGGAAGATATCCACATTTAAATGATCTTGTTGTGGTACCTTTTGCACTGATGCTACGCAAATCTGTGATTTTCATTAATATCTTTGGGAACATATGGGGTTTATTGGGTCTTCTTTTCCGTATATAAATCTTTAAAGCTTCCAAAAGTGGTTCCTGCAATTTGTCCACTTTTTCTGCATCTTCCAGATCTTGGCGGTCTGCAAAGAAATGAATTTTAACAGGAGATATTAGGCATTCTGTAGACTTGAAGACCAAATCACCTCGTGATTGATTTTGCACATAACTACTCTACAACCCTTTAACACATCTTGCTTCGGATGGGGGGAGGGGTTGGATCAACTGATGACACATCAGCAGATTTCAATATGCAGCTGGGAAACAGCAACAATGGGGTTCATTTATATAAAAGACCAAATGGACTTTTTAAAGCTGCAGCTACTGTATAATTTCAATTTCAAAGCAGATCATCTCTCAGTCAATGAAGTGTAGCAAGTACTTAGAGAACTTTTTTAAAAGTTCAACCTCAGGGCTTTATTTTTCAAAGCTAAAGATCACTGGACACATAAATCTCAGTCAAAAACATGACCAGAGAGATTCCCAGCACAGTTTTCCACTGTTCTGATTGCATTATGGCATTTTCTCCATTGGGAAAAGTACCGTAATGCATGTTAGTGCTTACACAATGGTGGTCAATGGAATAATCAACTTATCGTTACAGGATGGAGCCCTATAATAAATCATTGCAGTAAAAAAACATCCAACTTACAACATAGCATCTCAACATTGAAACTGAAAGAATAATGTTTTTGTATTTTTAAATCTGTCAATTGAAAAATTCTAGGAGCAGGTGACTGCTTTCCTTTTGGTTCATTACTTGGGTCTGGGGAACCCAATGGGTTCACAAGTGCTCTGAGGTGCTGTGAACCACATTTTCTATCAAAATGGTACTCCATGAAAATAGCTGGGAGTCTAAAAATGGCCACCTCTGCAGTGGAGTAGACAAGGGTGAGATTGCTGAGTACGGGCTTGATACCCACACCCTTTTCCCAGGGCCATTAAATTCCCATCTGCCACCATTATATCCCCCATCTCAGCCTCGGTTCCGACATGGATGGGGGGCACGTAATATTTATCCTGATAGCTTTTACAACAATCCCCTGACTGATATTAGTCTTTTATTCCACTTGATGGCTTCTAAGATGGCTGATAGGTTCAGTGCTCCATCCAAAGACTCTGCCACATGCGAGACATAGTTCTCAGAAGGCTGGATAGATGAGATGTTGACAGGTTTGTTTGCCTACTCGACTTCAGCTTTGTATGTGCCCGATGGTGCCTTCCCAAATGAACCTTCTCCAGTGAAAGGGATTGAACCCTTCAGCGATGCTTTGAGGATATCCCTCAAGCATTTCCGCTGTCTTCCTGTGTGTCTCCTGTCCGGTCCAAGCTCCGAATAGAGTTGTTGGTTTGGGAGTCTTATGCCACGCACGTCAATGACATGTCCCGCCCAGCAGAGCTGGGTTTGAGTGATTAAAGGTTTAAATACTGGGCTTGTTGTCTTGGGAAAGGACACTGCTGTCAGACCATCTTTCTTGCCACCTGATTTGGAAGATTTTTTAATGGCACCGCTGATGGCTCTTCCCCAGTACTCTGAGATACCTGCTATAGGTTGTCCAAGTCTCTGAAGCAGACGGGAACACAGGGATCGCTGCTGCCCAGTAAACCATGGCCTTAGACTCAGATTTGAGATCCAGCTTCTCAAATACTCTTTCCTCAGTCAGCTGGAGACTGGCACATTGGGGGCGATGGTGAGTTGTATCGACGATGTCTGCCTTCATCAAGAGGAAGCTCCCAAGGTGGGAACGATGATCCAAATTTCCCAGGATTTCAGCATTGATCCAAATTGATGGAGGAGGTATTATCCTGTGACAGCTGGTTGGAAGAGGGCCTTAGTTTTCTGGGTGTTTATTTTCAAGATCCCTTTTCACAATGCTTCAGAGAAGGGATGGACCATGACCTGGAGCTCAGTTTCTAAGTGAGCTGGCACACACCATCACTATCTGCAAACTGGAGCTGAATGATTGTGATTGGAGGGTTATTGTTTTGCGATTGAAGATGGGGTAGGTGGGCAGATTCCTATCAGTTCCGTCAAATATCTCCACGTCTTTGGGAACAGTTGTGACAATTATTTATCCTTCAATTAACATCACAGAAACAGATGATCTGCTCCTATCACATGGCTATTTGTGGGAGTTGGTGGGCACAAACAGGCTACGCTACACCAGTGACTATACTTCCACAGTAGGTTAGCGGCTGTGTAGTGTTCTGGGACCACCCTGCAGAAATGGAGGGGAGGGCGGGGGATTTTGAGCCCGCTCTCTCCGTCTGCAGGAATGGCGGCGTGTGCTCAATTTCAGAGGGCGCGATTCACGCTGACGAGTTTGAGTTCCGATCTTCTCGGCCTCTCACTTGTGGAGTGGTGTAAAACACACTGCGGGACTGTGGAAAGCTCATTTAAATACATTGGCATGTCATTAGCGAGCACGCTCTCTCTGGGACTTCCCCCTCACCCAATATTCGGTGGGCGCCATTTACAACAGGTTCACCTCGATGTGAACCTATCATGGGGGTCCCCCAGGGTCGTAAGGAGAATATAGCCCCCTAGGAGAGGGAGACATGCCCAGACGGTGGTCTGGCAATGCCCCCCGGCACTGCCCCTTGCAAAGGTTGAACTGCCAGGTTGGTGCTTGGCACTACCAACTTGTCCAAGGAGCGAGCCCCAGTGGAAGCCTCATGGGATGGGGGGAGGGAGTTCATTTAGATGAGGTGGGGGCTGGAAGCAGAGGATGCCAGCGATGACGGTTGGGGGGGGAATGGGCGGGGGACGGTGGAGGTGGGCAGGTGCCGACGATCATAGCGGGGTGGGGCCAATGATTGTGGGGGGAGGGGTGGGGTGGGGTGTATCGGGGTGCAGACAGAAGCCCCTGAGAGCTTTGTGGTGGGCTAGGGGGAGTTTTACTCAGGTTATGATCGGGGCGCTGTTTAAGGATGGCGCCCCGATCCCTGTGCAGCCGGGTTTTGCCAATGTGTTGAGGCAATTCCCTCCCGGTGTGAAACACGCCCACTTGGGTTTTTGGCAGAGTGTTGTTACATCTGTAGAAAAACTGGAGAGAAGTATGTCGATTTTCCCGCCAGAAACAACATTCTGCCATTCTTTGTGAAAGATGTTGCCCGCAAATTCTGTTTTCAGGAATCTCCATTTCAGACTTTGGGAGTAAGCAACTCTGCCAGGAGGTGGCAGCATTAGAGCACTAATGGACTGGAGGCTCCAGGCTGAAATGTTAACTGTGTGGCACTGAGACTGACACTGCTTCCCAGGGGGAGCGAGACACTGCTTGCTGGGCCTTACCCCACCCGTGTGGTGTTACACTAGTACAGGGCAGGTACAGGTACACATCCCTGTGTGTGCTAGGAGGCTTTGAATTGATTCAATCTTGACGTCACACAGCTCAACCAGCTGATGTGACGTCAAGGATTCCAAATTTGGACTGTACAGCTCAAATCTCAACACTTGCTCATTACAAACATTCCTTAAAGGGCTAGGCACCAAAGTGGAAGTCAGGCAGCATTTGCCAACTTTTCCTATTCCAAAGTATATCTGGGAGTACTCTGGAGTGTTTCCGGAGGTTAAGCTCCTGGATCTGGTAAGGAGGGTTGCTGCATTCCCACAGGGGTAGCAGAGGATTTGTCCACATAAAGAGTGCAGCAGTGTGCTACCTCTGAGTCTGCTGCACCGCAGAGAGATTGGGGTCGAGGCTGCAGAAAGGGCAACCTCTACGAGATGCCTCCTGCCAAGCCGGAGCTGGACTCCTCAATGCTCCTTTACAATGTCAGCCAATACATCCACCACATTGATGGCCATGACAATCAGCACTCTCCTGTACGCTGTCCCAGTCATCTCCAGGGTGCTCTGCAGCCCTCCATTCAGCTGGCAAATGTGCCATCTTTTACCCCTGGCCCACTTGTACCCGTGTGACTCACCACGTGCTGATCCCAACCCAATGCTCGCCTCCAAGGCGGGTGTAGTGTCAGTTTGGGAGCTGGTGGCCATGGGTGTCAGGGCAGCGATGGGGCCTCCCCATCAATGCTGTGCTGTGGCTCTCTCTTCCCGTTCTGGGGCTGCTGTGGCCGAACATGTGGTAGTCCTGAGTGTTTGAAAGCAGGGACTCAGAAAGGGGAAGGTCTGGCTGAGGGAGGTGAGGTGGAACGGAAGAGGCCTACAGTCACTCCACCTGCAGTTTGCTCATCACGTCAGAGAGCAGCATGAGGGTGAACTGGGGGTTGCGATGGGGGATAAGACATGAATGTGCCATTGGTCCATTGGTGCGGACCTCTGTAAGCCTCAGCCTTGCCCCCCCCAATGGCTCTACACTGCTCCATTCTAAAACATCATGTCCTGCAAGAGATGGGTCACAATGTCAGTGATTGTGTTGCACTGTGTTAGGATGGTATGCCTTCACCAGTTGATAGCTGGAGGTACATGGTGGCAGTGAGAGGTGGTTATGAGCCTGGTAGAATTGATAGGTGTGTGAGAGTGAGGGGTAGTATTTGAATATCGGGCCTGACTGTTATGAGCTGGTGCTAGGTGAGTGATGGAGGTAATGGTGCATTCGGCAACAAACAAAACTGCTGGTGTGGTGCGGAGGGAATGCTATGTGAAGATGCATTCACTGACCTTGTTCACCCGTGTGAGGTTCTAAGACTTTCTCTGGCACAGCTGCCAGGTTTTGGGTCCAAAATCTGGGAATTGACCTTCCTGGCCACCTGCTCCCACTCCTTTCACCAGCACCCCCGGAAAATAATGGTGTCTCTCCTATAACCCAGTCTGCAGCATTGTAACTATCAGTCTGGAACCCTCTCTCTGCCCTGATGTTCACTTTTCTAATGGCTTAAGTTGCAGCACTTTTCTTTAGGGCAGCTTTCTGTTAAAAAGGACAGTCTCCCTTTAAAAAAGAGAAGGCTGATGGCACTACATGATTTCCAAACATTGATTCATGGATGCATTGCTGAATGAAAAGGCTGCAGGCAGTGTTTAGTTAAGGAGAGCCCTTAAGGAGCCACTTGAACAATGTTACAAGCATTCAGACGATTCAGGTACACCAAATGTTACTCATGACAGTAAGAGAATTTCCACAGAGGTTATGAGCAAAGGTTTGCAACTTTGACATTAACCTATCTTTTCTCTTTTCAATTGGGCCTGCTGTGCATTTCAAACATTACCTCCAAAGGTGTGCGGGTCAGGCGGATTGGCCATGATAAATTGACCCTTACTGTCAGGGGGATTAGCTAGGGTAAATACGTGGGGTTACGGGGATAGGGCCTGGGTGGGATTGTGGTCGGTGCAGACTCGATGGGCTAAACGGCCTCCTTCTGCTCTGTCGGGATTCTATGATTCTATGGTGATGCTGAGCACTCGGCGTTGGTCATGCCCATGAAGGAGGTGGCTGAATTTTTACTTTGTTTATAATAACACTGCCTGACACTTAAATGGGAGAAATGTTAGCTGTTGCTTGCCTGGTGTGGTCTGGCACGGGTTGTTCTCAGAGGTGTTATGAATGGAATTGGACATGGAGAATTTCTCAGTTGAAGGCCCCACTCCTGATCTCGGTCAATAGCATATTATTTACACTTTGCCAGGAATGTTAACCTCAGCCAGCCAGAAGCAAGTGACAAGTTTCTTTCCCCTCCCCTGGTGTTTCTATTACACTGGAAGTTCGTGTCATGCTGAGGAAATTCGAGATCATTGGTGTGAGCAGATTCACAACTTCATTTGCTACACTGCTAACGCCATACTTACAGCCGAGTTCAAATCCCCTTTCCCTGTAATACTCCAGTAGATTCACACTATCCATTTGCCTTATTGAAAAAATGACAATTGCTAAACCTCTCGACCCTTTTGCACATCAGTAATTGCAATGCAGGCGCAGCATTTATCGAGTATGAAACAGTTTGAGAAGGTGCAACATCTTCTGAAGAAGTCAACAGACCTACCCCCACAGATCAGACAGATAGCACTAAGAAGGCCCGTCTCGGTGTCATCCATTTCAAGTGGCAGGAGTTGGTTGGCAAAGGTAAAGACGAGGTCAGTGAGAGGGCCAAAACCCGCATTGTGCATCTGAATCCTGTTCAAGGTAAGGCCATCGGAGAAGGTCATTGTGTCTTGCTCAGGTGTGTATCGGGTGCAGATTCGCAGAATCTGTTGGTGCAAAATTTAAAAATGGATTATTTTTCTTAACACATATTCATAATACTTCTTAAAACAACATACTGTTAGAGAAAAGATAAAAACTAAATGAGAAGTTTTGTATGCAAGCTTTGTTTTTTAAAAAAATGAATCTCACTTAAATTGATAGATAGAAAATAGTTATGTAACTTGGACAGGAAAAAGAACAGGTGATAACTTATTTATGTCTAGTTACATAACAATTGTAACTGCACTTTAAATATAATTCATTGTAGAAAGAATACTGGGATATATCCGCAGGGTAAGTAAGGACTTGTGTAAGACCTGTTAGGGTAGATGTCCATCTATGGGTGTCCACTGGGCCATTGTTGGAGGAATGGTTGGCATGACATTGAATGCTGATACCTTGCCAGTAACCAGTATATTTGGGCTAGAGTACTCAAGAATAGTAGATGCCACCTGCACAGTAGATCTGCTTCATTTTCTGACAACAGGCATCCAGGGAGTGAAACAATTGTCTGCCCTCAATCCCAAAGAGAAAGCCCCTTGTCCCAGATGGTACTGGCACGTGGATCTCATTGTAACATTCTTCAGCTCTTGTACCTGGCTGCCTCACAATCAGAAGACTATGAGAGAGACTGACCAGTTTTCCACCAACTTTCTTGGGCTTCAAATCATAATGGTGCATGGATTGTTACAAAATAAAGCGACTATTCCTAAGTATGTTTCTGTAACAATGGGAAACGACACAATAATGGAGTGAGACCCATTCTTGTAATAAAAGGTCGCAGATCAGTGCCTGTATGGCAATAATAGTGCTGTTAATATTTACCGTAACTTTAGGGAAATATGTCACATACTAGTAGTGCAGTACTTCCTCATGTTGCCAGATGGGGTAATGGAAAGTAGTTGACTTGTTACACAAGCTATTTGGCTCTGTTTGATGCATCAGTGCACTGCTGGTTCTGAGATTTGGCAGACATCCTCTCTGGTTGCTTGAAAAGGATCAGTTGGGTAAACACTGGTTGCCTTGAATGCTACTGGGAAAGCCGACCCTGTCTAAAAGATGTTTGGAAGGCCCAGTTCCAGAAACCTTCTAATTCTGTCACTGACTCTTTCAGTCATCATCCAAGGCTGATCCTTCTGAAATCACAGTAAGTGTACCTTGGCCTGCCAGCGATTAGGTAAAGACAAGTAGGGTATGGACATCTAAAATAAAAATGCACCTCCCTCACATAGCTCTTCTGATACTCATACAGAACCAGTAAATGCAATGGAAAAGTTAGCAGAACACACGGGGAAAACTACTGTTATTCAGAACAACCAATCCACAAAGGTAATATATTGCTGTGAAACATTTTGAGTTGTTAACTGGTTGACAGGTAAGAGATTGCAATTACAGATTGCCCCAGGATTGCAAATGAACATGAAGTTAGGAAGTACAGTATACTGTAGATGGGAGCAAAAGTTATAATGGCATGCATATATATATGGGTTAAACGTGTGCATGCGATTGTGGAAGATGCAGCACAATGTGGGGAAATGCAGATGTCCATTTTTAATCCATGAAAGACAGATCATAGAATCCCTTAAGTGCAGGAGGCCATTTGGCCCATCGAGCCTGCACCAACAACAATCCCACTCAGGCTCTATCTCCGTAACCCCATATATTCATCCTGCTAATCCCCCTGACACTAATTTAGCATGGCCAATCCACCTAACACGCACATCGTTGGATCAAAGTATTTTCCAACAGGTGAGAGATTGGGAAGTCGAGAGGAGCAAAGGGATTTTGGTGTCCATGCACATGAGTCACTAAAAGATAATGACTGCATAGGTACAACAAATAATCAACATGGCGAATGGGATGTTGACCTTGACGTCAAGGGGGTTGGAATACAACTGTGAGGAAGTGGTGCTTCAGCTGTACAAAACCTCAGGTAGACCCCATATGAAGCACTGGATTCATTTTGCTTGCTGCACTTCCGGAAGGACACATTGGCCTTGGAGAGGCAGATTCGCCAGCATGAAACAGGGTTATATTACAAGGCCCATTGAATGAACGTGGTGGAGTCGAGTTTCTACTGTGAATGCAGTGACTGTTTCCACTGCAAAGTATCCCAATCGGAAAACGGATCTTTTTCACCCGCCATTCTCCACTCAAACTCTTTGGCGTAGCACCAGATGCAAAATATGCCACAAACTAGCTGCAATCTGGCTGCATTTTAAAATCTCTTTTTTTAAAAACGCATTAAAATATTCAACCATGGTAACATGGTGCAGTTTGATGAATACTGCCTTACTGCAAAAATAACCATTTGAAATTCGTATCAACTACCAGCTGTGAGTCAGCTGATTTTAAATCACCAAAGATGAGTTAGAAAGTACACAACACTATTTTCTGGTTAGATTGGGGTACGGTAGCCAATTCCCTAGTAAACTGAAAAGGAATTAAAACCTTTCCAGATGTGTCTTCCGGTGTCCTTGTGCCCAGAAATTCCATCTTAATTTCTGGAGTCTCCCCAAAGGCCTGCAAACAAGCCCAATTAATGGGAACTCTAATGATGATTAATTCATTCTGAAGTTGTGTCCAGTTTTACAGGAAGAGCCAATTTTTGGCACAATATTTATAAAGCGACCGCACTGCTGAGTAGCACTGAAGAGAATTTGATCCGATAATTCCATGACCTTTTGTGGTGGCTACACCATTATCCGGTGAATTGTGTCAAAGACACCAGCAAAACTGAGTGAAAACTGCAGGCCTGTGTGCATTCGCTTCAGTTTAATAGATTGTGAAGCGGCGGGGCAGGGTGATCTAGATGTAAAGACATTTCCATTTGCAGGTGAGGCAAGGGTCATAAATCTAAAATGGTCAGGAATATAAGTATTTTACCCAAGAACGATTTTGCCAGAGGCG
Organism: Mustelus asterias; assembly: GCF_964213995.1. Classification (NCBI taxonomy): domain Eukaryota; kingdom Metazoa; phylum Chordata; class Chondrichthyes; order Carcharhiniformes; family Triakidae; genus Mustelus; species Mustelus asterias. Next base: position 100,858,247 of record NC_135802.1, on the reverse strand, counting down.
GTTAGAATGTGAACTTATTACCACAGGGCTGAGGTGAATAGCATGGATATGTTCAAGAAAAAGTTAGATAAACACATGAAGGAGAAGGTAATAGAAGGATATGTTGATGGGATTGAATGAAGGGGAGTGGGAGAAGGCGGAAAGGGAACAAAAAACACCACGTGGACCACTTGAGCCAAATGGACTACTTTGGTGCTGTAAACGCCTGGTAATAACGTGTAAGTGAATTATTTCATTGATAAAGGAGTTTGTTAGGATAGATGGAGAGGAACGATGTCTCGTGGTGGGAAAATCAAGAAACTTGAATCAATAGAGTGAGAGGAATTTTACAGCCCCGTAACAGAGGAGGCGGGGCCCTAAAACGCAGAGAGGCATCCAAAACTTGATTGATTCAGCGGGAGTGGAAAATCCCACCAATGGGAGAGGCTGTAAAACCACCCAGTGGTTATTTTGAGAGTGGCTGTTTGAACTGAAATAGTTCTCACAGGAACCAGTGCTGCCTAGTGAGCAACAGAGGGTGGAGAAATTGAAGTTGTTATGCAGATAGGAATAAGGAATGTGTTAACTATTAAGAGAGATGCTCAAACTAAATCAGAAGCTGTTCTTTCAGTGGGCAGATGGCCCATTGTGGACTTGCTCATTTCAATACCTTTCCGCGATTTATTCTCCTGTTTGCCCCAATTCTGGAAGATGGCTAAAAAAACCGACATCTTCACCATTTCACCAAGACTTCTGCTGATCTTCTGACAAAGTTACGGCAGATTAGGAAAGTCACTATGGAAATTCAGCCCTGAGGGTTACATATATGTTGTACTTTTAAGATACACTGATTATGTACTTGATATTTATGTTCGGTATTTCAAAATTAAACGTCATCCTGGGGCAGGATTCTCCAATCATATTCACCCTGCCCCCGCTGTCAGTGGGAACAGGGAATTTGGCACTCAGCCAAAACTTCAGCGGCACCAGAGAGTCCCAGCCGCGAGCGAGGGCGGAGGTTTTCGGTGCTGATCCGTGGACCAACCATTCCAACCATTGTTGGAAAGCCAATTTAATTTCATAATGTTATCCTACACTCAATAAGTTTAAAGGAGAAAACATATTTATGCAGTACTGATTCTAATGGCATTACACAAAGTGACGATTCCACAGGGACAGACAGCACCTGTGTGGCCCTAGTTTCTCAATGGTATCTTTGAGGAAATCCTTGTGGGCTGTGTAGGTAACCGCTAACAGTGTAGTTTGTCCCCCAAGGGAATGGACATAAACCAACCCTACATAAACAAATTTCTCCCCTTAAAGTTGTTAGCTTAGGGCTAATGGAACTCTGTGAAGATTGAGTGTAGAAGAGGCACAAGTTCTGGATTGTGGGGGACCAGGTCCACTTACAGAAATCCTCATTAGACCAGTAGGAGAAGAAACAACACTAAAAGGCCTATCACACAGCTCAACTATATAACACTAAATCATGGGGATTATAGTTACTGATTTCTTCCCCTGTTAAACACCGAATTAATGTGAAGCTATAAATATCAATAATTTATCAGTGCCGCATAAATGTAGGCTGTCCATAGTTCCCAATATATTACAAGTGCTGACATAACCTCATAACCTTTACACCAAGGTAACAGTGGGACTACTCTCTCTCATTGTGAAAATCAATCAATGCACAGCAAAGATTAAGGATGGGCGAATTAAACTCCTTCGTTGAAGCCTGAGCCACATTTCCCCAATAAATTTAAAACTCCGACATCAAGCAGGTAACTTCTGCCACTTTTACACAGGTTCACTGAGTGCTTGAGGGCAGTACTTAGAGCTCTCACTCTTCGTATCAGAGTGTCACTGGATTACAGAGTAACTTCACTGATTCCATTGTTGCAACTTTTAGATCTGCACTCGATATGCGAATGGGACGAGAATCAGGAGTTTACTTTTACTGCCCAAGATATAGTCATATGATAGCGTGACCTGGGAGTCATAAGAATGAAAGCCATTATTGTGTGTACTGAATACTCACATGTGCCCTCACATACATTTCTCCTATCTTCTGGGTGGCAGATTGATAAACACTGCAGTGAGATAAGATCAACTGTAAACTATGCTGCTTAATTTTGCATGTGATACAATAATGAATAAAATTCATTTTTCAGAGAAATTTAGTATAACCCCCACTGTTTCATGCAGTATAAAAAATAACAAAGTAGAGTTGTTAATGTTGTAAATTCAACTTACAGACTATCCATCCCTGAAACTAGTTAGATCTAACATTAGAATGAATGGGTTTGCTGCCTCCCGAACTCCCATTCCAAATTTGCTACAAGCTGCCTGTGCCCAAGATAGATAGAAAGCCAAAGCTGTGATCTCTGATTCTCCCCGGCTCTCTCTGTTTGGATTGTCAAACTTGCTATCACTCTGCTGTGCGAAAAGTCTCTAAAAACTCCATCTCTCTGTGTTCAAGTAAATGGATCTATGCCAACAATATCAGGCTGATTTTAACTGGGTTTTATGGTGTCCCAGTGGTGGGCTTGAAGACAGGGTTGGGGAGGTAGGGGGGTCAGGCAGGTAAAATCCAGCAGGAGGCCTTCCTGCCACCTATCCACCTGCCCCTGACCTGCCTGAAATTTTACAGGAGGGGGCATCAGAAAGCCCATCCACTCTTGGGACGATTGAGGCCCTGAAGTGACCAATTAATGGCTACCTAAGAGCCTCATCCTGACACTGCCTGTGTTTTACCCACTGGGGGAGTCCCACTTCAGGTGGGAAGCAAGGCAGTTTTAGCTGGTGTTGGGCAAGGGGGAGGGAGTGTATGGCAAATGGGAGGGATCCATCCCGAAAGTCATCACCCCACTCCTTAACCCTCCCCCGGCCTCTTGAACTCAGCCTTGCACCCTCTCTCCGACATCCCACCTGGACTTCTCAGCGTACTGGAATTGCCGGGAATCTCAGACGTTGCCAGCACTCCCACTTTACTCTGAGGGAGACTACAGTTAAAGATTGGCCAGCTACTCCCTAAGGCAGGACATCCTCACTGGGTAGAGGCAAAAGTCTTGCCTCAAAGTCATGAATGATGCTGCCACTCTTCTTAGCTGGATGGGGGTGGGGAACCAGGGTGCTCTGTAAAAGCCAGCCCAGGGCCTCACCACCTTTCTCCCCATCCACCATCTGTTATTATGTGGCCGAGGCCCAGACTGAATCAGACAGGGCCTCGTGACTTCATGCAAATTGATGGGGATCGAACCCGGAGTGTCTGCTGTACTTTCAGTTCATTTGATGGAAGAGTCAAAGAACCTCATTCAGGTTGATGCTAAATTTACTTTTGCATGGCCAGGAGCAGAGAGTATTTCTGTCAATGAATATCTTCTCTCATCGAGCTGCAGACAGCAAACAGGATGCAAACACATACAGTACAAAGCGGTTGTTATTAAAAATTATTTTCATTCATAAAAATCCATCCTATTGTGTGATATGAGAATGATTTGCTTTTAAGGAACTCAATCCCGCTGCTTGCACTATATCTTGCTAATTGTTCCTTTAACCGGTGTAATTAACAAGCATTCAAAATAATCATGAACTGTCTTATTTTTACAAAAAATAGCACTTTAAATGGACTCTTGCTGAGCCCATATCCCTCGTAATTGTATACAAAAGTCATGAGAAAACATTATTCATTTTAATACAAAGGCAGTCTATTCCCTTGTCTGCTGACTTCCAATGACTTGAAACATGTGACTTGAACTGAAATGTTTTTTTACAGAAATGTTTTATTTCCAGGCAGCCTGTAGCACGATGATTGTCAACGAGTTTTCGAGGACCTTCAGCGATCAGGAACAGTTTAAATGATTGTTCCCTCCCTTGTGGGTATTAGAGCAGTACTGAAATAAATTGCAAGAAAGGGCAATGTAACTAATTGCAAGCAATGAACTCACAGCCACAATTAATTGTAGTTTAGCCACGGCAAAAGCAGAAATGGAGGTGCCTGATGACTATTACACTGGCATTCACAATGGCAGGGCTGATTGCAGCACTGTTAACCAGGGTGAGATAACCAAACTAGGAAAGGGAACAAGGTACAAAGCGAGAGGCCAGTGGCAAGCTCTCAAAAAGGGAGCTAAATTTTTGTTGGGGATTAGAAAAGGATGAAGAAATGAGGAAGGCGGGTTGTGAGTTTTTGGAAAAAGATAGGTTAGACTAGAACATTGATACAAAGTTATCTGACTTCAAGAGGTCATAGACAGGCCAGTAGACACGTGACAAATGGAATTTAATGCAGAGAAGTGTGAGGTCATACAGTTAGGTAGGAAGAACTAGGAGAGGTAACATGAAATGCAGGATATTATTCTAACAGGGGTGCGGGAACGGAAACACCTCGGAGTATATGTGCACAAATCCCTGAAGGTGGGAGGGCAGGTTAAGAAATCATTGAATAGGTCATCTGGGATCTGGGGATTAACATATAGAGGCACAGGGCTGGCTTTTCATGGAGTCAGGGAGACTCGGCAGAGGAGAGGAAAATGGCAGCTGGAACCTAAATCTGGGATTGCCAAAGCCATTCCCAGCCCCCTACCAACTTTCACTAATACAGGTTGAGTGCATGGGATGGTGCAGGGCATAAGCCCACACTCTACACTCGTGACCAGGCTGATCTCATTGCAGGGACAGGCATCTCCTAGTTCCCTGCAATTTTCATGGAGTCTGGCCAGCTTTCAATGGCCCCTCAGAGATGTCGTAATCATTATCTGGATAAGGAAACCTTTTAAAAGTTCAAAATGTTTTATCAATGCCTCCCGTGCACCTCCACCCATCCCCATGACCATTCATATCCTCCATGCCAACCTATGCTCCACCAACCACCTCCCCATGGTCCCGCATTCCCTCCATGCCAACCTATGGCACTTCCATGCCCATTCATCTTCTAAACATTCTGTACAGAACCATCTGACCCTGTAGTAACAGTAGGATGAGTGGGAAAGCTTTGAAAATCAGTCATTTATCATAACTTTCTACTTTTTTGAAAAAAAACTCCTTTTACTACAGTTACATAGAAGTGTCAATCATCCAGACCCATTAAAGTATCAAAAGCTGAATTTGCAAGCATTTGAAAACCCTTGTGTAAATAAACATCATGCAATTGACAGAACGGATCACAAAAAACAAGTTACAATCAAACAATGTTTCTCCTTGGGTGCAGCTGTTTCAACCGACTAATGGATGCCCAGACTCTCAGCCAAGCTTCACGATGTATCCTGTCAATAGTGCAGTGTTAATTATGATGGGCTATGCAATGAGTCTTGATTTGAAAACTGTGGGAGAATAAAGAGGACCACCATTTCGGGTGGCACATTTGGAATTCAAGTACCAAGGGAGTAGCACAGTCCATATGATTAAAATAGAGATGTGGATGGGGTTTTAATAATCAGTAAAATTGGAGATTTGAGGTGAACCATTAGACAATAAGCAAAGAATCACCAGACTCCAGCTGGTTCGTACCATAAATCCCCTTTGCCCAAGCGATCAACGCCAAAAATCTACTTTTTTAAAGACTATTGAGGGTCCAGAGGAACCAAAGCTGATTTTTATTGAAAGTGCGTTGGGCTGGATTTGATTCATAGTTAGGCAGATGAAAGAATTTTCATTGTCCTCACTTTGAACATCAAATTCTGATGCAGGACAACACTAGTGCGTTGCAGTATAAATTTACCTGAACTGACAGAACTCAGAGCAGTGAGTATTAAATTACCCAACCCAAAAAAATACTAAATCTTCTCCAAACAAATGCTAACATTGCACTCTTTCTCAAGTAGTATGATCATATCTGACCAAAGAATACTCAGTGTTCTCCCTGGGTTGACATTTCAGGAATGATTTTACAAATGGATGCTTCCAGCATGGAGTTTTAACTACCATGACCAGATACTGCAAAGCAGTGAGCATCCTTCCTACAATTTTCTGACCCTTAGAGTTAATTGACTGAGTGGCTCTGCCAATTTCTCAGTTGGCAGTCCATGTTGGCGAGGTTCCAAGCCAGAAAGCACACATTGAGAAGACCATCTCACTTGCCAGCCTTGATTTTGCCACTTTGACATTAATGATATTTCAAGAAAGCACACCTGAAAATACCTGTAAATGTTATCCAAGGATTGACCAATATCCAAATTCTATCATCGCAGCTAAAGACCTTTGAGATGAAATCTCAGATCTGATGTTATTTTGCAAACAAACCTCTGATAGGCACTGAAGCACACAGCAAACATGAGGCTTTCCCATCTTATGCATCGGGCTCCACACGCTTCTATAACCTTATAAAAGAAACTTCTACATCTGAATGCTATATACATAAGCACGCCACTTCCTACGCCTCACTGGATTCATTTAGATTGACTGTACTATTTTTAACAGAGCATTTCAACTCAAATGCCAGCCACATTACCCAGAACTCAAAGGACTTTGAATGCTACATGTTAGTGCTTTGATACAGATTCCTTGTTACAAGATTAATTACTTCAGTTAAAAAAATGGACTTTTAAGAAAAAAGCCCGACATTGATAAATAGTCTGCTCAGTTGGAAGCACTCTCAGCTCTGAGTTGGTTCAAGCCCCTCGAGATACTTGAGTATATAATGCAGCTGAGACTCCAGTGCAGTACTATGGGCCTACTGCATTGTTGCTGATGCTATCTTTTGGATGCCCTCTCAGTCAACCTGATCAGTTGGGCATGTTACAATCTGGAATGTAAAAGGTCCCATGGCCCTAACAGAGTAACAGTTCTCCTGGTGTTGTGACCAATGTTTCTCCCTCCACCAATTCCTAAAACAGGTCATTTGTTTCATTGTTGTTTGTGGGACATTGGTGTTTCTTATATTTAAAATTAAATACAATTTGAAAACTTAACTGTCTGTAACGTGCTTGGAGGTATCCTGAGATCATGAAAGGTGCGCTATTAATAAAAGTTATTACTTTCACCAGTGAGAAGAAAATGCACGCAGACACGGGGAGAATTTACAAACCCTGCACAATCACCCAAGGTTGGAATTGAACCCAGGTCCCTGGTGCTGTGAGGCAGCAGTGCTAACCACTGTGCCACCCGTCCTCATTGTGTGAGAACATGCCTGACCTGTATCGTAACACAATCTACCAGCCTTGGCTCCACATCCATTTGCATCCTTCTTCAGTGAAAATCTCAATCTCAGATTTAAAACTATCGATTAAATTGTCATCTACTTCTTTTTGCAACCCTTTCACTAAACCGTGCATGAAAAGTGTTTACTAACGTCTGTTTTGAATATCCTGGCTCTAATTTTAAGAATAGGATCTTCTAAACTAACTAGGTGAACAGTGGAAGACTTCATGCATCATTAAACGTAAATACGTCTGTCCGTGGGGATTCAGAATAAACATCCATCGCATTCAGGATACTTCTATACTTAACATTCTCAAACAAAGCAGGATGTACTTTAAAAATTACAGTGCAATATTTGCTCAACAGCTCTATTATACAAATATATATTGCTGGTCTTGTAGATTCAAAATCCATTCCATATTTGCGAAGGGTGATTGACTTCCTTCTCATTTCTGGTCTAAATGTTGGCTAGGTTTATTAGCCAGTAAACACAGGCATACAGAATAAATAGTCCATTAATTCTGCACTAAGTGACTGTGCCTGACCTGTGTTTGTGCAACACATGATGTGCTGGCTGGTGACTGAATGGATAATATTAAAATCTTTGGCCTGAATCTTTGCAGAATTGTAATGACTCCAGAGCTATTTCAAAATGGTGGGTGGGAGCCTCAATTCCAGGATTGCTGTCCACATTCCCGGCATCCTAATTCTCACTGGCACAGGGTAAGGATGCTGGGAACAAGCCAATCTGGTCAGCTCCGTTACGTGTGCAGGCATCTCCCAGCTGCTACAATTTTTGTGGCGTTGGACCAGATCCTTCATGACGTGTGGTTCAAGTTGTGAACCATAGTCTGATTTGGGAACATTTTGAAAGGTAAGGTCAAATCCCCCCCTCAATCTTCATGGAGTCAGGCCAGGTTTATAAGAGTCATGATTCACAGCCCCTCAGAGGAGTAATAAACCGAGGTATGCATGAGGGGACCTTTTAAAGGTTAAGTTGGAAGTCTTGTCCCCTATATACTTGCTCTGCTCTTCCACTCAACCCCCTCATGCCTGCTATGCTAAGCCTCATCACATAGGTTTGGCTGAGAACACAAACATCTATAATACCTGTTGAAACTGCTATGCCCCCGAGAAAGCATTGTCTGATTGGCAACTCAGGCTCTCTGGTCTCTGCTGTCAATTTCACAATGTTTGTGCAGATGTGGTTTCAAGGGTTTGTAGTTTTTGTTATTGATAGTTTAAAAGGTCCGGATGATTGATATTTTTATTAGCTTGTGATAAAATCACTTATTTTTCAACATAGGAGATAGTTATCAATGAATTACTTTTTAAAGCCTTCTTTTACACATCCTATTGCCACTACAGGGTTAATTGGTTCTAGACAGTGTACTGTGGATCAACGGGCATGGAAATGCTGTAGTTTAGCATGGGGGGGCATAAGGGGTCATTGGGGTGGGTGGAAAGGCAGGGCTTAGAATGGGGGTATGAGGGGTTGTAGGGCTGGGTGGAAGGGCAGAGCTTGTTACAGGAGACATATGGGGCCATAGGCAGTGGTATGAAGTGGCATGGGTGGATATAGGGAGCATTTGGAGGGTGAGGGAGGTGTGAGAGGTGAGGAGCGAAGAGCCTTTATGTTTGTATTTTAACTGGGACAAAGTCGCAAGCACCAAGGCCAACCTTTTAAACAATCCACCCTCTGCACTAACAGCCCCCGTGGCTGCCTCCAAACTTTTTCCTGGATCAGCTATCCTGATCCCAGTCTGCACACAAGCCCCCAATTTTGCAGGCACTTTCTCCCAAGGAGGGCGAGACAAACTGGGAATTCTCACAACTCCCGGTAGCCACCTAAAGAATGAAAATCTAGGGCTCCGGTTTCCTCCCACACTCCAAAGATGTGCAGGTGCAGTGGATTGATTATGCTAGTTTGCCGCTTGGTGTCCCAAAATGTGTAGATTAGGGGGATGAGCGAGGTAAATATTTGGGTTACGGGGAACAGGTCTGGATGGGATTGCCCCTTTGTGTTAGGGCGATTACATGGGGTTGCGGGGATAGGGCCTGGGTGGGATTGTTGTTGGTGCAGGCTCGATGGGCTCAATGGCCTCCTTTTGCATTGTGGGGATTCTATGAGGACTGTGACATGCAGCTGCAAGAACCGTGCATACGTCCAATGCTGAGAATTATAACCGGTTACTTAAGCAAAGTCTTTTCTGTTTATTGGGTCTGAATTTCTGTGGAGCTTTTCCCAGTTTCTTGCTTTAACTTTGGCTGAACAATCCTTGAGGAAAGGCAGGTGCAAGTGTTCACTTCTGTAACTTTATACACTTAGGCAAAATTGTGCCATATGACAATTCTATTACAGTCACTCAATGTGGGAGTAAAAATTGGTATTAATGATAGGGTCGAACTCTGCAGCAATTGTATCTAAAATAATCATTGAAGTGTGAGTGAATCCGTGTCAGAATCATTTTCTATCTTTCTCTTCCTTTGAAGTCAAGGGATTATTTTGGGAAAAGACTGGTCTGTACAAAAACACTTTTGTGACATTCTTCATTTTTTTCCTGAGTTTGCGCTACAAAGTGATCCCCAATTCAATTTGCAGTTCTCCAAGGTAAAGTCCAGCACAGATTCCACCTGTAATCAAACTATTGCTGCAGTATTGTCATTCCACACAATGCAGTTTCACAATTGAAGTTTCCAGCCGGGAGGGACTTTAGTTAGCTCCAATGGAATGTTTGTCTATATGTCAAGGGAGCCAGATTACTAAAGGTGGAAGTTACATTTCAATTAGACTGCACTTGGAGTGCAGCATTCCATTCTGGGCACCCATGAAGGATATACTGGCCTTAAAGTTTGTGCATGTCAGAAAATAGCAGAGCTAATATGGTTAAGTTGTGAGGACAGGTTATGTAGACGAGGCTTGTATTCTCTTGGGTACAGAAGATTAAGGAGTAATTTAATTGAGGTGTTTAAGATGACTAAAGAATTTATTAGGGTAGATAGGCAGACATTGTTTCTTCTAGTGATGGAGTCCAGAACAAGGGGGCCCAACCTTAAAATTACAGTAAGCCGTTCAGGTTTTCATATAAAGTGTAGTATCAATTTCTCAAAAATTAGCAACCTTAGAGAATCCTTACAGTGCAGAAGGAGGCCATTCGGCCCATCGAGTCTGCACCCACTCTCTGTCAGAGTACCTAACAAGGGCCCTTTTCCCTACCCTCTCCCGTAACCTCCACACATTTACTATGGCTAATTAATCCATTTAACCTAGACATCCTGGGACACTAAGGGGCAATTCAGCATAGCCAATCAACCTAACCTGCGTATCTTTGGACTGTGGGAGGAAACCCACGCAGACACGGGGGGAACATGCAAACTCCACACAGTCACCCAAGGCGAGAATTTAACCCCAGTCTGTGATGCTGAGAGGCAGCAGTGCTTGCCACTGTGCCATTCCATGTTGCATGTATGTCGCTCTGAAAGATGACACGAGACCAAGGCATTAGTTGCTGTACCATTGCTTCTGACATCAATTCATACTGAAATGTACAGAATGTAGTGATTCTACCAAAGGGTAGATGCAGCATCTCTGAGACAGTCACATTTATTCCCATTTTAATTTGATTATTCCAATTAAATGCTCAATAATTGGTGGTATCAAATGATGCATTAAGCAAGAGGTGGCCCTCAGCTTACTATTACTGTGTTACTTGCTTTGCAGTGTTTCCTGCCATGCTGCAGTTACTGGTTTTATTATTGTGAAGATGGCTGCAGTTATTTACTTTTGGTGAATTGGATAGTTAATGCCTTGTTTGTTCAATGAAGTCATAGCTATTAACCTGCAGGGAGCCGTGCTTTGATAGTTTTTGGCCCCAGTTTGTTTTTAGTCAAGTGGCTTGACAAATTGTTGCTGAAGTGCGAAGTACTGCCAAAGTCACTGAGGCCAAAATGTCACATGACAGCAATTTACTAGAGCAAAGCTTTGAATCATAGAATCCCTGTAGTGCAGAAAGAGGCTATTCAGCCCATCAAGTCTGCACCAACTCTCCGAAAGAGCATCTTAGCCAGGCCCCCCATCCCCCCCCACCGCACCCTATTCCCCTTACCCCACGCATTTACCACAACTAATCCCCCTCATCTATACATCTTGGCACACTAAAGGGCAATTTAGTATGGCCAGACCACCTAGCCTGCACATCTTTGGAATGTGGGAGGAAACCGGAGCACCCGGAGGAAACCCATGCCAACACATGGGGAACACAGACAGTCAGAATCGAAGGCCAGAATCGAAGGCGGGTCCCTGGCTCTGTGAGGTAGCAATGGAACAGGGTACAAACTGCTATAAATCAAGAATGTGAAAATGGACAGGGAGCACATTAATTGTACTTGACAAACCACTATGCAATTCTTTCTTTTTATATTTGATGATATACTGGGCAGAAGATTTTCTGTGAAAAGTAATTAAAATCCACAGCAGTATTTTTTAGCTGATCAAGAATGATCTTTTACTATTTGGAAGCATAAAAAAACTCAAACTGTCCTCAGTTTGTTTGATCTTTCTAATTTGTGTCTCAACAACACCTGGGCCAGTTGAGAGAACACAAAGGTCAGTAGATGGACTGCTTGGTACGCAAACTCCTCTTCACCAGCCTACCAGTATCAGTCATGTCTGACTATGATAGAACTATTGCAAATGTCCACTGTATAGTCTTTGTGAAGATAATCTCTCCACAAGGAGGACATCGTCTATTGTGTAGAGTAATTAGTGGGACAGTTAAGAGGTTCTAGCAACAAAAACTGGAAACCTGTGAGGCGCAGTAACAGAGTTGTACAGCACCACAAATTGTAGCCTCATGATCCGGCACATTACTCACTGTGTGATTACCATCAAACCAACAGACCCAGTGTTGTTGGATATAAGGAAGTGTTTACTTCCTTATACCCATCAAGGTTTCTTCACCATCTACATGGCTTAAGTCAGGAGTGTATTGGGATATTCACCACTCACCTGGATTGGTGTAGCCACAACATTCAAAAAGGTCAACATTATGCTAAAGAGATCAATTTGCTTCTGCAGCAGTTGATATCTACCAAGAGCACAAAGTGGCTGCAGCAGGCGAGGTTTACAGGATACAGTGCAGGAATTCACCAAGATTCCTCCATGAACTCCTAACTCCTCTGCAACCGCTATCAGTAGAAAGCCAAGAACAGCCAAGCCAGGAGATCAGTGTTATTTATGTCCAAGGTCCCCTTCAAGTCATGCATCATCCTTACTTGAGTATGTATCACCTTTTCTTCATTGCCACTGATTCAAAATGCTGGACTTCACTACCTAACACCTTTGAGGGAGCATCATTGTCACAAGAATTGCAACAACTCGAGGAGAGGAGCCGAGCACTTAGGCAATAAACGTGGCCTTATAACTGCTGCCCACATGTTGAGAGAAAATACTGAACAAGATCTCCTATTCTTCACTAGCAGTCTTTCATCTTGATAAACATACGTTTCATCAATACAACCAAATACATTTAAAACTTCCACTGTATAAGGGTTCGATCAAGATAAAAACAAACATAAGACATTTTGCAAAGCAAAGTCTGCAGCTGATCCATCTCTGATAATAATCAAGGCATTAAAAGCACCGATTTAAGTAGTGCTTGGGAATGATAGGTATTTGATGGTGCGAAGGGTGGCCAAAATATCTCATTTGAAAGGAATTCTCCAACACAATCTTATCACTGATTTCAATGAATTTCCTTCAAGCGATACTGGGAGGCACTGGAGGCTGGGGGTTGTTGGTGAAACACTAGGAATTAGTCTGTCTTGAAAGCAACAAATTAGCGGTTTCTCTAATTAAAGCACAGGAAGGCTGAGGTAAATCAATTTATGAAAATATCTTGTAGAAGGTGATTAGAAGGTATTGTTTTCTGTCTTCCCATTTCTCACTGGAACGCTGGAGGTTGAGGGGTGACCTGATAGAGGTTTACAAGATTATGAGTGGCATGGACAGAGTGGATAGTCAGATGCTCTTTCCTAGGGTAGAAAAGTCAAGTACTAGGGGACATAGGTTTAAGGCGCCTGGGGAAAAGTTTAGAGAAGATGTGCGAGGCAAGTCTTTTTACACAGAGGGTGGTGAATGTCTGGAATGCGCTGCCTAGGGGGGTGGTGGGAGCAGGTACAATAGTGGCATTTAAGGGGCATCCAGAAGAATACATGAATAGGATGGGAATGGAAGGATATGGACTCTAAGTACACACAGTTTTAGTTCAGTCAGGCAGCATGGTCGGCACAGGCTTGGAGGGCTGAAGGGCCTGTTCCTGTGCTGTACTTTTCTTTGTTTTTTGTTCTAGGATATAAACTGAATTCCAATTGACTACTAGAATTAAAAGTTTCTCCTCTAAAATTGCAAAGATTTAAATGAGTTCCCAGTGAGTGCAGATCTACAGCAAAACACTTACTACAATCCGGCCCAAATTTGTAATATTGTTCATGGTAACCATGAGCTCGTGGAATTTGGTGCAGCAGAAAGTTGCCCTTCTGTGGCTGGGATTGGGTGAGAGTAGAGGAAATTTAATCAAAGTTGTAATTGTCCTGGAAGTGTTTGATTCTGACACAGGATACAAATGTCAGACAGTGTTCCATTCCAAAACACACCATGATAACGCAAAAGATTCACCCGAGGTATAGAATATCTGACAAAAGAAGTAAACAGTCTCTGGCTGCTTTTGTAGCGATCACTGGAAGATAAGGCCACTCTGGGACATTATTCAGAAAACAGGAAAAGGAGTTAGCATTTGGAATGTGCAGATGACAACACTGAAAGAGGATGATGGAAAAAGATTCAACAGGAACTTCCAGAAAGAAACTGGAATAAATGTATTCAACAAAAGAATTTGCAGAGCTATGGGAAGTAGTTTAGAAGTTTATTTATTAGTGTCACAAGTAGATTTACATTAACATTGCAATGAAGTTACTGTGAAAATCCCCTAGTCACCACACTCCGGCACCTGTTCGGGTACACTGAGGGAGGATTTAGCATGGCCAATGCACCGAACCAGCACATCTTTTGGACTGAGGAAGGAAACCAGGGCACCCAGTGGAAACCCATGCAGATATGGGGAGAGCATGCAGACTCCACACAGTGACCCAAGCCAGGAATCGAACCTGGGTCTCTGGCGCTGTGAGACAGCGGTGCTAACCACTGTGCCACCATGCCACCCCGAGAAAGTGAGTGAGACTCATTCGATAGCTCTTTCAAAGAGTAAGCAGATACAAACATTTCAAAGCCAAATGTTATATAATTCTTTGATTCTATGAAGAAATAATTAACCGGAAAATAGTCCAACATTAATCCTCGGACTTCAATGCCATGAAACCGGTAAGAATTAGGCAGCAATCAGGGCGAGTTCTCAAGTAGGTCCCAGGAAAGCACACAGCGGACTGGGAGTGGGCAAGGGCTGGCACTGATTCACAGTTCTGGTATGGAGCCAGGAGGAGCACTCCCGATTCTCCTAGCTGCATATTCTAGTAGTATAAAAATACTTATCGTGTAGGCAGTGGCATTCAGCAGTCCCTTTAGGTTGCTGTAAAGTCAACTGGTTGGGGCTCGTGCAGGAGCACGTGTCCTTGGGGTCCTGGATATCCCCCTCAAAATTAGACCCTCCGCCCCCCCAATTTCACACCTGAGAAATAAGCAAAGCAAAATCTAAATTCACTCCAAATTGTTCTTCCTATTTACAGACCCGTTGCTCATTTCCATGCATTGTTAGGGATTTTTTTCAGCTCTTTATTTCTCTACCTTTGATCAGCATTTCAGCTCCAAAGTGCTGATTTTTAAAGTATTGTGATCAGCAGGGCCTCCAATAAAAGATGCTCACCAACATGGTACTGGATAACTTAAATGTCAGCAAGTGAAACTTCCAGCCTTCCTCTGTTAAACTGTGCAGCTAGATTCAAAAACACCATTTCGCTGATCCGGATATTACTGCTCCGGATTGCCAGTCCAAAAACTCAGCAGCAACCGAGGTGAGAATGCCATATACTTCATCCAGAAGGGCAACTCTCTATTGCACACAGCACATCAACACAGTGAGTTAAACCTTTACCCAAGAATGAAACCATGAGTCGGTGCTAGAAAGAACCTATCTCAAACTTTTCACGCAGTAATGTCTTATATTTTATTAAGTGCATGCGAAGATGATGTTCTCCAGACTATCATAGTGGTACGTTAGAATATTTGCCGAGTTAGTACAAATCTGTGAACATTTTAATGAAATTTGATGAATGTTGTGTCCCTATTCTTGGTAATAAGAACGCTATAAATATATCTTTATACTTTAAAATGACAATTAAAGGAGGCAGTTATGCAAACATTTATGAAGCATGAAAGTTTTAAGAAGACTGGGTAGCTCAGTCGGTAGAGCATCAGACTTTTAATCTGAGGGTCCAGGGTTCAAGTCCCTGTCTGGGTGCTGATTTTGGCTGAAGGTATTTGCTACCCAGGGAATGCCTGGGAAAACAAGTAATGAATACTTAGAATATAGGAGCAGGAGTAGGCCATTCGGCCCTTCGAGCCTGCTCTGCCATTCATTATCGCTTCTCAGCCTTTTGGCTGGGATCGGGCATCGGATCGGGCCCAGGATGGAGTGTAGTGCCTTTTCTTGTCAGCTTGGATCTTGCTTGTGTCTCTTGTGGGAACCATGAATTGGATTCATTTGGATTTTGGGTTTGGTTTTTGAAGGAAACGGGAAGTGGATTTGGGTTTGCCCAGTCCACTCTGAGCTTTGGCTTTGTGGCTTTGAGGACAAGTAAAAACTTTAAAGAAAAGAAGGCATTGAATAGTTACGTTGTGTCAAATCATTTGTCAACAGCTCCAATAAAGACATGTGATTTCCATTCAGCTAGCTAGCAGAAAGGGACACAGGTAGTTGGGTGTTATCACTGGCGGTGACAGCACCATAAAATTAGAGAGGAGTTAAAACATGCAGACAAGCTGTTCAGCTCAACCAGTTCAGGCTGGTAAAACAAGAGCAGATTACTACAGATGAAGTCAATGGAAAGTGAGAATTGGACGGTGCCCAGCCAACTCAACATCAACTTTACATCCGGTCAGCAGGTTGGAAACTCGGCCTCAGTCACCGGTTGCAATAAGTGGCAGATAATTCTATTCTATTCTCACCTAGTTTATTCACAGGAGATCGTTTTGAGAGACATGCCACTATAGTTATCATAGAGTCATAGAAATCCTACAGAGCAGAAGGAGGCCATTTGGCTCATCGAACCTGCACCGACCACAATCTCACCCAGGCCCTATCCCCATAACCCCACGTATTTACCCTGTTAATCCCCCTGACACTAAGGGGCAATTTATCATAGCCAATCCACCTAACCCGCACATCTTTGGAGTGTGGGAGGAAACCGGAGCACCCGGAGGAAACTCACGCAGACACGGGGAGAATGTGCAAACTCCACACAGAGAGTAACCCGAGGCTGGAATTGAACCCGGGTCCCTGGCGCTGCCGTGCCGCCCCAAAATTAGTTCACCTTTCTAATGTGGCGTGGCTTTCTCATTTTCAGATAGAGAAAAGGAGCACTTGACAAAACATCACTCCTTAATCCGGGGAAAGAGCTTCGGAAGATTTTGCGCCACCATTATGCATCTTGAGTTTGCTGCTCCTAACCACAGTTGGCCCGGAAAATATGTGACTGCTATTTGGGAGTTATTTTTCAGGCGAGTAGCAAAATCCTTTGAGCAAGGAACAGTTAGTTAGCTGAATCTTGGGAGCTGCTGCATGAACTGAGCTGTCTCCACAGCGGTGTCAGTGGCAGGGCCACTGAACTCATTCCATTTGTCAATGTCGAAACTCACACTGTCTTCTCAGCTGGTTTCGACAAGACAGGGAGGGGCAAAACTCCTAAGGTCAATTAACAACCAATATT
Organism: Mustelus asterias; assembly: GCF_964213995.1. Classification (NCBI taxonomy): domain Eukaryota; kingdom Metazoa; phylum Chordata; class Chondrichthyes; order Carcharhiniformes; family Triakidae; genus Mustelus; species Mustelus asterias. The sequence continues at coordinate 100,841,192 of NC_135802.1, read as the reverse complement.
GCACTGACACGGAATAAATCTTTGTAACAAATGGATACGTACCAAGATGTCCAGGCAGGCAGCTTTGAGCAGGGTGATCTGATCTGCAATGGTCAAGCTCGTGAAGCCAGGCAGCCGTTTAGCAAATTCCACGATTTTGATAATGCACTTTGTGGCAAGTTCACTGAATTTGTCCCACAAACCCAGGTCAAGCCGTACCCGGTGGTCAGCACTGGAATTCTGTAATCAACAAAAGCAATAAATGTATAATCACTGTCAATCAAAATGCAGTTACAAAGCGTGTGACATATAGAGTTCACTGCATGGCTTCTTCTCTGTGAAGATCAGTACTTCAAGCCAAGGAAAACCAATTATTTTATAAGTTGAATCACGCATGTTATTTATTCAAATTAAGATTTTGAGTGGATTTTAGTAGAGTTCTACTCTATTCCCTCTAATAAAACACTTTTAGTAAAACAAATTCTCCAGGCTGCTATATCAGAGTTTTAATAAAACACGACTCGTAAGTAATTAGCAAAGTTCCCCATGAGTTGAATTCCATAGAGGTAATTTTCCGCATTTGTGGCACTGATGCTCGGGAACCTGGAATGCAGGCTGTGCGTACTGTAATATCTCTGGGCACACTGCCCCAGGTTGTCATCATTCACAACAGGCAGGAGCGATTGCCTGCTTCCCTCTGAAAGTTTAACACCAATAAACGTAAGCTATTACGTACTGGGTGGACAAATGTGGGACCTAAGTTGACAATGAATGGAGCTGAGAGACTTTTTCAGAACTTTGTGAAAAGCCTCAAAGTGTAATGGTAGTTGCTTCACTTTCACTGCCTATCAGCAAGCTGCCAACTTCTTCCCCACACTTTCCAGTCCACTTTTTCACAATTTTCCAACACACGGTCAAAGCTCCAACTCTGCATTTGGAAAGTCAGCCTGAAAAGACAATGTAATTTAAAAAGCAATAGAAAGATGAGATATTCAGGTACAAGTCTTCCTAAGTTGTATTAAGGTTTCACACTGGTCAGTCCACATTTCTCCTTCGGTCCTCTGCCCGAAAGGACGTCCTTGTCGATTATTTACCAAACCACAACAAAATACTCTGATTTTTGTTTCCAATGAGTAGGACGAGGAGACAAGCTCCGAGTCTACTTCAGTCAGAATCCAACCCCGTGCTGTCAGTGTCAGTCTCATCCACATGCTAGCTGTCTAGTCAACGGAGCTAACTGTTCCCTACCCCCACCACCCTCGGTCCACTTTTATTCAGTTTTTAGACTTATTGGCCCTGATTTTATCAGTGAGGCTTGCAGAACGGCATTCTCCGTTGGCCCCGGGCGCAATCTTATGAGCCTCGGGTGGGTGCGCCGGAAACATTCTGGCCATTCAGTCCATACTCAGTTTTGATCACAGAATCACAGAATTGGCACAGAAGGAAGCCAATTGGCCCATTTTGTTTGCACAGTTCTCCAAACAAGAACTCCAAACAAGCATCATGACTTCTGGCCATTCCCCTGCCTTTTCCCTCTACCCTGCGCATTGTTTCTACTGAGGCTGAGTGCACAGCTGTGCAGAATGGACAGAGTGGGGCTCGGTGGGGAAGGGGGCTGAGTGGGGGCTCTTTGGGGGGGGTGGCAGGGTTGGGTCACCCTCATACCTGTGTGGCGTGAAGGGGGGGTTACTTTGTGGGTATGGGGAGGATTCCCCTCTTTAGTGAGTGGTTAGTGGTGCTCCCCAGGTCAGTTGGGAGGGGAGGAGGCAACATATCATTTTTGTTTCGGGGGGGGGGCTTGTTTCTGAGCACGGAGATCGGTGCGCCCTTTAAAAACGGTGGCCTGATCTCGGAACAGCGGGACTGGCCAGTGGGTTTCCCAAGATGCCCTCATTAGCATCTTTCTGGTGGGTGAATTCCACCTGACAGATGTTGCCAATGTCAACGGGAAACATTCTTGTTTCCCCACTGGCTTTGCCACTTAGCCTGAAAACAGGAGAATTCCACCGTCTGAATGCATTAAGAGCTGCTGGAGACAAAGTCCAACATATTGCTGGACAATACACCAAAGACTACTGGTAGCAACTTTGCCAGAATACCTAGATACCTTTTGACACAGGGAATGCTGTGTATGATGTATGATGGGATCAGAAAGACAACAGGGCCACCAACAAAGAAACAGCTCTGTTAAAAGCAAAAGGCTAGGGAGGTCATTGCCAACTGCAATAAACACTTGGAGAGATGGGTAGAACAGCATCTTGAGTTGTACCCTCATGAGAACACTGTCACTGAGGAAGCTGGAAGCACCATGGGAAGACTACCTGTCTTGACAGAGCTGGATATCAAACCCACAGTGGAGAGCTTAGCAAAGCTATTGACTTGCTTTCCAAGGGCAAAAGATGTACCACCTGAACTCAGTAAGCACAGGAACACAGCACCCCTGAAGCATGTGCACAAACCCTTCAGCCTCTGCTGAAGCAAAGCCCCAGGAGATGTGTGATGCAAAAATTGTGACCCTATTCAAAAACAAGGGCAACTACATCAATTTCAACAACGACCAAGGCATCTCCCTGCTGAGCATTGTGGAAAGTGTGTTTGCCCCTATTGCTGTTGTCAAGACTGCAGACGTGCTGGTTAGGTGCATTGACCCGAACAGGCGCCGGAGTGTGGCGACTCGGGGAATTTCATAGTAACTTCATTGCAGTGTTCATTTAAGCCTTACTTGTGATCTTGGCTGGACTCATCTATCCTGAATCCCGGTGTTGTTTCAGAACTGGAAGATCTACAATTGACATGATCTCCTCAGTCTGGCAGCCGCAAGACAAACGCCATGAATATTGCCTGCATCGATCTCACCAAAGCATTCGGCCATGTGAGCAGCTAATTAGATGCTGGATGGGCCTAAAATGAAGCTGGGGGCCTTACCAAAGGTCGAGTCAGGATTGTCCCATACGTTCTGGCCTGTCGCTAAGGCCCAGGCTGCTCTCACAAAGTCTAACCTTGCAGAGTGCAAGTCCAGAACTGCTGCACTGTACTTGCTCTGGTGGTGGTGTCAGCATAATCTCTGGAGAAAACTGCTGCACTTTTGTGTTACACTTTATTTTTCTATTGGTGTAGCCCGGTGAAGCCCATCTGGAAGGCGGTCATTGACAGTAATTTGCAGAAAATCAGAAAATAAAATGCAACCTAATATAAACCTTGGTCGCAATGAAACTGACTTCATAGGGGTAAGAAAATGGAACTTCATGATGTTTTTATTGCCTGGAAGTCTGTGTGGAGCATGTACAAACAGGTGAAGGGGCTTAAACGATCAACGTGAAGATTTTTGAGAATGGTTGCACAAAACAGAACACAGCTTACTGCAAGAATAACAAGTTCATCTGGCAGGCAACTTCTTTCAATTCAATACATATGTGAATCAAATTTCCCCAGAAGCATAGTTGAGCAGTATGGTGCAAGGGGAGCTGAATTATGACTTCCCCTTTCAACTTGGTCTTTAGATAATTTTAGGCATTTACGTTTGTCAAACTGACTGCAGAATTATTCAAAATTAACCAGCCACAACTCAGCCAATACTCAATGGCAAGTCCCTAGCTTCACAGTGCAATTTACAATTTCAGAAACATAATGCATTAAAAAAAGCACAAAATGTATTCTTCGAACAACTATCGTTTCACTCCATTTACATTCATGGATCAATGATTCAGAACTTCAGTGTGTAACGAAGCATCAAGCGGCAGATATTCCCCTCAAAGCACATGCTCTCAACTGGATCTCCGAACTGATTGAATGATCAGACAGGCATTGAAACCATTACATTCCCCTATACTGGCTTTTAATTTCACAAATGTCTAACCCCGCTTTTCTTCAAATTATGTTCATTTTTATTCAATTCACAAAGTGCATGTGCTTCAATAAAGATGCAACAAATCAATTTCTTCGAAACTGATATAAAATCGGATTCATTTCACTGATATGAGACAGAGACGAATAAATAAAAAAATGCTCCGGGTAACTATTTTTGCTTCCACTTGCATACCTATGACCTTTTCCTGAGGTTTTGGTGTTCAATCCGATGGAACTTTCAGTAATCGTGACTCCGAGGTACACTGGAGACATTACTATTACCTGCTATCATCTAATGACCAGCAAGGTTGAATAAGTACAATGTATGCCACAGAAAATGGCTTGGGTTCAAATGGAAATTAAACAGCATGTGAGTGATTTGGGACATGGGGCTGGATTTTATGTGCCCCTGCAAGGCGTGTTTTCTGCGGGGAACATGTTAAATAGGTCAGGTCGCTGTGCTTGGATGTGCTGCACAGCATCCGGCCCAATCTGATTGTGAGGATGGAAATCCCACCTGCTGCCAATCAATCAATCTCAGAGCGTAAAATGGCGGTCGGCCTATCGGGAGTTGGCGGTGGTTAAGCCCCCACCGTTCTAAAACCTCAGGCCAAGGTAATCAAGAACAGCCCATATGGTTTTGTGAAAAGGAAATCATGTTTAACCAATTTATTGGAGTTCTTTAAAGGAGTAACATGTGCTGTGGATAAAAGGGAACCAGTAGATGTACAGTACCTAGATTTCCAGAAGGCATTTGATAAGGTGTCAGATCAAAGGCCATTGTGAAAAATAAAAGCTCACAGTGTAGGGTGTAACGCATTAGCATTGATGGAAGATTGGCTGGCAGAAAACAGAGAGTATGCATAAATGGGTCTTTTTCTGATTGGCAGGATGTGGTGGGTGGAGTCATGCAGGCATCTGTGCTGGTGTCTTAACTTGACATCAATGGCTTAGATGAGGGAAGTGAAGGCATGGTAGCTAAATTTGTAGATGACAGAAAGATAGGGGTAGGAAAGTATGTTGTGGAGAAGACATAATGAGTTACAGATGGATATAGATAAGTTGTGATAAGTTGTGAGTGGGTAAAACTATGGTATAATGTGGGAAAGTGTGAAGTTGTTCCCTTTGGTAGGAAGAATGAAAAAGCAGAATATTAATTTGAACCGGGAGCAACAGCAGAATTCCAAGGTGAGACAGATTTAAATCTTATGTTTGAGAAACAAAACCTTAGTATGCAGATACAGTATGTAATCAAGAAGGCTAATTAAATGTTTTACTTTATTATGAGAGGAATTGAATCTAAAAGTAAGGGTGTTATGTTTCAGATACACAGGCCATTGGTGAGACCACATCTCGAATACTGTGTGCAGTTTCGGTCTCCTTATATAAGGAAGGATGTCAATGTGTTGGAAGCGGCTCAGAGGGGGATTACTAGATTGATATCTGGAATGAGCAGGTTGCCTTATAAGGATAGGTCAAACAGGCTGGGTGTGTTTCCAATGGAGTTTGGAGGAGCAAGGGGTGGCTTGATTGAAGTACCTAAGACCACAGTGCAGAAGGAGGCCATTTGGCCCATCGAATCTGCATCGACTCTCTGATAGAGTATCTTATCCAGGTCCTCTTCCCCAGAACCCCCTATATTTACAATGGCTAATCCACCTAACCTACACATCCTGGGACACTAAGGGGTAATTTTGCCATTGCCATTACCATCTAACTCACACATCTCTGGAATGTGGGAGGAAATTGGAGCACTCGGAGGAAAACCAAGCAGACACAGGGTGAAGCAGTGAACTCCACACAGACAATCACCCAAGGCTGGATTTGAACCTGGTTCCTTGGCGCTATGAGGCAGCAATGCTGACCACTGTGCTGCCCACAAGATCCTGAATGGTGTTGACAAGATGGATGTGGTAAGGATGTTTCCTCTGGTGGGTGAGTCCAGAACTAGGGGCACTGTTTTAGAATTAGGCGTCACCCTTACAGGACGGGGATGAGGAGAATGTTTTTCTTTCGCAACTTTGAATCATAGAATCATAGAAGCCCTACAGTACAGAAAGAGGCCATTCGGCCCATCGAGTCTGCACCGACCACAATCCCACCCAAACCCTACCCTCATATCCCTACATATTTTACCCACTAATCCACGCATCTCAGGACACTAAGGGGCAATTTTAGCATGGCCAATCAACCTAACCCGCACATCTTTGGACTGTGGGAGGAAACCGGAGCACCCGGAGGAAACCCACGCAGACACGAGGAGAATGTGCAAACTCCACACAGACAGTGACCCAAGCCGGGATTCGAACCCGGGACCCTGGAGCTGTGAAGCAGCAGTGCTAACCACTGTGCTACCGTGCCGTGGAACCCTTTGCCTCAAAAGGCAGTGGAGACAGGGGGTCATTGAACATTTTTAAGGCAGAGGTAGATAGATTCTTGACAGGCAAGGGAATCAGAGGTAACTGGGAGTAAATGGAGTGTAGAATTTGAAACACTGTTCAGCCATGATCTTATTGAATGACGGAGCAGGCTATTTCTGCTCATATTTCATATGTTCTTTTGTATGTTTGTATTTCAGGGAAGTCAAATTAACTCTTTATAATCAAAGTCAGCTCCACATGTTGAAAAGGCATTGTGGCTACGGGCCACAGTTGTACGCAGAACCATTTCATTGCAGTTCCTGTGACTGTGATCATTCTAGAGTAGAAAGTAAGTAGGTCATTAACAGAGCTAGCATTCTTTGAATGACACAGGGCTGCATAGTTAACAGCTGGACACACAGTCTGATTTTAACCTCAGTGCATTCCTGCAACTGCCATTCCCATACAAACAGGAGGTTATAGTTAATCGCAATAACTCGTCAATATTCTTTTTGCACAGCCTGCCATGGCTTACATTTTACAGATTCTTCTCTCCCGCCTCTCTTGCAATCTGCTGACTTTTGTTGGAAGGTAATTCCTGGACCACTGGCTGCTCTCTGCAAGTGGCAATCTTTCGTGTTTAACACTGACACGAGGAGGATGAGGAGGTAACTTGTAGAGGTTTCTAAACTCATGAGGGGCAGAGACAAGGTGAATAGCCACGGTCTTCTCCCCAGGGTAGGGGCGTCCAAAACTAGGTCTAAGGTGAGAGGGAAAAGATTTAAAAGGAACCTGAGGAGCAGCCTTTCCACACAGAGGGTGGTGCGTATATGGAATGAGCTGTCAGAGGAGTGGGTAGAGGTGGGTACAATTGCAACATTTAAAAGACACTGGGACAGGTACATGGAGAGGAAAAATTCAGAGGGATGTGGGCCAAACACAGGCAAATGGAACCAGTTCAGTTAGCAAACCTGGTCGGCATGGACGAGTTGGGCAGAAGGGCCTCTTTCTGTGCTGGATAGCTCTATGACAGGGAATGCAAACAGGATATTTGACTGTGGCAAGCATCACAGCCTAGCCAATTTTGTCTCACCTGTGTCAATGTGGGTCACTGAACAAGAATCAGGAATGTGGACCCTGGCTGATCATTCCGATTGGGCACTTTACAACCTTCTAGACTGAACATTGAATTCAACCACTTCAGAGCATGAACTCGCTCCTCCACCCTCACCCCATTTCCATTTATTTCTTTTCATCTCATTCTCCATTTTATCGCTCTCCTTTTTTCCAACCCCACATCCTCCCCCCCCCCCGCCCCTCCGCCCCCCAAACCCCTCTCCAGGTCAACGGCCACATTCCCCAGGCAGTCCTTCACCAAGCTGGACCTTTATTTTGCCATTAATGCATAATGGACACTTTCAACACCTTCTCAGCCTTCTGTATCCTCCTTTACATTCCCATTGTCCAAGTCCACCCTCCACCCTCACAGTATAATTCTCTGCTGCCTCTCTTTCCTCTCAGCTCTGCCGAAGGGTTATCCAGATTTGAAACGTTGGCTCTATTCTCTCTCCACAGTTGCTGCTGGACCTGCTGAGACGTCGCAGCATTTTTCTGTTTTTGTGCCTGGCTGACCATTCTCTTCCTGCACCCAGAAACACTGGAATCAACGCAGCTCTCCGATTGAGACGAGATGATTCAACCAGCACATTCTGGGAGAGGAACAGGGATTTCTCTCAGCTGGTGTGCTGTAGCATTATCTCTTATTATGTCAATACTACAGCTGAACACCATGAAATAGCTGCTTCAAGCTTTCCATTTCCTTTATTCAAGAAGCAGCATGTATGTGCAGCATGAAAAAACATCCTTGCTGCAAAGATGTGGAGATGTAGAGGAAGGCAACCCTTGGCCAGCAGAGCTGCAGCCTCCCTGTTCTCAAGCCCAGCAGATCCCCAGCTCTTCCTGCAAGCAGCAACCACATTCTTATTTATTTTCGTGGCAAGCCACAAAAGATCCCACATGGAGCTATCAGTTTCCAAAAATGCTATTGGCAAAAGTTCAGAGGAACATTTGAAAGGCCACCTGGGGGCAAACAGACTGCACTTTATGTTCAAAATAAAGCAGAAGAGCTAAGATGTAATGATTGACATCCAGCAATACAGCCAATATTCACACACTCACTAACGACACAAACACACACTCACTAACTACACAAACACACACTCACTAACGACACAAACACTCACTCACTCACTACACAAACACTCACTACACAAACACTCACTCACTCACTACACAAACACTCACGACACAAACACTCACTAACTACACAAACACTCACTCAATAACGACATAAACACTCACTCACTGACTACACAAACACCGATGAACTACACAAACACTCACTAACTACACAAACACACACTCACTAACGACACAAACACTCACTCACTCACTACACAAACACTCACTACACAAACACTCACTCACTCACTACACAAACACTCACAAGCTACGCAAACAATCACTAACTAACAAACACAAACACACAAACTAAGCAAAAACTCACTCACTAACTACGCAGTCACTCACGAACGACACAAACACACACTGATAAACTACAAAAACACTCATTCACTAACTACACACTCACTCCCAAACTACACAAACACACACTCACTAACGACACAAACACTCACTCACTAACTACACAAACACACACACTAACTACACACACACTGACTACACAAACACACACGAACTACACAGACACTCACTCACTAACTACACAAACACACTCACTAACTACACAGACACTCACTAACTACACAAACACTCACTAACCACACAAATGCTCACTAACTAGACAAACACTCACTCACTAACTACGCAAACACTCACTAACTACACAAACACTCACTCACTAACTACACAAACACACTCACTAACTACACAAACACTCACTCACTAACTACACAAACACTCACTCACTAACTACACAAACACTCACCACACAAACACTCACTCCCTAACTACACAAACACTCACAAGCTACGCAAACAATCACTCACTAACTACACAAACACACACTCACAAACTAAGCAAAAACTCACTAACTACGCAGTCACTCACGAACGACACAAACACACACTGACAAACTACAAAAACACTCATTCACTAACTACACACTCACTCACTAACTCAACAAACACTAACTCACTAACTGCACAAACGCTCACACACAAACTACACAAACACACACTCACTAACGACACAAACACTCACTCACTAACTACACAAACACACACACTAACTACACACACACTGACTACACAAACACCCATTAACTACACAAACACTCACTCACTAACTACACAAAAAGACACTCACTAACTACACAGACACTCACTAACTACACAAACACTCACTAACCACACAAACACGCACTAACTACACAAACACACACTCACTAACTACACAGACACTCACTCACTAACTACACAAACACTCGCTAACTACACAAACACTCACTCACTAATAAAAAAACACTCACTAACTTCACAAACACACTCACTAACGACACAAACACTCACTAACTACACAAACACTCACTAACTACACAAACACTCACTCACTAATAAAAAAACACTCACTAACTTCACAAACACACACTCACTCACGACACAAACACTCACTAACTACACAAACACTCACTAACTAACTACACAAACACTCACTAACTACACAAACACTGACTCACTAACTACACAAACACTCACTAACTACACAAACGCTCACTAACTAGACAAACACTCACTCACTAACTACGCAAACACTCACTAACTTCACAAACACCCACTCACTAACTAGACACTCATTCACTAAACTACACACACACTCACTACACAAACACGCACTCACTAATGACAAAAACACTCACTCACTTACTACACAAACACTCATACACTATCTACACAAACACTCACTAACTACACAAACACTCACTAACTACACAAGCACTCACTCACTATCTACACAAACACACACTCACTAACTACACAAACACTCACTCACTAACTACACAGACACTCACCACACAAACACTCACTCGCTAACTACACAAACACTCAAGCTACGCAAACAATCACTCACTAACGACACAAACTCACTCACTAACTACACAAACACACTCACAAACTAAGCAAAATCTCACTCACTAACTACGCAAACAGTCACTCACGAACGACACAAACACACACTGACAAACTATAAAAACGCACATTCACTAACTACACGCTCACTCACTAACTCAACAAACACTAACTCACTAACTACACAAACACTCACACGCAAACTACACAAACACACACTCACTAACGACACAAACACTCACTCACTAACTACACAAACACTCACTAACTACACAAACACTCACACACTAACTACACACACACTGACTAACTACACAAACACCCACTAACTACACAAACACTCACTCACGAACTACGCAAAAACTCACTCACTAACTACGCAGTCACTCACGAACTACACAAACACACACTGACAAACTACATAAACACTCATTCACTAACTAGACAAACATTCACTCACTAACTACACAAACACTCACACACTAACTACACACACTCACTAACCACACAAACACTCACTCACTAACTACACAAACACCCACTAACTACACAAACACTCAGTCACTAACTACGCAAAACCACACTCACTAAGTACACAAACACACCCTCATTAACTACACAAACACACACTCACCAACTACACAAACACTCACTCACTACGCAAACACCCACGAACTACACAAACATGCAGTCTCCAACTACACAAACACACACTCACTAACTACACAAACACACTCACTAACTACACAAACACACTCACTAACTACACAAACACGCTCACAAGCTATGCAAACACTCACTCACCAACTACACAAACACTCATTCACTAACAACACAAACATTCACTCGCTATCAACACAAACACTCACTAACTACACAATCAGTTGCTAACTACACGGATATTCCTTCACTAACTACACAAACACACTCTCACTAACTACACAAACACTCACTCACTTACTACAAAAACACTCACTCACTAACTACACAAACACACACTCACTAAATACACAAACACACACTCACTAACTGCACAAACATGCTCTCACTAGCTACGCGGACACTCACTCACTAGCTACACAAACACGCACTCACAAACTACACAAACACACTCATTAACAACACAAACACACACTCACTAACTACACAAGCACGCACTCACTAACTACACAAACACACTCACTAACTACAGAAACACACACTCACTAACGACACAAACACACTCACTAACTACACAAACACACTCACAAGCTACGCAAACACTCACTCATTAACTACACGAACACTCACGCACCAACTATACAAACACACTCACTAGCCACTCAAACACTCAATCACTAACTGCACAAACACTCACTCACTAACTACACAGACACACATTCACTAACTATACAAACACTCACTCACTAACGCACAAACAAACACACACTAACTACACAAACAGTCACTCACTAACTACACAAACACATACTGACTAACTACACAAACTCACTCACTAACTACACAAACACACACACACTAACTACACCAACACTCACTAACTACACAGACACACACTCACGAACTACACAAACACACACTCACTAACTTCACAAACATTCATTCGCTAACTACACAAACTCACACTAACTACACAATCAGTTGCGAACTACACAGATACTCCTTCACTAACTACTCAAACACACTCTCACTAACTACACAAACACTCACTAACTATACAAACTCACTAACCACATAAACATTTACTCCCGAACTACATAAACACTCACTAACTACACAGACACTCACTCACTAACTACACAAACACACACTCACTAACTACACAAACATTCACTCGCTAACTACACCGATACGCACTCACTAACTACACAAACACTCACTCACTAACTACACAAACACACACTCACCTACTACACATACACACACTCACGAAGAACAAACTCACACTAACTACACAAGCACTCACTAACTACACAAACATACTCACTAACTACACAGACACACACTCACTAACGACACAAACACACACTCACTAACCACACAAACACACACGAACTGCACAAATACACACTCAATAACTACAGAAACACTCACTAACTACACAAACGCTCACTCACTAACTACACAAACACACACTAACAACACAAACACACACGTACTAATTACACAAACACTCACTCACTAACTACACAAACACACACTCACTAACAACACAAACACACACGTACTAATTACACAAACACTCACTCACTCACTAACTACACAAACATACACTCACGAACTAAACAAACACTCACTCACTCACTAACTACACCAACACTCTCTCACTACACAAATGGACACTCACTAACTAACGACACAAACACACACTAACTACACAAATACACACTCACTAACTACACAGACACTCACTCACTAACTACACAAACACACACTCACTAACCACACCAACACGCAATAACTGCACAAACACACACTCACTAACTACACAAACACTCACTAACTACACAAACACTCACTAACTACACAAACGCTCACTAACTAGACAAACACTCACTCACTTACTACGCAAACACTCACTAACTTCACAAACACCCACTCACTAACTAGACACTCATTCACTAAACTACACACACTCACTACACAAACACGCACTCACTAACGACAAAAACACTCACTCACTTACTACACAAACACTCACTAACTACACAAACACTCACTAACTACACAAGCACTCACTCACTATCTACACAAACACACACTCACTAACTACACAAACACTCACTCACTACACAAACACTCACTCACTAACTACACAGACACTCACCACACAAACACTCACTCGCTAACTACACAAACACTCACAATCTACGCAAACAATCACTCACTAACTACACAAACACTCACTCACTAACTACACAAACACACTCACAAACTAAGCAAAACCTCACTCACTAACTACGCAAACAGTCACTCACGCACGACACAAACACACACTGACAAACTACAAAAACGCACATTCACTAACTACACACTCACTCACTAACTCAACAAACACTAACTCACTAACTACACAAACACTCACACGCAAACTACACAAACACACACTCACTAACGACACAAACACTCACTCACTAACTACACAAACACTCACTAACTACACAAACACTCACACACTAACTACACACACACTGACTAACTACACAAACACCCACTAACTACACAAACACTCATTCACTAACTCCGCAAAAACTCACTCACTACCTACGCAGTCACTCACGAACTACATCAACACACACTGACAAACTACATAAACACTCATTCACTAACTACACAAATACTCACTCACTAACTATACAAACACCCACTAACGACACACTCACTCCTAACTACGCAAAAACAAACTCACTAAGTACACAAACACACACTCTCTAACTACACAAACACACACTCACCAACTACACAAACACTCACTACGCAAACACCCACGAACTACACAAACATGCAGTCTCCAACTACACAAACACACACTCACTAACTACACAAACACACTCACTAACTACACAAACACACTCACTAACTACACAAACACGCTCACAAACAACACAAACACACACGTACTAATTACACAAACACTCACTTATTCACTAACTACACAAACATACACTCACGAACTAAACAAACACTCACTCACTCACTAACTACACCAATGGACACTCACTAACTAACGACACAAACACACACTAACTACACAAATACACACTCACTAACTACACAGACACTCACTCACTAACTACACAAACACACATTCACTAACCACACCAACACGCACTAACTGCACAAACACACACTCACTAACTACACAAACACTCACTAACTACACAAACACTCAGTTACTACACAAACACTCGCACACTAACTACGCAAACAATCACTAACTACACAGACAGTCGCTCACTAACTCCACGAACACACACTCACTAACTACACAAAAACTCACTCACAAACTACACAAACGCTCACACTAACTACACACTCACTAACTTCACAAACACACACTCATGAGCTACACAAACACTCACTAACCACACAAACACACACTCACCAACTACAAAAACACACATTCACGAACTACACAATCACTCACTAATTACACAAACACACACACTAACTACACCAGCACTCACTAACTACACAGACACACACTCACTAACTACACAAACACACACTCACTAACTACACAAACATTCACTCGCTAACAACACAAACACTCACTAACTACACAATCAGTTGCTTACTACACAGATACTCCTTCACTAACTACACAAACACACTCTCACTAACTACACAAACACTCACTATCTATATAAACTCACTAACCACATAAACATTTACTCCCGAACTACATAAACACTCACTAACTACACCGACAATCACTCACTAACCACACAAACTAACAACACAAACACTCATGAACTACACAAACACTCACTCACTAACTACACCGACACACACTCACTAACGACACAAACACACACTCACTAACCACATAAACATTCACTCCCGAACTACACAAATACTCACTAACTAAACAGACACTCACTAACTACACAAACACTCACTCACTAACCACAGAAACACACACGCACTAACTACACACTCACTAACCACACAAACACTCACTCACTAACTACACAAATACTCACACACTAACTTCACAAGCACTCACACACGAACGTCACAAACACACACTCACTAACTACACAAACACTCACTAACTACAGAAACACACACTCACTAACTACACAAACACTCATTCACAAACTACACAAACACTCACTCACTAACTACACAAACACTCACTCACTAACGACACAAACACACACTCACTAATTAAACAAACAGACACAAACTACACAAACACTTACTAACTACACAAACACACACTCGCTAAGTACACAAACACACACTCACTAATTAAACAAACACAGACACAAACTACACAAACACTTACTAACTACACAAACACACACTCGCTAACTACACAAACACACACTCACTAATTAAACAAACACAGACATAAACTACACAAACACCTACTAACTACACAAACACACACTCCCTAACTGCACAAACACTCACTCACTAACTACACAAACAGTCACTCACTAACTACACAAACACACACTCACTAACTACACAAACACTCACTAACTACAGAAACACACACTCACTAACTACACAAACACTCATTCACAAACTACACAAACACTCACTCACTAACTACACAAACACTCACTCACTAACGACACAAACACACACTCACTAATTAAACAAACAGACACAAACTACACAAACACTTACTAACTACACAAACACACACTCGCTAAGTACACAAACACACACTCACTAATTAAACAAACACAGACACAAACTACACAAACACTTACTAACTACACAAACACACACTCGCTAACTACACAAACACACACTCACTAATTAAACAAACACAGACATAAACTACACAAACACCTACTAACTGCACAAACACACACTCCCTAACTGCACAAACACTCACTCACTAACTACACAAACAGTCACTCACTAACTACACAAACACTCACTCACTAAATACACAAACACATACACTAACTACACAAACACACACTCACTAATGACAGAAAAACACACTGACTAACTACACAAACACTCACTCACAAACTACACACTCACTCACGACACAAAAACACACTCACTAACTACACAAACACTCATGAACGACACAAAAACACACTAACTACACAAACACACACTCACTCACTACACAAACACACACTCACTAACTTCACAAAAGCTCACTAACGACACAAAAACACACTCACTAACGACACAACATACTCTCTAACTACACAAACACTCGCTCACTAACTACACAAACACTCGCTCACTAACGACACAAACACTCACTCACTAACTACACAAATGGACACTCACTAAATACAAACACTCACTCACTAACGACACAAACATGCACTAACTACACAAATACACACTCACGAACGACACAGACACTCACTCATTAACTACACAAACATACACTCACTAACCACACAAACACGCACTAACTAACCAAACACTCACTCACTAATGACACAAACACTCACTGACTTCACAAACACACGAGCTACACAAACACACACTAACTTCACAAACACTCATTCACGAACGACACAAACACACTCACTAACAACACAAACACACACACACTAACTACATACACACACTCACAAACTACACAAAAACTAACTCACAAACTACACACTCTCACAAAACAAAAACACACTCACTAACTACACAAACACACACTCACTAATGACACAAAAACACACTCTCTAACTACACAACACTCACTCACGAACTACACAAACACTCACTAACTACACAAACACTCACTCATGAACTACACAAACACTCACTCCCAACTACACAAACGCACACTCACTAACTACACAAACACACATTCACTAACTACACAAACACACACACATTAACTCACAAACACACACACTAACTACATACACACACTCACAAACTACACAAAAACTAACTCACAAACTACACACTCTCACAAAACAAAAACACACTCACTAACTACACAAACACACACTCACTAATGACACAAAAACACACTCTCTAACTACACAACACTCACTCACGAACTACACAAACACTCACTAACTACACAAACACTCACTCATGAACTACACAAACACTCACTCCCAACTACACAAACGCACACTCACTAACTTCACAAACACTCACTCACTAACCACACAAACACTCCCTCACTAACTACACAAACACACACTTACTAACTAAACAAACACTCACATCATGAACTAAACAAACACGCACTAACTACACAAACACTCACTCACTAACTACGCAAACACTCACACTAACGACGCAAACACTCACTAACTACACAATCACACAATCATTAACTGCACAAACACACACACTAACGACACAAACACACACGAACTAGACAAACACTCACTCACGAGCTACACAAACACTCACTCACTAACTACACAAAGACTCATTCACAAACTACACAAACACTCACTCACTAACTACACAAACACCCACTCACTAACTACACAAACACACACTCACTAACTACACAAACACACACTCTCTAACTACACACTCACTCACTAACTACACAAACACTCACTCACTAACTACAGAAACACACACACACTAACTACACAAACACACTCACTAACCACACAAACACTCACTAACTACACAAACACACACTCACTAACTACACAAACGCTCACTCACGAACTGCACAAACACACATTCACTAACTACACAAACACACACACATTAACTCACAAACACACACACTAACTACATACACACACTCACAAACTACACAAAAACTAACTCACAAACTACACACTCACTCACGACACAAAAACACACTCACTAACTACACAAACACACACTCGCTCACTACACAAACATACACTCACTAACTTCACAAACGCTCACTAACGACACAAAACACACTCACTAACGACACAACATACTCTTAACTACACAAACACTCGCTCACTAACTACACAAACACTCGCTCACTAACGACACAAACACTCACTCACTAACTACACAAACACACAATCACGAACTAAACAAACACTCACTCAGTAACTACACAAACACATTCTCACTAACTACACAAACACTCTCTAACTACACAAATGGACACTCACTAACTACAAACACTCACTCACTAACGACACAAACATGCACTAACTACACAAATACACACTCACGAACGACACAGACACTCACTCACTAACTACACAAACATACACTCACTAACCACACAAACACGCACTAACTAACCAAACACTCACTCACTAATGACACAAACACTCACTGACTTCACAAACACACGAGCTACACAAACACACACTCACTAACTTCACAAACACTCATTCACGAACGACACAAACACACTCACGAACGACACAAACACACACTCACTAACTACACAAACACACACACATTAACTCACAAACACACACGCACTAACTACATACACACACTCACAAACTACACAAACACTAACTTCCAAACTACACTCACTCACAACACAAAAACACACTCACTAACTGCACAAACACGCACTCTCTAACTACACACTCACTCACTAACTACACAAACACTCACTCACTAAATACACAAACACTCACTCACTAACTACACAAACACACACTCACTAGCGACAGAAAAACACACTCACTAACTACACAAACACTCACTCACAAACTGCACTCACTCACGACACAGGCACACTCACTAACTACACAAACACACACTCACGACTCAAAAACACACTCACTAACGACACAAAAACACACTAACTACACAAGCACACACTCAGTAACTACACAAACACTCACGAACGACACAGAAACACACTAACTACACAAACACACACGCACTAACTACACAAACACACACTCACTAACTTCACAAACGCTCACTAACGACACAAAAACACACTCACTAATGACACAACACACTCACTAACGACACAAACGCTAACTCACTAACTACACAAACACGCACTAACTACACAAACACACACTCACTACCTACACAAACACTCACTCACTAACTACACAAACACCCACTCAATAACCACACAAACACTCACTAACTTCACAAACACACACTCACTAACTACACAGACACTCACGAACCACACACTCACTAACGACACAAACACTCACTAACGACACAAACACTCACTCACAAGCTACACAAACACTCACTAACTGTACAAACACACACTCAGTAACTTCACAAACACTCATTCACTAACTACACAAACACTCACTCACTAACTACACACTCACTCACTAATGACACAAACACTCACTCACTAACTACACACACACACACACTCATGAACGAAACAAACACTCACTCACTAACTACACAAACACTCTCCAACTACACAAACAGACACTCACTAACTACAAACACTCACTCACTAACGACACAAACACGCACTAACTACACAAATACACACTCACTAACTACACAGACACTCACTCTAACTACATAAACACACACTCACTAACTGCAGAAACACACACACACTAACTACACAAACACACTCACTAACCACACAAACTCTCACTAACTACACAAACACACACTCACTAACTACACAAACGCTCACTCACTAACTACACAAACACACACACATTAACTCACAGACACACACACTAACTACATACACACACTCACAAACTACACAAAAACTAACTCACAAACTACACACTCACACACAACACAAAAACACACTCACTAACTGCACAAACATGCACTCTCTAACTACACACTCACTCATTAACTACACAAACACTCACTCACTAACAACACGAACACACACACATTAACGACACAAACACACACTCACTAATGACACAAAAACACACTCTCTAACTACACAAACACCCACTCACTAACTACACAAACACACACTCACTAACTAAGCAAACACTCACTAACTAAACAAATACTCACTAACTACACAAACACTCACTCACTAACTACACAAACACTCATTCACAAACTACACAAACACTCACTCACTAACTACACAAACACCCACTCACTAACTACACAAACACCCACTCACTAACTACACAAACACACACTCACTAACTAAACAAACACTCACTAACTAAACAAATACTCACTAACTACACAAACACTCACTCACTAACTACACAAACACTCATTAACAAACTACACGAACATTCACTAACTACACAAACACACACACGAATGACACAAACACTCACTAACTACTCAAACACGCACTAAGTAATTACAAAAACACTCATTCACGAACTACACAAACACTCACTAACTACACAAAAACTAACTCACTAAATACACAAACACTAACGCACTAACTACACAAACACACACTCACTAACGACACAACAATACACGCAGTAACTACACAAACACTCACTCACAAACTACACAAACACACACACTAACGACACAAAAACACACTCACTAACTACACAAACACTCACTCACGAACTACACAAAAACACACTCACTAGCCACATAAACACTCACTCCCTAACTACACAAACACTCACTAACTACACAGACACTCACTGACTAACTACACAAACACACTCACTAACTTCACAAACACACACACACTAACTTCACAAACACACACTCACGAGCTACACAAACACTAACTAACGACACAAACACTCACTAACTACACACACACACTCACTATATACACAAACACTCATTTACTAACAACACATAAACTCACTCACTACACAAACACACACTCACTAACGACACAAAAACACACTCACTAACTACACAAACACTCACTCACGAACTACACAAACACACACTCACTAACAACACAAGCACTCATTCACTAACTACACAAAGACCCACTCACGAACTACACAGATTCTCGCTAACGACACAAGCACACACTCACGAACTGCACAAACACTCACTAACTTCGCAAACACTCACTATCTACACAAACACACACTCACTAACTATACAAACACCCACTCGCTAACTACACAAACATTCACTCGCTAACTACGCAAACACTCACTCGCAAACTACACAAACACCCACTCACTAACGACACAAACACTCACTAACTACACAAACACACACTAACTACATAAACACACACTCACTAACTACACAAGCACACACTCACGAACTACACAAACACACATTCACGAACTACACAATCACTCACTAATTACACAAACACACACACTAACTACACAAACACTCACTAACTACACAAACTCTCACTAACTGCACAGACACACACTCACTAACTACACAAACACACACACACTAATTACACAAACACTCACTAACTTCAGAAACACACACTCACGAGCTACACAAACGCTCACTAACTACACAAACACACACTCACTTACGACACAAACACACACTCACTAACTACACAAACGCTCACTCACTAACTACACAAACACACATTCACTAACTACACAAACACACACATTAACTCACAAACACACACACACTAACTAAATACAAACTCACAAATTACACAAAAACTAACTCACAAACTACACACTCGCTCACAACACAAAAACACACTCACTAACTGCACAAACACACACACACTAACTACACACTCACTCACTAACTACACAAACACTCACTAACGACACAAATGCACACACATTAACTGCACAAACACACACTCACTAATGACACAAAAACACACTCTCTAACTACACAAACACTCACTCACTAACTACACAAACACTCACTCATGAACTACACAAACACTCACTCCCCAACTACACAAACGCACACTCACTAACTTCACAAACACACTCACTAACTACACAAACACTCACTCACTAACTACACAAACACACTCACTAACTACACAAACACTCACTCCCTAACTACACAAACACTCACTCACTAACTACACAAACACACACTCACTAACTACACAAACACTCACTCACTAACCACACAAACACTCCCTCACTAACTACACAAACACACACTTACTCACTAAACAAACACTCACATCATGAACTAAACAAACACGCACTAACTACACAAACACTCACTCACTAACTACGCAAACACTCACACTAACGACACAAACACTCACTAACTACACAATCACACAATCATTAACTACACAAACACTCACATACTAACGACACAAACACACACGAACTAGACAAACACTCACTCACGAGCTACACAAACACTCATTCACAAACTACACAAACACTCACTCACTAACTACACAAACACTCATTCACAAACTACACAAACACTCACTCACAAACTACACAAACACCCACTCACTAACTACACAAACACACACTCACTAACTAAACAAACACTCACTAACTAAACAAATACTCACTAACTACACAATCACCAACTCACTTACTACACAAACACTCATTAACAAACTACACGCACATTCACTAACTACACAAACACACACTCACTAACTACACAAACACACTCACGAATGACACAAACACTCACTAACTACTCAAACACGCACTAATTACAAAAACACTCATTCACTAACGACACAAACACTCACTAACTACACAAACACTAACTCACTAACTACACAAACACTCACGCACTAACTACACAAACACACACTCACTAACGACACAAAAACACACTCGCTAACTACACAAACACTCACTCACGAACTACACAAAAACACACTCACTAGCCACATAAACACTCACTCCCTAACTACACAAACACTCACTAACTACACAGACACTCACTGACTAACTACACAAACACTCACACACTAACGACACAAACACTCACGAGCTACACAAACACGAACTAACGACACAAACACTCACTAACTACACACACACACTCACTATGTACACAAACACTCATTTACTAACTACACAAAAACTCACTCACTACACAAACACACACTCACTAACTACACAAGCACTCATTCACTAACTACACACCCACTCACGAACTACACAAACACATGCTCGCTAACGACACAAGCACACACTCACTAACTGCACAAACACTCACTAACTTCGCAAACACTCACTATCTACACAAACACACACTCACTAACTACACAAACACTCACTCGCTAACTACACAAACATTCACTCGCTAACTACGCAAACACTCACTCACAAACTACACAAACACCCACTCACTAACGACACAAACACTCACTAACTACACAAACACACACTAACTACACAAACACCCACTCGCTAACTACGCAAACACTCACTCACAAACTACACAAACACCCACTCACTAACTACACAAACACACACTAACTACACAAACACACACTCACTAACTACACAAGCACACACTCACGAACTACACACACATTCACGAACTACACAATCACTCACTAATTACACAAACACACACACTAACTACACAAACACTCACTAACTACACAAACTCTCACTAACTACACAGACACACACTCACTAACTACACAAACACACACACACTAATTACACAAACACTCTAACTTCAGAAACACACACTCACGAGCTACACAAACACTCACTAACTACATAAACACACACTCACTAACTACACAAACGCTCACTCACTAACTACACAAACACACATTCACTAACTACACAAACACACACACATTAACTCACAAACACACACACTAACTACATACACACACTCACAAACTACACAAAAACTAACTCACAAACTACACACTCACTCACAACACAAAAACACACTCACTAACTACACAAACACACACTCACTAATGACACAAAAACACACTCTCTAACTACACAAACACTCACTCACGAACTACACAAACACTCACTAACTACACAAACACTCACTCATGAACTACACAAACACTCACTCCCCAACTACACAAACGCACACTCACTAACTTCACAAACACACTCACTAACTACACAAACACTCACTCCCTAACTACACAAACACTCACTCACTAACTAAACAAACACTCACATCATTCGGTTACGTTCACCTTAGTGATGGAAAGGGATAGGCATGAACCTCGGGCCAGTGGTTTTAGCTGGGGGAAGGGTAATTATGAGGCTATTAGGAGAGAATTAGGAAACATAGGTTGGACTAGGAGATTACAGGGACTGGGAACGTCCGACATGTGGAGTTTTTTCAAGGAGCAGCTACTGCGAGTCTGTGATAGGTATGTCCCTGTCAGGCAAGGAGGAATTGGTAGGGCTAGGGAACCGTGGTGCACCAAAAAAGTTTCTTTGTTGGTTAAAAAGAAAAAGGAGGCTTATGTTCGGATGAGACGTGAGCACTCGGGTAGTGCACTAGAAAGCTTTAGATTGGCTAAGAGGGAGTTGAAGAGCGAGCTTAGAAGGGCTAAAAGGGGACATGAGAAGACTTTGGCGGATAGGGTTAAAGTGAATCCTAAGGCGTTCTATAGGTATGTCAAGAACAGAAGGTTGGTTAGGGCAAGTTTAGGGCCAGTTATAGATGGCAGAGGGAAGTTATGTGTGGAACCGGAGGAGATTGGTGAAGCATTGAACCAATATTTCTCTTCGGTGTTCACGCAAGGGGACATGAATATAGCTGAGGAGGACACTGGGTTGCAAGGGAGTAGAATAGACAGTATTACAGTTGATAAGGAGGATGTGCAGGATATTCTGGAGGGTCTGAAAATAGATAAATCCCCTGGTCCGGATGGGATTTATCCAAGGATTCTCTGGGAGGCAAGAGAAGTGATTGCAGAGCCTCTGGCTCTGATCTTCAGGTCGTCGTTGGCCTCTGGTATAGTACCAGAAGATTGGAGGTTAGCGAATGTTGTCCCATTGTTTAAGAAGGGGAACAGAGACTTCCCCGGGAATTATAGACCGGTGAGTCTCACTTCTGTTGTCGGCAAGATGTTGGAAAAAATTATAAGGGATAGGATTTATAGTTATTTGGAGAGTAATGAATTGATAGGTGATAGTCAGCATGGTTTTGTGGCAGGTAGGTCGTGCCTTACTAACCTTATTGAGTTTTTTGAGAAAGTGACCAAGGAGGTGGATGGGGGCAGGGCAGTGGACGTGGTATATATGGATTTTAGTAAGGCGTTTGATAAGGTTCACCATGGTAGGCTTCTGCAGAAAATGCAGATGTATGGGATTGGGGGTGATCTAGGAAAATGGATCAGGAATTGGCTAGCGGATAGGAAACAGAGGGTGGTGGTTGATAGTAAATATTCATCATGGAGTGCGGTTACAAGTGGTGTACCTCAGGGATCTGTTTTGGGGCCACTGCTGTTTGTAATATTTATTAATGATCTGGATGAGGGTATAGTTGGGTGGATTAGCAAATTTGCTGATGACACCAAAGTCGGTGGTGTGGTAGACAGTGAGGAAGGGTGTCGTAGTTTGCAGGAAGACTTAGACAGGTTGCAAAGTTGGGCCGAGAGGTGGCGGATGGAGTTTAATGCGGAGAAGTGTGAGGTAATTCACTTTGGTAGGAATAACAGATGTGTTGAGTATAGGGCTAACGGGAGGACTTTGAATAGTGTGGAGGAGCAGAGGGATCTAGGTATATGTGTGCATAGATCCCTGAAAGTTGGGAATCAAGTAGATAAGGTTGTTAGGAAGGCATATGGTGTCTTGGCGTTTATTGGTAGGGGGATTGAATTTAGGAGTCGTAGCGTTATGTTGCAACTGTACACAACTCTGGTGCGGCCGCACTTGGAGTACTGTGTGCAGTTCTGGTCCCCACATTACAGGAAGGATGTGGAGGCTTTGGAGAGGGTGCAGAGGAGGTTTACCAGGATGTTGCCTGGTATGGAGGGGAGATCCTATGAGGAGAGGCTGAGGGATTTGGGATTATTTTCGCTGGAAAGGCGGCGGCTAAGAGGGGATCTTATTGAAACATATAAGATGATTAGAGGTTTAGATAGGGTGGATAGTGATAGCCTTTTTCCTCTGATGGAGAAATCCAGCACGAGGGGGCATGGCTTTAAATTGAGGGGGGGTAGTTATAGAACCGATGTCAGGGGTAGGTTCTTTACCCAGAGGGTGGTGAGGGATTGGAATGCCCTGCCAGCATCAGTAGTAAATGCGCCTAGTTTGGGGGCGTTTAAGAGATCCGTAGATAGGTTCATGGACGAAAAGAAATTGGTTTAGGTTGGAGGGTCACAGTTTTTTTTTAACTGGTCGGTGCAACATCGTGGGCCGAAGGGCCTGTTCTGCGCTGTAATGTTCTATGTTCTATGTTCTTCTATCATGAACTAAACAAAGACGCACTAACTACACAAACACTCCCTCACTAACTACACAAACACACACTTACTAACTAAACAAACACTCACATCATGAACTAAACAAACACGCACTAACTACACAAACACTCACTCACTAACTACGCAAACACTCACACTAACGACACAAACACTCACTAACTACACAATCACACAATCATTAACTACACAAACACTCACACACTAACGACACAAACACACACGAACTAGACAAACACTCACTCACGAGCTACACAAACACTCACTCACGAACTACACAAAGACTCATTCACAAACTACACAAACACTCACTCACTAACTACACAAACACCCACTCACTAACTACACAAACACACACTCACAAACTAAACAACACTCACTAACTAAACAAATACTCACTAACTACACAATCAACCACTCACTTACTACACAAACACTCATTAACAAACTACACGCACATTCACTAACTACACAAACACACACTCACTAACTACACAAACACACTCACGAATGACACAAACACTCACTAACTACTCAAACACGCACTAATTACAAAAACACTCATTCACTAACGACACAAACACTCACTAACTACACAAACACTAACTCACTAACTACACAAACACTCACGCACTAACTACACAAACACACACTCACTAACGACACAAAAACACACTCGCTAACTACACAAACACTCACTCACGAACTACACAAAAACACACTCACTAGCCACATAAACACTCACTCCCTAACTACACAAACACTCACTAACTACACAGACACTCACTGACTAACTACACAAACACTCACACACTAACGACACAAACACTCACGAGCTACACAAACACGAACTAACGACACAAACACTCACTAACTACACACACACACTCACTATGTACACAAACACTCATTTACTAACTACACAAAAACTCACTCACTACACAAACACACACTCACTAACTACACAAGCACTCATTCACTAACTACACACCCACTCACGAACTACACAAACACATGCTCGCTAACGACACAAGCACACACTCACTAACTGCACAAACACTCACTAACTTCGCAAACACTCACTATCTACACAAACACACACTCACTAACTACACAAACACTCACGCACTAACTACACAAACACACACTCACTAACGACACAAAAACACACTCGCTAACTACACAAACACTCACTCACGAACTACACAAAAACACACTCACTAGCCACATAAACACTCACTCCCTAACTACACAAACACTCACTAACTACACAGACACTCACTGACTAACTACACAAACACTCACACACTAACGACACAAACACTCACGAGCTACACAAACACGAACTAACGAC
The DNA here is from genome assembly GCF_964213995.1 of Mustelus asterias. NCBI lineage: Eukaryota > Metazoa > Chordata > Chondrichthyes > Carcharhiniformes > Triakidae > Mustelus > Mustelus asterias. The sequence goes on along the minus strand of NC_135802.1, from coordinate 100,813,598 downwards.
ACAAACACTCACTAACTACACACACACTCACTATGTACACAAACACTCATTTACTAACTACACAAAAACTCACTCACTACACAAACACATACTCACTAACTACACAAGCACTCATTCACTAACTACACACCCACTCACGAACTACACAAACACATGCTCGCTAACGACACAAGCACACACTCACTAACTGCACAAACACTCACTAACTTCGCAAACACTCACTATCTACACAAACACACACTCACTAACTACACAAACACTCACTCGCTAACTACACAAACATTCACTCGCTAACTACGCAAACACTCACTCACAAACTACACAAACACCCACTCACTAACGACACAAACACTCACTAACTACACAAACACACACTAACTACACAAACACCCACTCGCTAACTACGCAAACACTCACTCACAAACTACACAAACACCCACTCACTAACTACACAAACACACACTAACTACACAAACACACACTCACTAACTACACAAGCACACACTCACGAACTACACACACATTCACGAACTACACAATCACTCACTAATTACACAAACACACACACTAACTACACAAACACTCACTAACGACACAAACTCTCACTAACTACACAGACACACACTCACTAACTACACAAACACACACACACTAATTACACAAACACTCTAACTTCAGAAACACACACTCACGAGCTACACAAACACTCACTAACTACATAAACACACACTCACTAACTACACAAACGCTCACTCACTAACTACACAAACACACATTCACTAACTACACAAACACACACACATTAACTCACAAACACACACACTAACTACATACACACACTCACAAACTACACAAAAACTAACTCACAAACTACACACTCACAACACAAAAACACACTCACTAACTACACAAACACACACTCACTAATGACACAAAAACACACTCTCTAACTACACAAACACTCACTCACGAACTACACAAACACTCACTAACTACACAAACACTCACTCCCCAACGACACAAACGCACACTCACTAACTTCACAAACACACTCACTAACTACACAAACACTCACTCCCTAACTACACAAACACTCACTCACTAACTAAACAAACACTCACATCATGAACTAAACAAACACGCACTAACTACACAAACACTCCCTCACTAACTACACAAACACACACTTACTAACTAAACAAACACTCACATCATGAACTAAACAAACACGCACTAACTACACAAACACTCACTCACTAACTACGCAAACACTCACACTAACGACACAAACACTCACTAACTACACAATCACACAATCATTAACTACACAAACACTCACACACTAACGACACAAACACACACGAACTAGACAAACACTCACTCACGAGCTACACAAACACTCACTCACTAACTACACAAAGACTCATTCACAAACTACACAAACACTCACTCACTAACTACACAAACACCCACTCACTAACTACACAAACACACACTCACAAACTAAACAACACTCACTAACTAAACAAATACTCACTAACTACACAATCAACCACTCACTTACTACACAAACACTCATTAACAAACTACACGCACATTCACTAACTACACAAACACACACTCACTAACTACACAAACACACTCACGAATGACACAAACACTCACTAACTACTCAAACACGCAATAATTACAAAAACACTCATTCACTAATTACACAAACACTCACTAACTACACAAACACTAACTCACTAACTACACAAACACTCACGCACGAACTATACAAACACACACTCACTAACGACACAAAAACACACTCGCTAACTACACAAACACTCACTCACGAACTACACAAAAACACACTCACTAGCCACATAAACACTCACTCCCTAACTACACAAACACTCACTAACTACACAGACACTCACTAACTACACAAACACACTCACTAACTTCACTAACACACACTCACTAACTTCACAAACACACACTCACGAGCTACACAAACACTAACTAACGACACAAACACTCACTAACTACACACACACACTCACTATGTACACAAACACTCATTTACTGACTACACAAAAACTCACTCACGAACTACACAAACACATGCTCGCTAACGACACAAGCACACACTCACTAACTGCACAAACACTCACTAACTTCGCAAACACTCACTAAGTACACAAACACTCACTCGCTAACTACACAAACACTCACTCACTAACTACGCAAACACTCACACTAACGACACAAACACTCACTCACTAACTACGCAAACACTCACACTAACGACACAAACACTCACTAACTACACAATCACACAATCATTAACTACACAAACACTCACACACTAACGACACAAACACACACGAACTAGACAAACACTCGCTCACGAGCTACACAAACACTCATTCACAAACTACACAAACACTCACTCACTAACTACACAAACACCCACTCACTAACTACACAAACACACACTCACTAACTACACAAACACACACTCTCTAACTACACACTCACTCACTAACTACACAAACACTCACTCACTAACGACACAAACCCTCACTCACTAAATACACAAACACTCACACACTAACGACACAAACACTCACGAGCTACACAAACACGAACTAACGACACAAACACTCACTAACTACACACACACACTCACTATGTACACAAACACTCATTTACTAACTACACAAAAACTCACTCACTACACAAACACACACTCACTAACTACACAAGCACTCATTCACTAACTACACACCCACTCACGAACTACACAAACACATGCTCGCTAACGACACAAGCACACACTCACTAACTGCACAAACACTCACTAACTTCGCAAACACTCACTATCTACACAAACACACACTCACTAACTACACAAACACTCACTCGCTAACTACACATTCACTCGCTAACTACGCAAACACTCACTCACAAACTACACAACCACCCACTCACTAACGACACAAACACTCACTAACTACACAAACACACACTAACTACACAAACACCCACTCGCTAACTACGCAAACACTCACTCACAAACTACACAAACACACACTCACTAACTACACAAGCACACACTCACGAACTGCACACACATTCACGAACTACACAATCACTCACTAATTACACAAACACACACACTAACTACACAAACACTCACTAACTACACAAACTCTCACTAACTACACAGACACACACTCACTAACTACACAAACACACACACACTAATTACACAAACACTCTAACTTCAGAAACACACACTCACGAGCTACACAAACACTCACTAACTACATAAACACACACTCACTAACTACACAAACGCTCACTCACTAACTACACAAACACACATTCACTAACTACACAAACACACACACATTAACTCACAAACACACACACTAACTACATACACACACTCACAAACTACACAAAAACTAACTCACAAACTACAGACTCACTCACAACACAAAAACACACTCACTAACTACACAAACACACACTCACTAATGACACAAAAACACACTCTCTAACTACACAAACACTCACTCACGAACTACACAAACACTCACTAACTACACAAACACTCACTCATGAACTACACAAACACTCACTCCCCAACTACACAAACGCACACTCACTAACTTCACAAACACACTCACTAACTACACAAACACTCACTCCCTAACTACACAAACACTCACTCACTAACTACACAAACACACACTCACTAACTACACAAACACTCACTCACTAACCACACAAACACTCCCTCACTAACTACACAAACACACACTTACTAACTAAACAAACACTCACATCATGAACTAAACAAACACGCACTAACTACACAAACACTCACTCAATAACTACGCAAACACTCACACTAACGACACAAACACTCACTAACTACACAATCACACAATCATTAACTACACAAACACTCACACACTAACGACACAAACACACACGAACTAGACAAACACTCACTCACGAGCTACACAAACACTCACTCACTAACTACACAAAGACTCATTCACAAACTACACAAACACTCATTCACTAACGACACAAACACCCACTCACTAACTACACAAACACACACTCACAAACTAAACAACACTCACTAACTAAACAAATACTCACTAACTACACAATCAACCACTCACTTACTACACAAACACTCATTAACAAACTACACGCACATTCACTAACTACACAAACACACACTCACTAACTACACAAACACACTCACGAATGACACAAACACTCACTAACTACTCAAACACGCACTAATTACAAAAACACTCATTCACTAATTACACAAACACTCACTAACTACACAAACACTAACTCACTAACTACACAAACACTCACGCACGAACTACACAAACACACACTCACTAACGACACAAAAACACACTCGCTAACTACACAAACACTCACTCACGAACTACACAAAAACACACTCACTAGCCACATAAACACTCACTCCCTAACTACACAAACACTCACTAACTACACAGACACTCACTGACTAACTCCACAAACACACTCACTAACTTCACTAACACACACTCACTAACTTCACAAACACACACTCACGAGCTACACAAACACTAACTAACGACACAAACACTCACTAACTACACACACACACTCACTATGTACACAAACACTCATTTACTGACTACACAAAAACTCACTCACGAACTACACAAACACATGCTCGCTAACGACACAAGCACACACTCACTAACTGCACAAACACTCACTAACTTCGCAAACACTCACTAAGTATACAAACACTCACTCGCTAACTACACAAACACTCACTCACTAACTACGCAAACACTCACACTAACGACACAAACACTCACTAACTACACAATCACACAATCATTAACTACACAAACACTCACACACTAACGATACAAACACACACGAACTAGACAAACACACACTCACTAACTGCACAAACACTCACTAACTTCGCAAACACTCACTATCTACACAAACACACACTCACTAACTACACAAACACTCACTCGCTAACTACACAAACATTCACTCGCTAACTACGCAAACACTCACTCACAAACTACACAAACACCCACTCACTAACGACACAAACACTCACTAACTACACAAACACACACTAACTACACAAACACCCACTCGCTAACTACACAAACATTCACTCGCTAACTACGCAAACACTCACTCACAAACTACACAAACACCCACTCACTAACTACACAAACACACACTAACTACACAAACACACACTCACTAACTACACAAGCACACACTCACGAACTACACAAACACACATTCACGAACTACACAATCACTCACTAATTACACAAACACACACACTAACTACACAAACACTCACTAACTACACAAACTCTCACTAACTACACAGACACACACTCACGAACTACACAAACACACACACACTAATTACACAAACACTCACTAACTTCAGAAACACACACTCACGAGCTACACAAACACTCACTAACTACACAAACACACACTCACTAACTACACAAACGCTCACTCACTAACTACACAAACACACACACATTAACTCACAAACACACACACTAACTACATACACACACTCACAAACTACACATAAACTAACTCACAAACTACACACTCACTCACAACACAAAAACACACTCACTAACTGCACAAACACGCACTCCCTAACTACACACTCACTCACTAACTACACAAACACACACTCACTAACGACACGAACACACACACATTAACTACACAAACACACACTCACTAATGACACAAAAACACACTCTCTAACTACACAAACACTCACTCACGAACTACACAAACACTCACTAACTACACAAACACTCACTCATGAACTACACAAACACTCACTCCCCAACTACACAAACGCACACTCACTAACCTCACAAACACACTCACTAACTACACAAACACTCACTCCCTAACTACACAAACACTCACTCACTAACTACACAAACACACCCTCACTAACTACACAAACACTCACTCACTAACCACACAAACACTCCCTCACTAACTACACAAACACACACTCACTAACTCCGCAAACACTCACACTAACGACACAAACACTCACTAACTACACAATCACACAATCATTAACTACACAAACACTCACACACTAACGACACAAACACACACGAACTAGACAAACACTCACTCACGAGCTACACAAACACTCACTCACTAACTACACAAAGACTCATTCACAAACTACACAAACACTCACTCACTAACTACACAAACACCCACTCACTAACTACACAAACACACACTCACAAACTAAACAAACACTCACTTACTAAACAAATACTCACTAACTACACAATCAACCACTCACTTACTACACAAACACTCATTAACAAACTACACGCACATTCACTAACTACACAAACACACACTCACTAACTACACAAACACACTCACGAATGACACAAACACTCACTAACTACTCAAACACGCACTAATTACAAAAACACTCATTCTCTAACTACACACTCACTAACTACACAAACACTAACACACTAACTACACAAATACTCACTCACGAACTACACAAAAACACACTCACTAGCCACATAAACACTCACTCCCTAACTACACAAACACTCACTAACTACACAGACACTCACTGACTAACTACACAAACACACTCACTAACTTCACTAACACACACTCACTAACTTCACAAACACAAACTCACGAGCTACACAAACACTAACTAACGACACAAACACTCACTAACTACACACACACACTCACTATGTACACAAACACTCATTTACTAACTACACAAACACCCACTCACGAACTACACAAACACATGCTCGCTAACGACACAAGCGCACACTCACTAACTGCACAAACACTCACTAACTTCGCAAACACTCACTGAGTACACAAACACTCACTCGCTAACTACACAAACACTCACTCACTAACTACGCAAACACTCACACTAACGACACAAACACTCACTCACTAACTACGCAAACACTCACACTAACGACACAAACACTCACTAACTACACAATCACACAATCATTAACTACACAAACACTCACACACTAACGACACAAACACACACGAACTAGACAAACACTCACTCACGAGCTACACAAACACTCATTCACAAACTACACAAACACTCACTCACTAACTACACAAACACCCACTCACTAACTACACAAACACACACTCACTAACTACACAAACACACACTCTCTAACTACACACTCACTCACTAACTACACAAACACTCACTCACTAACGACACAAACCCTCACTCACTAAATACACAAACACTCACACACTAACGACACAAACACTCACGAGCTACACAAACACTCACTAACTTCGCAAACACTCACTATCTACACAAACGCACACTCACTAACTACACAAGCACTCACTCGCTAACTACACAAACATTCACTCGCTAACTACGCAAACACTCACTCACAAACTACACAAACACCCACTCACTAACGACACAAACACTCACTAACTACACAAACACACACTAACTACACAAACACCCACTCGCTAACTACACAAACATTCACTCGCTAACTACGCAAACACTCACTCACAAACTACACAAACACCCACTCACTAACTACACAAACACACACTAACTACACAAACACACACTCACTAACTACACAAGCACACACTCACGAACTGCACAAACACACATTCACGAACTACACAATCACTCACTAATTACACAAACACACACTAACTACACAAACATTCACTAACTACACAAACTCTCACTAACTACACAGACACACACTCACTAACTACACAAACACACACACACTAATTACACAAACACTCACTAACTTCAGAAACACACACTCACGAGCTACACAAACACTCACTAACTACACAAACACACACTCACTAGCTACACAAACGCTCACTCACTAACTACACAAACACACATTCACTAACTACACAAACACACACACATTAACTCACAAACACACACACTAACTACATACACACACTCACAAACTACACAAAAACTAACTCACAAACTACACACTCACTCACAACACAAAAACACACTCACTAACTGCACAAACACGCACTCTCTAACTACACACTCACTAACTACACAAACACACACTCACTAACGACACGAACACACACACATTAACTACACAAACACACACTCACTAATGACACAAAAACACACTCTCTAACTACACAAACACTCACTCATGAACTACACAAAAACTCACTAACTACACAAACACTCACTCCCCAACTACACAAACACTCACTCCCCAACTACACAAACGCACACTCACTAACCTCACAAACACACTCACTAACTACACAAACACTCACTCCCTAACTACACAAACACTCACTCACTAACTACACAAACACACACTCACTAACTACACAAACACTCACTCACTAACCACATAAACACTCCCTCACTAACTACACAAACACACACTTACTAACTAAACAAACACTCACATCATGAACTAAACAAACAAGCACTAACTACACAAACACACACTCACTAACTAAACAAACACTCACATCATGAACTAAACAAACAAGCACTAACTACACAAACACACACTCACTAACTCCGCAAACACTCACACTAACGACACAAACACTCACTAACTACACAATCACACAATCATTAACTACACAAACACTCACACACTAACGACACAAACACACACGAACTAGACAAACACTCACTCACGAGCTACACAAACACTCACTCACTAACTACACAAAGACTCATTCACAAACTACACAAACACTCACTCACTAACTACACAAACACCCACTCACTAACTACACAAACACACACTCACTAACTAAACAAACACTCACTAACTAAACAAATACTCACTAACTACACAATCAACCACTCACTTACTACACAAACACTCATTAACAAACTACACGCACATTCACTAACTACACAAACACACACTCACTAACTACACAAACACACTCACGAATGACACAAACACTCACTAACTACTCAAACACGCACTAATTACAAAAACACTCATTCTCTATCTACACACTCACTAACTACACAAACACTAACACACTAACTACACAAATACTCACTCACGAACTACACAAAAACACACTCACTAGCCACATAAACACTCACTCCCTAACTACACAAACACTCACTAACTACACAGACACTCACTGACTAACTACACAAACACACTCACTAACTTCACTAACACACACTCACTAACTTCACAAACACAAACTCACGAGCTACACAAACACTAACTAACGACACAAACACTCACTAACTACACACACACACTCACTATGTACACAAACACTCATTTACTAACTACACAAACACCCACTCACGAACTACACAAACACATGCTCGCTAACGACACAAGCGCACACTCACTAACTGCACAAACACTCACTAACTTCGCAAACACTCACTATCTACACAAACACACACTCACTAACTACACAAACACTCACTCGCTAACTACACAAACATTCACTCGCTAACTACGCAAACACTCAGTCACAAACTACACAAACACCCACTAACTACACAAACACACACTCACTAACTACACAAACACTCACTCACTAATTACACAAACAGACACTCCCTAACTACACAAAGACTCACTAACTACACAAACACTCAATAACTACAGAAACTCACTCACTAACTACACAAACACACACATACGAACTACACAAACACTCACGAACTAAACAAACACTCACTCACTAACTACACAAACACTCTCTCACTACACAAATGGACACTCTAACTAACGACACAAACACACACTAACGACACAAATACACACTCACTAACTACACAAACACACACTCACTAACTAATCACTCACTCACTAACTACACAAACACACATTCACTAACTACACAAACACACACACATTAACTCACAAACACACACACTAACTACATACACACACTCACAAACTACACAAAAACTAACTCACAAACTACACTCACTCACAACACAAACACACACTCACTAATGACACAAAAACACACTCTCTAACTACACAAACACTCACTCAAACTACACAAACACTCACTAACTACACAAACACTCACTCATGAACTACACAAACACTCACTCCCCAACTACACAAACGCACACTCACTAACTTCACAAACACACTCACTAACTACACAAACACTCACTCCCTAACTACACAAACACTCACTCACTAACTACACAAACACACACTCACTAACTACACAAACACTCACTCACTAACCACACAAACACTCCCTCACTAACTACACAAACACACACTTACTAACTAAACAAACACTCACATCATGAACTAAACAAACACGCACTAACTACACAAACACTCACTCATTAACTACGTAAACACTCACACTAACGACACAAGCACTCACTAACTACACAATCACACAATCATTAACTACACAAACACTCACACACTAACGACACAAACACACACGAACTAGACAAACACTCACTCACGAGCTACACAAACACTCACTCACTAACTACACAAAGACTCATTCACAAACTACACACTCACTCACTAACTACACAAACACCCACTCACTAACTACACAAACACACACTCACAAACTAAACAACACTCACTAACTAAACAAATACTCATTAACTACACAATCAACCACTCACTTACTACACAAACACTCATTAACAAACTACACGCACATTCACTAACTACACAAACACACACTCACTAACTACACAAACACACTCACGAATGACACAAACACTCACTAACTACTCAAACACGCACTAATTACAAAAACACTCATTCACTAATTACACAAACACTCACTAACTACACAAACACTAACTCACTAACTACACAAACACTCACGCACGAACTACACAAACACACACTCACTAACGACACAAAAACACACTCGCTAACTACACAAACACTCACTCACGAACTACACAAAAACACACTCACTAGCCACATAAACACTCACTCCCTAACTACACAAACACTCACTAACTACACAGACACTCACTGACTAACTACACAAACACACTCACTAACTTCACTAACACACACTCACTAACTTCACAAACACACACTCACGAGCTACACAAACACTAACTAACGACACAAACACTCACTAACTACACACACACACTCACTATGTACACAAACACTCATTTACTAACTACACAAAAACTCACTCACGACACAAACACACACTCACTAACTACACAAGCACTCATTCACTAACTACACAAACACCCACTCACGAACTACACAAACACGTGCTCGCTAACGACACAAGCACACACTCACTAACTGCACAAACACTCACAAACTTCGCAAACACTCACTAAGTACACAAACACTCACTCGCTAACTACACAAACACTCACTCACTAACTACGCAAACACTCACACTAACGACACAAACACTCACTAACTACACAATCACACAATCATTAACTACACAAACACTCACACACTAACGACACAAACACACACGAACTAGACAAACACACACTCACTAACTGCACAAACACTCACTAACTTCGCAAACACTCACTATCTACACAAACACACACTCACTAACTACACAAACACTCACTCGCTAACTACACAAACCTTCACTCGCTAACTACGCAAACACTCACTCACAAACTACACAAACACCCACTCACTAACGACACAAACACTCACTAACTACACAAACACACACTAACTACACAAACACCCACTCGCTAACTACGCAAACACTCACTCACAAACTACACAAACACACACTCACTAACTACACAAGCACACACTCATGAACTACACACACATTCACGAACTACACAATCACTCACTAATTACACAAACACACACACTAACTACACAAACACTCACTAACTACACAAACTCTCACTAACTACACAGACACACACTCACTAACTACACAAACACACACACACTAATTACACAAACACTCTAACTTCAGAAACACACACTCACGAGCTACACAAACACTCACTAACTACATAAACACACACTCACTAACTACACAAACGCTCACTCACTAACTACACAAACACACATTCACTAACTACACAAACACACACACATTAACTCACAAACACACACACTAACTACATACACACACTCACAAACTACACAAAAACTAACTCACAAACTACACACTCACTCACAACACAAAAACACACTCACTAACTACACAAACACACACTCACTAATGACACAAAAACACACTCTCTAACTACACAAACACTCACTCACGAACTACACAAACACTCACTAACTACACAAACACTCACTCATGAACTACACAAACACTCACTCCCCAACTACACAAACGCACACTCACTAACTTCACAAACACACTCACTAACTACACAAACACTCACTCCCTAACTACACAAACACTCACTCACTAACTACACAAACACACACTCACTAACTACACAAACACTCACTCACTAACCACACAAACACTCCCTCACTAACTACACAAACACACACTTACTAACTAAACAAACACTCACATCATGAACTAAACAAACACGCACTAACTACACAAACACTCACTCACTAACTACGCAAACACTCACACTAACGACACAAACACTCACTAACTACACAATCACACAATCATTAACTACACAAACACTCACACACTAACGACACAAACACACACGAACTAGACAAACACTCACTCACGAGCTACACAAACACTCACTCACTAACTACACAAAGACTCATTCACAAACTACACAAACACTCATTCACTAACTACACAAACACCCACTCACTAACTACACAAACACACACTCACAAACTAAACAACACTCACTAACTAAACAAATACTCACTAACTACACAATCAACCACTCACTTACTACACAAACACTCATTAACAAACTACACGCACATTCACTAACTACACAAACACACACTCACTAACTACACAAACACACTCACGAATGACACAAACACTCACTAACTACTCAAACACGCACTAATTACAAAAACACTCATTCACTAATTACACAAACACTCACTAACTACACAAACACTAACTCACTAACTACACAAACACTCACGCACGAACTACACAAACACACACTCACTAACGACACAAAAACACACTCGCTAACTACACAAACACTCACTCACGAACTACACAAAAACACACTCACTAGCCACATAAACACTCACTCCCTAACTACACAAACACTCACTAACTACACAGACACTCACTGACTAACTACACAAACACACTCACTAACTTCACTAACACACACTCACTAACTTCACAAACACACACTCACGAGCTACACAAACACTAACTAACGACACAAACACTCACTAACTACACACACACACTCACTATGTACACAAACACTCATTTACTGACTACACAAAAACTCACTCACGAACTACACAAACACATGCTCGCTAACGACACAAGCACACACTCACTAACTGCACAAACACTCACTAACTTCGCAAACACTCACTAAGTACACAAACACTCACTCGCTAACTACACAAACACTCACTCACTAACTACGCAAACACTCACACTAACGACACAAACACTCACTAACTACACAATCACACAATCATTAACTACACAAACACTCACACACTAACGATACAAACACACACGAACTAGACAAACACACACTCACTAACTGCACAAACACTCACTAACTTCGCAAACACTCACTATCTACACAATCGCACACTCACTAACTACACAAGCACTCACTCGCTAACTACACAAACATTCACTCGCTAACTACGCAAACACTCACTCACAAACTACACAAACACCCACTCACTAACGACACAAACACTCACTAACTACACAAACACACACTAACTACACAAACACCCACTCGCTAACTACACAAACATTCACTCGCTAACTACGCAAACACTCACTCACAAACTACACAAACACCCACTCACTAACTACACAAACACACACTAACTACACAAACACACACTCACTAACTACACAAGCACACACTCACGAACTGCACAAACACACATTCACGAACTACACAATTACTCAGTAATTACACAAACACACACTAACTACACAAACATTCACTAACTACACAAACTCTCACTAACTACACAGACACACACTCACTAACTACACAAACACACACACACTAATTACACAAACACTCACTAACTTCAGAAACACACACTCACGAGCTACACAAACACTCACTAACTACACAAACACACACTCACTAACTACACAAACGCTCACTCACTAACTACACAAACACACATTCACTAACTACACAAACACACACACATTAACTCACAAACACACACACTAACTACATACACACACTCACAAACTACACAAAAACTAACTCACAAACTACACACTCACTCACAACACAAAAACACACTCACTAACTGCACAAACACGCACTCTCTAACTACACACTCACTAACTACACAAACACACACTCACTAACGACACGAACACACACACATTAACTACACAAACACACACTCACTAATGACACAAAAACACACTCTCTAACTACACAAACACTCACTCATGAACTACACAAAAACTCACTAACTACACAAACACTCACTCCCCAACTACACAAACACTCACTCCCCAACTACACAAACGCACACTCACTAACCTCACAAACACACTCACTAACTACACAAACACTCACTCCCTAACTACACAAACACTCACTCACTAACTACACAAACACACACTCACTAACTACACAAACACTCACTCACTAACCACATAAACACTCCCTCACTAACTACACAAACACACACTTACTAACTAAACAAACACTCACATCATGAACTAAACAAACAAGCACTAACTACACAAACACACACTCACTAACTCCGCAAACACTC
The DNA here is from genome assembly GCF_964213995.1 of Mustelus asterias. NCBI lineage: Eukaryota > Metazoa > Chordata > Chondrichthyes > Carcharhiniformes > Triakidae > Mustelus > Mustelus asterias. The sequence goes on along the minus strand of NC_135802.1, from coordinate 100,798,551 downwards.
ACACTAACGACACAAACACTCACTAACTACACAATCACACAATCATTAACTGCACAAACACTCACACACTAACGACACAAACACACACGAACTAGACAAACACTCACTCACGAGCTACACAAACACTCACTCACTAACTACACAAAGACTCATTCACAAACTACACAAACACTCACTCACGAGCTACACAAACACCCACTCACTAACTACACAAACACACACTCACTAACTAAACAAACACTCACTAACTAAACAAATACTCACTAACTACACAATCAACCACTCACTTACTACACAAACACTCATTAACAAACTACACGCACATTCACTAACTACACAAACACACACTCACTAACTACACAAACACACTCACGAATGACACAAACACTCACTAACTACTCAAACACGCACTAATTACAAAAACACTCATTCTCTATCTACACACTCACTAACTACACAAACACTAACACACTAACTACACAAATACTCACTCACGAACTACACAAAAACACACTCACTAGCCACATAAACACTCACTCCCTAACTACACAAACACTCACTAACTACACAGACACTCACTGACTAACTACACAAACACACTCACTAACTTCACTAACACACACTCACTAACTTCACAAACACAAACTCACGAGCTACACAAACACTAACTAACGACACAAACACTCACTAACTACACACACACACTCACTATGTACACAAACACTCATTTACTAACTACACAAACACCCACTCACGAACTACACAAACACATGCTCGCTAACGACACAAGCGCACACTCACTAACTGCACAAACACTCACTAACTTCGCAAACACTCACTATCTACACAAACACACACTCACTAACTACACAAACACTCACTCGCTAACTACACAAACATTCACTCGCTAACTACGCAAACACTCAGTCACAAACTACACAAACACCCACTAACTACACAAACACACACTCACTAACTACACAAACACTCACTCACTAATTACACAAACAGACACTCCCTAACTACACAAAGACTCACTAACTACACAAACACTCAATAACTACAGAAACTCACTCACTAACTACACAAACACACACATACGAACTACACAAACACTCACGAACTAAACAAACACTCACTCACTAACTAGACAAACACTCTCTCACTACACAAATGGACACTCTAACTAACGACACAAACACACACTAACGACACAAATACACACTCACTAACTACACAAACACACACTCACTAACTAAACACTCACTCACTAACTACACAAACACACATTCACTAACTACACAAACACACACACATTAACTCACAAACACACACACTAACTACATACACACACTCACAAACTACACAAAAACTAACTCACAAACTACACTCACTCACAACACAAACACACACTCACTAATGACACAAAAACACACTCTCTAACTACACAAACACTCACTCACGAACTACACAAACACTCACTAACTACACAAACACTCACTCATGAACTACACAAACACTCACTCCCCAACTACACAAACGCACACTCACTAACTTCACAAACACACTCACTAACTACACAAACACTCACTCCCTAACTACACAAACACTCACTCACTAACTACATAAACACACACTCACTAACTACACAAACACTCACTCACTAACCACACAAACACTCCCTCACTAACTACACAAACACACACTTACTAACTAAACAAACACTCACATCATGAACTAAACAAACACGCACTAACTACACAAACACTCACTCACTAACTACGTAAACACTCACACTAACGACACAAACACTCACTAACTACACAATCACACAATCATTAACTACACAAACACTCACACACTAACGACACAAACACACACGAACTAGACAAACACTCACTCACGAGCTACACAAACACTCACTCACTAACTACACAAAGACTCATTCACAAACTACACACTCACTCACTAACTACACAAACACCCACTCACTAACTACACAAACACACACTCACAAACTAAACAACACTCACTAACTAAACAAATACTCATTAACTACACAATCAACCACTCACTTACTACACAAACACTCATTAACAAACTACACGCACATTCACTAACTACACAAACACACACTCACTAACTACACAAACACACTCACGAATGACACAAACACTCACTAACTACTCAAACACGCACTAATTACAAAAACACTCATTCACTAATTACACAAACACTCACTAACTACACAAACACTAACTCACTAACTACACAAACACTCACGCACGAACTACACAAACACACACTCACTAACGACACAAAAACACACTCGCTAACTACACAAACACTCACTCACGAACTACACAAAAACACACTCACTAGCCACATAAACACTCACTCCCTAACTACACAAACACTCACTAACTACACAGACACTCACTGACTAACTACACAAACACACTCACTAACTTCACTAACACACACTCACTAACTTCACAAACACACACTCACGAGCTACACAAACACTAACTAACGACACAAACACTCACTAACTACACACACACACTCACTATGTACACAAACACTCATTTACTAACTACACAAAAACTCACTCACGACACAAACACACACTCACTAACTACACAAGCACTCATTCACTAACTACACAAACACCCACTCACGAACTACACAAACACGTGCTCGCTAACGACACAAGCACACACTCACTAACTGCACAAACACTCACAAACTTCGCAAACACTCACTAAGTACACAAACACTCACTCGCTAACTACACAAACACTCACTCACTAACTACGCAAACACTCACACTAACGACACAAACACTCACTAACTACACAATCACACAATCATTAACTACACAAACACTCACACACTAACGACACAAACACACACGAACTAGACAAACACACACTCACTAACTGCACAAACACTCACTAACTTCGCAAACACTCACTATCTACACAAACACACACTCACTAACTACACAAACACTCACTCGCTAACTACACAAACATTCACTCGCTAACTACGCAAACACTCACTCACAAACTACACAAACACCCACTCACTCACGACACAAACACTCACTAACTACACAAACACACACTAACTACACAAACACCCACTCGCTAACTACACAAACATTCACTCGCTAACTACGCAAGCACTCACTCACAAACTACACAAACACCCACTCACTAACTACACAAACACACACTAACTACACAAACACACACTCACTAACTACACAAGCACACACTCACGAACTACACAAACACACATTCACGAACTACACAATCACTCACTAATTACACAAACACACACACTAACTACACCAACACACACTAACTACACAAACTCTCACTAACTACACAGACACACACTCACTAACTACACAAACACACACACACTAATTACACAAACACTCACTAACTTCAGAAACACACACTCACGAGCTACACAAACACTCACTAACTACACAAACACACACTCACTAACTACACAAACGCTCACTCACTTACTACACAAACACACATTCACTAACTACACAAACACACACACATTAACTCACAAACACACACACTAACTACATACACACACTCACAAACTACACAAAAACTAACTCACAAACTACACACTCACTCACAACACAAAAACACACTCACTAACTGCACAAACACGCACTCTCTAACTACACACTCACTCACTAACTACACAAACACACACTCACTAACGACACGAACACACACACATTAACTACACAAACACACACACACTAATGACACAAAAACACACTCTCTAACTACACAAACACTCGCTCACGAACTACACAAACACTCACTAACTACACAAACACTCACTCATGAACTACACAAACACTCACTCCCCAACTACACAAACGCACACTCACTAACCTCACAAACACACTCACTAACTACACAAACACTCACTCCCTAACTACACAAACACTCACTCACTAACTACACAAACACACACTCACTAACTACACAAACACTCACTCACTAACCACACAAACACTCCCTCACTAACTACACAAACACACACTTACTAACTAAACAAACACTCACATCATGAACTAAACAAACAAGCACTAACTACAGAAACACACACTCACTAACTACGCAAACACTCACACTAACGACACAAACACTCACTAACTACACAATCACACAATCATTAACTACACAAACACTCACACACTAACGACACAAACACACACGAACCAAACACTCACTCACGAGCTACACAAACACTCACTCACTAACTACACAAAGACTCATTCACAAACTACACAAACACTCACTCACTAACTACACAAACACCCACTCACTAACTACACAAACACACACTCACTAACTAAACAAACACTCACTTACTAAACAAATACTCACTAACTACACAATCAACCACTCACTTACTACACAAACACTCATTAACAAACTACACGCACATTCACTAACTACACAAACACACACTCACTAACTACACAAACACACTCACGAATGACACAAACACTCACTAACTACTCAAACACGCACTAATTACAAAAACACTCATTCTCTAACTACACACTCACTAACTACACAAACACTAACACACTAACTACACAAACTCTCACGCACGAACTACACAAAAACACACTCACTAGCCACATAAACACTCACTCCCTAACTACACAGACACTCACTGACTAACTACACAAACACACTCACTAACTTCACTAACACACACTCACTAACTTCACAAACACAAACTCACGAGCTACACAAACACTAACTAACGACACAAACACTCACTAACTACACACACACACTCACTATGTACACAAACACTCATTTACTAACTACACAAACACCCACTCACGAACTACACAAACACATGCTCGCTAACGACACAAGCGCACACTCACTAACTGCCCACTCACTCACTAACTTCGCAAACACTCACTAACTACACAAACACCCACTCACGAACTACACAAACACATGCTCGCTAACGACACAAGCGCACACTCACTAACTGCCCACTCACTCACTAACTTCGCAAACACTCACTAAGTACACAAACACTCACTCGCTAACTACACAAACATTCACTCGCTAACTACGCAAACACCCAGTCACAAACTACACAAACACCCACTAACTACACAAACACTCACTCACTAATTACACAAACAGACACTCCCTAACTACACAAAGACTCACTAACTACACAAACACTCAATAACTACAGAAACTCACTCACTAACTACACAAACACACACATACGAACTACACAAACACTCACTCACTAACTACACAAACACACACATACGAACTACACAAACACACACTCACTAACTACACAAACACACACATACGAACTACACAAACACTCACTCACTAACTACACAAACACACACTCACCAACTAAACAAACACTCACTCACTAACTACACAAACACTCTCTCACTACACAAATGGACACTCTAACTAACGACACAAACACACACTAACGACACAAATACAAACTCACTAACTACACAGACACTCACTCACTAACTACACAAACACACACTAACTGCACAGACACACACTAACTACACAAACACTCACTAACTACACACTCACTAACTACACAAACACTCACTCACTAACTACACAGACACACACTCATGAGCTAGACAAACACTCACTAACTACACAAACACACACTCACCAACTACACAAACACTCATTCACTAACACACAAACATTCACTCGCTATCAACACAAACACTCACTAACTACACAATCAGTTGCTAACTCCACGGATACTCCTTCACTAACTGCACAAACACACTCTCACTAACTACACAAACACACACTCACTAACTACACAAACACTCAGTAACTATCCAAACTCACTCACCACATAAACATTTACTCCCGATCTACATAAACACTCACTAAGTACACAGACACTCACTAACTACACAAACACTAACTCACTAACTGCACATACACTCACTCACGACCTACACAAACACTCACTCGCGACACAAACACATACTCACTAACTACACAAACACTCACTCACTAACCACACATACACCCACTAAGGACTCAAACACACAATAACTAATTACAAAAACACTCAGTCACAAACACTCAGTCACTAACTACACAAACGCACACTCGCTAATTAAACAAACACTCATTAACGAACTAAACAAACATTCACTCACTAACAACACAAACACGCACTCACTAACTACAGAAACACACACTCACGAATGACACAAACACTCACTAACTACTCAAACGCACACTAACCAGTTACAAAAACACTCATTCACTAACTACACAAACACTCACTCACTAACTACACAGACACTAACTCACTAACTACACAAACACACAGTCACTGACGACACAAAAACACTCACTAACTACACAAACACTCACTCACGAACTACACGAAAACACACTCACTAACGACACAAACACTCACTCCCTAACGACACAAACAATCACTAACTAAACAGACACTCACTCACTAACTACACAAACACACTCACTAACTTCACAAACACACACTAACTAAACAAACATTCACTCGCTAACTACGCAAACACTCACTCACAAACTACACAAACACCCATTCACTAACGACACAATATGTAGATAGCCCGACTAGAGAGGGGGCTATACTGGACCTCGTACTGGGGAATGAGCCCGGTCAGGTCTTCAAAGTTTCGGTTGGGGAACATGTGGCAAATAGTGACCACAATTCTGTTAGCTTTAGGATAGTGATGGAAAAGGATGAGTGGTGTCCCAAGGGTAAGGTGTTGGATTGGGGGAAGGCTAACTTTAGTAGGATTAGGCAGAAATTGGCAGCTCTTGATTGGGAGAGGCTGTTTGAGGGTAAATCCACATCTGGCATGTGGGAGTCTTTTAAGGAACAGTTGTTAGGGCTACAGGACAGGCATGTGCCTGTAAAAAAGGATAGGAAGGGTAGGATTCGAGAACCGTGGATAACCAGGGAAATTGAGGGACTGGTCAACAAGAAAAGAGAGGCGTATGTTAGGTCCAGGCAGCTAAAAACGGAGGGAGCTCTGGAGGAGTAAAAAGAAAGTAGGAAAGAACGCAAACGGGGAATTAGAAGAGCAAAAAGGGGTCACGAAATGTTCTTGGCAGACAGGATTAAGGAGAATCCCAAGGCATTTTATTCATACGTTAGGAACAAAAGGGTTGTCAGGGAAAAAATTGGACCTCTCAGGGACAAAAGTGGGGAATTATGCTTGGAGCCCAAAGAAGTAGGGGAGATCCTAAATGAATACTTTGCGTCGGTATTCACAAAGGAGAGGGATGTGTTGATTGGGAGTGTCTCGGAGGGGAGTGTTGAACCGTTGGAGAAAATCTCCATTACAAAGGAGGAAGTGTTAGGTTTGTTAGAGAATATAAAGACTGACAAATCCCCAGGGCCTGATGGAATCTATCCAAGGCTGCTCAGGGAGACGAGAGATGAAATCGCTGGGCCTCTGACGCAAATCTTTGTCTCGTCACTGGACGCAGGTGAGGTCCCAGAGGATTGGAGGATAGCTAATGTGGTCCCGTTATTTAAGAAGGGTAGGAAGGATAACCCAGGTAATTATAGGCCGGTGAGCTTGACGTCCGTGGTGGGGAAGTTGTTGGAGAAGATTCTTAGAGATAGGATGTATGCGCATTTAGAAAGGAATAAACTCATTAACGATAGTCAGCATGGTTTTGTGAGAGGGAGGTCATGCCTCACTAACCTGGTGGAGTTTTTTGAAGAAGTGACCAGAATGGTTGACGAGGGAAGGGCCGTGGATGTCGTCTACATGGACTTTAGTAAAGCATTTGACAAAGTCCCTCATGGTAGGCTGGTGAATCAGGTTGGATTTCATGGGATAAAGGGGGAGGTGGCTAGCTGGGTGGAGAACTGGCTTGGCCATAGAAGACAGAGGGTGGTAGTGGAAGGGTCTTTTTCCAGCTGGAGGCCTGTGACTAGTGGTGTTCCGCAGGGCTCTGTATTGGGACCTCTGCTTTGTGATTTATATAAATGATCTGGAAGAAGGTGTAACTGGGGTGATCAGTAAGTTTGCGGACGACACAAAATTGGCAGGACTTGCAGATAGTGAGGAGCATTGTCAGAAGCTACAGAAGGATATCGATAGGCTGGAAATTTGGGCAAAGAAATGGCAGATGGAGTTCAATCCTGATAAATGCGAAGTGATGCATTTTGGGAGAAATAATGTAGGGAGGACCTATACGATAAATGGCAGAACCATAAAGGGTGTAGATACGCAGAGGGACCTGGGTGTGCAAGTCCACAGATCCTTGAAGGTGACGTCACAGGTGGAGAAGGTGGTGAAGAAGGCATATGGCATGCTTGCCTTTATAGGACGGGGCATAGAGTATAAAAGTTGGGGTCTGATGTTGCAGATGTATAGAACGTTGGTTCGGCCGCATTTGGAATACTGCGTCCAGTTCTGGTCGCCACACTACCAGAACAACGTGGAGGCTTTGGAGAGAGTACAGAGGAGGTTTACCAGGATGTTGCCTGGTATGGAGGGGCTTCGTTATGAGGAGAGATTGGGTAAACTGGGGTTGTTCTCCCTGGAAAGACGGAGGATGAGGGGAGACTTAATAGAGGTGTATAAAATTATGAAAGGCATAGATAGGGTGAACGGTGGGAAGCTTTTCCCCAGGTCGGTGGTGACATTCATGAGGGGTCATAGGTTCAAGGTGAAGGGGGGGAGGTTTAACAGAGATATCAGATGGACATATTTTACACAGAGGGTGGTGGGGACCTGGAATGCGCTGCCAGGCAAGGTGGTGGAGGCGGACACACTGGGAACGTTTAAGACTTATCTAGACAGCCATATGAACGGAGTGGGAATGGAGGGATACAAAAGAATGGTCTAGTTTGGACCAGGGAGCGGCGCGGACTTGGAGGGCCGAAGGGCCTGTTCCTGTGCTGTATTGTTCTTTGACACAAACATTCACGAACTACACAAACACACACTAACTACACAAACACACACTCACTAACTACACACTCACTAACTAATTACACAAACAGACACTCCCTAACTACACAAACACTCACTAACCACACAAACACTCAAAAACTACAGAAACTCACTCACTAACTACACAAACATACACGTACTAACTACACAAACACTCACTCACTAACTACACACACACTCACTAACTAAACAAACACTCACTCACTAACTACACACACAATCACTAACTAAACAAACACTCACTCACTAACTACACAAACACTCTCTCACTACACAAATGGACACTCACTAACTAACGACACAAACACACACTAACTACACAAATACACTCACTAACTACACAGACACTGAGTCACTAACTACACAAACACACACTCACTAACCACACAAACACACACGAACTGCACAAACACACACTCACTAACTACAGAAACACTCACTAACTACACAAACACTCACTCACTAACTACACAGACATACACTCACTAACTACATAAACACACACTAACTACACAAACACTCACACTAACTACACAAACACTCACTAACTTCACAAACACACACTCACGAGTTACACAAACACTCACCAACTACACAAACACTCATTCACTAAGAACACAAACAATCACTCACTAACTACACAACCACACACTCACGAACGGCACAAACACTCGCTAACTACACAAACACACACTCACGAACTACACAATCACTCACTAATTACACAAACACACACACTAACTACACAAGCACTCACTAACTACACAAACACTCACTCACTAACTACACAACCACACACTCACGAACGGCACAAACACTCGCTAACTACACAAACACACACTCACGAACTACACAATCACTCACTAATTACACAAACACACACACTAACTACACAAGCACTCACTAACTACACAAACACTCACTCACTAACTACAAACACACACTCACTAACTACACAAACACTAACTGTGAACTACACAAACACTCACTCACTAACCACACAAACACTCACTAAGGACTCAAACACACACTACCGAATTACAAAAACACTCACCCACAAACTACACAGTCAGTCACTAACTACACAAACACTCACTCACTAACTACACAAACACACTCACTAACTGAACAAACACTCATTACTCAAACACACACTAACTAATTACAAAAACACTCACTCACGAACTACACAAACACTCACTCACGAACGACACAAACACACACTCACTAACTAAACAAACACTCACTCACTCACTAACTACACCAACACTCTCTCACTACACAAATGGACACTCACTTACTAACGACGCAAACACACACCAACTACACAAATACACACTCACTAACTACACAAACACTCACTCACTAACCACACTAACACACACTAACTGCACAAACACACACTCACTAACCACACTAACACACACTAACTGCACAAACACACACTCACTAACTACCCAAACACTCACTAACTACACAAGCACTCACTCAGTTACTACACAAACACTCGCACACTAACTACGCAATCAATCACTAACTACACAGACAGTCACTCACTAACTCCACGGACACACACTCACTAACTACACAAAAACTCACTCACAAACTACACAAACACTCACACTAACTACACACTCACTAACTTCACAAACACACACTCATGAGCTACACAAACACTTACTAACTACACAAACACACACTCACTAACTACACAAACACACATTCACGAACTACACAATCACTCACTAATTACACAAACACACACACTAACTACACAAGCACTCACTAACTACACAAACACTCACTCACTAACTACACAGACACACACTCACTAACTACACAAACATTCGCTCGCTAACAACACAAACACTCACTAACGACACAATCAGTTGCTAACTACACAGATACTCCTTCACTAACTACACAAACACACTCTAACTAACTACACAAACTCTCACTAACATCACAAACACACACTCACGAGCTCCACAAACACTCACTAACTACACAAACACACACTAACTAACTTCACAAACACTCACTCACTAACTACACAAACACACACACATTAACTCACAACCACACACACACTAACTACATACACACACACACAAACTAAACACACACTCACAACACAAAAACACACTCACTAACTACATAAACACACACTCTCTAACTACGCACTCACTCACTCGCTAACTACACAAACACTCACTCACTAACGACACAAACACACACACATTCACTACACAAACACACACTCACTGACAACACAAAAACACACTCACTAACGACACAAGCACTCACACACGAACTACACAAACACGCACGAACTACACAAACACACACACTAACTACACAAACAACTCACTCACTACACAAAGTCACTATCTTCACAAACACTCACTCACGAGCTACACAAACACTCATTCACTAACCAAACACTCATTCACGAACTACACAAACACACATTCACGAACTACACAAACACTCACTCACTAACTACACAAACACACACACATGAACTCACAAACACACACACACTAACTACATACACACGCACTCACTAATTACACAAACGCTCTATCACTAATTGCACAAACACTCTCACTAATTACACAAACACTCACTCACTGACTACACAAACACACACTCACAAACTACACAAACACACACACACGAACTACCCAAACACTTACGATCTACACACACATTCACTAACTGCACCAATATTCACTAGCTACCTACGCAAACACACTCACTAACTACACAAACACTCACTCGCAAACTACGCACTCACTCAAAAACTACACACACACTCACGACACAAAAACAGACTCACGAACGACACAACACGCACTCACTAACTACACAAACATACACACATTTACGACACAAACACACACTCACTAACTACATTAACACACACTCACTAACGACACAAGAACACACTCACTAACGACACAAGAACACACTCACTAACGACACAAAAACACACTCACTAACGACACAAAAACACACTCACGAACTACAAAAACACACTCACGAACTGCACAAACACTCACTCACTAACGACACAAACACTCACTCACTAACAACACAAACACTCACTCACTAACTACACAAACACACACTCACATACTACACACACATACTCACTAACTACACAAACACTCTCTAATGACACAAACACACACACGAACGACAAACACTCACTCACTAACTACACCAACACACCCTCACTAACTACACAAACACACACTAACTACACAGAAACTCACACACTCACTACACAATCACTCACTATCATCACAAACGCACACTCACGAGCAACATAAACACTCACTAACTACACAAACATTCATTCACTAACCACACAAACACTCACTCACGAACTACACAAACACACTCACGAACTACACAAACACTCACTCACGAACTACACAAACACACTAACTACATACACTACACAAACACTCACTCAAATTACGCAAACACACATACTAACGACACAAACACTCACTAACTACACAAACACACACTCACTAACTACACAAACGCACACTCACTAACTACACAAACACTTACTCGCTAACAACACTAACACACACTCACTAACTACACAAACACACATTCACTAACTACACAAACATTCACTCACTAACTACACAAACACACACACATTAACTACACAAACACACACACATTAACTACACAAACACACACTCACTAACTACACAAACACACACTAACGACACAAAAACACACTCACTAACTACACAAACACACACACATTAACTCACAAACACACACATTAACTACACAAACACAGACACATTAACTACACAAACACACACTCACTAACTACACAAACACACACTAACGACACAAAAACACACTCACTAACTACATAAACACTCACTCACCAACTACACAAACACTCACTCTCGAACTACACAATTACACTCACTAACCACACAAACCCACACTCACTAACTACACAAACAGTCACTATCTTCACAAACACTCACTCACGAGGTACACAAACACTCACAAACTACACACTCACTCACAAAACAAAAACACACTCACTAACTACACAAACATGCACACTCTAACTACACACTCACTCACTAACTACACAAACACTCACTCACTAACGACACAAAGACACACTCACTAACGACACAAAAACACTCACTAGTGACACAGTCACTCACCCACTAACGACACAAACACTCACACACAAACTACACAAACATGCACTAACTACACAAACACACACTCTAACTACACAGACACTCACTCAATAACTACACAAACACACACTCACTAACTACACAAACACACTCACTAACTACACAAACATTCACTCACGAACTACACCAACGCTCACTCACTAACTACACAACCACACACTCACTAACTGCACAAACACACACACACTAACTACACAAACTACACCAGCACATACTCACGAACTACAGAATCACACTCAGTAACCACACAAACACACTAACTACACAAACAGTCACTATCTTCACAAACACTCACTCACGAGCTACACAAACACGAACTACACAAACACACATTCACTAACCACACAAACACTCATTCACTAACTACACAAACAGATATTCACTAACTACACAAACACTCATTCACTAACTACACAAACACATATTCACTAACTACACACTCACTAACTACACAAACACACACACATTAACACACAAACACACTCACAAACTACATAAACACACTCACAAACTACACACTCACTCACAACACAAAAACACACTCACTAACTACACAAACACACACTCTCTAACTACATACTCCCTCATGAACTACACAAACACTCACTCACTAACGACACAAACACACACACATTCACTACAGAAACACACTCACTAACTACACAAACACTCACTCACAAACGACACAAAAACACACTCACTAACTACACAAACACTCACTCACTAACTACACAAACACACACAGAATAACTCAAAAAGACACACACATTAACTTCACAAACACTCACTGACTAACTACACAAACACACACTCACAAACTACACAAACACTTACTAACTGCAGACATTCACTCACTTACGACACTCACACTCACGCACTAACTACAGAAATACACACTCACTAACTACACAGACACACACTCACTAACTACACAGACACGCACTAACTACACAGACACGCACTAACTACACAAACACGCACTAACTACACAAACACTCACGATCTTCACAAATACACACTCACTAACTACACAAACACTCAGTAACTACAGACACTGACTCACTAACTACACAAACACTCACTCACTAACGACACAAACACTCACTCACTAACGACACAAACACATACTCACTAACTACACAAACACACTCTCACTAACTACACAAACACTCACTCACTAACGACACAAACACATACTCACTAACTACACAAACACTCTCTAACTACACAAACGGACACTCACTAACTACAAACACCCATTCACTAACGACACAAACATGCACTAACTGCACAAATACACACTCACTAACTACACAGACACTCGCTCACTAACTGCACACACACTCACTCATGAACTACACAAACACATTCACGAACTACACAAATGCACATTCACTAACTACACAAACACTCACTCACTAACTACACAAGCACACACACATTAACTTCACAAACACTCACTCACTAACGACACAAACACACACACATTCACTACAGAAACACACACTCACTAACTACAAACACCCATTCATTAACGACACAAACACGCACTAACTGCACAAATACACACTCACTAACTACACAGACACTCGCTCACTAACTGCACACACACTCACTCATGAACTACACAAACACATTCACGAACTACACAAATGCACATTCACTAACTACACACTCACTCACTAACTACACAAGCACACACACATTAACTTCACAAACACTCACTCACTAACGACACAAACACACACACATTCACTACAGAAACACACACTCACTAACTACACAAACACTCACTCACAAACGACACAAAAACACACTCACTAACTACACAAGCACACACAGAATAACTCAAAAACACACACACATTAACTTCACAAACACTCACTGACTAACTACACAAACACACACTCACAAACTACACAAACACTTACTAACTGCAGACATTCACTCACTTACGACACTCACACTCACTAACGACACAAACACGCACTAACTACAGAAATATACACTCACTAACTACACAGACACACACTCACTAACTACACAAACACTCACTAACTACACAGACACACACTCACTAACTACACAGACACTCTGTAACTACGCAAACGGACACTCACTCACTACAAACACTCTCACTAACGACACAAACACGCACTAACTATACAAATACACACTGACTAACTACACAAACTCAGTAACTAGAGACACTCACTCACTAACTACACAAACACACACTCACTACCGACACAAACACTCACTCACTAACTACACAAACACATACTCACTAACTACAGAAAGACTCTCTAACTACACAAACGGACACTCACTAACTACAAACTCCCACTCGCTAACGACACAAACACGCACTAACTGCACAAATACACACTCACTAACTACACAGACACTCGCTCACTAACTACACAAACACTCTCTAACGACACAAACGGACACTCACTAACTACAAACACCCATTCACTAACGACACAAACACGCACTAACTGCACAAATACACACTCACTAACTACACAAACACTCACTCACTAACAACACAAACACTCACTTACTAACTACACAAACACTCACTCGCGAACTACACAAACATTCACTCACTAACTACCGAAACACAAACTCGCTAGCTACACAAACACTCACTCACTAACTACACAAACACTCACTCACTAACTACACAAACACTCACCCACTAACTACACAAACACTCACTCGCGAACTACACAAACATTCACTCACTAACTACAGAAACACAAACTCGCCAGCTACACAAACACTCACTAACTACACAAACACACACTCACTAGCCACACAACCATACTCTAAATCTGTATCTCAGTAATGGGACTGCTAAAGTGGATCTACACAAACACTCACGCACTATCTACACCAACATACACAAACACTCACTCACTATCTACACCAACATACACAAACACTCACTCACTATCTACACCAACATACACAAACACTCACTCACTATCTACACCAACATACAAAAACACTCACTCACTATCTACACCAACATACACAAACACTCATTCACTAACCACACAAGCTACACAAACATACACTCACTAACTAAACAAACACTCACTCACTAACTACAAACACTCACTCACTACCTACACAAACACTCACTCACTAACTACAAACACACACTCAGTAACTACACAAGCACTCACTCACTAACGACACAAACACTCACTCACTAACTACACAAACACTCACTCACTAACTACACAAACACACACTGACTAACTACACAGTCACTCACTAACTACAAGAACGCTCAGTCACTAACAACCCAAACACTCACCAACGACCCATCACACTCACTAACTACACAAACCCACACTCGCTAACTACACAAACACTTAGTAACTACACAAACACACACTCACTCACGACACAAACACAAACTCACTAAATTCACAAACACTCATTCACAAACGACACAAATACTCACACACTAACTACACTAACACTCACTAAGTAGACAAACACATACTCATTAAATACACAAACACACCATCTACACAAACATTCACTCAGTAACTTTGCAAACACACACTCATTAACTACAGAAATACTCACTCATTAACTACACAAACACTCACTCAATTACGACGCAAACACTCACTCACTAACTACACAAACATACACTCACTACACATACAGTCACTCACTAACTAATTCCACAAAAACACACTCACTAACTACACACACACTCACTCACTAACTACACAATCGCTCACTCACTAACTACACAAACACACACTCAGTAACTACACAAGCCCTCACTCACTAACGACACAAACACTCACTCACTAACTACACAAACACTCAGTAACTAGAGACACTCACTCACTAACTACATAAACACACACTCACTAACTACACAAACACTCACTCACTAACTACACAAACACATACTCACTAACTACAGAAACACTCTCTAACTACACAAACAGACACTCACTAACTACAAACACCCACTCACTAACGACACAAACACGTACTAACTGCACAAATACACACTCACTAACTACACAGACACTCGATCACTAACTACACAAACACTCGCTCACTAACTACACAAACACTCACTCACGAACTACACAAACATTCACTCACTAACTACAGAAACACACACTCGCTAGCTACACAAACACTCACTCACTAACAAACAAACACTCACTAACTACACAAACACACACTCACTAACTACAGACACTCACTCACTAACTACACAAACACTCATTCACGAACTACACAAACACTCACTCACTAAAGACACAAACTCACACTCACTGACTACACAAACACACACTCACTAACGACACAAACACACACTCACTAAATACACAAGCACTCACTCACTAACTACACAAAGACACACTCACTAACTACACAAACACTCACTCACTTACTGCACAAACACACACTCACTAACGACACAAACACACACTCACTAACTACACAAACACTCACTCACTAACTACACAAACACACACTCACTAACTACACAAACACTCACGAACTACACAAACACACACTCACTAACTACACAAACACTCACTAACTACACAAACACACACTCACTCACTACACAGACACCCACTCACTAACTACACAAACACTCACTCACTAACTGCACAAACACACACTCACTAACGACACAAACACACACTCACTAACTACACAAACACTCACTCACTAACTGCACAAACACACACTCACTAATGACACAAACACACACTCACTAACTACACAAACACACACTCACTAACTGCACAAACACTCACTCATTAACTGCACAAACACACACTCACTAATGACACAAACACACACTCACTAACTACACAAACACACACTCACTAACTACACAAACACTCACGAACTACACAAACACACACTCACTAACTACACAAACACTCACTAACTACACAAACACACACTCACTCACTACACAGACTCACTCACTAACTACACAGACACTCACTCACTAACTACACAAACACTCACTCTCTAACTACACAAACACACTCACGAACGACACAAACACACCCTCACTGACTACACAAACACTCACTCACTAACTACACAAACACTCACACACTAACTACACAAACACACACTAACTACACAAACACTCACTAACGACACAAACACACACTCACTGACTACACAAAAACACACTTACTAACTACACAAACACTCACGAACTACACAAACACACACTCACTAACTACACAAACACTCACTAACTACACAAACACACACTCACTCACTACACAAGCACTCACTCACTCACTACACAGACTCACTCACTAACTACACAGACACTCACTCACTAACTACACAAACACTCACTCACTAACTACACAAACACACACTAACTACACAAACACACTCACTAACGACACAAACACACACTCACTGACTACACAAACACTCACTCACTAACTGCACAAATACACACTCACTAACTACACAGACACTCGCTCACTAACTGCACAAACACTCACTCACTAACTACACGAACACTCACTCACTAACTACACACACTCGCTAACTACACAAACCCACACTCACTACACAAACACTCACTCACTAACTACACAAACACTAACTCACTAACTACACAAACGCACACACACTAACTACACAGACACTCACTAACTACACAAACGCTCATTCACTAACTACACTAACACACTCGCTAACGACACAAACACACTCACTGACTACACAAACACACACTCACTAACGACACAAACACACACTCACTAACTACATAAACACTCACTCACCAACTACACAAACGCACACTCACTAACTACACAAACACTCACTAGCTACACAAACACACACTCACTAACCACAGACACTCACTCACTAACTACACAAACACATACTCACTAACTACACTCACTACACAAACACTCACTCACTAACTACACAAACGCACACTCACTAACTACACAAACACTCACTAACTACAAAACACACACTCACTAACTACACAGACTCACTCACTAACTACACAAACACACACTCGTTAACTAAACAAACACTCACTCACTAACTACACAAACACGCACTAACGACACAAACACGATCTTCACAAACACACACTCACGAACTACACAAACACTCAGTAACTACAGACACTGACTCACTAACTACACAAACACACACTCACAAAATACACAAAAACTCACTCACTAACTACACAAACACACACTCACTAAATACACAAACACTCACTCACTAACTACACAAACACTCTCTACCTACGCAAACAGACACACACTACAAACACTCACTCACTAACACCACAAACACGCACTAACTATACAAATACACACTCACTAACTGCACAAACTCAGTAACTACAGACACTCACTCACTAACTACACAAACACACTCTCACTAACTACACAAACACTCACTCACTAACGACACAAACACATACTCACTAACTACACAAACACTCTCTAACTACACAAACGGACACTCACTAACTACAAACACCCATTCACTACCGACACAAACACGCACTAACTGCACAAATACACACTCACTAACTACACAGACACTCGCTCACTAACTGCACAAACACTCACTCACTAACTACACAAACACACACTCACTAACTACACAAACACACACTCACTAACTACACAAACACACTCACTAACTACACAAACACACACTAACTACACAAACACACACTCAATAACTACACAGACACTCACTCACTAACTACACAAACACTCATTCACGAACCACACAGACACTCACTCACTAACTACACAAACACTCATTCACTAACTACACTAACACACTCACTAATGACACAAACACACACTCACTAACCACACAAACACACACTCACTAGCTACACAAACACTCACTCACTAACTACACAAACGCACACTCACTAACTACACAAACACTCACTAACTACAAAACACACACTCACTAACTATACAGACTCACTCACTAACTACACAAACACACACTCATTAACTAAACAAACACTCACTCACTAACTACACAAACACACACTCATTAACTAAACAAACACTCACTCACTAACTACACAAACACACACTCATTAACTAAACAAACACTCACTCACTAGCTACACAAACACTCACTCACTAGCTACACAAACACACACTCACTAACTAAACAAACACTCACTCACCAACGAGACAAACACACACTCAGTAACTACACAAACACTCACTCACTGACTACACAAACACTCGCTCACTAACTGCACAAACACACACTCACCAACTAAACAAACACTAATTCACTAACTACACAAACACTCACTCACTAGCTACACAAACACACACTCACTAACTAAACAAACACTCACTCACCAACGAGACAAACACGCACTCAGTAACTACACAAACACTCACTCACTGACTACACAAACACTCGCTCACTAACTGCACAAACACACACTCACCAACTAAACAAACACTCACTCACTAACTACATAAACACTCACTCACTACACAAACACTAACTCACTAACTACACAAACACTAACTCACTAACTACACAAACTCTCACTCACTAACTACAGACACTTACTCATTAATGACACACACACTCACTGACGACACAAACACGCACTAACTACAGAAACACTCACTCACTAACTACACAAACACACACTCACTAACTAAACAAACACTCACTCACCAACGAGACAAACACGCACTCAGTAACTACACAAGCACTCACTCACTGACTACACAAACACTCGCTCACTAACTGCACAAACACACACTCACCAACTAAACAAACACTCACTCACTAACTACATAAACACTCACTCACTACACAAACACTAACTCACTAACTACACAAACACTAACTCACTAACTACACAAACTCTCACTCACTAACTACAGACACTTACTCATTAATGACACACACACTCACTGACGACACAAACACGCACTAACTACAGAAACACTCACTACACAAACACTCACTCACTAACTACACAAACACTCACTCACTACACAAACACTCACTCACTAACTACACAAACACTCACTCACTACACAAACACTCACTCACTAACTAAACAAACACTCACTCACTAACTAAACAAACACTCACTCACTAACTACACAAACACTCACTCACTAACTAAACAAACACTCACTCACTAACTACACAAACACTCACTCACTACACAAACACTCACTCACTAACTACACAAACACTCACTCACTAACTAAACAAACACTCACTAACTAAACAAACACTCACTCACCAACAAGACAAACACGCACTCAGTAACTACACAAACACTCACTCTGACTACACAAACACTCGCTCACTAACTGCACAAACACACACTCACCAACTAAACAAACACTCACTCACTAACTACATAAACACTCACTCACTACACAAACACTAACTCACTAACTACACAAACTCTCACTCACTAACTACAGACACTTACTCATTAATGACACACACACTCACTGACGACACAAACACGCACTAACTACAGAAACACTCACTCACTAACTACACAAACACTCACTCACTAACTACACAAACACTCACTCACTACACAAACACTCACTCACTAACTACACAAACACTTACTCACTACACAAACACTCACTCACTAACTACACAAACACTCACTCACTAACTAAACAAACACTCACTCACTAACTACACAAACACTCACTCACTACACAAACACTCACTCACTAACTACACAAACACTCACTCACTAACTAAACAAACACTCACTAACTAAACAAACACTCACTCACCAACGAGACAAACACGCACTCAGTAACTACACAAACACTCACTCTGACTACACAAACACTCGCTCACTAACTGCACAAACACACACTCACCAACTAAACAAACACTCACTCACTAACTACATAAACACTCACTCACTACACAAACACTAACTCACTAACTACACAAACTCTCACTCACTAACTACAGACACTTACTCATTAATGACACACACACTCACTGACGACACAAACACGCACTAACTACAGAAACACTCACTCACTAACTACACAAACACTCTCTACCTACACAAACAGACACTCACACTACAAACACTCACTCACTAACGACACAAACACGCACTAACTACACAAATACACACTCACTAACTGCACAAACTCAGTAACTACAGACACTCACTCACTAACTACACAAACACCCACTCACTAACTACACAAACACTCTCTACCTACACAAACAGACACTCACACTACAAACACTCACTCACTAACGACACAAACACTCACTAACTATACAAATACACACTCACTAACTGCACAAACTCAGTAACTACAGACACTCACTCACTAACTACACAAACACTCACTCACTAACTACACAAACACTCTCTACCTACACAAACAGACACTCACACTACAAACACTCACTCACTAACGACACAAACACGCACTAACTATACAAATACACACTCACTAACTACACAAACACTCAGTAACTACAGACACTCACTCACTAACTACACAAACACACTCTCACTAACTACACAAACACTCACTCACTAACGACACAAACACGCACTAACTGCACAAATACACACTCACTAACTACACAAACACTCACTCACTAACGACACAAACACGCACTAACTGCACAAATACACACTCACTAACTACACAGACACTCGCTCACTAACTGCACAAACACACACTCACCAACTACACAAACACTCACTCACTAACTACACAAACACTCACTCACTAACTACACAAACACACACTAACTACACAAACACACACTCAATAACTACACAGACACTCACTCACTAACTACACAAAC
Source organism: Mustelus asterias (assembly GCF_964213995.1). Lineage (NCBI taxonomy): Eukaryota > Metazoa > Chordata > Chondrichthyes > Carcharhiniformes > Triakidae > Mustelus > Mustelus asterias. The sequence goes on along the minus strand of NC_135802.1, from coordinate 100,775,325 downwards.
ACTCATTCACGAACCACACAGACACTCACTCACTAACTACACAAACACTCATTCACTAACTACACTAACACACTCACTGACTACACAAGCACACACTCACTAACCACACAAACACACACTCACTAACTACACAAACACTCACTAACTACACAAACACTCACTCACTAACTACACAAACACACACTCACTAACTACACAAACACACTCACTAACTACACAAACACACACTAACTACACAAACACACACTCAATAACTACACAGACACTCACTCACTAACTACACAAACACTCATTCACGAACCACACAGACACTCACTCACTAACTACACAAACACTCATTCACTAACTACACTAACACACTCACTAATGACACAAACACACACTCACTAACCACACAAACACACACTCACTAGCTACACAAACACTCACTCACTAACTACACAAACGCACACTCACTAACTACACAAACACTCACTAACTACAAAACACACACTCACTAACTATACAGACTCACTCACTAACTACACAAACACACACTCATTAACTAAACAAACACTCACTCACTAACTACACAAACACACACTCATTAACTAAACAAACACTCACTCACTAACTACACAAACACACACTCATTAACTAAACAAACACTCACTCACTAGCTACACAAACACTCACTCACTAGCTACACAAACACACACTCACTAACTAAACAAACACTCACTCACCAACGAGACAAACACACACTCAGTAACTACACAAACACTCACTCACTGACTACACAAACACTCGCTCACTAACTGCACAAACACACACTCACCAACTAAACAAACACTAATTCACTAACTACACAAACACTCACTCACTAGCTACACAAACACACACTCACTAACTAAACAAACACTCACTCACCAACGAGACAAACACGCACTCAGTAACTACACAAACACTCACTCACTGACTACACAAACACTCGCTCACTAACTGCACAAACACACACTCACCAACTAAACAAACACTCACTCACTAACTACATAAACACTCACTCACTACACAAACACTAACTCACTAACTACACAAACACTAACTCACTAACTACACAAACTCTCACTCACTAACTACAGACACTTACTCATTAATGACACACGCACTCACTGACGACACAAACACGCACTAACTACAGAAACACTCACTCACTAACTACACAAACACACACTCACTAACTAAACAAACACTCACTCACCAACGAGACAAACACGCACTCAGTAACTACACAAGCACTCACTCACTGACTACACAAACACTCGCTCACTAACTGCACAAACACACACTCACCAACTAAACAAACACTCACTCACTAACTACATAAACACTCACTCACTACACAAACACTAACTCACTAACTACACAAACACTAACTCACTAACTACACAAACTCTCACTCACTAACTACAGACACTTACTCATTAATGACACACACACTCACTGACGACACAAACACGCACTAACTACAGAAACACTCACTACACAAACACTCACTCACTAACTACACAAACACTCACTCACTACACAAACACTCACTCACTAACTACACAAACACTCACTCACTACACAAACACTCACTCACTAACTAAACAAACACTCACTCACTAACTAAACAAACACTCACTCACTAACTACACAAACACTCACTCACTAACTAAACAAACACTCACTCACTAACTACACAAACACTCACTCACTACACAAACACTCACTCACTAACTACACAAACACTCACTCACTAACTAAACAAACACTCACTAACTAAACAAACACTCACTCACCAACAAGACAAACACGCACTCAGTAACTACACAAACACTCACTCTGACTACACAAACACTCGCTCACTAACTGCACAAACACACACTCACCAACTAAACACTCACTCACTAACTACATAAACACTCACTCACTACACAAACACTAACTCACTAACTACACAAACTCTCACTCACTAACTACAGACACTTACTCATTAATGACACACACACTCACTGACGACACAAACACGCACTAACTACAGAAACACTCACTCACTAACTACACAAACACTCACTCACTAACTACACAAACACTCACTCACTACACAAACACTCACTCACTAACTACACAAACAGTCACTCACTACACAAACACTCACTCACTAACTACACAAACACTCACTCACTAACTAAACAAACACTCACTCACTAACTACACAAACACTCACTCACTACACAAACACTCACTCACTAACTACACAAACACTCACTCACTAACTAAACAAACACTCACTAACTAAACAAACACTCACTCACCAACGAGACAAACACGCACTCAGTAACTACACAAACACTCACTCTGACTACACAAACACTCGCTCACTAACTGCACAAACACACACTCACCAACTAAACAAACACTCACTCACTAACTACATAAACACTCACTCACTACACAAACACTAACTCACTAACTACACAAACTCTCACTCACTAACTACAGACACTTACTCATTAATGACACACACACTCACTGACGACACAAACACGCACTAACTACAGAAACACTCACTCACTAACTACACAAACACTCTCTACCTACACAAACAGACACTCACACTACAAACACTCACTCACTAACGACACAAACACGCACTAACTACACAAATACACACTCACTAACTGCACAAACTCAGTAACTACAGACACTCACTCACTAACTACACAAACACCCACTCACTAACTACACAAACACTCTCTACCTACACAAACAGACACTCACACTACAAACACTCACTCACTAACGACACAAACACTCACTAACTATACAAATACACACTCACTAACTGCACAAACTCAGTAACTACAGACACTCACTCACTAACTACACAAACACTCACTCACTAACTACACAAACACTCTCTACCTACACAGACACTCACACTACAAACACTCACTCACTAACGACACAAACACGCACTAACTATACAAATACACACTCACTAACTACACAAACACTCAGTAACTACAGACACTCACTCACTAACTACACAAACACACTCTCACTAACTACACAAACACTCACTCACTAACGACACAAACACGCACTAACTGCACAAATACACACTCACTAACTACACAAACACTCACTCACTAACGACACAAACACTCACTCACTAACGACACAAACACGCACTAACTGCACAAATACACACTCACTAACTACACAGACACTCGCTCACTAACTGCACAAACACACACTCACCAACTACACAAACACTCACTCACTAACTACACAAACACTCACTCACTAACTACACAAACACACACTAACTACACAAACACACACTCAATAACTACACAGACACTCACTCACTAACTACACAAACACTCATTCACGAACCACACAGACACTCACTCACTAACTACACAAACACTCATTCACTAACTACACTAACACACTCACTGACTACACAAGCACACACTCACTAACCACACAAACACACACTCACTAACTACACAAACACTCACTAACTACACAAACACTCACTCACTAACTACACAAACACACACTCGCTAACTACACAAACACACACTCACTAACTACACAAACACTCACTAACTACACAAACACTCACTCACTAACTACACAAACACACACTCGCTAACTACACAAACACTCACTCACTAACTACACAAACACACATTCACTAACTACACAAACACTCACTCACTAACTACACAAACACACACTCGCTAACTACACAAACACACACTCACTAACTACACAAACACACACTCGCTAACTACACAAACACACACTCGCTAACTACACAAACACACACTCGCTAACTACACAAACACTCACTCCATACCCACACAACCATGCACTAAATCTGTATCTCAGTAATGTGACTGCTAAAGTGGATCTTTTTCAACTGTAATCTGATGTGTGAAAAACACACACAAGTTTAAACATTTTGATATGATTTCTGATTGATTTATTGTCACATGTATTAGCATGGAGTGAAAAGGATTAGCTGTTTGACAGTGAGGGCTGAATGAAGAAAGTCGACCCATGAGTTTTTCATCATTGCAGCCATGACCTTATTGATAGGTGGAAGATGTTTGCGGAGATCAATGGGCTACTCCTGTTCCTCTGCAAGATTATGTGAGCAGGCAGCCACTTCTATCTCTGGCAACATTCTTTCCACTAGTTGCTGAGGCAACATTGCTGGTGACCTTTTTCCGTCTTTTTGGTTCTCTCAGCTCCTGCCGCAGGCCCAGTCTGGCAGATCTGTATTTCAGGACTCACTCACTCGGTCGGAAGCGATGCTTTTGATGATGGACGTTGAAGGCCCCAACCAGTTTACAGTCTGTGCTCCTGCCGCCTTCAGTGCTTCTTTCAAATGGTGTTCAACATGGAGGAGCACTGACTCATCAGTTGAGGGAGGAGAATAGGTGCTAAGCAGGTTTCCTTGCTCCTGCCTCCAGAATCAATGTTGCGGGCTCCACTGGCCATTGCTTCCTGACTGTATATGACTGTGCTGCGGCCTCTGCTGGGACAGGACATACCCAGGGATGGTGATGGAGGTATTAGACCATTGGCTGAAAGCTACGATTCAGTGAGTAGGAATATGTCAGGCTGCTGCTTGATATTCTGTGGAACAGCTCTCCCAATTTTGGCACAACTGCTCAGTTGGTGGCGAGGATAACTTTGCAGGGTTGACTGGGTTTGACGCGCCTTGTCAATACTTAGGTCAATGTCAGGTGATCTATTCAGTTGTATTCTTATTATTCTTTTATGTAACAATTTGATACACTTTTAGAGAGCAGTTAAGAGTTAGATGCAGACCAGGCCAGGTAAGGACAACAGATTCCACTCCCTGAATGACATTAATGAACCAGATGGGCTTTTACACCAATCCGTTTGTTTCCTGATTATATTTCATTCCTGATTTCTTTATTAATTGAATTTAGGTTCCCCCAGCTGTGGTGCATTAGTCTGGGCTTCTATCATTTAACACAGGGCTGAATTATATGGTGAAGAGTGGCTCCCCACACTCCTTTATCAGTGTCGGGGCATTTCTTTCACATGACCAACTCGCCCTGCTGTACGTTTTTGGCCAAGGGGCAATTTATTATTCTGAGGCGAGACTTGCACTGTTCTCCAGGAGGAAAACTGCCTCATTGAGCTGCTGCCAATTGGGAGCAGTGGCCACTGCTGGTATTGCAGGAGTTCAGGACGAGAGGGGGGGCGGGGTGGGGTGGTGTGGGTGCTTTCAATTGGAACCAGAGCCCTGGAAAAGAACAACCCTCTCCTTTCACTGGCCATTGGCCAGCAGCCTGGTCAAACCTTCACATGAGGCACAAATCCTTTAAATCTGAGTGGTCATCGTGCACTTAAAGCTTCCAATTGGACCATGGACACACCCAACACCTCCTCCATCACTGGTAAAACCATGGCGTAGGTGGGCATGCAGGTGGCAGGCAAATCTCCAATGGCATGGCCCCCTATTTTTTGAATTCACCGGTCTGCTTTCCCACCCACCGGTGGCCTGTGAAATCCAGCCCTTAACAACTATGCTACCATTCCCTCATATCATAAATGGTTCTTGTTCGGGTAAAACTATTACTAAAGCACTGTCCGAATGAACCATAAAATAAACAATTGAATGTTACCTTCAGCCTGACTTTTACTCCCCCCTTCTTTTGTTTCTCTTTACTATTGTGCAGTAGTCTTTTTTTTACTTTCGTTTAACATTGCCATGGTTGAATTGATTTATTTTCCTAATTTGAAAACTGATCTTTCCCTTGCTTTGTTCTTTGCCCTAACTGTCAGTTTTGGAGTCAAGGACATCTTTCCAAAACAGTTTTCCATGTTTGAAGTGTAAAATACTTTCCACATGAAAGAGGGCCTGTCACTCAATAAAAGTCAAGGGGGACCCAGAAACTCAGCAATGCAGAGATCAGAAAACATCCACCGTTCTGAAAAGGTTATCTACCTTGTTAATTTGGATCATTGGGGTTTGTTTAGCATTTGAGTAAATAATATGGGAATATTGACTATTTTCTGTCTATATTGATATTGTACATCCTCTGTCATGCGGAGCAGGGGTATAAAACATCCTCTTTGTGCCCCCAGCTAAAGAATTTCGAAAAGACTGTAGGGATCTTTCAAATAGCAGGAAGAATATTACAGCAAAAGACGCGCATATATCTGGAAATACAATACCTGGATAAAAAGCAGCATTCATAAATCTTTTCACCTTAAAAAAACTGTCTATCTTTTGAGTGCTTGGAGCCTCTATTCAAATGGATTCTGCCCTTGTGCTCAGCATTGCTTATTTTGCTTGGGATGACTCAAAGTAGGAAAGGTCAAGGGGAATTGGCAGGATTATGAAGATTTGGGGCGTGATCTTACCCCCCGTTCACACTACGCTCCCGCTGCAGTGAAGATGGAGATTTTGGCGACAAGTTAAATCTCCATTCACTGCAGCAGGATGGAAATATCCTGCTGGATATGAACGGTCAGAAAATTCCGGCCTTGGGTTTAGAAAGTGTGGGGCAGGATGAAAGGACGAGAGATCCAGTGGAAAGCAAAATGAGGTGGGTGTGCAACAGGCAGCCAACTCGCGAATGGCAGTTTCCTTCCCGCTTCAGGCATTCTTAGAGCACTCAGCCTCAGTTGCACTGAATGAGCTGCGGTTTACCAAGTGGGTGCCCAGGTGCAGCCCAGTGGATACAATGACAAGTTGCATTAAGAAACACCAATAAAATAGCAAAACATCCCATGATGTTTCACAGGAATATATTTGGACAATAACTGACCAGAGAAGGAGATATTAAGCTCAGTGGTCCAAAACGAGGTCAAAGCAATAGGTTTTAGGAGAAAACAAAGAGGCAGAAAAGTGTAGGGCAGGAATTCTAGAACTTAGGCAGCTGAAAATAAAGTCAATTTTAGGGTGAAATGTATGGGGGATGCACAAAAAGATGCCAAATTCTTCATAGAACCCCTACAGTGCAGAAAGAGGCCATTCGGCCCATCGAGTCTGCACCGACCACAATCCCACCCAGACCCTACCCCCTTATCCCTACATATTTACCCGCCAATCCTCTAACCTACACATCTCAGGACACTAAGGGGCAATTTTAGCATGGCCAATCAACCTAACCCGCACATCTTTGGACTGTGGGAGGAAACCGGAGCACCCGGAGGAAACCCACGCGGACACGAGGAGAATGTGCAAACTCCACACAGACAGTGACCCAAGCCGGGAATCGAACCCAGGTCCCTGGAGCTGTGAAGCAGCAGTGCTAACCACTGTGCTACCCTGCCGCCCATTGTAGGGAGCATTGTAGGGTTGGAGGATGTTACAAGTGTAGGCAGGAGTGAGGCCATGGAAGGATTTGAACATGAGGACAATCATTTTAACGTTGATATGCTGCTGTATGCTGGCTGGCCAGTATCAGGACTGGAAGGCCAGCAGCAAAGGTAAGTACAGGAGGCAGTTCCAGGCAAATGGCCCATTTATTTTTGCAGGCTCCTTTGGAGTACTCTGGGCCTTCCATGATTCTATTGTCTGTGGAACTGATTGGACAATGCACTGCACAAACTTTGATCAGTTCCTTTCTAAAACTGCAATGGTAACTTGCATATTTTCCACATTCTCCAAACCAGGCTGCTGCCAAGGCAGTTCAGTGATATTTCCCTGCTAAAATGCCCATGGGTTGATTGTCAGAGTTGACGAGATGATAACCCCAAGCCTACTTTAAGACTATTGCCACTCTATCAATGCCAATTTTAGGAAGTGAAAATTAACCTCTGTACCTTTCCACACTTATTTTGCATATTCTTCTGCCCTTTATGCAAGTCTGCATTACTTCACTGATGCACTTTTATTTTGCCTTACGGCAGCGATTTTCCCCCAAGAAAATGAAGGGCCAGATTCGCCAACCTTGCCCACAGCTGGGATTCTCCTGTCCCACCACTGAAGAAACAAGACAGACCTTTCAGGAACACTCTGAGCCTGGAAGATGGACCTATTGAAGACACTGGTGCTGGGAGATCCACCTGATAGATGCTGTGGTGTTCTAGGGTCCAGGGCCACTGGCCATCCCGAACTCCAAAGGCAGCCCCAGACATTCTTCAGGTACGTCCCAACTATTGCATGCCATGTTGGTCCAGATGTGTTCTGGATCAGTGCGTTTTCCCGCTGGCATTCTGGGAAATTGGGCGTGGGGAGAGATTCCAGTCAGGCCTTCATCTGAACCCCATTAATGGGATACAAATCAGCTTCACGCTGGCTGCCAGCAGGATTCCCAAGCCACCATGGCCAGCACCATTGGAAGAACTTGCTATAAATTTACTCCGGTATGAAACCTTTTTGGACCTCGAGCTGAATGCCCCTCCCCCTCTGCGCCCTGTCCGCCATTGATCCTGCTGCCGGGAGTGTGGGAGAATTCCACCCTGAAATTCTTTACCTGTGCCTTAAAAAAACAGTACAAAAAGATTTTATACGCAGGCAGCAGGTTTAAAGGTGGTGACACACAGGAGTGAATTTTGGTGTTGTCATCAGGTTTGGCTGGGACAGAGCATTAGTGAGATGAAAATCATGGTGCAGTAATTATTATCTCACTTTCACTGAGCTCCAGCCTCCTGTGATTGTGGAGTGGATCAGAAAACAAGCACCTGGTGCTCCTTCTGAAACTGCCGGGTGTCTCATTAATCTGCATAAATCATAATCCTGTGGCGTACAAAGTCATTTTAATGTGGTGCCAACCAGTGGCACACGTGCAAGCACACTTTCCACCAATGAAACTCTACAGCCTCTGAAAGCTGGTCTGAAAATGGTCCATTTAAATTCGGTTAAAACATTTGAGCCTGACTAGTCCTCCTAGTTCCATGAAAATAAACCCCATCTCACCTGTTACTGGACCCTACCTAACCCCCCTCAGCAATTTCCTGCCCCTCTTTGGATTGTACACTGCCAGCTTGATTCCACAGAGGAACTGCTGGATTTCCACCCATAAGTCAACAAAGCCTTGATGGCCAGATCTCCCGAACAACATCATGAAGCCACTGGAGCAGATACCCCACACCCAGTAATGCTTACCTGCACTGCGCCCAAAACTAAACTCTATCCCATTTGCCCAAGATGGCACCCTTCCCGTCCCTTGCTCCACTTCCTAATGTTCTTTGACATCCTTTCTCACAAAAAAAATCACAAAGACCAGTCATCCCTGAAGGTTAATTTTTAAAAAATTCAGTTATGGAATGTGGGCGTCACTGGCTAGGCTGGCATTTATTGCCCATCCATAGTTGCCCTTAAGAAGGTGGTGATGGGAAATGAGTGGCTTGCTAGGCCATTTCAGAGGGCCTTAAAGAGTCAACCACAAATGATTAACTACCTCAAGTTAAGAAAATACCAGATAAAGCGATCAGGAAGAAAATCATCCCTCCACCAACTCTCCCTGGCACATTCCCTCAAGTTACTAATAGAAAACAAAACTGTATCGATTAATACTATGTACACAACAGATTATTCTCTGGTTTCCTAGATTTGATGGTGCTGTAATGGTGCACAATGAAGATTTGTATTTGTTTCAGGTTTATGCAACATTCCATAAGCAACGCAAGAAATTAACTACAAAGAAGTGCAATAGAAAGATGTGACACAAGGGGGTAGATTTTGATTCTGGGTGACAGAGAGAAACGGGTGATAGCGAATCTGCAGCCTGTTTTAAATGGGCTAAGCACAATAAAGAGATTTCCTGTTTCTGTCAGTGTGTGATATAAACATGACACAAAATGGAAACAATAGTTATTGAAACAAACTTCCCCAAGTCTGCTTTGTGACTCACTTAGAAGCAATCCAGGCTCCACAGGGAAGCAGTGGCTCTGGTTACTTTGTACAACTATGTTGTAAGTGTATAAACACAAGTCTTTTCCTTTATCATAAAAACATGTCTTGGTAGGTGCTGTTTGAGAATATATTTTTGCATGATTTTCAGTGAAAAACTGAGCAGAGAAGATTGCACTACGTGTACTTAGAATGTCCCTATACAAAACAACCAAAGGAATTCTGATCCCTTGTTGCTCCAATGTTATCTAGTTTTTTTTTTCGGTGTACATCCTATGTAGATATAACAATGTTGTAGCAACAGGATCGATTTGCAAAAGGTGATTGAGCAGCAGTGTTTAGATTTGATTTTGTCAAACTTGTCTTTGCCACCCGTGGCACATTTTCACCCCCTTTCCCTCCCTGGCTACTTTCCACCTGGCCATTCTGCTCTTAGCGGGGAAACTAGTCCATGGTAATATTGCTTTTGTTCTAATAATATTGCACTCACACTTAAAAGTTAACCTGCATCTTAGTTTCAAACAATGGGAAACACACTTCCAAATAGGAGAAGGAAAGAAAGTCAGTACTCAAAGGGTTAAATGCTAACTTGCTAAATGTGTTGACGAAAAGTAAGTCTGTTTTAAGATTACAGTACAAGTAGGTGGAGACTGATGAATAAAAATGAACAAAAGGATGCATTCAGTGGCTATCAACAGAAACTGCAAAATCTTGGCATGTTCTAAGGATCCCAGGACAGGCATGGGAGAGCCAGTGAAGACTAGACTCCCTTTATTTATTGTTACTGAATTTAAAGCAGCCCTTACACTAACCTGTCAATTGCAATCCTAAAGTGAAAACCAACCAATGTACTAAAACCCACTGAATAAAGGCAAAATCTATGCAACGCAATTTTTCTTTACAACAAGAGAAACCTAGGAACAAGTGGAATAAATCCAAAGGTAGCGCTTATACAGTAAGCAGCATGGGGACCTGTAAATTATAGCAGGAAAGAAAGACGATGGCAAAGCTTCCCACAGTTCTGTGGTCCTGGGAAAGAATGTGAAGGAGTCAGGAACTGAAACAAGTTGCAATTTCAACTTTGTGCGGATTCAGGCTGGGGAAAAGCATAAAGGCCAATGTGTATATATAACTTAGAAAGAACAAGGAAGGGAAGTTCAGGGAAGTGTTGACCACGCTGGTGAAATGTGCTGCAGGGACTATTGTCATTAGTATCTTCCTGTTTGAAAGATGAATACGCTGTAGAAGCTGGAAGTCATTATGTAAAGTTTGACAATTTCATAGTGTAAATTTGCAATCTCAAGTAATGCTGCAAATGGACTTTGGCACATCTTTCCTAGGAAGGGATATATTTTATGTAGAGGATGTAAACTCTCAGATGATGTCTGAAGTTGCATCACATCACACGGGTATTCCTTTAGACTATTAACTGAAAAATAGAGCACTTTCTCATTCTGGAAATCACTCCCTGCATCAAGCACTCAAATACAGCTGGTCAGTTGCTGGGCAAAGTTCTTTTTCACTCAGTCCCAATAATGTGCCATAATTCTGGCCATAGAACAGCATCTCCTACTGCATCGGTGTAATATTTTTATTTCCTGTACTCACCACGCTGCAATTTATTTGAACAAGGTTGCTAAAAATAATGTCAAATAGCATCAAATATGAAACACCTTTATGGCTGGGCCCACGTTCTCTGTTCAAGCTCATATTGTGTAAAACATCTGACAACGACAGCAGACGTCCAATCCATCATTCTAGGATGTACAATAAAATGCTCATCTGGGAAAATAGAAGCAGGAGTAGGCCATTTAGCCCTTCGAGTCTGCGCTGCCATTCATTTTGGTCATGGCTGATCATTGAATTCAATATCCTGATCCCTCCATCCCCCCAATATCCCTTGATCCCTTTAGCGGTAAGAGCTATATCCAATTTCTTCTTGAAATCTTGCCAACATTTAGTTCGTAATTGGGCCACAATGAACCTTCCGTTTCAGTGGCCTCATTTGTACACTACCTGTTATGACAGGTTATCCCACACTCAGCCTGGCTGGCCCATTACCCCTAACTTTGCTGAATTACACAGACTCCTGGTTTCCCACCAGCCAGATTTTAAAATTTTCACCCTGCCGTTTAAATCATGTGGTAGTCACACCTCTCCCTATCTAAATACCTCCAGCCCAACAACACCAACCCCCTGTGAGTTTTCCATTCCTCTGACTCCCGTCTCTTCTGCATTCCCTGTTCTAATGCCACCCAATCTCAGTCACCGCATTTTTAGCCACATAGGCCTTAGACTCTGTCGTTTCTTCCTTAGCCCCAGTCCTGACTCCCTCTCTCCTTCTCCTTATGACCAAACAGTTGGTGCCCCCTCCTAACCTCTCTTTCTTTGGTTTGCCATCTGTTCTTCTGGCTTTTGTGAAGTGCTTGAGTCATTTTCTATATTAAACATTCGATATTGATGTATTGCTGTTGCATCCCAATTACTAGGGACTATTGCACGTGGGATATTGTGTGGGAGGTGCCGACTTTGGAAGTTGGAAGGGCACGAATATCCTGGCTGGGAGTTTTGCTAGTGCAGTTCGGGGGGGTTTAAACTAGTATGGCAGGGGGGTGGGGATCAAACTATTAGGTCTACAAGTGTAGAGGATGGGGACGAGCTTGGGGCTGGGACAAGGCTGGAAAAGAAGAAGAGCACTCTGGGGGAGGATGACCTCACTGGGCCTGGAGGTCTGGAGTGCTTATACTTCAATGCAAGGAGCGTAGCAGGTAAGACAGACGAACTTAGGGCCTTAATGCTCACGAGGAATTTGGATGTGGTTGCGGTGACAGAGACTTGGTTGAAAGAGGGACAGGACTGGCAGCTGAATATTCCGGGGTACAAGTGTTTTAGGCGAGACAGAGGAGGTGCCAAAAGAGGTGGGGGAGTAGCAGTATTAGTTGGAGAGCATATTACAGCGGTGCTGAGGGAGGACAATTCAGAGGGGTCGTGTAACGAGTCACTCTGGGTGGAGCTTAGAAACAGGAAGGGCGCAGTCACTATGTTGGGGGTATACTACAGGCCCCCCAACAGCCCAAGGGAAGTGGAAGAACGGATATGTCAGGTGATACTGGATAGGTGCAGGAAAAATAGGGTTGTTGTAGTGGGAGACTTCAATTTCCCCTGGTATAGACTGGAAATCGCTGAGAGCTGGGACTCTGAATGGGGAGGAATTTGTAAAATGCGTACAGGAGGGTTCTTTGGAACAATATGTAGATAGCCCGACTAGAGAGGGGGCTATACTGGACCTAGTACTGGGGAATAAGCTCGGTCAGGTCTTCAAAGTTTCGGTTGGGGAACATGTGGCAAATAGTGACCACAATTCTGTTAGTTTTCGGATAGTGATGGAAAAGGATGAGTGGTGTCCCAAGGGTAAGGTGTTGGATTGGGGGAAGGCTAACTTTAGTGGGATTAGGCAGAAATTGGCAGCTCTTGATTGGGAGAGGCTGTTTGAGGGTAAATCCACATCTGGCATGTGGGAGTCTTTTAAGGAACAGTTGTTCGGGCTACAGGGCAGGCATGTGCCTGTAAAAAAGAAGGATAGGAAGGGTAGGATTCGAGAACCATGGATAACCAGGGAAATTGAGGGACTGGTCAAAAAGGAAAGAGAGGCGTATGTTAGGTCCAGGCAGCTAAAAACGGAGGGAGCTCTGGAGGAGTACAAAGAAAGTAGGAAAGAACTCAAACGGGGAATTAGAAGGGCAAAAAGGGGTCACGAAATGTCCTTGGCAGACAGGATTAAGGAGAATCCCAAGGCATTTTATTCATACGTTAGGAACAAAAGGGTTGTCAGGGAAAAAACCGGACCTCTCAGGGACAAAAGTGAGGAATTATGCTTGGAGCCCAAAGAAGTAGGGGAGATCCTAAATGAATACTTTGCGTCGGTATTCACAAAGGAGAGGGATGTGTTGACTGGGAGTGTCTCGGAGGGGAGTGTTGAACCGTTGGAGAAAATCTCCATTACAAGGGAGGAAGTGTTAGGTTTGTTAGAGAATATAAAGACTGACAAATCCCCAGGGCCTGATGGAATCTATCCAAGGCTGCTCAGAGAGACGAGAGACGAAATCGCTGGGCCTCTGATGCAAATCTTTGTCTCATCACTGGACGCAGGTGAGGTCCCAGAGGATTGGAGGATAGCTAATGTGGTCCCGTTATTTAAGAAGGGTAGGAAGGATAACCCGGGTAATTATAGGCCGGTGAGCTTGACGTCCGTGGTGGGGAAGTTGTTGGAGAAGATTCTTAGAGATAGGATGTATGCGCATTTAGAAAGGAATAAACTCATTAACGATAGTCAGCATGGTTTTGTGAGAGGGAGGTCATGCCTCACTAACCTGGTGGAGTTTTTGAAGAAGTGACCAGAATGGTTGACGAGGGAAGGGCCGTGGATGTCGTCTATATGGACTTTAGTGAAGCGTTTGACAAAGTCCCTCATGGTAGGCTGGTGAAAAAGGTTGGATCTCATGGGATAAAGGGGGAGGTGGCTAGATGGGTGGAGAACTGGCTTGGTCACAGAAGACAGAGGGTGGTAGTGCAAGGGTCTTTTTCCGGCTGGAGGCCTGTGACTAGTGGTGTTCCGCAGGGCTCTGTATTGGGACCTCTGCTGTTTGTGATTTATATAAACGATCTGGAAGAAGGTGTAACTGGGGTGATCAGTAAGTTTGCAGACGACACAAAATTGGCAGGACTTGCAGATAGTGAGGAGCATTGTCAGAGGCTACAGAAGGATATAGATAGGCTGGAAATTTGGGCAAAGAAATGGCAGATGGAGTTCAATCCTGATAAATGCGAAGTGATGCATTTTGGTAGAAATAATGTAGGGAGGAGCTATACGATAAATGGCAGAACCATAAAGGGTGTAGATACGCAGAGGGACCTGGGTGTGCAAGTCCACAGATCCTTGAAGGTGACGTCACAGGTGGAGAAGGTGGTGAAGAAGGCATATGGCATGCTTGCCTTTATAGGACGGGGCATAGAGTATAAAAGTTGGGGTCTGATGTTGCAGATGTATAGAACGTTGGTTCGGCTGCATTTGGAATACTGCGTCCAGTTCTGGTCGCCACACTACCAGAAGGACGTGGAGGCTTTGGAGAGAGTACAGAGGAGGTTTACCAGGATGTTGCCTGGTATGGAGGGGCTTAGTTATGAGGAGAGATTGGGTAAACTGGGGTTGTTCTCCCTGGAAAGACGGAGGATGAGGGGTGACCTAATAGAGGCGTATAAAATTATGAAAGGCATAGATAGGGTGAACGGTGGGAAGCTTTTCCCCAGGTCGGTGGTGACGTTCACGAGGGGTCATAGGTTCAAGGTGAAGGGGGGGGGGAGGTTTAACACAGATATCAGACGGACATATTTTACACAGAGGGTGGTGGGGGCCTGGAATGCGCTGCCAGGCAAGGTGGTGGAGGCGGACACACTGGGAACGTTTAAGACTTATCTAGATAGCCATATGAACGGAGTGGGAATGGAGGGATACAAAAGAATGGTCTAGTTTGGACCTGGGAGTGGCGCGGGCTTGGAGGGCCGAAGGGCCTGTTCCTGTGCTGTATTGTTCTTTGTTCTTTAATACTTTGTTCACCACCCCGGGTTCACCGACATGTTTTCAAACGCTCTTCGGGTGCTGTTTGGAAGGTAGCATACAGAATGAGTCGCCGCAGCGCAAGCGTCTGTTCGACAATTGATACACAAGTGCTTGAGAAAAAGAATCAACCTTCAAAAAAGTCTGCACTCTTGTGAGACTTCTCACGGAGTGTCCTCAGTGCACTGTCTCAGTGACAGTTCAATAAGACAGGCACATGGTCGGGTTGCGAGACCAGTCTCTGGTCAGCTCTAGTTTCTATGAATTCTAACGGATCTACTTGAGTGGAGTTTGTGAACCCGAGCAAGGCTAATCCAGTACTGCTGGCTGTCAGCTGACCTGGGCGAAGAATGTGATTTGAAAAATAATTTTGAGTTATTTTGAAAAGCATGAGATTTGAGACAAGTTTCTGACGCTCATCACCAGCTGACTCTTATCAGGAACAGAATCCAGAATGCAGCAGGGGCCCTGAGGGAGCAGAACGTGCTTGGCCACTGCAGTAATTCCTGTTATTTAGCAGAATGCCTGCATTGATTGTTTTGACTATGGCAAACAAGGGTAGGGACCAGAAGCTACCACCAGATGAGCACGTAGCCATGTGTTTTTTTTCCAATACCAACAATTTTCACATTGCTTTCAAAAATTGAAAACAGCTTTTTTAAATTGTCCATCTGTGGGAAACTATTACATTGTTTAAAATCTAAACATAAACACAAAGCGTGTGTCTGTATCCCAGCAGAATGAAGGTTCTTTAGGCCTCCTAGAAATGTTTTTTTTTGGAAAATTCATTAATTTGCAGTACAAAAAAGGCTTTTGAAAAGGCTACTATATTTAGTAAATGTCATATGAGCTTTATTTCCTTGTGCACTTCCAAACAGCCAAAATGCCACGGCAATTTAACACTTTGTGTGCCAACTCCACAGTATCTGGTTCTTTATACAGGAGAATAAGCGACAGAACTTGAAGCAGAAACCCAAAAACTGATACCTGAGGAAGGGTTTACATTTGCCAACAATGTCTTTCCATTATCTACAGAACAGGATATTTTGTGCAGAATTGCTCCCTTAAGATCAACCTCTGAGTATTAAACACTCAGGACACTTGGGTCGAGCTGTGGGAGGCATGAATTAGTTAACCTCTGGTATGTAGGATGCAAAGCTAAAAAATACCATTAAAGGTTCAGATTCATTGGCCTCAACTGCCTGAAAAAATTGGCTCCAAGTTCCAGTTTATGAGCCAATCAGATGTCAATTTTTAGATTGCATAAAAAAGGAAAAGAATTCTTTGTGAAGGCGAAAAGTGAATATAAAATACACAATTCAGTACTTTAGCCAGAAGCACAGTGAAATTAATAAAATAACAGTAAGATAATTGGATAAATGGTAAATAGGGTGAGCAAATACTTAAAATGTGTTGTTTTTTATTCAAGATTGTCCTTGTAGTGTTCATTTTAGTTCCTTAAAGCTACTGCAATATCATGGTACGTTCATCATTACAATGCGTTCAGTAAAAGCTGGCTTATGGAGACTTCAATTCCCCAGAGCTGCAGGCCATTTAGAGGGCAAGTATTCTTGGTATGATATTATTCCTATTCAAAATCCAAACTGACTGTGTTTTAAATAGTTAGCTTTAAAGAATTATAACTTTGCTAAGCATTGTTAGGCCTGCTCAATTTAATAGTAGGTTTCTGATTTCACCATGCAAGACAAGAAACAATACTGGTATTCTTGGCCCTTGTGTCTCTATTAATCTCTCGTGGTACTCCCATATCTCCTCCATTGCTGCAACTGTCTCCAAGAAATTCTGTTGCCTCATCTGTGCCAAAAAAACTTTTGATTCTCCACAACAACTTTTAACTCTCAATAAAACCCTACGCTATCCAGGACTTGAATATTGCTTCCACATCTGGAATGTCCTTCCACCCCCTTTCTCACAGTATTGGACAGGGCGCAAACAGAGTATGAAAAAAGTGAGAAGTTTAACTACCACAAGATTTTGCAGCGAGAGAGATTTATCAATCGGGAGATTCAGCAATGATGGCAACTCGTGGCTTCGATACAGAGACATTGTGGAAAAGTAATCGAAAGAGCAAGTTGAATGTTGGCATGTATAACCAAAGCAATGAAGTACAAGTCCATAGAGGATGAACTGAGTCTTTGTATTGTATCACCAAAAGGGAGATGATACAGAAAAGATGAATAAAAAGTGCAAATGGGACTCGGCTATGAGAAGGAACCTAACTCTATTCTAGTCTCCAGAATTCTGCAGTGCAGAAACAGGTCCATCGAGTCTGCACCAACTCTCCAACAGAGCAACCCATACCCTATCCCCTGACACTAAGGGGCAATTTAGCATAGCCAATCAACCTAACCCGCGCATCTTTGGATTGTGGAAGGAAACTGGAGCACCCGGAGGAAACCCACGCAGACACGGTGAGAATGTGCAGACTCCACACAGTCACCTGAGGCCGGAATTGAACCCTAGTCCCTGGTCCGGTGAGGCAACAGTGCTAACCTCCAGAGAAGAGAGTTAAGGAGTGACTTTATCAAAACATATCTATACATAAAACTGAGAGTCTTTCATTTCACATATCACATATTAGTGATAATTTTTCAACTTTGTGCTGGCAGTGAGTCTCCTACGAGAAATTCTGACAGATGCTGTGATTGATTTTCTAACCAATAGTTGATAAACTGCACAAACTGACAGAGTCCATAAATTCCCATTTCAATCTATACTGTGGAACATTAAATCTATCTGCAGGATAAAAATAACCTTATTTGCTCAAATAAGCAACTGAAGAATACCGATTCACTAAAATATAAATCAGCAAAAGATTCCACCAAAAAACAATTTAAAAGGCTGGGTTTTTCAACCAATCAACTTGCAATGTTCATTTCTCCAAAGTGATTCGAGCTTTAATTTCTTTCCAACCCAACTGGATATGTGATTGCATCAGCAATAGGGCTAATTCAGTGATTGCGTGCTCCCTTGGGAAATTGCACTCTGAGGGAGCACAGGTTAAAGGACTAGAACGATGATGTTACAACTCTATCTATGAACTGTGTTCCCTTCAAGCAGAATTTCCACTCTAGGATCACAAATTTTGCCTTAATATTTTCAAAGCGATAAACACATAATAATGTTCTACTGCCTCTAAAATCAAGATTATTATTAATAAATTGTCTCCACTACACTTTGACATTATTGCCGGAATTTTACTGTCTCGCTCGCCCACGGCTCGTAAGATCCCACCCGAGGCCAACGGAGAATGCAGTTCTGAGAGTCTCATCCGCCCAGATTTTGGGGCGGGTGAGGCGGTAAAATTCCAGCCCATCACTTGTTTCCAGAAGCCTATATGTGTCTCAGAAGTTTGGGACTAATTTTTCTGCCTTTTTTACAGTTTCATCCCTGGGCTTTTATTCCCAATGTCTCTGCCTTGCTCTCAATCATATACTTGTTATCATGTTGACCTTGGGCGTGTTCCATGCAAGAACATTCTCTGCAGTTGTCAAAAACATCTATACATTTTTGCTTCTTAGCTCCTTTAGTCCCTTACAGAGTACATTTTCCCCCTCTAGATTTCCCATTTATTTTTGCTATCATTCCAATTTGCCTCAATTGCGCATTATCAATTGCACTTGACTTCCACCATCTTCTACCCTTTAAATCCAAGGGCCACACTGCAACAGTGGTGTTTGCAAAGCATTAAATGATGTAGAAAAGATGAGTACAGAATATTGTAAGATCAAACAGATCAATAGGACCAGAAGACATAATATTCAACCCATTTAAAGTAAGTTCAAAACAAAGTATTGGAAAATGCTTTTATTTTAATGCTGAACTTTTTTTTGGACTAAGTTGATTATTGATCTTCACACTAAAATTGGATCCTTTGCTAGATGAGAGTTTTGTGTCTTTTTTAATCTAATTCTTATACAGGAAGATGCTTATTATCTTGAAGGTCACATCTAGGCTCCATCCCCTCCCTTTATTGCAACCTTCTTGGATTCTTTCTCCATTTTGGTTAACTGATCCGATTGTGCCTCGACTTTACTTTCCTGTCTATGCCACAACCTTTAACCCCTTTTGTCATTCGAGAATCTATCTAACTCAGCCTTTAAAGTATTCAATGACCCTGCTTCACTGCTCCCCAGGGAACAGAATGCCACAGACTAACAATCCTTCTTGGCTCCTGGGTTGAGAGCGCAGAGTCAGGATAATTTCCGGCTCCAGGAACCTAACGCAGCAAGTATTGCCCCGGAATTTCCGATTTTCATTCTGGGGCCCTGGGGTGAAATAAGACTCATGGAAGGTGAACCTACAAAGAGTGCGGAGGCAGCATAGGGGTTGCCAGGCTGGCTGTGAAAAGAAGAATTAGGTAAAAAAGAACCCTGCAGCACTCACCACTCACAGTCCCTCAGCCCTCCCACTCCCTCAGCCTTCCCACATACTCCCCCTGCTCTATCCATGCCAAAGCATGCCTCCCATCCACCACCATTTGTCCTTACACCCTCCATGCCAATTCACCCAGTATCCATCATGTGCAGACCTAAGGACCCTTGCTGAGATTAAATAAAATGCTTAAGTGTCTGTTGATAAATTCATTATTTAAAAACTCTCATTGATAAAAACCTAGTTACTACATTTTAATTAATTTAATCCTTATATGAACAAGCATTTGTATTTATAATCCCACTTCAAAATCTTCATAAGCACTTGGAGCTGTCAATCAAACTGTGACCCTGATAAGAACCCCACAGTGGTAACGATTGGTTATGAAATGAGTCATGCAGCACTAATCCTGTAATGGTAGCCCACAAACTTACGTCAACAGACTGAACGAGCACTGCAGACAGTTTGTGTAAGTATTTAAAGGGTTGGAGATTTAATTGCCTTGACTGCTTGACAGCATCCTTAAACAGTTCCCTTGACAGTCCAAATGAACATGACACATCCAATTAGTTTCTCCACTTCTTGCATACTTTCACATCCATTTTTAATAATCTCAAAGGCATTTGATCTCTCCCAAGGGACACCTTACCTCTCTCAAAGGGCACCTCTCCCAAAGGTAGCCTGAGACCATATACAAAAAGATATGGTACCTCTCCAAAAGGGTACCATACCTTTCCAAAGAACTCTGACAAGTTTAGAATTCCTCCTACCACATCATATTCTGAACTGCTTCTTCCTGACAATCAGATAAGACTGAAGGCAGTTGCCTCCATGAACCAAGGATGTGCAATTTTCGACTGATCACTGTGTCCCCCCCCCCCCCCCACCCCCACCCCCCCACCCCCCTTCCCCTGGCACCACCAAGAAAATGGAGGGGGCTGGATTCAAAAGTTCTGGATTTCTGACTCCGGAACCATTTTCGCAAAGGTGGAGAGTCTCTCCGCCTGCAAAAAATTCAGGGGTGGAATTCTCCTGCCGTTCACGCCAGCAGGATTCTCCAGTCCCGCTGGCAGTGCGCCCGTGAGTTTCCTGCAAGGTTGGGATGACGTCAATGGGAATTACCATTGACAGCAGCGGGACCAGAGAATCCTACCACCAGCAAACAAGGCAGCAGCTCCCACCGGCAGGAAACACGTGGCTGGGAGGCCGGAGAATCTCAGCCCAGATCTTTGATGCTCTGGACAGCAAAGTGTCTGTTGATCTCCAGATACTAACCGAGCTGCTGTGTGTTTGCAGCATTTTCTGTTTCAGTTTTCCAGCATTTACAGTATTTTGCTTTTTACTGGTGGCAATGCAAAACATAAATTTTGCTTGGTCCAGAATTTGCGTCGTATCAGATATTCAGGCTGGTGTGTGTTATAATCACAGTTGCCCTTGCCACTTGGGAATTGCTGTTAGCATAACATTTCTCTTTATTTTTCTGGTTTTCACTGTTTAATACTCTCGAGTGTTATGGAGCTCTTTGTAGAAAAAAAATAATGATGATCTTGACACTGATTTGAGAATTTAGCTTCAAATTCCTTCAAAACATTACAATCCTGAAGCTTCTCTAAAGGCTTTGTATTTACCTCCATTAAAAATTAAGGCAGTCCTGGTCAAATCCAGAGCAAATGTTGATGACACTTTTGTTTCCATGAAGGCATTTACAGATGACATGTTTATTGGGAATGTTACTCATATTCATAGGTACAGCGGGAATTTAACACTGATGGTTTCCCCTCTGTTTCGATTAAGGCAGAATAATTATTTCTTGAACGACCTGGCCCACACCATAGGAAAAGATGTTCTGTGCCCTTACTGCCGTGTTCTGCCTGTCACAGGGAACAATTCCAGTGCAAGGCTTTTGAGAAAGTCAAAATTTAACCAGCCCAAACGAACAAAGAAGCACAGGCACGCTATAGCCCGGAAAATGAAGAAATCACAAATCATACTTTAAAAAAACCCAAGAGGACAACTGAACGGAAATAAAACTCAACAACTAGGGTTGAAAGATTATGGGCAAAACTTTCCAACCCCCCACCCCCAGCTGGGAATTCCCATTGACGTCACCCCACGCCGCTGGGAAACCCGCAGGCTGGGGCGCACTGCCGGCGGGACTGGAGAACTCTGCCGACGTAAACAGCCAGAGAATTCTGGCCTATATGGCAGAGAATAACAAAAATTTAAACTGAAAGTCACAACATTAACTGAGAATAAAACAGTTTCTTTAGAGTGAGGGGAAGATTAGGGAAGTACGGACTTGGAGATGAAAAACTGTCTGCAAGATAAACATATCTCTTCCAGCTTGTTTCCTATAATTTGATTTATTGTCACATGTATTGGGATTCAGTGAAAAGTATTGTTTCTTGCGCACTATACTGACAAAGCATACTGTTCATAGAGTACATAGGGGAGAAGGAAAGGAGAGGGTGCAGAATATAGTGTTATAGTGCTTAGAGTGTGTTTCCTTCTTAATTTTCATCTTCGCTGCATGGTTAATGATGCTAACCATTAACAACCTTACCTGTCTCTGCAGTTCATTGGTCTGAATTCCTGGTCTTGTTCGCCCCGCCACTGCTGCCGAGGGGAACAGAGAATTTGGCGCTCAGCCCAAAACACCGCTCACTGGAGCGGGATTGGAGAATCCCAGCCGTGGGCGAGGTCAGAGAATTCCGGTCATTGTCCCTATTGGTTTGGACTTTCTAACAGGAAGGCAATTTGTTCTCTCACACTACCCCATATGGTAAAGATAACAGTTTACCCTCGTGTTGGACTCCTTTCTACACATGCCAACTAATGTCTGACATGGAGCAGCTTATGACAGAGAGGAATTGAGGGTGGAAGAAATACATCAATGAGCTAAAATATACATTGTTTTTAAGATCAATGTTGATATCAATATCAAAGCTACCTTTGAGGCTGCCATGGCACTTTTAGGTCCTGGACTTCCTTTTCCGACTGTCTAGAAACCTGGACTTCCAAATGCTTTGAAACTTCTCTCCACCTAATTCTGCAATGTATTACTTGGTGTTGGCTGAACTCAGGCCAGTACTCAGCACATGGGATGAAAGCTTTCTTTATTTACAGATATTTTAACTCTGATAAGGTTCAATAAACAGAATAATACAGAGTCAGTTACATTTTTATTCACATTCAGTGTGTGGATGGCCCGACTAGAACGGAGGCAAAACTTGACCTCCTCTTGGGAAATAAGGAAGGGCAGGTGACAGAAATGTTAGTGAGGGATCACTTTGGGATCAGTGACAATAATTCCATTAGTTTAAAAATAGCTATGGAGAATTATAGGTCGGGCGCAAAAGTTAAATTTCTAAATTGGGGCAAGGCCAATTTTGATGGTATTAGATAGGAACTTTCAAATGTTGATTGGGGGAGTCTGTTGGCAGGCAAAGGGGTGGCTGGTAAGTGGGAGGCTTTCAAATGTGTGTTAACCAGGGTTCAGAATAAGCACATTCCTTTTAGAGTGCAGGGCAGGGTTGGTAGAAGTAGGGAACCCTGGATGACTTGGAATATTGAGGCAATGGTCAAGAAGAAGAAGGAGGTATATACATTCATTTGCAGCTGGGATCAAGTGGATCCCTTAAAGAATATAGAGGGTGTAGGAGTAGAGTTAAGAGAGAAATCAGGAGGGCAAAAAAGGGACATGAGATTGCTTTTGCAGATACGGCAAAAGAGATTCCAAAGAGCTTCTACAAATACATAGCAGGCAAAAGAGTAACTAGGGAGAGAGTAAGGGCTCTTAAGGATCAATAAGATCATCTATGTACAGATCCACAAGAGATGGGTGAGATCCTAAATGAATATTTCTCATTGGTATTTACTGTCGAGAAAGGTATGGATGAGAGGGAACTTGGGGAAATAAATAGTAATGTCTTTCACAGAGAAGGAGGTGCTGGAAGTCTTAAAGCGCATCAAGGTAGATAAATCCCCGGAACCTGATAAAGTGCATCCCAGGGCGTTGCAGGAGGCTAGGGAGGAAATTGCGAGTCCCCTAGCAGAAATATTTAAATCATCAACAGCCACAGGTGCGATGCCTGAAGACTGGAGGGTAGCAATTGTTGTGCCTTTGTTTAAGAAGGGCTGCAGGGAAAAGCCTGCGAAGTACAGGCCATTGAGCCTCACATCTGTAGTGGGTAAGTTGTTAGAAGGTATGCTGAGAGACAGGATCTACAGGCATTTAGAGAGGCAAGGACTGATTAGGGACAGTCAGCAAGGCTTTGTGAGTGGAAAATCATGTCTCATGAATTTGATTGAGTTTTTTTGAAAGGGTAACCAAGAAGGTAGATGCGGGCAGTGCAGTCAACGTTGTCTACATGGACTTTAGCAAGGCCTTTGACAAGGTACCGCATGGTAGGTTGTTGCATGTGGGAACACTACTGCTATTTAGCAACCCAAGCCTGCATGTTGTCCAGGTTTTGAAGTATGTGGGCATGGACTGCTGCAGTGTCTGAGAAGTTGCAAATAGAACTGAACATTGTGGAATCATCAGTGAACATCGCTACTCCTGATCTTATGCCGAAGGGAAAGTCATCGATGAAGATGGTGTTTTAATATGTCATAAGGGTTGTAAATAAATGTAGACAGACCCCCAAAAACAGACAAAAGGAGATGTAGCTCCTGTTTGGTGATTCCCTCAGAAATAGTGGGCTGGTACTGAGGCATTCCTCTCTGGTTCGAACAAAACTGTGCCCTGCTCCACCGGTGGAAATGTGCTGAAGCAGACACAGAAGACCCCTCTCTCTCTCTCTCTCTCAAACTGCCTGGATTGAGCATCATTTTATCTTTGGCTGATATCAAATCATTGAGGACAATGAAAATGAAAGTTGGGAGAGATGTGTGATGGGTAGCTAATTTGATAGCCAGATTTACTCTATCATTCAGTCAAAGAGATCCCCATTGTGCGTGCTGCCTACAGTGTTACTATGCAGCATTATTAATGTATGGAAGACATGTCCTGCAGTGTGTGCAGCTTTACATTACACTCCCTGTATAATGATGTAAGTCTCGCACAGCACGCCAGCCTTTACCTGTGGCTCTGGTAAATTCCATCCAATAAGCTCTGCATATAAGAATGAAACAATTTGACATTTCATGTTTCTTTGTCATGCAACTGAGAGAGCTGCATAAATAACTTCTCCGTGATACTCTGCATTCTTTAGTAACTTTGTAACAGCCTCACGAGCTGGATTTCTGAGTTCATTGTGACTTTTAGGAGGAAAGAATCACAAAAGTATCTTGGGTCTGAATTGTCCTGGTTGGGCCTGGAAGAGGGCACAAAATGTACCTCCGGCTGTGGTAGGCTCCAGAACACGGTTTCACGCTGGTTGGCCAATTAACCACCTTCCAGCATGAAATGCATGCTGGGAAAGGCTCAGCCCTGCCAGGGAGGGAGGAAGAAGACAAGCACCAAGAACGGGGAGGGTGTGGGCTGCCGCTTCTAATGTGCTCCCTTAAGGGGGGCTATCTTAGGGAGTTGCTGACCTCTAAGCAATAAATTGAGATGAAGAACAATGCAAAGTATGACTAAAGCAGCACATACTAATCTCAATCCCCAGATACCATTGAACGTTTTATATCAGCCCTGACATTTCATCCCGCCCTGGATCGAGGTCACAGCTAAAATGTAGAGGCCGTCTGGCCAATGGGCAACCATTAAAGCAGACAGGCCAAGTAAAATTGCGTCCAATAGAGAGGGAGACCTGGTGGTATGATCACTCGACTGATTAATCCAGAAACTTAGCTAATGTTCTGGGGACCCGGGTTCAAATCCTGCCAAGACAGATGGTGGAATTTGAATTCAATAAAAATATCTGGAATTAAGAATCTACTGATGACCATGAAACTACTGCTGATGGTTGTAAAAACCCATCTGGTTCACTAATGTCCCTTTAGGGAAGGAAATCTGCCGTCCGTACCTGGTCTGGCCTATATGTGACTCCAGAGTCACAGCAATGTGGTTGACTCTCAACTACCCTCTGAAATGGCTAAGTGAGACACTCAGTTCAAGGGCAACTCGGATGGGCAATAAGTGCCGGCCCAGCCAGCGACATCCATGTCCCACGAATGAATTTTTAAAAAATTGGCCCCTTAATATGTCCATTTGACCTGTTTGATTACTGTTGGGTGCACTTCCAACTCTCACGCATGTCCACCAACCAAAATATTGCATGAATGCACAATAAGGTTGGGACGTGTACCCGATGTCTTCTCATGCGATTTCACACGTGTTAGGCACACGATCACCCAAGCAACGCAAAATTCTGATCTTGGTCCTTTTCAATATTTTTGAAATTGACGAGTGAAGTTACTTTCCCCACAGTTATTTTAGTTTCTGCTGTAATCAGAGAGTGGTTGAAGCTGAGTGCCCAGCTCCCTAGCCACTGCCAAAGCAGCTCTGTAACCAGAGACTGAGAGGTATGTCTTACAATTTTCCCCTTACTTATATGAGGAAGTGCTTTGTGCTCAATGAATTCTAACAACAGTTGAATTCAGATTGAGAATTCAGCTTGTTAACACTCCAGGGCACAACAGGGAGGGTATCACTAATTCAATTGCACACTGAATTCATGTTAAAGTACTAGTGATAGATAATAGCACAGCTGTTTTAAAACTGATAATTTGCATCTGAATAAACAGTTCATTGAAGTAAAGAAAAGATAAATATTTCACAATTATTGATTCATGGGATAATGATTACAATAGTAATTTCTAATAATGGATGGGATTTTTCTCCCTCGCCGCAGTGGTTTTGGTGGCGGCGGGATGCGGCACGCCACTCGCTGGCGGTCAGAACTTATGGTCTTGCCATTGTCAATGAGGTTTCCCACTGAATACATCCCTCGCCGCTGGGAAACCCGCAGCGGTATGCACTCTCCGCGGGACTGTAAGATCCTGCTGGTGTGAACGGCAGCAAGAATTCGGCGACTAACTAGCAGAAATGTGCGGGATTGCTTCTTTAAATTCAAAGAATTAACAAAAGTAATGCGGAAAGTACATAAAGATTAAAGTATTTATCAAGGTGACAACTTGATAAAATTACATGAATATATTGGGGGAGATTATCTGACCTCCCAGCTACCTGTTTCCCGTCGGCGAAAGGTGCCGCATTGTTTGCTACTGGTGGGATTCTCCGATCCCCTCGTTATCAATGGGAATTCCCACTGACATCACCCCACGCTGGCGGGGCACCCTCAGGCAGGGGTGAGCTGCCAGTGGGACCGGAGAATCCAGCCGGCGTGAACGGCCAGAGAATTCCGGCCATTATGTCTGAAACATAAAGATGGTAGCAGTATAAAACATGTGTTGGTGCAGATGGAAATATTTCTAATATAAACAAAGCCCAGCAGATATACACTGATTCTCAGCCCTTGTAAACACCCTCCAACGGAAACTTGTTTCTTTTGCCTTCAACACAACCATCTTTCCCATAACTCTGCACCAGGACATCGAGGATGCATAAATCATCAAAGGATTGTTTAGTTAAACAGATCCTGTTTTCAAATAAATAACAAAGAATTCGGGATGAATCAGAGTGCATTCTGCAGCTTGCACACACTAAAAAAAGGATTTGTAGGCATCAAACTGCTAAAGTCAGCCTCAGCAAGTCCACAGGTTTGATGTTACTTTGGACATCATCTCTAATGATGTCCAAAGGGTCGAGAGCTTCAAGTTTTTAGGTGCCCAGATCACCAACAACCTGTCCTGGTCCCCCCATGCCGACACTATAGTTAAGAAAGCCCTTCTACTTTCTCAGAAGACTAAGGAAATTTGGCATGTCAGCTATGACTCTCACCAACTTTTACAGATGCACCATAGAAAGCATTCTTTCTGGTTGTATCACAGCTTGGTATGGCTCCTGCTCTGCCCAAGACCGCAAGAAACTACAATAGGTCGTGAATGTAGCCCAATCCATCACACAAACCAGCCTCCCATTCATTGATTCTGTCTACACTTCCCATTGCCTCGGCAAAGCAGCCAGCATAATTAAGAACCCCACGCATCCCGGACATTCTCTCTTCCACCTTCTTCCATCAGGGAAAAGATACAAAAGTCTGAGGTCATGTACCAACCCACTTAAGAACAGCTTCTTCCCTGCTGCTGTCAGACTTGAATAGACATTGCATTAAGACATTGAATAGACCTTGCATTAAGTTGATCTTTCTCTACACTCTAGCTGTGACTGTAACACTACATTCAGCATTCTCTCGTTTCTTCTCTATGAACGATATGTTTTGTCTGTATAGCGCGCAAGAAACAATACTTTTCACTGTATGTTAATACATGTGACAATAATAAATCAAATCAAATAAATAAATCAAATAAAATAATGTTGCCCACTGCCACAATTTTACTACATAGCTTTACAACTTGTGGTGGGTAAACAAAATACTTTGCAATGCTCTGAGATTATTCTATGGTTGGCCAGTAATAAATGATAACACTGAAATAATACCCTATGCTTCCCTGAGAAATAACACCCACCTAGTGTACATTACCATGCAATAACATTGGACAAGTATTTGTATTAGTTGAATTACAAAGGGAAGTTTATTTTCTAGTTAGCTCTAATTTGTATACCTGAACACACATTTATCCATTTGGCAGAGTCATTGCGATACACTTTCTGTGATGGATGTGGATGCAAGTACAACAGTGCATTGCAGACTTGTTCAAGGAGCACAGAGGCTAAACTGGTTAGTCCTTATTAAATCATGAGCTCTCTCTTGATGGGGGTTTGCAGGTTTGGCAATGGGATATCTGGCATTACTGCAGCTATTTAAAGGATTGCAGTGGCTCTTTAAAGGTAATGAAGTATTTTAGTAAGCAAGGAATTTAGCGACATTGCTATACTTAAGCTATAGTACGGGCTCCTGTAAAGCGAAGTTGACTGATAGCTCGTTCATGTTAAATTGACCATTGAAATGAAGCTTTTGAACAATCCTAGTGGTCAGAAAATCAGTCCCAATGTCTCCAGGTTTTATAAAGACAGCATTTATGCTTCTGAATTAATGGAATAATGTCAGTTTCTGAATTTTGAACAAAGAAACTTACAGATAAAATGAGTTAAATGAGTATAATGTGTTAAATCAACTATCTATGTGAGCATAATAATTGTTGATATGAATCCTGAGAAAAGGCCAGCTTGCAATCTTAGAGCTGTCTTGATTATTAAAACCTGTCTTACAAGGCCATTAGACATATTAGCACACCAATCTGTTTTAAAAGCCCTCACTTTAATAAGAATTATCACTAAAGCTGTTAGATCAAAAAAATAACCTGTGCTATCAATAGTAAACTCAATGGCAATTTGCAATCGTTGAGTTATCCAGCCTTTGTCCTTTCTGGAATTGTAAACTCTAATGCAAACCCTGGAATGAGCTTTGAAGTGGGCACGGTTAAAAGAAAGAAACAAAATAGACCTGCCAAAATGATGCAAGTCAAACTCTTAAGCTCAGTTATCCTTTTATCTTTGAAATAAAATCAAACGAATCCTGTATAAAATTGGGGAAGATTTTTTCACGTGTGGAGATATGTTTAAGTAACTCTGCTTCCTTTGGGATTTGAGGTTGGATGGTTCTGCGTTAGAAGGTGCACTGAAGAAGATGGATGAAATTTGTTGGGAGGGTATGGGAGGAGGGAATCACAGTTCAGCTACAGTTACAGGCATCTAACAAGGGCAGGGAGTTGCAGCCAACCCATTTTGTGTGCAGCTTTGGTCTCCTAGTCTGAGGAAGGGCATCCTTGCTATTGAGGGAGTCCAGCAAAGGTTCGCCAGGCTGAATCCTGGAATGGCAGGACTGGGCCTGTACTCAGTGGAATTTAGAAGAATGAGAGGGGATCTCATAGAAACATGTAAAATCCTAGCAGGCTAGATTCGGGAAGAATGTTACAAATGTTGGGGAAATGTAGAACTAGGGGTCACAGGGATCACAGTTTGAGAATAGGGGGTAAGCCATTCAGGGCTGAGATGAGGAAGAACTTCTTCCCCCAGAAAGTTGTGAACCAATGGAATTCTCTACCACAGAAAGCTGCTGGGGCCAGTTCATTAGATATGTTCAAGTGGGAGCTGGACGTGGCCCTTGTGGCTGGCGGGATCATGGGGTATGGAGAGAGAGCGGGAGTGGGATACTGAAAGTGCATGATCAGCCATGATCATATAGAATAGTGGTGCAGGATTGAAGGGCCGAATGGCCTACTCCTGCTGCTATTTTGTATGTTTCTCTCATATCTGGCTATAACTGTTAAAAAAGTTTCATTTTAATATCTCTTCCTTCAATAGTGATGAGTTTCGCTTTGTCTTTGAATGATTGGAAATGTCCCTCTCTTCACACTCCCCTGGGGGTGTCTTGTTTACTTTCTCAACTTCACTTTGGAAAGTGGCCTTGCCTTTTAAGTAGTTGGTTCTGTCTTATTTCAAATTGCAAAATATCTAGCCAGTTGAAAAGTCATATTTTCAAAAATCAAGGGCCTTGTATACAAAGTAATCCCCAGGAAGTACCATATGAAACTCTGCTGCAAAAGGTCTTTCATTGTGCTTAAACTGCATGACAAACTTATAGACAGAATCAGATGCTGAGGCATCCAGGCTGAGATGCTGTTAAGTTGGTTTATTCTCATTCAAATATTGCACGAATTCTGCAAACTGAAGACATCAAGGCTGCTTGTGGGTTAACAGGCTCTGATGTGAATGACAGTGCCAGATACCACGCAAATGCTATTTGCATTCTGCAGTGGAATGAATGGGACCATTGTGTGACTCTTCAATCTTCAGGGAACTGTGTTTTTGATCCATGATGTCTCCTTAACACAAGGAAAGTGATGATAGTGTTGTCACTCCCTTGGTGCATGCGTTCACTACTGACTGCCTGATCCGGCAGGTTCCTTGGAAGGATGCAATGGTATGAAAGTTTCATGCTGTAGTAATCTTCACTTCAATGTGAAGGCTCTTTCTGATATGGATATTAGGCTGAGTTTAATGCTGGTGGCAGTGGCAAATTATTGCATGTTGTTTAGACTGGAAGGGTTAAATAATGTTATCCCCTAAGGGACAGCATCAAGGTCATTGTTCTTTTCAATCTATGGAAATTATTTTGACTTGGAAAGAAGGGGCAAATATGATCTAATGTGATGATCGTAGTGCAACTGATATATGTTTTTTATGTTTAAGGGAAATGTTTAAAAATTCAGCTTAATTCTACAGGCAGTCAGTATGTCCAGATGGAATGCAACTCAGATGCTGCGAGAGCATCATTTTAACCATTCAGCATTTACTTAGAACAGAGCCAAGTTGCTGATGTGGTGATGGGAGGAGCTAGGTCTGTAGCAGGGGGAAAACTAAGCAGTCGCAGATGGAGGTGTGCAACAAGCAGAGGCATGTGCAGGCTGTTCCTGAGAACTCTCTCTCTCCATAAAATCTCTTTTGAAAGTTTAGGGACTGTTCACGCAATTTATAGTAAACATGCTTGGGTTTGCTAACTGTTATTTGAAAGTGGTTTTGATCAATGCATGAACAAGGTTTATCTGGAACTGGAAGTCATAAGCTAAAAAGTAAAGTTGCTTCCTTTCCTTTTTAAATATTGTTCAACCGTTAATGATTAAGCTGCTTCGTTTGTTAAAGTTATATTTAAACTCTGTTATTAAAGGAAGTTTGTTTCACTATAATAAAATCCATACTTTGTCAGTGGAATCATTCCGGTAGAGCAATATCCTATCCTCACATTATGCCTCATTCAGAGACACACAATGCCTGATTGAAGGCCCTGGCAGGACCGTGGCCAACTGCTCTTGCCCTTTCTCCCAAGATTCCCCCCCCACTCCTGCTGCCACTCACCTCTGGCCTGGGATCCAGTGATGATACTGGGCCTCAGGTGGGTGTCATAGCTGCAGAAGCCACCATGGTTCTGTCATTCAATAAAGTTGATTGGCCAGCAGCTCTTGGTAAGCAAGACAATCCGTCACTGCCACCTCCCCACTGCTCCACCCACCCCCTGGTCCTGATCCTGGGGAAAGGCCTGCTGCTGACCCATTAAGTGGCACAAGATGTGGCAGCACTTCCCCAAAAAGAGGCAAAGCAGGGGTCTTGCTGGCTCCCCTTTTGGCAGCAGAGACCGCCGACTCCTCCACAAGATTCCGCCCGTGAAATGGAAAGCAGGAAAAGATCTGAAGGATCCTGCAGTTGTTTTCTGAATCTAGAAGACACAATCCTTTTCCTTCTGACTCCACATAATAAGTCTGAGTTTCCACATTGTAGAGTGTCCGCCAGAGGTTTCTTTTAAGGACCACTGACTGGGCTGTTTAAATCCTGTGAACTGTAAGCGCCAGCAAATACAAACATATTTAAGTGTTCGGATCCAAATGAGTGCAGAAACTTTATTCTGAGATGATGCCTGTGCTCACTTCAGTAATAACAAAAAAGCCACAGTCAATTTAGTAGAGACCTGAACGCCTGTGCTGACTGGATATGAGCATCTGCCCTGGTAAATTGATTATTGTACATCAAATGCAAGCAACAAGGCTAAATTGGTATCTTAGCAATTTAAAATACAGAACAACTAACAACTGTTACTCCATCACGGAATATATATCCCCCCTCTCATTGAAATACTGCCACCAGCTGCAATAAGGAGAAGACCCTCACAAACAGACAATTATCCTCCTCTTTTCACCTATTATGGTTCTTCACACCTGCTCGCTTTGCGTCTTCCTCTGCCTATTGTCTGGATATCTCCCTCCAGGACAGCCTGTAGGAGAGCCCAGGACCATGCCAGCAATGTACTGTCAGACCCTGGCACAGCTGCACAAAGACATTCACAGTCAGTGAGCACTTTAAAAGAGCTGGGAACAGCAGAGATCATCAATTTTTTACTTGCGGCCGTCACAACGGATTACATTACTTTCAATTATTCAGAATGAGCTGACAGAATTTTTTTTAAAAATCAAGCTTCAATATGTAGTACAAACCAGCGACATCAATATAATTCTGAAGTTTCCACTCCACCTTTCCCTGCTGCCTGTATAAGGCAGAAATGCTGAACTTCTCATTTTCACCAGCTCCAGACACGATACCACACCTCAGTCCAAACCCAAACAGAGAATCATAGAATCCCTACAATCCAGAAGGAAGCCACTTGGCCCATCAAGTCTGCACCAGCTCTCTCTGCCAGAGTATCTTGCCCAGGCCCTTGCCCCCCCCCCACCTATCCCTGTAACCCCACACATTTAGCACGGCCAATCCACCCAACCTGCATACCTTTGGACTGTGGGAGGAAACCGGGGCACCTGGAGGAAACCCATGGAGACACAGGGAGAACGTGCAGACTCCACACTGACAGTCACCCAAGACCGGAATCAAACCCGGGGTCCCTGGAGCTGTGAGACATGTACCTGAACAGCACCCAATTAAGATCATATAAATTATAGAATCCTACAGTGCAGAAGGAAGCCATTCGGCCCATTGAGTCTGCACCGACAACAATCCCACCCAGGCCCTATCCCCATAACCCCACACTTTTACCCTGCTAATCCCTCTAACTTACGCATCCCGGGACACTAAGGGGCAATTTAGCATGGCCAATGCACCTAACCCGCACATCTTTGGACAAATTAGATAATTAGCCTTTTAATTCAGGACTCATATCTCAGGTTAAGGTATGCATTTATTGAGGTTCTCCCACACCGGTAGGTATAGCAATATCTTTGAAAGTTTTACTTATATTAACGTATTCGCTGATGAGCTAAATTCTTAATGAATTCTGATGAGAGGAAACTGACCTGAAATGTCAACTTTGTTTCTCTTTCCAAGGATGCTGCCAGACCTGCTGAGCACTTCCAGCATTTTCTGTTTTTTTTTTAATTTAAGATTTCCAGTAATCGCCACATTTGTCATTTGCCTTCTGAGACATATGTGTCTTCTCAAATCAGGGTGACCTTTCAACCATTCAACCCATGTGGCTCAAAGCAACAAACATTTGTGGTCCAATACTTACTGTAGTGTATTTCCCCAGCTGGCACAGTGAAGGAAACGTTTCCTGGTGAGCTTTGCGAATCTTTTCAATTAGATCCTCTAATTCTGCTGTCATTGTGTAGCTTTCTGAACATTCTTGCTTTGGCGTCTCCTTTTTCTTTTTGTTTCTGTCATTTCTTACGGCTGAAAGCAGAATGAATCACAATTAGGCATCTTTAATGCAATTTATGCAGCATCTTTTAAACCCTGCAGCGCAATATTGCACACTGTGAACTGGAACAACTGTTCCTGCCAGCCAGTCATTTTCTGAAGTACATGACACAATCATAGAATCTCTACAGTGCGGAAAGAAGGCCCATTGAGCCTGCACTGACCACAATCCCACCCAGACCCTATCCCCCATAACCCTACCTATTTACCCTGCTAATCTCCCTGACACTGTGGGGCAATTTAGCATGGCCAATCAACCTGACCCGCACATCTTTGGAGTGTGGGAGGAAACCGGTGCACCCGGAGGAAACCCATGCAGTCACGGGGAGAATGTGCAGACTCCACACGGACAGCCACCCGAGGCCGGGATTGAACCCAGGACCGTGCTGCTATGAGTGCTGCCCAAGTCAGTCTCTCAAGCCACAAAGTGGCAACAACATTGTATAAACTCCCCAATTACAATAGGCTTAGAATAAAAAAAACAAAAGGCTCTCTGCAGACCTTTGGTGTGGGCGTACTGTGCTTATGTAACAGAAAAGCAAATGGTCAAGCTTTCTTTGTACCAGCTCTCAGTATGCATATTCATGAACGTATATGCATATCGTTGCAACATTCACGTGACTAGGCATTCCTGTCACTCCCCTGAAGACAACTGGCAGACGGTTTGCTCAGCCTATTTTACAAAGTTGTTCAAATGCACTGATAAAAATGATAAGTGTACACAGAAATAAAACAGGAAGCAGGTAAGACTGGTGTATCGTAAATAGCAACAAGGATTCAGAACCACAATAACAAAGGGGGGTGTCTTTGACAAACTTTTTTTTCTGTTTGACAAATACAAGATGCAATGGCTTAAGACTCTTCTCATTTGGTGAAAATACACTTTTGGATGGGATAGGGCCAGCAGTGGATCGGCAGAAAGTGCGCTTAGCTCCTCCAGGGACTCCTGCCCTATGTATTTATAGATGCTACCATTGACAATGCTTCACAGTGAGGCCGTTCGGAAAATGCACCTAGTGTTGAAAGCAAGTAGACTGGAAAAGGACAAGGAAGGTGTAATGACTTTAATCAGGCAATTGAGGTGGGTCTGTTAGAATATGAACTCCCTGATTACGAGCATTCCGTGCCCGCTGGGCACCGCAGGGGCTGGGGTGTATTATTGACCCCTTTAATCACATTTTAATTTGATGTTTTAAGTTTCCTTTACGCTTTGTTTTTTGTTTCGGGCAGTTCCCCTCCTTTTAGGGAGCTGCCCTTTTTGAGTTGTCCCTAAGTTAAGTTGATTTCGTTTATTTGGTTGGACACAAAAAGATGTCCATGATTAAGAGCAAAATTGATGGGCCAATCAGGGAGCCTCTTGCTTTGTATTTAACCAGGAGTGTCAGTTCCTCTGGGACTCCTAGTGTAGACTGCGAACTGATAGCGCTCTGTATGCTGTTGTCAGACTTGTAAATAAAGGGATTTTGCTGAAGGGACTTCTGCCTCCGAGGACTTATTACAGAAGGGGAAGACGTGCAACTCATTTTGTGTCTGAAAATTGAAGGGTCTTGACATCCCTGGCCCACCTGATACATCCATGTGGGATCTGTATATGGTGAATAGCCCACCTGGCTGAAGTAGGCGTGAGACTGATTAAATATACCATTTGTGATCCTTGAAGAGTCCGCTATTGGTCACTCAAAAAACATGAGCAAGAAGTGTTGAGCTTTTATTTTTCTGAGCCCGGGAGAAGCCAGAATACTCTTCCTGGGTTAACAAAAATCTCTGAATCCGCTATTCACCAAACTGGGATCCTCCCCAAATTACCTCCTCATTTCCGGATCAGACAAGCGGCCTCAGTTGGTAAGTTGCAACAGCATTTTGTTTGACATTTGAGGTGAATTTTTTTTTGCTCAAGACATTCCTTCATTGCCAAAGGGGAAAAAAATTATAACCATTTTGTGCCTCTTATCATTTTCCTCAAGCAAAACCCCCTCTGTAGATCAGGTTTCCTCGTTTCAAAACATATTACAGATAAACAAGCATTTCTGAGTGCTTCCCTGACTACAATGAGGGCCCGGCTTTGGTGTTGGTCCAAAGCTGTCCTATCCAACCGAAGGAAGATACAGTACCAGGTGGTTACACAACATTCCATTTCAATACTATCAGGAACTGTCGATCCTGTTTCACCAGCTAACAAAGGAGCACCATTATAGCAACTATGGAGCAATCCATAGTCTGCAGGGTGCATCACTTCTGGGTAATAAAGAACCCTGATGAATTGTCAAAAGAAGAAAATTAAAGATTAGGAAACGGTAAAAAACCAAAGTCTCTTCTGGAATGTGAATTTGTTGCATACGATTGGTTTTTTTAAGCACTCTTAATTTGCATACAAATCTGTTCTTAAGCAATGATTCAAAAGAAGTTCATTATTAATAAATAATGGTTAATGGACTTAAAGAACAAGGACTTAAAAGTATTTACAGGCCACTGGGGCATGGACACTGAATGAAGATTAATAATTCATCATTCGTTGGTAGTGCATTTCTGTGTTAATGATGTGAATGCATTGTAGATGTTTTTGAAAACTGACCTAATATAATCATGTTTC
Organism: Mustelus asterias; assembly: GCF_964213995.1. Taxonomy (NCBI): domain Eukaryota; kingdom Metazoa; phylum Chordata; class Chondrichthyes; order Carcharhiniformes; family Triakidae; genus Mustelus; species Mustelus asterias. The sequence continues at coordinate 100,738,610 of NC_135802.1, read as the reverse complement.
GCACAGACGCAACCAAAAATAATTACTTCAAAACTGCAGCAGCTAATTCTTCGTTTCAAATACTTTTTTTTTCTTTTCAACATTTTGTGCTCATCAAGGTGAAGGCTGTTAGTGCTTTGAAACATAACGTCCTATTTCGAAGCCTGATACAGAGCAGCCGAGTGCAGGGTAAGGTTGCCTTTATTTTGTCAAAGCCCTAGTGGGTTCAGTGTGACATTTATTTTCATTTCTCACACCAGTCATCCTGTGGTTCCTCTCAGTGATACTACAAATCAGTACCAGGTTAGGTTGAATCCTTTTTGTACTGGACTGAGACTCACTTTATGTAAGGCAAGACCTTCACCTCTATCTGGCATGGATTTGAACCCAGGTGGAAGAGGTGAAAGACCAATATTAAACTCACTATGTCCCTATTTCTCAAACATTTTCTCATTTAATGGAGGTTTTGACTCATCTTCCACCATAGTAAACATATAGATTAGTTCCGTAACAGAATGAATGCAGTGCACACCCCCGCAGGAAAGGAAACCTGGAGGAAGAACCTTCCAGAAGTTTTTGTGCCATCCAATAGTGGCATGAGCTGTGAGTGTGTCATCCATGCATTATGGATACTGGATGGTCTGGAAAGAACTCACTTTCTTTCTCAAACTGAGTGGGCATGAATTTATGGGATAATCTCAACATGTTATTATCAGTTCCACTCAGTGAAGCCACACATATTGCTGGCACAAGAAGCAGGAATGTCATACTGGAGTCAGAGGTGTTCTTATGATCTTAGGGCCAGGAGTTGAGGCAAAGATACCATCTTTGCTGTACATCTGGCGAATACCTTATCAAACATCACAGTGCATTATTCTGGGTGAAAAATGAATGTAAATAATCACCAAATGAATTAATAATGAAAGGTCAGGTTTTTACAACTTTAGTGATCATAAATCCTACAGAATGTGACCTCTGCACCCAGACATATTCTACGTGCGTTCCTGATATGCGGAAGGCAGCTCAAATACATCATAATACATCAACAAAGATCTGACACTTGAAAAGTCAAAATCTAAAAGTTCCCCCAGCATGTAATTAATTAAGAACTGTGCTCTTTCCCCTTGTTTATCATGGCTTGGTGTATAAAACTATGAATTCAATATATAACTCAAACACAGATAATTACATGTACAGGGTTTGTGACCTGTCTCCTGCCTTGCCAGACATGACGAATAGCACCTTGGAAAAGGCTCTTGAACAGCTATTGAGTACTAAATTCATAGAATAATGTCAGGTTCAAATATTCTTTCATCTACGAGACAGAAATATTGACTTCAGGATTTGATATCAAATGTAAAATATATTTTCTATTGGCCACCTATTGGTTGGGAGGTGATGAATGGAGTTCACCTTCACTGCCTGAGTGGTAATCTAGCAGAGCAGATCGCTGCTCATTATAGAATCAATCTGCTTTTCATTCCATTGATTTCAGAGTCACAATCTCCAGGAGTTGAAAGTCTAGGTGTACAATCGACGTAACTTCCCAACTATTTAAACTATCACATGCAAAATCTCTCACATACACCACGAGAGAGTGAGACTCCTCATCAGTAATACAAATTCAGAAAATTACTCCTTTATTATATTGATACATTTATCCGTTATTGATAAAGCCTTTCGTTCCAACCCAATGTCACTCAATATAAAATCACTTGGCTGTGGGGATTTGACAGTAAAATACTATTGCAGAAACAGCGTTTTCAAAGATAGTCAAACTTTGCTCATAAGGAAATAAATGGGATATTCTTCCAATACTTTTTTCATTCATTGTTGGGCATCGCTGTCTGAGCCTACATTTATTGCCCATCCCCAATTGCCCATGAACCGAGTGTCTCGCTTGGCCATTTCAGAGGACATTTAAGAGTCAACCACATTGCTGTGGGTCTGGGGTCACATGAAGGCCAGACCGGGTAAGGGCGGCAGATTTCCTTCCCTAAAGGACGTTAGTGAACCAGATAGGCTTTTTACAACAATTGGCAATGGTTTCCTGGTCATCATTAGATTTGTAATTGTTATTGAATGCAAATTCCACCATCTGCCATGGTGGGATTTGAATCCAGGTCCCCAGAGCATTATCCTGGGTCTCTGGATTACTAGTCCAGTGACAATACCCCTATCCCACTGCCTCCCCGACTCAAATACTGCTCATTCTAGGGCGGAATTTTACCGGCACATCCATCCGCCCGAGGTTTGTACGGTCCTGCCTGAGGCCAACGGAGAATGCTGTTCTCCAAGCCTTGCCCGCCCTCGGAATTGGGGTGGACATGCCGGTACAATTCCGGCACTAGTCTCAACATTATTAATGTTATTGGATGCCTACAGCACAGGCCTAAAAAGTACTTAGCAATGTTAGAAAGCTACTAGCTGTGTAACACAAAGTGAAGAAGGCACTCAGTAGAGTGCATACCTCCACTGTAATGTGTTAATCCAACATTAGTACAATGATAAAGAATGCAGGAAAATCTCAGCAGGTCTGGCAGCATCTGTAAGAAGAGAAAGCAGAGTTGATGTTTCGAGTCCCTTTGGCTCTTCTTCAGAACTGAAAGGAGGGAGAATGTGCTTGATTTTAAAATGTAGCTGTGAGAGATTGCAACAAAGCATAGCAACTTTAAGTACAAAAGACGGGTGTGGTTGCGGGAGGAGAGGTGGCATTGATACAATACATGTATGGGATATTTTAAAAAGGGGGTTTAAGATGGAGGAGAAAGGTCACAATCTAAAGCTGCCAAACTCAATGTTGAGCCCCAAGGGCTGCAATGTCAGTTTTCTCCATACGGATCCTGCCAGACCTGCTGAGTTTTTACAACATCCTCTGTTCATGTTTCAGATTCCAGCATCTGCAGTAGTTTGCTTATTCCAATTATGCAGCTTTTCCTTGAGGCTTTTCCCTGTCTGGTTGATGCTCTGGAACTAAAAAAGCTGAAGAATGAAATCTTTGTATTGAAGGGAGGCTTTAGATCAAACCACATCCAAAACCCTGCCCTGAAAACTCTGCTCACATTTTCACAGCTGCGATAAGTTCCATTGGCACAGCTGAGACAACCCACAACATTCTAAAACAATCAATGACATTTTTAAATAAACAACCTACAATATTCTAAAGAAAAAGTCAATTTGCCCAATCCCCCAATGTTAACAAATCTTTGAAAAGATTCCAGAATCTGGATACAGACCTTTGCTAAAAACTGATCAGTTCTTCCTCAGGCCATAACCTACCTGTGTACCAAGTTTTGTTGAAATCCATCCACCAGTTTTTGAGGTATATCGTTTACAGATAAACAGGGACAGAAACATTCGCAGGAATTCTACCGCCTCGTCCACCACGGAAGGGGAGCGGGCAAAGGGCGGACAATGGAAATGTCTGTTGACCTCAGGTGGGAATTTCTGGTCTCGCTCAAGCCTGGCCGTAAAAACCCACCCATTACCTCCACTTATCTTCACAGGCGGGGGTAATCTTAGAAATCTTAGAAACCCTACAGTGCAGAAAGAGGCCATTGGGCCCATCGAGTCTGCACCGACCACAATCCCACCGAGGCCCTACCCCCATATCCCTACATATTTACCCCCTAATCCCTCTAACCTGCGCATCCCAGGACACTAAGGGCAATTTTAGCTTGGCCAATCAACCTAACCCGCACATCTTTGGACTGTGGGAGGAAACCGGAGCACCCGGAGGAAACCCACGCAGACACGAGGAGAATGTGCAAACTCCACACAGACAGTGACCCAAGCCGGGAATCGAACCCAGGTCCCTGGAGCTGTGAAGCAGCAGTGCTAACCACTGTGCTACCGTGCCGCCCTCTAATAAAGGGACCAGGACTGATGGGAGAGGATAAAGTCTACTTTCTTGATGCTGAACTTCCTGATTATATACCCAACAAAATCAAATCTCAATTTATGTTACCAACAGTTGAAAGCTGGCCTGAATGCAAACACTGGGGAAGCGAAATATATAAATAAATTGTGCTTTTGTTCTCGCACAGCATGAGCCTACGTATAACTCCTTTCAGGTAGTTTTTCCAAAGAAAACATAGACATTTGGCATCTTACAATTTAGTCTGTCAGATGTCTTGGCTTTCATCAATACCCAACTCTTACATGGCTATTCCAAAGCAGACCAAAGACTGTGCCATCATTCGGCCATTAGATTATCATTTATCCACAGTGGTTACTCTCATTGACTGGCCACACTGGTTGAAAGTACCATACTGGCACTCAGCACAGTGTCAGACAAGAGAAATGGAAAGGTTTGCTCAACTGAGTGCCATTATCCCACAGCATACTTTAAACACCAGAAATAGAGAAAATCTGAAACAAAATTAGATACTGCTAAAAAAAAGTGCAGTAAGTCACACAGCATCTGAAAGAAAATTTAACATTTTGGGTCAGACTTTTCACAAACTGGTTTTGTTTTTAGCTTTTCTTTATCATCTGTGCGATGTGAGCATTACTGAAGAAGCCAACATGTGTTGCCCATTCCTAATTCGCCTCGAGAAAGTGATGGTGACCCGTCTTCTCAAAGCACTGCGGGCCATCTGGTGTAGATACATCCACAGCACTGCGAGAAGGAAGTTCCAGGATTCTGCCTCAGTGACAGCAAAGGAATGGCGATATAGTTCCAAGGAAGGATGGTGTGTGACTTGTAGGGGAACTTGTAGATAGTGGAGTTCCCATGAGACCCCTGTGGTGGGGTGTGGGGAGGTTACGTCTTGGTCTGATCAGGACACCCTTTAAACATGGTGCCCAATCTCAGTGAGTTTCAGCTGAGAGTTCAGAAATCAATTAGCCTGTTGAAGCAGGAGGAACTTACTAGAAGGGGACAGACGTGGCTATATGTCTTCACCCGCACGGAGAAAGCAGTACTGACCATTCTTGGGACACCCATTTCTCAGACCATGGCCAGCAGCGGGGCTCCTAAACCACTGAAGAGTATGGTATCCTCATACCTGACCCTCCTCCTCACGTTCAATCACCTGCCTCACTCCACAACCTCTTCTGATTTGCAAGCTGCAGAGGGCGTGAGCATTCCTCTTCCTTTCACCTCCATCCCCACGTTATAACATGACCCATGTGCCTATTCCTGTCAGGGAGCCAAGAAGTGCAAGCTGACCAGATAATGGAGGAATATCATGAAGACAGTAATCGTGAAGACACAGCGCTATCACTGGATTCCACTGTTGCAGCAACCAGTTCAGATAACGTAACAATGCATAATTTAAAGGGTAACATGACGGCAGAATCTGCATGTCATAGAAATCATAGAATCATAGAAATCATAGAAACCCTACAGTGCAGAAGGAGGCCATTCGGCCCATCGAGTCTGCACCGACCACAATCCCACCCAGGCCCTACCCCCACATATTTACCCGCTAATCCCTCTAGCCTATGCATCTCAGGACTCTAAGGGGCAATTTTTAACCTGGCCAATCAACCTAACCCGCACATCTTTGGACTGTGGGAGGAAACCGGAGCACCCGGAGGAAACCCACGCAGACACGAGGAGAATGTGCTAACTCCACACAGACAGTGACCCGAGCCGGGAATCAAACCCGGGACCCTGGAGCTGTGAAGCAGCAGTGCTAACCACTGTGCTACTGTGCCTAGTGTCTCACCACTGTGCTACCGTGGTGAGACACTAGGCACACATCAGCCGGCATAGGTCCTTCTCCAAATCCACCTCCAGCAAACAAACCCTTGAAGCAAATGTGGACCAAACTGTTATCAAGGCCTTGCTGTTTTGTGCAATATAAAATTCAGAAATGAAAGAGAAAGTATGTAAAATTTAGCTAACAATAAGGCAAGTATCTAGCATATAAAGCAAGTATTCTAAATATCTGCCAATCTCATTTACAAGCTACTTGGGAAGTTTACAAAATGCAACTTTTAGATGAATTTATCCTTGCTTGTGAATTGGATCTGCAAACATTCTTGAGGTTTGGTGTTTATTTATCACTGTTGAATCTGATTTCCAATCTTCATCTCAGTCTTCAATTATCTGTTGCATGGAAAATTTACTGTATCCACCATTAAGTGTTCACACATCAGCAAAGAAGGAAAAAACCCTTTCCAGCAGAAATACACATTTACCTACATTTTAAGGCTGGATGACGGATTTGTTTAATGTAAAAACACATTGGCTCCTTTGCTCAACAGCTTTAAGCTGTCTGAAGAACACAAACACATTATTATTTACTGCTGTCTTGTGAATTGTCGCCAAGAACTCCAAGATACAAGAGATAATTCACACGGGAATCAGTTTACTCCTTTCTCCAGTACTGCTTCTCTGCCTCTTGCAGTTTTTATATTTGCAAGTTGTTAGCTAAAACAGCACATGTTGCTTTTGGGAATTGGGAACATTAAGCTTTATGGTGTGCAATTTCTTTTATTTATTCGTTCATGGGATGTGGGCGTTACTGGCTCGGCCAATATTCATTTCCCATCCATAATTGCCCCTTGTGAAGGTTGTGTTGACCCATGTTCTTGAACTGCTGCAGTCCATGTGGTGTAGGTACACCCACAGTGCTGTTAGGAAGGAAGTCCCAGGATTTTGACCCAGTGACAGTGGAGGAACAGCAATATAGTTCCACTCAGGATGGAGGGAAACTTGCAAGTGTTCATGTTCCTGTGCATCTGCTACCCTTGTCATTCTCGGTGATAAGAGGCCATGAGTTTGGAAAATATAGAGTGTTGATTACAGTGTGATAGGACTGAAGAAATCTTCATAGTCATACGCAAGTTAACTGCAAGTCTTAGAACTATTTACTAATATATAATAAAAGGTACAAGCTAAGAGTTATCTTCATGCTGCCGGTATGCTCGGCTGCATCCAACACTCGACTGATCCATGTGTTCTTTTACATCACCAAGTGGGTGGTACTGTACTCCGTCCCACATTAACCCGATATGTGACAGGCCCTTATACTGCATCACCACCCAAGTCTTTATTCAATGTACTTTAAGTAATAATAGTTTGCCTATGTCTTACATTGTTATTATTATCATACATTTACATTGTTATTACTACATTATCACTCCCCATCTCCCCACTTCAAGTCCTTGAATCCAAAGGTTCCGTCAATCTGGAGGCCTTATAACCGTTCCGTGTCTTCATAGAAGATGAAATCATAGAAACCCTACAGTGCAGAAGGAGGCCATTCGGCCCATCGAGTCTGCACCGACCACAATCCCACCCAGGTCCTACCCCCACATATTTACCCGCTAATCCCTCTAACCTACGCATCTCAGGACTCTAAGGGGCAATTTTTAACCTGGCCAATCAACCTAACCCGCACATCTTTGGACTGTGGGAGGAAACCGGAGCACCCGGAGGAAACCCACGCAAACACGAGGAGAATGTGCAAACTCCACACAGACAGTGACCCGAGCCGGGAATCGAACCCGGGACCCTGGAGCTGTGAAGCAGCAGTGCTAACCACTGTGCTACCGTGCCGCCCTAACTACTGTCAGAGGAGTAGTAGGCTCAGTCACTGCTGGTTCTTTCTGTAGGTTTGGAGGTTGTTCTGGCATCTGGTATGTTCCTCAATATCTCTCCATTGCATGGCAGGGATGGGCAGTCTAGAAATGAGGTGGAGACTCCTCCTGTTTCTCCTCACTGAACCCTCTGCCATACCAGGTAGGAGCAAGGTTGATCCTCATCCTTTCTAATGATGGTACCTTCTCTATTGATCTTTAGAGATCAACTCTATTCCCAGGTGGGATTTTCCAGCCCTTCCTGCCATTGGGATTTTCCGGTGCTGCCGAAGGCGACTCCCTGCAGCGGGTTCCCCGGGGGGCAGGATGGTCGAGCCACGCAAAGTGCCATAGACATCAGTAGGACCAGAAGATCCAGACCTTGTCACCTTTCTGTAATTGTGTCAAGTATCTGGTGCAGTACCTTCTCTGTAGGACCACTCTCTTACTTGGTTGTATTGGTAATCCTTGGCTAAACAACCCTGGTATGAGTTTTTCTGGCAGATTTGTAAGAGGTATAGAGAGTTTTCTGTCCATCAGGTATTTGAATGGATGGATTGTAAAAGGATGGACCTGTAGGTGAGCAGTGGTGTGGGGAAGTCCTTGTTCCTTTATAAGAGGGCTTTGACTGTGCGTACCCATCTTTCAGTCAAAGCTCCCAATTTTGTGATTGATCTGGGCCTTGGATTAATCTGTATTGACTTGGAAGTGTGGAATTCTAATCCATGTTCAAAATTTTAAAAGTATGTGTCCAGCTGTATTTGCTGTCAGAATTTCAAGATGGTGTCGCCATTCACTCGGGGCTAAAGGGATTTCCTGCGCTTGCTGGTTCTGTTGGATTCTGCAACAATGGCACTCAGCTTGACAAAGAAAAGATTACAATGGACCCACTGCCTGCAGACTTCTTTTGTTTGTGTTTGATTTTTTTTACTCCTGAGTCCATTGAATTCGAGCTTGTGCTTGATTTTTACTAAGTTCTACAGTCGCGATGTTCCTGAAATATCCAATTAGCTCTTTCTCTTTCAGATGCCAAGTGTTCAGGATCCAACTTGGGGATTGACTTCTGACTCTGAATTACTTTGAAGATTTCTCGGCTTTGCTGCAGTCTGGAATTTTAAAAGATTTAGTTCACCCTTGCAAATTCTGCTATCTCTGCACTCTGAAGCTGGACTTCCAAAGGAGATACAAGGGAAACTTCTGCTATCATAAAGAATTTTAAATTTCTACCTTAAGCTTCCAAGCCTTTCTTTGGGCTTTTTCCTGACAATGTTTCCTTTGCACCTCTGCTTCTAGAGCTTCCTTTTCAGGTCAGAATGCTTTTTTGAATTTTTCCTCAGTCTTCCAGCATTTCGGTTTGTCTTTGCATTTCAGTGAGCTTCTGGGTTTTGCGTGAGCTGTTACCATGTTGTAGGGTGTTAGTTACAGTTCAGTAGATTTGAAGATGATTTTGTAATCATAAATCGGTTAACTGTGAGTCTTTATTGACTCTTGGACCTATTTATAAATATACAGTAAAGGGAGGGTACAAGCTAGGAGCTGTCTCCAAGCTTGCTGGTTCAGTTGGCTCTGTCCAACATTCAACTACCCTGGCTCTAGGTCATGTGCTCTCTTACATAGCTATATTGTTGGTACTGCATTCAGACCCACATTAACGCCACATGTGCCCTATTTGTCCCTTACACTACGGAATGTGCTGTTGAATGTGAGTTGCTGCAGTGCATTTTTTGGATGGTACACACTGCTGCCACTGCGTGTCAGTATTGGAAGGTGTAAATGTTTTAGGTGGTGGATGAAGCGCCTGTTAAGTGGACTGCTTTGTCCGAGGTGGTGCCAAGCTTTTTGAGTATTGGAGCTGAACCATCCAGGTAAGTGGAGAGTATCTTTTCACACCACTGACTTGTGCATTGTAGATGGACAGGCTTTGGGAAGTCAGGAGGTGAGTTACTCGACACAAGATTCCTAGCCTCTGACTTTCTCCTGTAGCCACAGTATTTATATGGCTACCACAGTTTTTGTCAGTGGTAACCCCCAGGATGTTAATAATGGTGGAGTTAGTAATGGTAATGCCCTTGAATGTCAAGGGGAGATGTTAGATTCTCTTCTGTTCAGATTAGTCATTAGCTGACAGGTATGTTGCTTGCCACTTATCAGCCTGAGCCTTTATGTTGTCCAGTTCTTGCTGCATTTGGACATGGACTGTTTCAGTATCTGAGGATTTGTGAATGGTGCTAAATATTGTGCAGTCATCAACGAACATCCCATTTCTGACCTTATGATGGAAGGAAGGTCATTGATGAAGCAGCTGAAGATGGTCGGGCCTAGGACACTACCCTGAGGAACTCCCGCAGTGATGTCCTGGGACTGAGGTGATTGACCTCCAACAAGCACAGCTGTCTTCCTTTGTGCTAGGTATGACGCTGATCAGTGGAGGGTTTTCCCCCTGATCCCCACTGACTTCAGTTATGCTAAAGCTCATTGACGCCAGACTTGGTCAAATGCTGCCTTGATGTCAAGGGCAGTCACTCTCTCACCTCTGGAGATCGGCTCTTTGGTCCAATTTTGCACCAAGGCTGTAATGAGCTCAGGAACTGAATGGCCCTGGCAGAACCCAAACTGAGTGTCATTGAGCAGGTTATTGCTGAATAGGTTTTGAAAGATCTGAAGAGGCCCCTCATGAGTAACTTGACAAACACTATCATCTTATTTCTTCTTTGTTATTCTTTTTACAATCAAAGCCAAGGATCATAGTGCACAATGGCAAGTGTGTAAAGAGTAAGAGAGGTGACATGAATTGGGGAACAGTCATTAGGTGACACCAAGCTTGGCTTTTAAAAGCTCTAAAACGATAGGAGCGGAACTTACTAATGGAGATACGGTGCTCCACATTTCCAATGTCATAGGAAAGGGTGAACAGAAATGATGGGGTTTGAATTTAATACATTGGGATTATTAGGAGAAACAAGCAATGAGACTGATTTTCTGCAGCATAACATCTGCCCTGCCATCATATCTTTGGCAGAGTTCAGTGGATACCAGTTCAGGATTCTGCAGTAGTGTGGGAAAAGCCATCAGGATATAATTGCCATTGAGAAGGAATGAGAGAAAACTTCACAGAAATTAGCTGGCATAATAGAGGAGGACGTGAGGTCTACTACCTGATTCCTGCCTCAGAAAGCTGTATAAAACCTACCTCCATCACTTAGCGTCCTGACTGCACAATCCCTTACAACTGCAGCCCCCTCCAACCACATTTAAATAACGGTGGGCTGGAGAAAATGAGGAAGAAAATAAGCTTCCTGAAGGAATCATCGACAATGAACAAAATGTGGGAGTTTGATTTGTGGTCAGAGGGAAAAAGCCAAAAGAAAAATCAGTAGTTGAACGTGGAAAAGGAAGGAACCACCCTCAATACAATTTGCATTTATACGGTGCTTCTAAGGTCAAAATAAATTTCAGAGAGATCGATACAGATGAATCAAATAGTGGACATTTAAAGGAACTGGCTTAAGACAGAGTCAAAAGGGTAGCTCATGATAACTTTTTAAAGTGGCAAAGTAAAGGAACTTTGGGAGGAGAATCCCGAGCTTGGGTCCAAGAAGACTGAGTTCTGCCACCAAATCAGGAATGCCGAGAGGAGGCCACATTTTGTAGATCAAAGGCTGGGATGTCAGGCTGAAAGAGGCTGGAGAGCGAAGGTAAGGGAACGCCACAGGAGGAGCTGCACATGACGACAAGGATGTTAAATTTATTGCATTTGGAGATAGGGAGCCACTGGAGGTCTGCAAGATGTGGTGGGTGAGCACAACTTCAGAGAATACAGATTGTGGCTTGGTGACAAGTTGGAGTTTGTATATTGCAAAGCTATTGTGGTTAGGAAGAAGAGGTAACAAACACATGACTAACGCAGCCCTTTATTTGCTGCGACCTAACTGTAAGGGTGGCCTTCGGCCATATATGCTTACTTTTATTTAAAAGGATTTTATCCTGTTGCTGCAAAGTAAATGGGATCCAGATCATTAGAGTGACATCTATAATTGTCACTTTATAATGCATACAATTCCAAAGACTGCTTGGAAACTATGCTGAGAAAAGTATCCTGAAATGAGAAAACAGTGTGGAGAGCAACCATTAGCTGCTCTGTTTCACTCTTCTGGACCATTTTTCCATTTTCAGCCCCTCTGTTCTCCACGCTGTCCCTCTTTATCAGCTGACATCCTCCCCATGTGATCTCCTATTTTGATCACTTTTCCCTCCGTAATGTTTGTTTATTTGCTTTATACAGCATCTGTTCATTTTTGGTAGCTGCTTTCTTTATACAGATGTGCCCTTTCTCAATGTAATCTCTGCACCTTAACTAAAGTCAGTTGCTGTTTCTCATATTTGCTGCTGACTCTTTCACTGCGTCAGCTGTTAGGAAAAGAAAAACTGAGTAAGATCAATGAGAACACATAAAACAGTAACAGAGGGCAGAAAAAAGAAACGTAAAATATGTGGTTAAAGAAACTCTACCGTCTGCCTAAGTGGCACAATATTGGGTAAGAGTCGCCAGGGTCGGCTAAGTATTATCAGATCTACTGCTATACGCTCTATCAATCACAATACCTTGAGTACTACTTGTCCGACTCCCAATGAAAGAGAACGGTGCTTAGCTGCTAACCTTGGCTCATTAACGGCAGTGGGATTTTAGGAGCAGAATGAGTGAGATGGATTACAAGCCCAACAAAGTACAGCAATGTGTTTATTTTCAAAGAGTGGGGAGTATTGAAACAGGCTATATTTTCCAAGCTAAAAGACTGAGACTTGGCAGAGCTGAAGGTGTCAGAGGAGTCAGCAAAGGCCCACTGAGTGCTTTGATTTAAAATCGAAAAATAAAACTTGGCTTCAGGTGTTGTATTTTACGGAATTGGAATCAAACCAGCCATCCTCTGTTGCAGCAGCCAAGCTACATTTCTCCTCAAGTTAAAAATGGCTCCCAGGCCACAGTTTGTCTATTTTGGAAGACTAATACCATTGTCTGCATTCACATACTCATTCCGAGAGCTCTCCTAGGTTATTTTCATACCTTAGATTTACATTTTGGTGGTAAACGTAGGATACATTTCATCTATCTGCTTTTCCCATGAAGCTTTTTCAGTCCATTTCTAAAGATCAAGCCTTCTTTTATTTCTCATAACAGAGGATTCAGTGTGAAGAGAGGAACAATTTTATCACTTACTGTAAAAATGCTGAATGGATTCCAAATGCTTTGAAACATTTTCCACCTACTAATTTCTATCCTCCACAATCAAAAGCTCTTAAACGTCCAGAGGCACTGGCCACTTCATGTTACAAAAACATGAATTCAACAAACATATATTTTTTAACCTTACAAACATTTAAATTTGATGACATCCATTCAAAGTTCAGTTTGTGCAAAGTCAATTTTTCTGCACAGAAGGGAGATCTCCAATCTGTTAATCTGTCCAGCATAACCGTTGATACATAAGAACGTAAGAACTAGGAGCAGGAGTAGGCCATTTGGCCCCTCGAGCCTGCTCCGCCATTCAATAAGATCATGGCTGATCTTTTTGTGGACTCAGCTCCACTTACCCGCCCACTCACCATAACCCTTAATTCCTTTACTGTTCAAAAATTTATCTATCCTTGCCTTAAAAACATTCAATGAGGTCGCCTCAACTGCTTCATTGGGCAGAGAATTCCACAGATTCACAACCCTGATGAAGAGATTATTGCAAGAAATGGAAATGAATATAAACTGCTTTTGTATGCACCTACATTCTGATTAATAAAATACCATTTTTAAAAGCAGTTTTATATGCAATCCAGTGGATTCCTCTTAACCTCATCTGTTATAGCAGGATTACTTATTATAGCAGTAGCTAATTTTATGCCAAATCTTGTCCAAGTTCCCCCACATTAAGCATGGATGGAAAAAATGATTACAGTGATAATGGAAACATAAATAGGAGCTTTTGTAAGTAAAAGGCACAATTTGTGCCTAATATTAATCAATGGAAACCAGTGTGAATTAATCTCATATTTTAACGATGACTTTTTAGCTCAACATATTTGTTTCAAATGTCATATGTTGAGCAATTTTGGCCTCCAGGGTTTTAGAGTCATGTAAGTGTTCCAGCAGTGCTGAAAAACTTGCTCCAAAAGTTTCTTGTGATTCTGGATACTGTTAACTCTTGCACAATAGTCCACTTAAATGAAATTGCAACCACGATTTCAGGAAAATGCACAATTTCTGCATCCTCCGAATGGATGGTGTTTTCTACTCTTACTCCTGAGACAGGGCCCCTTTAACCAGTTTACTTCAGGATAAAAATTGAAAACAAAAGAGAGTTATTTTGTCCTTGGAAAGCAGTGTAAAACCGGTGATGTAGATTCAGCAACCCATTATCCAACTCTCTGACTTTCACTTGTATGAACTTCAATGGAAATATAAACTGAGAGAGCTTGTAAGACCCATTCTACATTCACAAAAAAAAACTCCCTCTAGTCTTTCTACAAATAAATAATAAAAGATAAACAATGTCAATAGGTTTATTACAAGTTAGTGAAGGAAAGAATTACTTTCCAAGTGACTCATGGAGAAATGTTAGCTCCTCTTGCTGTCGTTAACAAAGCTTCAATGAGAGCCAATGATCCCATATTGTTTTGAGCCAATAGGTACCTGTAATTTCCTATAGACTGGTGTTAGTGCTGAAATGTGCCATTGTCCAAATGTTGCAACTTGACAGCACAGGCATGTTTGTCCACTAACAATCACTGTTTACATATTTCAGATATGTACAGAAACCAGGGCACGCATCAGTGAATATACAAATGGTGATAACATCACCTTGTCATGGTTTCTATGCAATTAATCGGCATTAATCACACACTGCATGTGCATACTTGTTAGAAAATGTAAATAATTAGGTGCAAAGTCAGTATTAGTCAACAATATTCATTGGCATATTTATTATTAGTTAAAAGTCAATGAGCTTCTCAATACTTGTAGAGTGGGGAAGATGAGTGAACACTTCACATTTATTAAGAAGAGTTACATTTAAACAACCTTAGCATCTCTCATGCTTTAAGGGGTTTGTAAAAAGAACAATAGTATAAATGGATGTTTAGATGCGCATAAACGTAAAGGAGGTGAGACTTATTCAGGCAGTGCCACTGCAGACTTGCGTCGATTCCCCGGGGGCAAGTGGAGTCGTAGCCCACTACCTGCGTGGCTTTCTCCCTTGATAAAGCTACACAAATGAGCATCTACCCCATAAGTTATGAATCAGTTAGGCTCATGCCAGCTTTGCATTAGTTGGTAGCACTTTCACCTCTGACTTAAAGGTTTGTGAGTTGCAACCCTAAACCAGGATTCAAGTATATCACCTAAACATGGAACTGTATTTTTGGAGATGGCCTTGAGTGGATTATCATTAAAGTAAGGTGCTGGTTGCATGTCCGGGTGAACATTAAAGCTGTAATGTAATAATGTCGGCATTGAAATGTTCCGAATGGTCTTCTTTTAGAGAACCTATCTGACACGTTTTGCAGCAACAATAACATTTTGATTCAAACGCAACTATCCTTCTACCCAACACCAGTTCCTGTTCTCCAGTTTATCTGTAGCACTGAAGTAGGTTTTATTCCACACAGGGAAAATACATCTCAGGCCACAATGTGCAACAAGTAGCGAAGAGGTTGTGTGTGCGCCATTCGTCCCAACTGAATTACAAAGGAAAATGGAAGAATGTAGCACTGAAATCACTGAAACATTGGGTGACTGTCTCACAACATTATTTATCTAAGACTAATAGAAAATAGGATATTTGCAGAAAATCGCAAATACCCTGTGAAAGTCACACTTCGAAGTGGAGTTAGCGTTAATTCTGTTCTCGATAGCAGGGTAGGTTCAACAATAATCTTGAGGGGTTGAATGCCCCTCAAGGATTCAAATTTATCTCAGGATGTCTTGAGGATTCAAATTTATCCCAGGTTGATTGGTAGAAAATGCCCTCTGTCTAAGCGGAAAGAGTTTCTGCAAAAGAAGGAGCTGCATAGATTTCAAGCTAAGTGACTGCACGCCGACGGCAAGAATTGGCACATTCACTCAGACAGAGGGATGGTTGATGTAAGAAGTGGAAACAACTCACACTGGGCCATAGTGAAGCTCTTGCTAAAGTCTGCAAGGGGTGCGCATAACTTAATGTTGCAGCTGGCTACATGCTAACCAGCCTAGAATGTGCCGATGCCAGGTGGTCAAATTGACAAAAGCAAGTTTCACTGCCCAGAACGGCAATCTGAAAATTATTTCCTTGTCACCTGTTCCTCTCTGCCCCCCGCACCTTCCCCTCCACAAAAGCTCACCAAAACAAATCGACAAAAAAAAAGTATTATACAGTATCAATACAGAAAAAGGAGCCACAATTTTTTTTTTTAAACTTCCGATTAGATTTAATAACCATTATTAAATAAGCTCATTCAGTTTTGAATGTGTATAAGTGAGTCAAAATGGAAGTTTCAACTCACTTGGAATCAGCAGGCCTCTGCCAAAACTCCTTTCAGAACATCCTTTGCGGCATTGTGACGTCGCATCGTCAGCTCCCTGCTGTCTGCTCGCTGAAATAGCGGGAATCAATGCTTCAAGTACAGAACTTTGTCAAACACAGTACTGCTCATTTTACTTATACTAAAAATAGTACCAAAACCAAAAAATGCATGTGATGACTTTAAAAAAATAAACATTGTTTCTACTCATTTGCTTTAAGGTCACATCCCTCCATTGATTCGCTGCCAGATTCCCCGGATAGATTCTGCGGCAAGGCACATTTGCACAGTCTTTGAAAAAAAAATGCAAACCAAGGCCCAGATTTTCACTTTTGAGCGGGTGCATAAAGATGGGAGACTTCCTGGCTCTGCAAATCCCACATGGAGAGGAGGAGGGGAGTGGGGCCGGGGGGTGGGAGTGGGCTCCAGGCTAAATTGAAAGATGAGCCCATCACCCTGGAACAAATGTTGAGGCTGCCGAATGCAGAGGTGGGCTGGGCAGAAGGTCTACCTCTTGTGCTCCGGCACTTTGTTGAACTAAATAAAAAGATTAACACTAAAAAGAGCCCTCACCCCTCCCTTCACCATGCCCAATTCATGCCAACCTCTGCCCCCTCGTGCCGTGCCCGGGGACCGGACATAGAATTCCCAGGCTCATCTGCCATTTTCACCATGACAGAGAGGCTCTCCATCGCGGTGAAAATCCAGGCCAAGGTTTCTGTCATTGAGCCCAGTATTGCTGGGATGGGGGGGGGGGGCAATGTGTCATACCAGCTTGGTTGATGCTATCACACTAACCGGCCTACTGACACAGTGCAGAAGGCTGATCGTATATTCATCACCTTATTCTTTTCAATGTGCATTTGGGAATCTAAGAAAAATCTTCTAAATTGGCAAATGCATTATTCATGATCTGGAATTGAGATAGAATATCCAAAAGTAAGAGCTTGAACTAAAGGGAGGACATTTTGACACAACAGTTTAGACTTCACATATTCTTACAGAGAGCGGTGAATGAATGGAACAAAATATTCACAGAGAAATGAAGGCAGACAGCATTAGTTAATTCAAGCGGGATTTTTTAAAAAAAATTCATTTATGGGACATGGGCGTCCCTGGCTGACTAGCATTTATTGTCCATCCTTAGTTGGCCAGAGGGCAATTGAGAGTCAACTATATTGCTTTGGCTCTGGAGTCACATGTAGGCCAGATCAGTTAAGGATGGCAAATTTCCTTCCCCAAATTACATTAGTGTATCAGATGGGTTTGTCTGACAATCAACAATGGTTTTATGGTCATCAGTAGATTCTTAATTCCAGATATTTTTTCTTATAGAATTCAAATATCACCATCTGCCGTGTCGGGATTCGAACCCAGATCCCCAGAACACCAGCTGAGTTTCTGGATTAGCGATAATAACACTAGGCCATTCTAGCAATAATAACACTAGGCCATTCTAGCAATAATAACACTAGGCCTCACCTCCCTGAATGGGTTAATCTTCTGGGATATGAGAGTCTGGCATTTTTGGAACTTTGGAAATGGGCACATGCTCCACAAAGTTCATTTATCACCTAATACATTCCAGTGTTTCTTCAAAAAAGGTACAGATTGCAAGGCTCTTGCAGTGCAGTGTGAAGCCTATTATAGAGTAAATTTTCTGCATTGTGCAAAATAGATGGCAAATCAAGAGCTGTGGCCAATCAATTTTCCAGTATGTGATCATGATTCCCTGCTGGCAGCACAGAAATAGCAAGTGTCCCTGTATGCAGTGTTTATTGACATGGTTGTGGACTTCCAGCTGCATCAAGGAGTGCTTCTCTTTAACATTACAGCCAGTGGATGCAAATTCGATTTGATTATTCTGTTCTCCTACCCTCCTCGTTATTCTGCATCAAAGCTAGAAGTTCGAGGGAGTATTGCATTGATGGATGTGTTTATCTTTCAGATGATATGTTAAACTAAGGCCTCGTCTAGTTGTTCAGGTAAAAAACCCCATGGCATTATTTAGAGAAAAACAGAGTTCTTGTGCTGCAAAAGCAGAATAGTCTGGATGCTGGAAATCTGAAATAAAGACAGAAAATACTGGAAATACTCAGCAGTTCCGATGTAGCAGATTTTAAGCAAGTACAGTTGAGCAGGAGAATTCTCTGCTCCCTCTGACCTTTCCATCTTCAGCCTCCTACACTGTTCCAATGGAACTCAATGTGAGCTTAAGGAACAGCACCTCATCTTTCAATTAGGCATTTTGTAATCTTCTGAACCCAACACAGTTCAACAACTTCAAATTATAAACTCTGCTCTCATTTCTTTTTCTCTTTTGTGTTTTATTTGTTAATGGACAGCAGTTTTTGGTGCGATTGTGTTTTCCCATTTACACCACCTCTAGACAGATCTTTTGTTTCTTTACGTGCTCTATTACGCTGTTTTCTTGCCTTGCACCATGATTCTTTTGAATCAGAGAATCATAGAATCCCTACAGTACAGAAAGAGGCCATTCGGCCCATTGGGTCTGCACCGACTTTCTGAAAGATCATCCCACTCAGCTCCTCTCCTCTGCCCTATCCCGGTAACTCCACACATTTTAGCATGGCTAATCCACCTAATCTGCACATCTCTGGACTGTGGGAGGAAACCGGAGCACCCGGAGGAAACCCACGCAGACGTGGGGAGAACATGCAAACTCCACACAGACACTCACCTGAGGCTGGAATTGAACCCAGGGCCCTGGCACTGTGAGGCAGCAGAGCTAACCACTGTGCCCCCGTGCCACCCTGTGTATTTCCCAGTGTGCCTCTTTTGTCATTTCATGATTCTTGTCTTTCATCCTATCATAAGCACTCCTTTTACCCACATCCTTTCTCTGCCTCTGTATTTGCTTAAAACCTGTTCATCTCTAACTTTCTCCAGTACTGACAAAGGATCATCAACCCAAAACAATTTCTCTCTCCACAGATGCCACCAGACCTGCACTTTTTGAATGCTCTGGAGCACTAACTAATAAACCTGTCTAAACCAACATCAGTAAAAATAGAAGAATCAGTCATTCATCTCATTTTTTGTTTAGAGGATTTTGCTGCATGCAAAGTTTCCCCTGTATAACTCTGACTGTGCTGAGAAAATTATTGAATGGATGTGAATCACTGAATCTTACAGCACTGAACGAGTCCATTCGGTCCATCACACAAATGCTGAATCTTTGAAAGTGCCATCCAATTAGTCCCATTCCCCTACTCTCGTCCCATTGTCCTGGAAACCTTTCCATTTCCAATTACCTTTTGAAAGTTATTACTGAAGCTGCTTTTACAGAGAATTCTAGATCATAATAACAGGCTGTGTAAAAAGACATTATTTTCACCTCCCCTCCGGTTCCTTTGCAAAATTATCTTAAAAGCTATGTCCATAGGGCCATAAGATATAGGAGCAGAAGTAGGCCATTTGGCCCAACAAGACCTGCTCTGTCATTCAATTAGATCATCACTGATCTGATCTGATAATCCTCAACTCCACTTTCCCACCTTATTCCCTTAACCCTCGATTCCCTTCCTGATTAAAAATTCATCTCAGCCTTGAATATGCTTAACAACCCAGCCCTCTGCAGCAAAACATTCCACAGATTCACTACCCTCTGAGAGAAGAAATTCCACCTCATCTCTGTGTTAAATAGGTGACTCCTTACTCTGAGATTAAGCCCTCTCCAGCTCCCTCCTCTGGTCCTACACTCTCCCACAGGGAGAAACAACCTCTCAGCATCTACCCTGTCAAGCCCCTGAGGATCCTGTATGTCCCAGTAAGGTCGCCTCTCATTCATCTAAACTCCAACGAGTACAGACTCAACCTACTTTACTTCTCATAAGAAAATCCCTCCATACCCAGGTTCATATCAGTGAACCTTCTCTGGACTGCTTCCAATGCCAGTGTATATTTTCTTAAATACTGTTCACAGAATTCCTTGTGTAATCTAACTAGTGCCTTGCATAGTTTTAACAAGACTGCCCTACCTTTATACTTCTTTCTCTTTGAAAGAAGGCCAACATTCCATTTGCCTTCCCTATTACCTGTTGAAATTGCATGCTAGCTTTTTGTGATTTATGCACAAGGATTCCCAAATCCCTCTGAGCTGCAGATTTCTGCCGTTTTCCTCCAATTAAATAATGTTCAGCTCCTTTATTCTTCCTACCGAAGTGCATAACTTCACATTTTCCTACACTATATTCTGTCAAGTTTTTGCCCATTCACTTAACCTGTCTACATTCCTCTATAGACTCTGAGTCATCCTCGCCACTTGCCTTCCCACCAATTTTGTGTCACCTGCAAACTTGGCAATAGTACATTCACTTCCCTTGCCCAAGACAACATATATATAGTGTAAATAATTGTGGTCCCACCACTGATCCCTATGGCACTTAATTAGTTACAGGTTGCCATCCTGAAAATGCCCCTCTTATGCCAACTCTCTGTCTTCTATCAGTTAGCCAATCTGCTGTCCATGCTAATATACCATCCCCAACACTACAGGCTCTTGTCTTATTAAGGAGCCTTTTGTGCGGTACCTTATTGAACGCTCTTTGGAAATCCAAGTATATTACACCTACTGGTTCCCCTTCATCTATCCTGTTCATTACCACCTCAAAAAATTCCAAGACGTTTGTCAGGCATGATTTCCCCTTCATGAAACCATGCTAAATGCTTGATTATATTATGCATTTCTAAATGCTTTGCTATTACATCCTTTATAATGGACTCTAAAATATTTTCCAACGACAGATGGTAAGTTAACCGGCCTGTAGTTACCTGCTTTTTGTCATTGGCAGTTTTTCAAATCTCTGGGATTTTTCAATAATTTAAGGATTTTTGGATTCTCAACCTTTAGCCCCATTAGTTTCCCTAGGTTCTCCGGTGATATTTATTATATTTATTTCCTTCCCACCATTTGCGCCTTGATTATTTAGTATTTTTGGGGTGTTGTGTCCACTGCCTCCTCTAGACAGTTTCTCCCTAGCTACACTGTTAAAGCCTCAATAATTTTGAACATATCTCTTGATTCTTTCCTTAACCTTCCCTACTCGGAGAGCAACCCCAGCATCTTTAGGTGCAGTGGGGAGGTGAGGTGGATGGAGTGGAGTGAGGGGGGTGGGGGGTGGTGAGGGGGAGAGGTGGGCAAGGAGGGGATGGGGGGGGGTGGTGAGGGGGAGAGGTGGGCAAGGAGGGGATGGGGGGGGGGTGCAAAGGAGTCAGGTTTGACACTCCAGACCCATCTTGCAGATAGCCACTGGAGCTGTCAAGTCCTAAGCCTGTCAAGTTTGAGAGGCCTGCCTTGGTTCTCTGGGACTTAAGTTACGTTCAACATTAGGCCCTTTACACCTCACCTTTCATACTCCCTCTGCCAATCACACACTCCCCATGCCCACACATGCAAAGCCACATCAATCCATGCCCCTCAGCTACCTCCAATGGCCTCTCATAGGCTCCATGCAAACTCATGCCCTCCCACCTACCCCATGGCTGCTTACCACACTAATGCCAACTTAGTATTAACTCATAATTCTCCACCCATCCGTATGGCCCATTATAGTCTCCATGCCAACTTAATGACAACTCAAGCCAATTCATGCCTCCCACCACCCATCAGCCTTTTCATTCACACCTCTATGCCAACTCACAGAATGTACCATAGGCAGACCTCAGGGGCCATAATGAGATAAAATTCTAATTTTCTATTACAGAACATGCTTTATAAAAAAGACTCCCATTTATGAAAGCCTATCCAATAAATTTAAATCCCCTCAAGTACTCAATCCCATAAAAACAAACATTTGTATTCATAACCCCATATCAAAGGCAGCTATCAATCAAACTGTGAATCTACAATTCTCCCACTGTGATAATGATAGGTTGTGGAAAGTATCCAAACAATATAATGCTGGAATGCTATCAGCAAATGTTGTGTCAACATCACTGTAAATCAAAAGCTATTTGTTTGACTGGAGTGAGACTGGGGGAGAGAGTCTTAGCAGGAGTGCTGAGAGTAAGCAAAGAAGTGATTTAATTATTCATTTATTCATTTAAGGGTATTCCTTGTATATTTCGCGGGCTTTTTTCAGGGTTTTGAATTGAGGAAGTGAGGTCAGCTGAAGGGGATTCTGGGAGGTTGAGTCTCAGTATAAAAGGCAGTTACCTGGGGCGTTCGCCGGGAGCATAAAAAGCCGGCTGCACTATACAGCGGGCAGCGTCGGGAGCGGGCAGTGGAGTGAGTGGGAAGCAGAGTGTGAACTATAAGGGCTTTGGCTCACAGGGCTTGAGTGAGTGGGAAGCAGAGTGTGAACTATAAGGGCTTTGGCTCACAGGGCTTGGGAAGCAGAGTGTGAACTATAAGGGCTTTGGCTCACAGGGCTTGAGTGAGTGGGAAGCAGAGTGTGAACTATAAGGGCTTTGGCTCACAGGGCTTGAGTGAGTGGGAAGCAGAGTGTGAACTATAAGGGCTTTGGCTCACAGGGCTTGGGAAGCAGAGTGTGAACTATAAGGGCTTTGGCTCACAGGGCTTCGGCTGAAAGGGCGAGGCAAGGCTAGTTATTTTTTATTCAACCCTATAAAGGATAAGGGCAGGTATGAGTGATCGGCCAGTTCAGTGCTTCCGATGTGGGATGTGGGAGTTCCTGCAAACACCTAGCATCCCAGAGGTTCACATATGTGCCAGGCGCGTGGAACTGCAGCTCTTGAGGGACCGTGTCATGGAACTGGAGCTGCAGATCGCTGACCTTAGTCTAGTCAGGGAAAATGGGAGAAAAATTGACAGGAGTTATAGACAACTAGTTACACCGGGGCATCGGGAGGAAGACACGTGGGTCACAGTTAGGAGGAGTAAAGGGCAGAAGGGTAAAGTACCAGGGAGTACTCCAGTGGCGGTCTCTCAAAATAGGAAGGGCTTGGTGACAGGTGTGAGAGGGGAGGGGAGTGAACAGTTAGAAGAGGGGTCACCTGTGGTTGTCCCACTCCAAAACAGGTATATTGTTTTAGATAGTGTGGAGGAGTGTGCCTCTCCAGTGGTAAGACACAGTGACCAGGTCACTGGCACACAGTCAGGCTCTGTGGCCCGGAAAGGGAAGAGAGGGGTTAGGAGAGCGATAGTGGTGGGGGATGCATCAGTTAGAGGCACAGACAGGCGATTCTGTGGGTGCGAACGGGACTCCAGGATGGTAGTCTGCCTACCTGGTGCTGGGGTCACGGATGTCTCCGAGCGGATAGGAGGCATATTAAAAGGGGAAGATAAAGAAACGGATGTCATTATACACATTGGTGGAAATGACATGGATAGGAAGAGTAGGGGGATCCTAAGAGAGCAATTCAGGGAGTTGGGAAATAGGTTAAAAAGTAGGGTCACTAGGGTGGCCATCTCTGGGCTGCTCCCAATGCCTCGTGCCAGTGAGGCTAAGAATAGGGAGTTAGTACAATTGAATGCCTGGCTAAAGGACTGGTCCAGGAGGGAGGGCTTCATTTTCATAGATCAATGGGAAGTTTTCAGGAGAGGATGGCACCTGTACAAGAGGGAGGGGTCACAACTAAGTTGGAAGGGCACAAATATCCTGGCTGGGAGCTTTGCTAGTGCAGTTCGGGGGGGTTTAAACTAGTATGGCAGGGGGGTGGGGATCAAAATATTAGGTCTACAAGTGTGGAGGCTGGGGACGAGCTTGGGGCTGGGACAAGGCTGGCAAAGAAGAAGAGCACTCTGGGGGAGGACGACCTCACTGGGCCTGGAGGTCTGGAGTGCTTATACTTCAATGCAAGGAGCGTAGCAGGTAAGACAGACGAACTTGGGGCCTTAATGCACACGAGGAATTTGGATGTGGTTGCGGTGACAGAGACTTGGTTGAAAGAGGGACAGGACTGGCAGCTGAATATTCCAGGGTACAAGTGTTTTAGGCGAGACAGAGGAGGGGCCAAAAGAGGTGGGGGAGTAGTGGTATTAGTTGGAGAGCATATTACAGAGGTGCAGAGGGAGGACAATTCAGAGGGGTCGTGTAACGAGTCACTCTGGGTGGAGCTTAGAAACAGGAAAGGCGCAGTCACTATGTTGGGGGTGTACTACAGGCCCCCCAACAGCCCAAGGGAAGTGGAAGAATGGATATGTCAGGAGATACTGGATAGGTGCAGGAAAAATAGGGTTGTTGTAGTGGGAGACTTCAATTTCCCTGGTATAGACTGGAAATCGCTGAGGGCAGGGACTCTGGATGGGGAGGAATTTGTAAAATGTGTACAGGAGGGTTCGTTGGAACAATATGTAGACAGCCCGACTAGAGAGGGGGCTATACTGGACTTGGTACTGGGGAATGAGCCCGGTCAGGTCTTCAAAGTTTTGGTAGGGGAACATGTGGCAAATAGTGACCACAATTCTGTTAGCTTTAGGATAGTGATGGAAAAGGATGAGTGGTGTCCCAAGGGTAAGGTGTTGGATTGGGGGAAGGCTAACTTTAGTGGGATTAGGCAGAAATTGGCAGCTCTTGATTGGGAGAGGCTGTTTGAGGGTAAATCCACATCTGGTATGTGGCAGTCTTTTAAGGAACAGTTGTTAGGGCTACAGGACAAGCATGTGCCTGTAAAAAAGGATAGGAAGGGTAGGATTAGAGAACCGTGGATAACCAGGGAAATTGAGGGACTGGTCAAAAAGAAAAGAGAGGCGTATGTTAGGTCCAAGCAGCTAAAAACGGAGGGAGCTCTGGAGGAGTACAAAGAAAGTAGGAAAGTACTCAAACGGGGAATTAGAAGAGCAAAAAGGGGTCACGAAATGTTCTTGGCAGACAGGATTAAGGAGAATCCCAAGGCATTTTATTCATACGTTAGGAACAAAAGGGTTATTAGGGAAAAAATCGGACCTCTCAGGGACAAAGGTGGGGACTTATGCTTGGAGCCCAAAGAAGTAGGGGAGATCCTAAATGAATACTTTGCGTCGGTATTCACAAAGGAGAGGGATGTGTTGACTGGGAGTGTCTCGGAGGGGAGTGTTGAACCGTTGGAGAAAATCTCCATTACAAAGGAGGAAGTGTTAGGTTTGTTAGAGAATATAAAGACTGACAAATCCCCAGGGCCTGATGGAATCTATCCAAGGCTGCTCAGGGAGACGAGAGGTGAAATCGCTGGGCCTCTGACGCAAATCTTTGTCTCGTCACTGGACGCAGGTGAGGTCCCAGAGGATTGGAGGATAGCTAATGTGGTCCCGTTATTTAAGAAGAGTAGGAAGGATAACCCGGGTAATTATAGGCCGGTGAGCTTGACGTCCGTGGTGGGGAAGTTGTTGGAGAAGATTCTTAGAGATAGGATGTATGCGCATTTAGAAAGGAATGAACTCATTAACGATAATCAGCATGGTTTTGTGAGAGGGAGGTCATGCCTCACTAACCTGGTGGTGTTTTTTGAAGAAGTGACCAGAATGGTTGACGAAGGAAGGGCCGTGGATGTTGTCTATATGGACTTTAGTAAAGCGTTTGACAAAGTCCCTCATGGTAGGCTAGTGAAAAAGGTTGGATCTCATGGGATAAAGGGGGAGGTGGCTAGATGGGTGGAGAACTGGCTTGGTCATAGAAGACAGAGGGTGGTAGTGGAAGGGTCTTTTTCCGGCTGGAGGCCTGTGACTAGTGGTGTTCCGCAGGGCTCTGTATTGGGACCTCTGCTGTTTGTGATTTATATAAATGATCTGGAAGAAGGAGTAATTGGGGTGATCAGTAAGTTTGCGGACGACACAAAACTGGCAGGACTTGCAGATAGTGAGGAACATTGTCAGAGGCTACAGAAGGATATAGATAGGCTGGAAATTTGGGCAAAGAAATGGCAGATGGAGTTCAATCCTGATAAATGCGAAGTGATGCATTTTGGTGGGAATAATGTAGGGAGGAGCTACACGATAAATGGAAGAACCATAAAGGGTGTAGAGACGCAGAGGGACCTGGGTGTGCAAGTCCACAGATCTTTGAAGGTGACGTCACAGGTGGAGAAGGTGGTGAAGGAGGCATGCTTGCCTTTATAGGACGGGGCATAGAGTATAAAAGTTGGGGTCTGATGTTGCAGATGTATAGAACGTTGGTTCGGCCGCATTTGGAATATTGCGTCCAGTTCTGGTCGCCACACTACCAGAAGGACGTGGAGGCTTTGGAGAGAGTACAGAGGAGGTTTACCAGGATGTTGCCTGGTATGGAGGGGCTTGGTTATGAGGAGAGATTGGGGAAACTGGGGTTGTTCTCCTTGGAAAGACGGAGGATGAGGGGAGACTTAATAGAGGTGTATAAAATTATGAAAGGCATAGATAGGGTGAACGGTGGGAAGCTTTTCCCCGGGTCGGTGGTGACGTTCACGAGGGGTCATAGGTTCAAGGTGAAGGGGGGGAGGTTTAACACAGATATCAGAAGGACATATTTTACACAGAGGGTCGTGGGGGCCTGGAATGTGTTGTCGGGCAAGGTGGTGGAGGCGGACACACTGGGAACGTTTAAGACTTATCTAGACAGCTATATGAACGGAGTGGGAATGGAGGGATACAAAAGAGTGGTCTAGTTTGGACCAGGGAGCAGCGCAGGCTAATTGTTCTTTCTTGCTCGTTGCAAGGCTTCATTCTATGATCATCTTGCTGGTGCCAGTACAGAGCGAGACTGCGGATAGTTGGGAACCTGTCTCGGGGGCAGGGAATTCAGATGGTGTTCGTAAAGCAGAAGTGGAAATGAATAGGGTTGGGAAGCATTTTCTGATCAGGGCCAGTGTGATCTCCTGGACTCGTTTCGATCGCGTCAGGGGGTCGGAGAGGAATTTCCCAGATTTGTTTTCCCCATATTGGCCCTGGGGTTTTCACTCTGGGTTTTCGCCTCTCCCTGGAGATCACATGGTCTGGAATGGGGGGGTGGGGGTGAGTTAATAGGTTGTGATGAACAAAGCATCGTAGCTGTGAGGGACAGCTCGGTGGATAGGATATTAGGATGTAGATAGGCTGGAAAATTGGGCGGGGATCCTGGATTCAGGATTCAATCCTGGACCGGGGAGCGGCGCGGGCTTGGAGGGCCGAAGGGCCTGTTCCTGTGCTGTATTGTTCTTTGTTCTATTGCAGAAAATAAAAGCTCATGGTATTGGGGAGGGGGATAACATATTGGTATGAATAGAAGATTGGTTGGAAGCAGGGAGTAGGCATAACTGAGTCTTTTTCTGGTTGACAAGATGTAACGAGTGGTGTGCCATAGGGATCAGTGCTGGGGCGTCAACTGTTTACAATTTATATAAATGACTTGAATGAAGGGATGGATGGGCTGGTTGCCAAATTTGTTAATGACACAAACGCTGATAGGAGAACAAATTGTGAAGAAGACATAAGGATGCTACAAAAAGATACAGATAGATTAAGTGAGTGGGCAAAGATTTGTCAAATTGAATATAATGTGGGAAAATGTGAAATTGTCCATTTTGGCAGGATGAATAAAAAAAAGCATATTATCTAAAATGGTGAGAGATTGCAGAGCTCTGAGATTCTGCTCTTCCCACACAGTACAATGACAGCAGCAACGTCAACCAAGCTTGATAAAACTATCTTTAACTCATTTAAAACCTTTGCTCATATAACCCCACTAGTGTCACTGAGTAAAGTATCCATTTCACACTCTGGAATCTTGTGCCCTCCCCGTGGCACATTTGGTGGTGGTGATTGGGGGGGAGGGGGGGTGTTTAATCACTTTAATCACAGTAGAAAGCTGGAGACTCCACCACCATGCTGTCTCCATCCTGATTACATCTGTGACAGGAGAGCCAATGGGCAGCCTTCCAATCCTGCTGACCACTTCGGGGCCTCATCCTGCCGCCACTGGTATTAACACAGTGGTGGGTGAGTGGCTCGTCATGTGGGGAGCATGACAAGCAATCTTCAGCATGGTTGTTGTTCGTGGGCTCCCGGGGTTGGGTGGGGTCTCTCATTCAAAAGTACTCAATGCCTGACCGAGGATCAACGGGAAGGAAGGGAGCCCTGCTGTGGACCATCCCCATTGCTGGCTGCCCTTTTCCCCCCTCAATCAGGACATCCCTACCCATGATCCTTTTCCTGTTATCATTCACCTGTGTCTGGGTCTCTCCTCCATCCAAGGCCTCATTTGGGTTCTGTCTCCTCTGTGAGCACAGAAGAGCTCCCAGCCTGTAATTGGCCAGCAGCTCTCAGTGGGTGGGGCCTCTGCCCCCAGGGTCCTAGATCCCAGGGAAGGCCCAGCCCTGGCCTATTAACTACCCGAATGGAACAAGTTGCAACGAGCCTTCTCAAAAAGAGAAAGGGGGGGGGCGGAGGGTTCTGCAGCCGACTGTCAAGAGTCCTGTCGCCTGATTCCACCCATCAAGAGCCAAAAACCAGTTTTGCCCGAGATATATAGTAAATAAAAAATTGCCTTGGAAAACAAGGGAAGTGGTTTCATCAACCTCACCAGAATTAGCTACAAAATCTTACTGTATTGCTTAATTTGTGCGGCTAAAAAAAATCTCGACTTTAGCATTAAAACGGAGTTGGAATAATCTTCATTGGTAACAGATTGTGCAGTATTTAATCAAATTTCAAAAATCTGTTTAACAGCATCTGGTTCTATAGCTCTGCCTATGAATGGCTGATAGTTATGTATTGTGCTAATCTCACACTGCTGTCCATTTTCTGCCTGCTACTGCACTGGCACCCATCCTTGAACAATAAGTACTTTAACTGCAGCTGGCTATCCATCAAAGAGGACCCTGCCACTGATCTGATTTAATACAAAATAGATTTAGTACCAGAATAGATTCGTAGAGATGCTGGTTTCCAGGAAATGATTGTTCCGATTAAAAAGGGTTATTTTTAACCCCTAGGCAGGAGTATGTCGCTTTGCTATTGAAGCTTTCGAGAAAACAGTGCAAATGAAATTCCTTTCTAAAGTGTACCAGCTATGCCAAATACAGAAATATTCACAACTTACCTCCAAAGGCAATTATCCGATTATTCCCTATTAACTCTTTAAAAATCCTACTGACATTGGAATGCAACTCTGACTTGTGATCATGTAGCAATTTCAATGTAGCAAAGGGTTAACAGCGACCCGGCTTTCCGCCCCTCTCCCTATCAGGCTTCAGCTTTTACCACACAAGAAGACCAGTCCCAAACAACAGAAGGGAAGGGCTCTATCCTCTCCATGATCTTTTTGTGTTTACAGAGTACTTTATTAGCTACAACTGATTTGGGAGTTGCACCAGCTTCGAGCTATGCCTATTAAATTTAGGCATTTGTCTGCCTGGCAGTTACCATTTTCATTGGTAGCATTTTAATCTTAAATATAGAGTTGTCGTATAGAGGAAGGAACACAGGCAATGTTACAGGCACAGCTATAGGCAACTTGAGAAGCTATGCGCACGTAACATTAAAAAGTCATGCACAAAAAATATAGGGAAACTACTCATAGTTAACAGATAAAACCGTAAAAAGCATAGGGTTTTCTCAAATAAAGTTACACTTCTCTTAAGGCCACATCCTACACAATATTAAATCTTTATATATCTTCTCCATCCAATAAATGTGGTTCAATCTCCCTTTACTCTAACTGATACCTGACACTCTTTTATTGCTATTTTGCTAAGGAAACTCTTGCTAATTATCCAGCTGAACATCACCTTGACGTTTCTGACCGAACCAACGATTAGAATGGTTTTTGCTTCTCTGAGGATATTTGTTGGCTCTTCCTTGTTCCGAGGATGACGTCTACTCAGGTTCCTGGGTTTCCGCCATGGATCTTCATATCACTAAATGGCCCGATTCTCAACCCGAGTATCTTTGGACACAGGGAGCAGGCTATCCCAAGAGGTAGAGGGATCCAGAGATCAGGATCTGCTTCCCTTTCTTCTCTACCATCGCCTTGCCTCATCATTAAGGTATTTGGACTCAAAAGCGTGATGCAGCTTGATGGGACAAGTTGTTACCATTTTGAACGATTGATGGCAAGTTCCACCCAGTCAATAATGTCAATGCTGCTGCGCTTCGAGGAGAGCTTCATGTTGTCTTTGTAATGTTTTCTTTGTCCTCCCCTGGAAGGCTGGCCATCTGAGAACTGAGAAAACAAGACCGTGTTGGGGAGATGCTTTTCCGCTATCCGGCACACGTGTACAGTGGATCATAGTTGCTTTTGCAGGAGTTTTGCCTAAATATTTGTAGAGCTGGCTCCAAGAAGGACACTTAAGTTTGTTCTATGGCCTTCCCATTGAACCCGGAGGATGTGGCAGAAATATTGCTGGTCAAATTTCTAATGCTCTTATGTGTCATTGATAGAGTTCAAATTTCACTGCAGTACAGGAGCATGGTGACAAATGTTCTGTACACTCGGACTTTCCTTCACTTGCGGAGGTCCTTGTTGTCAAACACTCACTGCTGGAGTTTGTAGAAGGCTGAGCTGGCTCAGCTGATCCGGTGTTGGATCTCCTTGTCAATGGTGGCCTTTTGAGAGAGCTGAGAGTCAAGGTATAGGAATTGTTTAACATATTCCACAGACTCTCCTTGGGCAGTGGGATATTTGGCTGACCAGGTGTGGGTTGATACGAGTTTTGTTTTGGCATTGTTCAAGGACAGGTAGAGATTCTTGTCTGCAGAATTGAAGAGATTGAGGGTGGGATTTAACCTGCACACTCAATCCGTGAGATGGTGGGGGGTGAGCGGGGGGGGTGGGGGGGGGGGGGGGTGGGGGCTCTGGATCTGGAACAACCTGGAAATCGTAAATCTCGTCGGCAAGATCACAATTTTTTGCTGCTCCTCGGCAGCTACATTATTAGGTTCACGTCTGTAATGCGCAAAATCCTGATTTACATTTTAATAAATTATAATATAATGAAACACAGCCCTCACCTGATCTCTGCACCCCCCCCCCCCCCCTCCGCCCCCTGCACCATCACAAGATTTTCATACCTCGCCAAGCAAGGTTTACAATAGCTTCACCCAGACATGAACCTATCTAGGGGGATCGCTCTGGGAAGCAAAGATCAGTATAGCCCCCGGGGGAGAAGGACATGGTGGGCAGTGCCTTGGCAGTGCCCCCTGGCACAGGGTGGCACCAACCTGGCAGTGCCAACCTGTCATGATGTGGAGATGCCGGCGTTGGACTGGGGTAAACACAGTAAGAAGTTTAACAACATCAGGTTAAAGTCCAACAGGTTTATTTGGTAGCAAAAGCCACACGTGCCAACCTGTGCCAGGGCACTCATTTAACCTACCTAAATCCCTTAGTAGATTCTTTATGTCCTTTTGACAATTAATTTTCCTACCCATCTTTGTGTTATCAGCAAATTTAGCTACCATACATTTGGTCCCTTCATCCAAATTATTGATATAGATCGTTAATAATTGAGGTCTGAGCACTGATCCCTGTAGCACGCCACTCGTAACAGCTTGCCAACCTGATAATGACCCATTTATCCTTACTCTTTGCTTACTGTTAGCTAATTAATCCTCTATTCATGCTAATATTTTAACCCCGACACCACGAGCTCTAATTTTGTGCAGGACCCTTTGATGTAGCATCTTTTTGAATGCTTTTGTGAATCTAAATACACCACATCTACAGGTTCCCCTATACCCACCCTGCTTATTACCAGAGCATTGTTAATGATTATCAGCCATCAGCTCAGCAAATTAGATATGCCACTGTAGGATAAGACTGCTTCCTCCTAATTACAAATAACTCTGCAAGCCAGTCATTAAAGTGGAAAGCCTTGCAATTCTAGCCAAAACACAACTATGATAATGTCCAAGACATGAGGTTTTTTTGTGAAGCCATTATAGGCAACCTTTCATGCACAACAGTTCATGAGACAATGTGCATTGTTTTAACATATCAACTAGGGGAAATTGTTGCCACTTCTGACAATCGCTTTGACAGCGCTGCAATGTAATGCCAAATGAAGGTATCCTCTAAGCTCTTTAACATGAATCTTAATGAAATGGTATATTTTTATGTACGATCATTTCATTTTTATGTGGTTCACTGCTGTGACTTCTATTCGTACACACACAAATGGAATTGTGTACTGCACTGCCATCACAATGGACACTTTTATCTCAGTATGAATGTATTCATAACTCTTTGAATTCAGCACTGGTCCTTTAGCGGACAACAAATTAATAGCTTTCTAATTGTAAGAAAAACCTTCCACAGCTTAGGAAAGAAAAAACATAGGAGAGAAGAAACTTCTTCATCAGTGAAACGAGGCCGACCTCAAAGGTCTCATCGAGGGGAGATGTTGGTATGGTGGTAATATCACTGGCCTTGTATTCCAGAGGCCCAGACTAATTCTCTGGGGACACAGGTTCAAGTCCCACCATGGCAGCTGATGGAATTTAAATTCTTTTAATAAATCTGGAATTAAAAGCTCGTCTCATTAGTGATGGCCATGAAACTATCATCGATTGTTGCAAAAACCCACCTGGTTCACTAATGTCCTTTAGGGAAGGAAATCTGCCATCCTTACCTGGTCTGGCCTATATGTGACTTGAGATCCACAGCAATGTGGTTGACTCCCTCTGAAATGGCCTCGCAAACCACTCAATTTCAAGTGTTATTAAGGATGGGCAACAAAGGCTGGCCTTGCAAGCAATGCCCACCTCCTATGAATGAGTAAAAACTAGATTGCCGTGTAGAATACAACCCAGCATATATAATGACTTCATCTTTCAGCCCCAAATATTGTGTCTTTGCATTATCTTGGTATATAAGACAACACCCTTCCCCCTTTTCAGCTATGAAATGTTTTAGTGGCATTAGTAGTCAGACAAAATTTTACCACCATAATTGCATATTTTACTTTATGACTGGGTGTCCGGATTGAGAAGATGATACGAGCTGTGTTACAAAGACATGGGAGTTTAAGACACACCCCACTGTGCAGGCCCAATGTGACAAACAACAAAGAGAAATGAGAATAGATGGGTGGTACATCGGGAGAAATTCTTCACTAAGAGTGCAAATGCATGTGCTGCCACACTTGATCTTTTGTATGGTTTCATTATCAAATCGTGGGATGCTATTCATACACAAAGTGTTCAACAAATACAGAATATCCAATTTAATGGATGGAGAGGAAGATGATTGGTCGTGCAGGAATGATTCTGAAAATGGATCCAGAGTGGGATTCTTTCAATGATGCCATAGCCAAAGTGACTCAAAATGAATCTGATCAACTTCTGGAATCAGATCCCAAAGACAATTCATTTGATGGTTTTATATCGCTTTCCTTGTGGTTAAAGGTATCTTTGTACAATTGCTTTATTCAGTAAACTGTGCCACATTAATTTATTATGAATTCCAGAGATATTTTTCCGCATTCAACATGGTGACCACCCATGCCAGAGGGTCACATTTTATGTTTGGTATACAAGTCAATCCTCATTTTTGGAATGAATTTTGGAGGCTTCAAAGGTCAACTTATACATCAACCTCACTGTTACATCATAGTGGTTGAACTTCCAGGTGCCAGGTTTAAGCAGTGGCTGGATAAGCATCCACAGTCTGCAAGCCAGCATCTGCCTGTCTGAAAGGAGAATTTTGAATTTAAACTGCTGCCACTCCTTCCCCTGGAGGTGGAAATGCAAATCACCACCCTGCACCCTCCTTCCTTTGACCTTCCCTCCTTCACCCTTTTCCCATCACCCAATGTCAACACAATGGTGAATTGAAATGGTGGAGCACATTCCTTTGAATGTGGAGGCTGGTTGGATGAAAAGTGAAAACAAGGGGACCCTATGGTTCTGGGCGGTAGGGGAAAAGTAAGTGTGGAAAATGGGTCAGGCACGATTGAGATGCTGTCAACTACAGTGGTGGGGAATCCTCGGCTGAGGAACTAGGAAGATGTGCCAGACGGTAGGTCCCAAACACTTCTTTCATGTGAAGTAACGATTTACTTGCACTATTTTCAATTTGGTTTACTGCATTCACGGCTCACAATGTGGTCTTCCCTACGCTGGGGAGACTAAACACAAACTGGGAGACCACTGTGCCGAACGCCTTCGCTCAGTCTGTAAACTTAGGCCCACATTCTGTCCTTAGCCTGTTACAATGTTCTAATGAGGCCCAATGCAAACTGAAGGAACAGCACCTCATCTTCCAATTAGGCACTTTACAACCTTCTAGATTTAACATGAGTTCAACATCTTCAGATCATGAACTTGGTTCTACATTTTGATACATTATTTCTGCCCCCCCCCCCCCCCCCCCCCCCAGGGCCAGTCCGTAACCTGTTCTTATGTTTTGCTTTCAGAAGTTTTGACGCTTCGGTTATTAACACATTCTGCTAACTGACCTTTATGCCACTATTAGTACATGCCTTGATCTTTAACACTACCTTTGTCTTGTATCCATGACATCTTTGTCAAACCTCTCCTAATCGCCGACTTATTCCTGACCTACTTTGCTCCACCCTCTGTTCAACAGCATCAAAACCTTCACATTTCTACCCATCTTCAGTTTTGAAGAGAGTCATATTAGACTCAAAATGTTAACTCTGCTTCTCTCTCCACAGATGCTGCCAGACCTGCTGAGATTTTCTAACCTTTTCATTTCAGACTACGTCGCTTGCTGCACACCACCTTTAACCAATCATGAATCTCAATGCACATGTTTCTCATTGCTGCCAACTTAATTGCAAAGGTACAATTTGATCTGATGATCATGTGTTATGATGAGTTTATATTTAATGCTTTGGCATGTCATGTAAGTTCCCACCACTTGCCGTCAGGAACCCTGATCTACTATAAGGACTTGGACCAAAGCCTTAAATCAATATCTGATATTAAACTGCACCAGTGCTGAAAGCTGATCCTCATGCTTCTGTCAAAACCTCAAGTAGTGATTGAATAGACAGTTAGCGGTGCAATATTAGAACTGTAAGTATCTTATGACCATAAGTCATTAATTCAAACCTTCTAATAAGAAGGTTTTCAGAGTCACTGATATGTCATCCAATGGATTGCCTTGGGAAGGGCTGAATCTGCACTCGGGGGCAGGGAGTAACGCACTGTTAGTTAACATTGACAGACAGAGATCCAGAGAGAAAGAAGCCAATACATCAGTGGAAACTTTACTTTTAAGGCTGGTTAATTTGGTGCTGAAATTTTAGTTGGATTTTTGTAGTAAGGAAAAGAACTTCTCAGGGCCAAGGATGATGCAGCAGTCTGTCAACAAATCATTCCATCAAAGCTGCTTCACTGGAGGAAGAAACCATCCATACTCTCAAGGATGGATTTGAGAGTGATTATTATACTTTGGTAGGAATGTATGGGCTAATTCAGACTCTGATTCATGATATATTCCGAGAAATGGTTCAAGTGCTGGTCAAACTATAAACTTAGCTTGTTTCTCTCTTTTCCTCCCCCTCTCCTGAAGGTATTGACTCCCCGGTTACATGGCCCCAGGAACCCTTGACTATTCTTTGTTTGTGGGCTTAGGCAGTGAATGTTGGCAGATTAACTGAGCACAGTAACTGATCCAGATCCCGGGCGGAACTCTCCCAAAAAAATTCTAAGGGCCCTATTTTACCATTTTGATTCTAAGTGCTGGGTGGACTTGAAACTGGGAGTGTTTCAGATCCGACTTTTAGACCTGTTCTCCCGCGCCCCCATACGCACTCTGCCTGAAAGAATAACAGTGATTCTGAATTGCACTGCAGAATCCTGTGGGCAGGGCTTATCGCGCCCGAAATCCTGCAGCTCCAATCAGAGACTTCAAAGAAATAGAAAAACGCCCCCCTGCCACATCGCTCCCAAGCCGGATAATGCCTCTCCCTGACCCCCACAGACATTTCCCCACCCCCACAATATAACTGACCCCCTTATCCCCTCAACCCCCCAGACCGATTGTGGCCCCCTTCTCCCCATCCCCCCCACCAATCACACGCAAAGTGGCAGCGGACCCACCCCTCCGCCCACCGATCACACGCAGAGTGGCAACGGATCCCCATTTCCCCCCACCAATCACACGCAGAGTGGCAGTGGACACCCTCCTTCTCCCTCCCCACCGATCACACACAGAGTGGCAGCGGACCCCCCATTCCCCCCCCCACCAATCGCATGCAGCATGGCAGTGGACCACCTCTGCCCCCGCCACCAGGGAACCATCTGACCTGTCTCCCTCCCCTCCCCCCCACCATCGATCTGAGTCAGAGAGCCGCCAGAAGCTCTGAACTTACCTCCTCAGAATCTGGAGCGCCTGAATCGGACCTTTGCGGAGCATGTCTATTTCACACCAATTCTGGATGGGCGAACGCAGTGGTAAAGGGGGAAGTGCCAGTACGTTTGGGCAAGCAGCCCATTAAGTCAATTTAAATGCATGCAAATGCATTTAGATTGGCGTCGTTCCCATTTCGGTCGCGGTCCTGACAGTGGCCATTTTCAGCCATTGGTAAAGGGGTAACAGGTGTGGAGGCGGGCGTGGATCGCACTAATCGCCTCACGCCCGCCTTTACCAAGTTTTCACACCCGAAAGCGGGCACAACGCAATGGTAAAATCAGGCCCTTAAGTGTCGAATTCATGTGAAAATTGGAGTGATTGATGTTTGTTTTTTCAGTGGGGGTTCAGAGAAAAATCTCCCACACTCTGTGCGCTGCAGAGGGCACCAGCGTGAATAAAACTAAATTTCAGGAGGCGCAATTCCCACTGGAGGGGCTGAAATCAGTGCACTGGGCGGGTCACTGCACATCGCTGGTCTGTCAGTGCCGAGATCGGCGCATGTGCAGTGGCCCCGCAATGAGGGGCAGCTCAATCGCTGACCAGCTCCGTGATCCCCGCAATGCTGGCTCTCTGCCCCCCACCCCATGGCCTAACCGCTGGCACCCCCCCTTCCAGCCCACCCTAATCTCCAGCCTCCCCCCACAAGGAGGCTGACCAACCAGCCCCCCCCCTCCCAAATTGCTGGCCTCCCTCCTCCCTTCCTTCCCTCCTCCACGGATCCCTAAGCAGAGTGGCAGCGGGATCCCCCATGGATTCATATGTAGAATGGCAGCGGGACCCCTCCCACCGATCAGCCTAGCCCCCCCTAGGCCCATCCCCATATGCCACACCCCCTTGACATATGCCCCCATGCCCAAGGGGTAGTGCCAAGGTGCCCCCTGGGCATTGGCACTTCACCTCTTGGGCAGTGCTGGGGCACAGGCTGGCATTGCCAGGGTGCCAATGCCAAGGGGGCACCCCCCCACCATCTGACCCTTGGGGTGGCCCCGATTGTTCCCCACCTTCAGCGGAGTCGGGCCGCTAGTTCCCCAAAAGTGGGGAGCTACTCTAAACCCCGCTGGAGTGAAACACTCTGGCAGGGCGTGGTGGGGCGGGGGCGTTGAGATATTAACAGGCCCAGAGACTTCAGTCCCGGTCCTGCTAATCTCATTTAAACAAGATTAAAATGACCATGTTAATGGTCTTTGCACCTCCCTGCCAATTTCCAGCGTGGAACAGACACCACCGGAAATCCGGCGCTGGGAGACGCTAGCTGGATGCGAACACGTGGCCAACGTAACAATCTCCCGGCCCGCTGTGCTGGAGATAATGAAGACATAACTCTTATTACTTTATTTCACACTCTTTGCCACCTGCTCAGACACTGACACTGCACTATTTGCAGGACAAAGGCAGGATTGGCACATGGTATGACACTTTTTAAAAATTCATTTAAAGGGTGTCGCTAACCAGGCCAGCATTTATTGTCCATCCGTAATTGTCCTTCAACTTAGTGGCCCACTAAGGCATTTCAGAGTCTGGATTTGGAGTCACATGTCGGCCAAACTGGATAAGAGGTGGCTGATTTCCTTCCCTCAAGAACATCAGTGAACCAGATGGGTTTTTATGACAATTGACAATGGTTTCATGGTCATCATTAAATTTTTAATTCCAGATTTTAATTGAATTCAAATTTCACCATCTGCTATGGTGGGATTTGAACCTGGGGAGCATTACCCTGGGTCTCTGGATTATTAGTCCAGCGACAGTACCACTGCACCACCACCTCCCCATGATGATACACACTGCTGCCACTGTTTGACAGTGGTAGAGGGAGTGAATGTTTGTGGAAGGCTGCCAATCTAATGGACTGCTTTGCCCTGGATGATGTCGGGGCATGGGGTGAGCGGCAGCCAAGCAGGGGACAAAGATTGCATCGATGACACATCACTGGAGGGCAACATTGTACACGAATTCTGCATCGCATTTTGATCAGGCTGAGTACAGAAGGAAGCTGATGGGTCTGCGTATGCTTCCCAGTGCAGTAAGCATTTTACTATCAGAAAGCATGCAGCCATGTCAAGGAGCATGAAGGAATCCAGCACCAATCTGATACAGGACTTTCTGCAGAGCTTGAAGAGCATCTTCTCCGGGGTGAAAGTGGTTGTTATCATCAACAAACCCATCGACCTAACCATGGTGCAGTAGCCAACGGCTGATGTCTCAGCTTCCATTGTGGCACAGATTCTACCTGAAGTCTGAGTGTGTTGCAGGGGAAAGTCAGACTGGGGTCATGCAAGGTCAGCTTGCTGTCACCATGGCTCTGAACAGCAATGTGAAAAGGTGCTTGCAGGGTCTCACAGTAGCCCAGCAGCCTCTAACAGGTTACTCAGACTGCTGAGGCACCACCCTGCGGGGAACAGTACTACTAGGAGCCTGAACTTCTAGGCCTTCAGTCAGGATGACAGCATTTGTCCTCCCAACCTTGCATCTTCAACAGGCCCCTTGCTCTTGTCTGTCGGACGGTCAATCCATGTTTCTTCCTATGCTAAGATGGAGCAGTCTAAAACAAGACCTTCCTGGCCCAGAGCTGCTCAAGGTCTTCCTCCAAGGCCATCTTCAATGTCCACCAGTGAAATTCAGCAGTGTTATACCAACCATAGGGAAGCACTCCTTACGCCATGAGGTCGGGTTTAGGCAAATGGAAGACAGAAATTGTACAAGGTTGAATACTTGGTTTTGAGTGTAATATGGAATGATTTGATTGATAAGTTTGGTCTGGAATGTTTATTTTGTGATGGTTTGTATTTTTGTGTTGTTGTCATATCTATTTCTCTTCATCTTTTCTCCTTCTCTTCATGCTCTGCCCTGAGCCAGTTACGCTATAGCAGGTGGCTAGGGCTATTCCCACTTGATGAGGAGTTAGTGCAGCAAATGTGGCCTCTTTCATTTTCCACATCATTCTATATTCTAAGCGCAATGTCTCTTCAACCACCTCTTCTGTAGACCACAATGAAACTTGACACCCACTTTGCTAAGTGCTGTCGGGATCCTCCAGGGCAGTGCAGGCAGTGGAAGCATTGTTTCTGTACCTCAATGGTCCATTCCATCACATTTCATGTGGAAGATTGGCTTCCGATCTATGCATGTGGCATTAGATCCATCAGCCATGTGGTCAACTGATACCCCTGTGTGTCCAATAAACAACTTGTGGCTTGCTGTGGAGGATCAAATGCAATTGGTATAGTGGACTGCCACAGAATGAAGGCATCAGGACTGCTGCCAGAATACCGGGCATTGACCTTCACAATTGTGTGTGGGGTCACACACAGGCCAGTCCCACTGAGGGAGTGGCATCCCTTTCATTTTCGATACAGGGCAGAGAGGGCATCTGGCACATGGCACCCTACACCTTGGGGAAGGCTAAAATCCCAGCAAAGCCTCACGTTCACTCCATCCGTCTCTCCTTTTGGCAAGAGAGAACAAAATGTAGTTAGCTCTCAACAATAGACAGCCTCAGTGATCCCCATCCTCATGTAACAGTGGCAGATAAACTGGGAGATTTTGCAAATATCTCCAGTTTCACCCTGAAAGGAATCCAACACATAAAAGCTCACTCTATGTTCATCTGCACACTCACTGGTGACCTGCTCCTTGCTCTCTGAAGCTGCAGTTGTGGCCACAGCATGTGACAGATTTCCTTTATGACGCCCTTACTGAAATGCAACCATTGTACACACTGCTCATTGCTGAGGTGCAGGTAGAAGGAGTGTTCCCTGGGCAGATATGGCCTCATGTTGAAAGCCCCTCTCCACTTCCTCCTCCTCCCAACATCTTGTCCTGCTTCGCATGGCCTCTGTTCTGAGTCATTCTGTATTCCAAGCCTGTTACAGCGCCCATTTCTGGGAACAACTGGTTTGTGCATTAGCTTTGAAATCGGGTGGCACGGTGGCACAGTGGTTAGCACTGCTGCCTCACAGCTCCAGAGATCTGGGTTCAATTCTGTCTGTGCGGAGTTTGCACATTCTCCCCGTGTCTGCGTGGGATTCCTCCGGGTGCTTCGGTTTCCTCCCACAGTCCAAAGATGTGAAGGTTAGGTTGATTGGCTATGTTAAATTGCCCTTACTGGATGCAAAGGTTAGAGGGGTTAGCGGGTTAAATATGTGGGGTTACGGGGATAAGGCATGGGTGGGATTGTTGTCGCTGCAGATTTGATGGGCTGAATGGCCTCCTTCTGCACTGTAGGGCTTCTATAAAAGATCTTTCAGCATCTGCCACACAATTTCCTGTAGACTTCTCGAAACTTGAAACAACTATAGAAAGCACAAAACAATTGCAGAATCAAATCAACAGCCTGAAGAAACCAATCCGCAATTCAGCTGATAGTAGTTGATAGTTCCTTTAAATCGGACTAGTGGAGGTTCTTCCTGCTGCTGGACCTGTGTTTAACTGGATGAGGTTAAGAGGGAGAATAAGATTAAGCATTAAACATTGTGCGCTGATGATTTGCCTATTCAACACCTTCAGAGACAATTCACTGGGGGTCCTGCTCTTGTGGGAATGCCTATCCACATTAGTTAGTATTAGTGCAAGTGGCGGAACTCAGGAAAGCACAGTGCTGAAGGGAAGTGACTAAAAGGAAGTGAGGAAGGGGAGAATCTGACAGTGCTATTCTCTATAAGTAGGAATGGTCTTGAAATTGAATGCGCTGTAGAAAGATTTTAGAGTCTTTCTGGGTGGATCAGGCAAAATGGGTCCTCTGATCTGAAAAAGATCTTTCATTTTGTAAAGGTGGGTCCAGTCAGTGTTAATTTCCAACCAGGAACAGTGGAATGTGTTCTCAAAGTGCTAATTGTTTGCAGTTGGTTCTCCTGCATGAAAATATCCAGGTTGGGATGTTCCTGTTGTTCACGGCAGTGGGATCTTCCGGTCCCGCCGATGACACGCCCCCCGCCCGGGTTTCGTGGCCGTGCGGGGTGGATTCAATAGGAAATCCATTGACAGCGATGGGACCAGAAAATCCTGCCATCAGCCAATGGCGGGCCTCCTCCTGCCGCCAAAAAAGACGCCGTGGGGTAGCCAGAGAATCTCGCCCCCAACTTCAAAAAAAACTCGCTACTGCCAGCTTGCATTTATGGAGCACTTTTAATGCAATAAAACATCCCTGTATGCTTCACATCAGATGCATCATTGGGAGAAGAATTTAATCAATGCTAATAAGTCTCTTCAAGTACAGCATGTTTAAACTAGAGAAGGTAACTTGAATAAAATCAGATTATAACAATGAAGTGTCAAAGTCAAAGCAGTCGGTTATAAAAAATGATGAAAACACATTACAGAAGTAGGCTCACAGCCATCAACATTTACTTGTAAACTAAATGGACTGCAAACATGGGCTGGAGCAGTTTCTTCTCTCCCAACTTAGCACAGTTTACTCACTGTTATGCAGTTGAAGAAAGTAGGTCATATTTTCCTTCCATTGATGGCATGTCTAAATAATCCCATTAAAACTGTCACATAACAGACCAAAACAGCCTAAGTGCATTCATGTCCTCCATTACATTACTGACTTAGGAAATATAATAGATTTAGCTGTCAAGAAAAAATTCTACAATTCATCAGACATTTTCACCAAATTTCCGCTGGTGGTTAAATTTTCATCCAGCCCTTGTGTTTAATGTGATGCATTTGGAACCATGGAACAGAATTCATGATAGTGGAAACTGTGGCTTTTAAATCTATAGATTTGATTCCCTGGGGAGCCAACGTTTGAGCGCAGCATGAAACTGACGACTTAAAAAAATAAGATTACTATTTCAGCCTTATCTTGACACAATGGGAATTAAAAAATTATTCTCCACCCTCAGACTGAACTTTCAGCCTACATTTTACCTCAAGCGTTGGAAGATTTCTGCATCTTATTAACTTTTGAGGAAATTAATTTTAAACTTTCTGCAACGATTTGCCTTTCCCTGATTAAATTTCACAATATTCGGAATTGAGGAAACTCGCTGAAAATCAGTTGCATGGGTGCTACCTGAGGTGATGCACATTTGCACTTTTAAAGACATACTTGAGGGATTATGTAACTTCTTGTACTCGGTTTCAGTATAACAGCTTTATAAATGTTTAATGGACTTTTCATTACATTTGAAATAAAATATTAAGAGTACACACATGAAATATTTACAGCATAGTAATAGCCGGCTTTTGAAGAAACAGGATGACAAAGTAAATAAAATGTTTGAAAAACAAACAAAAATATTTTTGAAGCAAAATCAATAAACTGGAAGCAAGTGCAGCAACTTTTCAACTTGTCAAACATCTGCATTGCACAAAGTACGACTCGCACTGGTGTTAAATGTTATGTGGTGAAGATTAATAGTTTTTGAGAATGAGCATTTTTGTTCTACTATGGTGGTTTCAATATTTTTTCCCTTTCTTCCTCTTTTCCACCCTTTCTAAAATGTTTTCTCAACCAATTCTCTCTTATCTGGTTCTCTCTCTTGCAGACTGTTCCTCTGCCACCTTATTCCACTGGTGCAATGATGCAGTTAGGGACCGTTAGTATTTAAAAACAAGTCTGAATACCTTGCTTTTTCCATAGAATTATGCCACAAGATTTTTTTAACAAACTTTATTGTGTACGAAAGACTTAAATCCAAACAAGCACCATTAATTTAACAATATGGTTCATAACTACATACCATATACACTTGCCTGGATGAGTGCAGCTCCAACAACACTCAAGAAACTCAAAACCGTCCAGGACAAAGAGGCCTGCTTGATTGGCACCCTATCCACCACCTTCCACATTCACTTCCTTCGCCACTGGTGCACAGTGGCAGCAGTGTGTGCCATCTACAAGATGCACTGGAGCAACTCACCAAGATTCCTTTGACAGCACCTTCAACCCATGAACTCTATCACCTAGAAGGACAAGAGCAACAAATGCATGGGAACACCACTTCTTTCAAGTTCTCCTCCAAGCCATACACCATCCTAACTTGGATCTATATTGCCGTTCCTTCACTGTAATTGGATCAAAATCCTGAAACTCCCTCCCCAACAGCCCAGCGGGTGTGCCTACACCAAATGGACTGCAGCGGTTCAAAAAGGTAGCTCATCACCACTTTCTCAAGGGATGGGTAATAGAGATGTTGG
The DNA here is from genome assembly GCF_964213995.1 of Mustelus asterias. Taxonomy (NCBI): domain Eukaryota; kingdom Metazoa; phylum Chordata; class Chondrichthyes; order Carcharhiniformes; family Triakidae; genus Mustelus; species Mustelus asterias. The sequence goes on along the minus strand of NC_135802.1, from coordinate 100,695,177 downwards.
CCCAGCCAACAATGTCTATGCTCCATTATTTTCAAATATCAAGTATACTTCTGAGTTTCCCTAAGAATTCCCTTCTAAGCCACATCAATTTTACAGTTATGTACTTCTGGAGGGACCACCATAAGTATGCCACAATCCTCTGGAGAATTTTCCTCAGCTCCAGCCTTCCTCAGAGGTAAAACTTTTATTTACCCTCTCTTGACTGAGTGTCCAGTTCCTCATTCTGGTTACTTTTTAATACTTCCAAGCATTACTTTATTTTGCAATAAGACACTACAAGGCCTACTACAGGTTCTCCCACTAGCTACAAACTAGGCAATCTCTCAGCTTCTGTTCTCTCACAAAATTCAAACTGAGGCTAAACCTCACCCGCCTTCCATGCAACCAATGAGGAAGTTAGTATTTTACTCTGCTTCCGGTGCAGGTTTGTTTAACTGTCATTTAGATTGGCTATTTCTCTCAGTAAGCTGCAAACCACACGAGGTCCAAACTGCAACTAAAAACCGCTCCCAGCAAACATCCAGATAAACTTAAAGCAGGCGTTCCTGAGATCCACCCATCTCCATGGCAGCCGCAGCCTGTCTGGGCTTTCCTCAAATTGACCCCACGCCAATTATTCCTCATTTACAATTTCTTCTTTGATCTGATTTAAGTAAATGGGTTATACTGCATGTTTTCTAAATGATTTAGCTCTACCTCCTGAAACAAAAAAACATCTCACTGGTCTGCCATTCTTGCAAGGATTGAAGGCATATCCAGCTCTTTAGCTAAGTAAACCCACCTACTGTTTTGCAATGTTACCTTTCTAGCTGTAATTTCTTACACGACCTTTTAAATAAAATAGTCTCCAAGCTTGCTTTAATTGCATTGATCTCATTATCTACAGCTAAACATTAATTCTGAAAAGTAAAATTAAGTTCTAGAACACATGAACCATGAACTAGGTATTCAGAGCACTGGCTTTATCTTTTTTTTAATGCTTTTGACAATATTGAACATTATGTGCAAATTGACATGTATTCCAATAACTAAGGAAACACTAATTTGGTAATGAAATTATGTTGAATAGAGTCTAGCAAATTCTAAGTGAACAAATTAAGTTTCTATTTTGAAATTTGAAAACAGATACCAATCTCAAATGTGTACTATGAAATATAAATGCAATATTTAATGTGTATAAATGACACTTTTAAATAATCATATATAAATTTTAAAAGAAATTGATACATTCGGTGTTGCAAACCAAACTTTTAAGTTCTGCCCATTTTCAGCAATGCTGTGGCATCCCACTGCTAAAAAAAAAATGAAGTTTAGGTCATATTATTGGCACAAAAATACCGGGCTAGATTTTTTTCCCATGGGGATTCTCCTGATTATTTCCTTTAACCTCAGCCCCGATTGATGCAAACTCAATGGTAAATGTTTGCTTACACTGTTGTTACTCTAGGATTCAATTTTCCATTGATGTTATAGTGGTGGACTAAGAGAAGCAGAGTCACCATGAATTCTAGATGATTGTACCAATAGTAGAACCTTTCAAAATGGAATAAATAATCATTTACCATTACCATCCTTCTGTTTTCTTTCATTCTGTGCACCGATTGTTTTTTATTAGCATAATCTTTCTTAATTACTGAAAACTGATGACGAGTGCTGTCTTGAATGGATTACTGAACTGGACACTGAGGAAGTTGAACTGAAAGCCATGGGTGATGATGAAACACCATTTGGAATTGATTCCACGTTGGTTCAATTCCCTTACACTGTCAATCTCAGTGATTCTTTCATATTAGCATACCCAATAAGGTCATCAGCACTCACCTTTTTACCAAGTATGGACAGAAATGGGTGACAGAGATATTGATGTTCATTGTAATATTGATCTTATAGGGAATCTGAGAGTGCGATACCTTTGGTCACTGCAACAAATGCTGTTACCTCACCACCAACTTCATCCCTCGTCCTCACCTTAGGCTGAACCAGACTTTTCACAATTTAACCTGTCCAACCCTGGGCTGAGTTCATAGAATCCCTACAGTGCAGAAGGAGGCCATTCAGCCCATCAAGCCTGCATCAAAAACAATCCCACCCAGGCCCTATCCCCATAAACCTCATGTATTTACCCTGCTAATCCCCCTAACATTCAGGAACAAGTTAGCCCCCAGTTGGGCCTATCCACTTAACCCTCAAATCTTTGGACTGTGGGAGAAAACTGGAGCACCCGGAGGAAACCCACACAGGCACGGGGAGAACGTGCAGTCTCCGCATAGACAGTCACCCGAGGCTGGAATTGAACCCGGGTCCCTGGCGCTGTGAGGCAGCAGTGCTGTGCCAGTGTGCCGCACTGTCTATTCCTTCCCTTCACAAACGTTGCCCACTTCCAGCTCAATACCTTCACCCTGGCCAGAATTCTCTAATGCCAGACACCTCACCCCCGCTGCCAGGGAGAACAGAGAATTTGTCGCTCATTCACAGCAGCAGGATCGGAGATTCCCAGCCGCGAGCGTGATCAGAGAATTCCATCCCGCCCCCCATCATAGTCAATCTGCTTTCAGACGTGCCTTCAACATCAGACCTAATTACTCCAATAAAAGCAAAGTGCTGTAGATGCTGGAAATCTGAAATAAAATCAGAAGATGCGGAAAAACCTCAGCAGATCTGTGGAGAGAGGAATGGGGTTAACAAGGAGTCTAATACCATGCGAAGAAGAAATTCCAAAGAGAAGAATTTTAAAATCCACATCTTTTACTGAGCTTTAGATCAATCTTTCTAATCTCATCTTTTTGTACTCGGAATCAGTTTTCTCCCAAACCCTGTGAAATACTTGATTAAATTTTTCAAAGTTGGACGAACTATGTGAATTCAAATTATTGCTATTATCTTACATTTTACAATCAAGGTGTCTATTTCATTTCATTTATTGGTTTACTGATATATGCAGCATGCAGAATTATGGTAGAGTTCACTCATTTTTGATGTCCAGTATCCTTCTACTTGTGCTATACACCAATTATTCAGCAGGTTTGACAACCTTGAAATGTTAGTGAAAGATATAATTTACTAGTAAGGCACATCTCAAAGTCTTTGTATCCCAGTGTTAGCAGACTATCTTCAGAAACTGTGCAATTGACGGAGAAATTCTGAGCACAATCTTCACAATATGACAGTAAGTGATAGTGATCTTCTCTGGGAGACAGTAGTCACAAAATTAGACAGGACTTGAAAAAGAGCATAGGGATTGTGATCCAGGATTACTCCATGTCCGCTGCTTCCTATGCAAACAGCACAAAGACTTCTTTCTGCCCGCTTATTTAAATGATTGTATCATCCTGCTCGCTGCATGCTACAAAGATAAAGCCAGTCTGAACTACTTAAAACAAACCTGCCCCTCATAAAAGGGAGGTGCATTGTAGCTGGAGTAGGTGGTAGAAGTCAGTCTAAAGGTGATTTTGTCAACGGGAACATACCAAAGTGTCTAACATTGCAGAGAGATGGCTCGAGAGATATTCCAATATTCAACTGGAGGCTTTAGTGCAGGGTGAGGAGAAGAGGTGGGATCTATTATCAGGGGTCAGAGGCAAACACAATGAAGGCAATAGACCAGGTCGCCATGGAGATCAATGCCAAGAGTCAAGGCCACAGAGCCTGCATGTGGTGCTGCTAAAACTTCAATGACCGCACACATGTGGATAAGCATAGTGAATGGTTCTTTAAATGCCATATCCCACCAATCGGCCCAATGGGGTCACACACAGATCAACACACCACATCCTCAACATTCACAATCTATCAATCATGACTCAGACATAAAATTCACCGCTTTACTTCACGCTCACACACTTAGATTTGCTGCAAGCCTCACACCCACATCTTGCAGCATACACCTACTGCCAAGGTGACATCAATCATGACAGCCACATTACCTCAGCAGACTGCATCACACTCACTGCCATCTCTCTCTCTGCCTTGCAGGACAATGTGCACAAAACTGGAGGCAGCAAGATCCCATCACAGCAGGGTAGACATTCCTACATTTCCTAACCCTGATGGAAAAGGTGGAGTGACCATGGCTTAGGCCTTGTCTAGCAAAGCAACTGAAACCATCAAAGCTGACGGTATCCTCTTCCAATCGTATCCTTATCCTCCTTCTCACATTCCATTACTCCCTGAACCAACAATCTTTACTGTAAATGGTGTAAACTTGCACCCCACCCTCCCCTCATCACAGTGCTACCATCGTGCCTTTTTCCTTTCAGGTACCCTCTGAACTGCAACCGGGCCAGGCAGTGATGAAAGGGAAAGAAGAAGACAGTGATAAAGACACCACCACTCACTCTCACCCTCACAGTCACCAGCTCAGACTAAGACACTGCATGAACTTTAGAGGGTAGCTTACAGGGGGGGGCTCTGTACCTGGCAAGAGTAGCCTTCAGGCAGCTGATATTAAAGGCAAGGGCAGCTTAGGTTCCAGTTTGCTGGATGGTAAAGATGTAGATGAGTTCTGATACAGCATACTCCAATGAGGACTTCAGCAGGGCTACTTACAGAAGGTGGTGATGGGTTTGCTGAATAAAATGACTGGTACATTGTCGGACCTGTCAGAAAGCCTGCTGTCAATGTTGAGAAGCATGGAGAACTCCCACTCTACGTTGGCTCAAATGCAGTTGGAACTGTGGATTGCCGCAGAATGATGACATCATAACTGCTGCCAGAATACTGGGCATTGCCCTCCATCATTTTCTGCGTATGGTTATGCACTAGCTCGGGAAGAGGAATCGCTCTCAGTTGCAGTGTCACGTAAAAGTCACATGTAGCACTCACAAATCAACGTGTGTGCAGCAAATGCCACCTTGCACTATGGGGAAACCTGAAAACCTAGCAATGCCTAATTCTCTCTGGTATAGTTCTCTTGATATATAGAGACTTAGTTGTCTCCCATATAAAACAGATGATAGCAAATGGGAAGATATTGCAAATATTGTCTGATCCAGGTTGGAAGGAGCCAGATGCCTAAAGGTTCAGGGCAAGAATCTGCTTCATGATCACTGGCCATGTGGTCCTTGCCCTGCTCTGAGGTTGCAGTTGTGACTGCAGTAGGTGACAGTTTTCAGTGAGGGTATCCTTGGTGAAGTGAAAATGTCTGACACATTGTTAATTGCTGAGGTCCAGGTCAGAATTGCTCCTTGAATAGTCAGGTGGTCATGGCCGCCTGTTGAGATCCCTTCTCTGCCTCCTTCTCACTCTTCCAGCAACTTGTCTTGCTCCGTGTCACCTCTGCTCATTCTGCTTGTCATGCTGCAGACCAAGGGAATTGTATATTGCTGCAGTCACATCCGACCTCAAGTGATTTCTGCAGATTCCTTGAAGTCTGGACAACATTTTCCAGCACTGGCTGCAAACTTCAGCAACTTCAAACAACTCTTGAAACCACCAAACAACTCTCCAATTGCACCAACAATCAGTAGAAATCAATCAACAACTAACATGGAAGTAGCTGCTGATTCTTTTAAATGGTGCTCATAGTGAGGGGCAGCAGGACAGGGGATGAGTCCTTCCTGCTGTTGGACATATGTTTAGCTGTGTGAAGTTAAGAGACACTATTAGTTGCAACATTCAGTTCCAAAAGCGCAACACTGACAACAAAACAGTGTTGCGCCATGGCTCATGTTTCTGTATACTGCTGACAAATACTCCCTGCGTACCTCACCAAAATGGTGTCTGTCACAACTCCAATAGCGGTGTGTATATGTGTGTGCGTGCCTTGGATGTAAGTTTGGGGATTAAACAGCAACCCAAATGTTGAAAATCTGGGTGGCAAGGTGCTGAATTGTGTGACCAAAGCACGTACTGCACTAGAAACTAATGCAGCAATGAAGGCATTCGGAAAATTAGTCAGAATAAGTTGGTGAATCTATTTTTTAGCCAAGTGACTCTATTTTCTTCCTGAATTCTCCAGTATCATTATTGTTGATGCAAGCTTTTCACCACAGGGTGATCTTTAGGGATAAACTGGACTTTCTATAAAATGGCAAAATAACAAAGACTGAAATGCGTACTTACATTCTTTAGACATGCCCACTTCAAAGCACTTCTGCAATCGGCAGTACTGGCAGCGATTCCTAGTAACTTTGTTGATGACACAGTTTTTTTCTCTGTGACAAGTATAGACCATATTTTTCTGGATGCTTCTCCGAAAAAACCCCTGAAAAGAAACCACAAGACAGAAATGTAAATTTCCCCCAGAACCTGTCGCAGATGCTTTATCAATGCAGAACATCTGTAATGAATATTGTACAACACTAATGATCCAACTGCAAAATAATCCTCGTTCTTCTCAATTATTCTAAATGGCTTTACACTGCTTGTGGCAGTGGAGAAGGGGAGGAATTAGCTAATCTTCAGAATTCACTTCCTGGTAATGGCATTAAAGTTCCGATGAAAGATCACAGACCGGAAACGTTAACTCTGTTTTTCTCTCCATAGATGCTGCCAGACCTGCTGAGTATTTCCAGGGAATATAGAGGCAACTTCTACTCATTCTCTCTTCATAGGACAATCCCCTCGTCCCACTAAACAACCTGGGGAACCTTTGGTTGCACTGCATCTAAGGCCAGTACACCCTCCTTAGGTAACAAGACCAAAACTGAACACAGAAATCCAAATGGTATCTTGCCAATGCCCAATATAATTGTAGCCATGATGTGGAGATGCCAGCGTTGGATTGGGGTGGGCACAGTAAGTAGTCTCACAACACCAGGTTAAAGTCCAACAGGTTTATTTGGTAGCATGAGCTTTCGGAGCACTGCTCCTTCATCAGGTGACTTCAGGTCAATGTCTTGGATTGGTGGCAGTTCAATGTGGCAGAGGGGCCCATCATTAAGTGGGTAAGTCACCAGCTTTGTGGTGGTGGCTTCATTTCAGCAGCCCATGGATAAATCAAAGCCACAGGTTTCATGTCGCAAAGTGTGAGCAGGGTAGGGGAGGGAGATGTTTGCAGGCTGGGAATGCCCCCAACCACCGTCCTGTGACCCCAATGAGACTGTTTCCCTCCCCCCCCGATTTTCTTTTTAAATCTTATCTTTCCGGGGGGGGGGGGGCATGTTGAGGTGCCCCCTTGATGCCCAAGCTGTCTCAGCAGTGCCCACCTTTAAGGTTTGATCACCAAGGCTACAGAGCTGCCAGCCCATCCATCATCCTTAACTGGATGGTGAGCCTGGAGGTGGTCAATGAGGAGGCCATCTCTGGGAAAGTTACTGAGTTAGTGCATTGGCAATGTGGGCTCAGCATCCCCATTTCATCCCCACATCGGAGTTCCAAAGCTCATGATAAAATCCTGCCCACTGTGTCAACTCGCACTGCCGTCCCTGAACTAAGGAAGAGTAGCCACTACTGAACAACCTACTTTGTTAGCCTTGATGGAAGTTCAGCAGCAAATCGGTGGCAAGTTTCAACCAATCTCAAAGGACAATAAGGATAATAATTAATTAAAGGCCTCTTTCCTAGTATCAGGCGCACTGGAGTAATCATTACACAAGACAAAAGCATGCTCATGGTATCTCGTTTTAAGAGCTCTAATGGTACCTGTCTGTGAAATTAACTTAAGATTTTGAGCTTTCCAGTTAACTTTTAAGAATTTGAGCTTTTCATCACATGCCAGTACCCATTTGCCTTACAAATCAGTTCACTTTATTTAAATAATGTGGCTACTAATATCAAATGGACAGTTCAGCTCATGTGTGCGCATTCAGAATACTTTCAATACTGACAAAAGTGGGCAGCTCATTTTTAATTCTTAATTGTCATGAAATCTTATCTTCAGTAAAGAAAGTGGTAAGTGATATGTGGAACCTTGAGTACAAAAGGTATTAGATAGGCAATTTACCGGCTGCATTATTTAAACATAGAATAGTTTACAGTACACCTTGTGTAACATTAACTCTTCAGAAGAATACTGCTTACTGTTGTGTTCGGGTCATTCAGCATTAAGAAGCTACCAAGTAGCTTATGCTATTAAAGTACAAATAATTATTTTAAATATAATGCAGCCCCGACTTTAGTGACAAACATTGCGCAAGCCCTTTTCCCTCTGTCTGCCGAGTGTTGTAACTGATGAAGCAGTTTGTGTTGAAATATCATTGCTTCATGCAAATATCATTGAGTCATGTGTCATGATGATAAAAGCAATAGGATTTTTCCAGATGTGCTCCTCCAGTGTTGAGAAAGACAACACCAGACCGAATGTGCTCCAATCGGAGAAACACCACACCTACCAACTGAATGAGAGACTTTCCAATTATTGAAAAATGTACAATTGTTTGATGATGATTATGAAACCCGCCTGTGCAAAAATAGTCCGTTGCTGGCCAGGGCTTGGATCAGCTTTGATTTGCTTGCCTCTTTTGCTGTTAAAGTTTTGTGTTGAAGAGTTGCGGGGTACAATTTGCACGTTTGCTGTTTGCGCAATATCCAGACTGAACAAATCACTGCCCAATTTCCATTTCCCCTCCGGAATGGCGAAGGTGAAAATGACTACCACTGAACCATGTCAGGGTAGATGGAGAGAAACTGCTGAATTAAATGACATCTTTTACAATGAATAACACCATAAGGAAAAAAGGTTTTTTTTTCAAAAAAACACCATGAATGGTTAGGATCTGGAAAAATACTGCCTGAGCTCATGGGAGAGGTAGATTCTATTGTGGCTTAATTAGATAAGCACCTGAAGAGAAAATGGGAATTGGGAAAGGGAATAGCCAAGTTGTTCTTGCAAAGAGTCAGCATGGATACAACAGGCCAAAAAGCCTCTCCTGTGCTGTAAAGATTCTATGATTCAAGGAATCAGACAAGACAGAGCTAATGAATTACCACAGAATGGCAATGGTAAGATCACTGAAGTATCCGAGGTTAATGGGTATAATTGTTAAATGGATCCAAGCCAGATGGTGAAGTATGAAACCAAACTCAGATCCTTTACTTTATACTAGATTTATTCACAGAATGCTGCTTACAGAACTCTGCCTCTTAATTACCACTCCACCCAGTATCACAGCAGACTCTGTATGCACTTCTGAATAAATGAACAAATAACCAAATGATCACCCCCTTAAAGAGGCACTGTAATAAAAAGAACCTGATCAAAATTGAATTAAAATCTAATTTTGAAGAGAGATAAGGCAGTACAGGCCCAGCAGCATTCACCAGTTGCAGAAGGCCTCAAGCAGACTGGCAGATAGAATATGCTCCCTCTCCAAGCACACCCTGGCATGGACAATCCACAGAGAAAGGGGCAGATAATCAAGTCAAACAAGCCCCTCAAACGTTTACAACCTGGACCTGCTTATGGCTGGCCAGGCCCAGAGCAGGCTAAAGAGGAGGTCGTCCACTCTGCCCACACCCCCTCTGCACTGGAATGTCAAAGACCAAAAGCATGGGCCTGAAGTGCAACCAGCAACTGAGGAGAGCCCCTTTTTATATTATTGAGTAATTAACTAATAACCAAAACAACCAGACAGTCCCAAGGGACACTGCAACAAAAGGAAACTTTTAAACTTATCTAATTTAATGGGGTGGGGAGGTGGTTCACTCTAGCCCATGGTGTGCCAGCTGACACTATCTGCTCCCTCTCCAGGCACAGGCATAACCGTGGAAGAGAGGCAGACAGTTGGGTCTAATGACCCTCACAACTATCCACTCCCTGGAGCTGCTTCTGGCCACTTTATCCAGGAGCAGATTAACAAGAAGGTTCTCTGCTCTGCCTCTCTTGCTGTGGAGATGCCGGCGTTGGAATGGGGTGAACACAGTAAGAGTTTTAACAACATCAGGTTAAAGTCCAACAGGTTTATTTGGTAGCAAATGCCATTAGCTTTCGGAGCGCTGCCCCTTCGTCAGATGGAGTGGATATCTGCTCCCAAACAAGGCCCACAGAGACACAAAATCAAGTTACAGAATACTGATTAGAATGCGAATCTCTGCAGCCAACCTCTCTTGCAACCTCTCTTGCAACAAGCAGCCATCGATCAGAAGCACAGGGCTGAGTTGCAACTAAAAATGGAGGCACTGCCATGTTAAGTAATCAGAACAGGACTGCAGCCTTGCACAACCTACATAACACAGGAAGAAGTCTCACAACACCAAGTTAAAGTCCAACAGGTTTATTTGGTATCAAAAGCCACTAGCTTTTGGAGCGCTGCTCCTTCGTCAGGTAAGTGGGAGTTCTGTTCACAAACAGGGCATATAAAGACACAAACTCAATTTACAAAATAACGGTTGGAATGCGAATCTTTACAGGTAATCAAGTCTTAAAGGTACAGACAATGTGAGTGGAGAGAGGGTTAAGCACAGGTTAAAGAGATGTGTATTGTTTCCAGCCAGGACAGTTAGTGAGATTTTGCAAGCCCAGGCAACTCGTAGGGGTTACAGATAATGTAACATGAACCCAAGATCCCGGTTGAGGCCATCCTCATGTGTGCGGAACTTGGCTATCAGTCTCTGCTCAGAGACTCTGCGTTGTCGTGTGTCGTGAAGGCCGCCTTGGAGAATGCTTACCCGAAGATCAGAGGCCGAATGCCCGTGACCACTGAAGTGTTCCCCAACAGGAAGAGAACACTCTTGCCTGGTGATTGTCGAGCGGTGTTCATTCATCCATTCTTATAGCATCTGCATAGTCTCCTCAATGTACCATGCCTCAGGACATCCTTTCCTGCAGCGTATCAGGTAGACAACGTTGGCCGAGTTGCAAGTGTATGTACCGTGTACCTGGTGGATGGTGTTCTCACGTGAGATGATGGCATCCGTGTCGATGATCCGGCACGTCTTGGAGAGGTTGCTGTGGCAGGGTTGTGTGGTGTCGTGGTCACTGTTCTCCTGAAGGCTGGATAGTTTGCTGCAGACAATGGTCTGTTGGAAGTTGTGCGGTTGTTTGAAGGCAAGAAGTGGGGGTGTGGGGACAATGGATGAATGAACACCGCTCGACAATAACCAGGCAAGAGTGTTCTCTTCCTGTTGGGAAACACTTCAGCGGTCACGGGCATTTGGCCTCTGATCTTTGGGTAAGCATTCTCCAAGGCGGCCTTCACGACACACGACAACGCAGAGTTGCTGAGCAGAGACTGATAGCCAAGTTCCGCACACATGAGGACGGCCTCAACCGGGATCTTGGGTTCATGTCACACTATCTGTAACCCCCAAGAGTTGCGTGGGCTTGCAAAATCTCACTAACTGGCCTGGCTGGAGACAATACACATCTCTTTAACCTATGCTTAACCCTCTCTCCACTCTCATTGTCTGTACCTTTAAGACTTGATTACCTGTAAAGACTCGCATTCCAACCATTATTTTGTAAATTGAGTTTGTGTCTTTATATGCCCTGTTTGTGAACAGAACTCCCACTTACCTGATGAAGGAGCAGCGCTCCAAAAGCTAGTGGCTTTTGTTACCAAATAAACCTGTTGGACTTTAACCTGGTGTTGTGAGACTTCTTACTGTGTTTACCCCAGTCCAACGCCGGCATCTCCACATCATGGCAATCTACATAACCACAGAACAGAGATTCCTCAAAGTGGTAGAAAATACAGGCAGCCTGGGAGTCCATGAACCATCTTCATCATCTATTGCACAGGACTGCAAAAGGAAACCTATCAAATTTTAAATGAAAATAACATTTCAGGGGTTGATGATACACACCAATTCCTGTGGTATCCACTGCTTATGGAAGGCCTCAAGGAAACCCGAGTGTGGACACAATCATTGAAAAAATTGTGTATATATATTATGGCTTCCTTGGCCAGGCCCAGAGCAGGCTAAAGAGGAGGTCCTCCACTCTGCCCACACCTTTATATATACTTTTAATAAATCAATAAATTAAACAAAAATGACAGGGTGACTGCCCTTGTTGGGGGATTGTAGTTAAAACAAAATATCAAAAGAAACCTTAATAAATTGAATAAAACCCCCATTTCCAGGGTGTTGCTGCAAGCTTGACACATTCACCCTCTCCCAGAACACCCAGGATGTAACCACCTTTTATTTGTGCTAAAAGACAATCAATCAATACCCTCCACCTGTTTATCCTTAACTGTAACAATATGTTTGACACAATATTAACAATAATCACTAATGTTAACTCAGCTCAGCAGATTCTTATAAACTAGTCCCTTTACAAGGTTATCATCAACCGGATTCAGTAATAAACAGTTCAAGAGAAAAAAACACATCAGGGATGGCTAACCATTTGATTATTTTTGGGAGAGATTACCATTAAAAGCAACTTAGAATGCGACTCTCTTGAATCGGACAATCAATTAAAAAGTCAGGAGATTTAATCTAAAGCTGACTTGCTGAGAAGAGGCAGATGTTTTTAATAAAAGGGTGCCAGCCTTTGCTGCAAAGTGGCACTGCAACGGATTTCTTATTTCATCTACTATTTTTCTTTGAAGATTGGGGGTATGCAAGGAGTAATTCTGAGTTCCTGGCAGGGAGCCATGTCCAGTCATAGCACATATTAAAAATTTGTGAGCTCTACACGCTATCTTCCAGTTATTTAGTCAAATGAAAAGTTATGCAGTGTATAACAGGATCTCCTGTATGCACCAAAATTAACACTTTAATGTGCCAGAGCTCCAATTTATTTGTTTATTTAAAGTTTATTTGTTTCACAAGTAGACTTGCAATGAAGTTACTGTGAAAATCCCCGAATCGCCACACTCCGGCGCCTGTTCGGGTACACCGAGGGAGAATTTAGCATTGCCAATGCACCTAACCTGTACATCTTTCGAACTGTGGAAGACATGGGGAGAACGTGCAAACTCCGCACAGTGACCCAAGCCAGGAATCGAACCCAGATCCCTGGCACTGTGAGGCAGCAGTGCTAACCATTGTGCCACCATGCTGCCCACTTGTCTTGTAATAACCAGTCTACAATACAATACACTGCTTTTAATGGTTTAAGCATCAATTAATTGCTGTTAACAATTTTAAACTTGGATCCGAATTGGAAATGTTCCACTTCCATTCTCCTCAATGAAGAAAATGATTAGTCGTAAATAATTTGTAAAAAGCAGGCCAGCATTCTAAGGGGTTGAGTACTCAAAGTATATAGAAAATCTGTAGACAGGTTTTAACTTCACCAAACAGTGAAGGTAGAAACCGCCAACCTTCAAATGGAAGACTCTTCAGTGTACATAACAGCCTGTCTATAATAGTGATGTGTTTATTCGGAGAGGATTATGATGGATACAACAAGCATGAGGGGGAAAAAAACATTTAAAACAAAACACAAGCAGCATCATGTCTCAGATGGCCTTGAGATTCAAATTAAATCTTGATCTTTATCAATTATGTAAACAGAATCGTCCATTTCTGACAAGTTAGATATCTGTCTGCTGGCAATATTAGTGGACACACATGCTGTATACTTGGGTGATATTCCCTGTCTGCTGTTTTAATTGAGACATTAACTTACTTATTCTGAATGTCATATCTCGTTCCTTAAAATCCTGAACAGGGGACCATCATTAACAACACATTCAGGATTAGTGCACTGACATTGCCAACCGTCATTTTGAAATTCTTAACAAATTGCCCAATTATTGTCAATAAGATAAAAATTAAATCTCTCTGAACCATTGTACTAAATACTCAAATTAGTCAGTGCCAACTTTGTCACCGTGCATTGTCTTCCTCCTGAGTGCAGCTCTCATTACGAATAGAGCACATCGTCCAGTGTCTCAAGCAACACTACATTAAAAAATTAAACGGTACAGAAAATGCAACAATCAGCACCTACAAGTTAAAATCCAAAATATTAGCTTGAGAAGGAATTTAACAAAAATGTCTACAAAGATTGATATCATTAGGACATGTATAATCTACCTGAAGGAGGACACTGGACAACTCACTAACCCATTATTGCTGGCGGGGGTGGGGGGGTGGAGGTGAATATGTTGGGGAACTACAGTACAGAGGGATTCTCAGTTTACAAGGAATAAAAACAAGTTCCGAACAACTTTAATGCATTGGTCTACTTTGCTTAAGCTATGAAAATTAAGTGGATAGGCAAGTACAAATGTGCCATTCTGAACAGTAATCATTGTAGACAGACTTAGAAACATTCACCCAAACTGCATCACATATCATTTTTAATTCATGCAGATGGAAAATATAGTAACATATATTTAAAATATCCCACTAAAGCCATAAACAGAACTGGTATTTAGTGTGGGAAAGATGGCTGGTGCAACATTTAGATGTGTAGCGCCTGTAGTTTAAATATTATGAATGGACTTAGAAGTCTAAAATGACATGTCTACTTGCGGCACATTTCCAGTGTGAGCCGCATGGGATGCTATATTGGTGAGGGCATTAACTGGATTGAGCGTGTGTACAGTGAGCATCCGTTGGAAATGTGCAGAATAGGTAGGTCTTCACCTCAATCAACACTTAACATTGATTTGATGCCAGGCCTATCAGCTTGGAGCTCATTGCTCCAGTTCGTATACTCTCCCTATCACACATGCATTCAGCAGCATAAATGGCTCCCCCCGCCCCAAACACACATACCTGAGCAGTGAAAAAAGTTATCTCCAATTGCAACGGGATCTTGATCAATTGGGTCAGTGGGCTGATGAATAGCAGATGGAGTTTAATTTAGACAAATGCGAGGTGATGCATTTTGGTAGATTGAACCAGGGCAGGACTTACTCAGTTAATGGTAGGGCATTGGGGAGAGTTACAGAACAAAGAGATTTAGGGGCACATGTTCATAGCTCCTTGGAAGTGGAGTCACATGTGGACAGAGTGGTGAAGAAGGCATTCGGTATGCTTGGTTTCATCGGTCAGAACATTGAATACAGCAGTTGGGGTGTCTTGTTGAAGTTGTACAAGACATTGGTAAGGCCACACTTGGAGTACTGTGTGCAATTCTGGTCACCCTATTATAGAAAGGATATTATTAAACCAGAAAGAGTGCAGAAAAGATTTACGAGGATGCTGCCAGGACTTGATGGATTGAGTTATAAGGGGAGGCTGGATAGACTGGGACTTTTTTCTCTGGAGTGTAGGGGGCTGAGGGGTGATCTTATAGAGATCTATAAAATAGAGGGGCACAAATCAGCTAGATAGTCAATATCTTTTCCCAAAGGTAGGGGAGTCTAAAACTAGAGGGCATAGGTTTAAGGTGAGAGGGGAGAGATACTAAAGTGTCCAGAGGGGCAATTTTTCCACACAGAGGGTGGTGAGTGCCTGGAACAAGCTGCCAGAGGTAGTAGTAGAGACGGGTACAATTTTGTCTTTTAAAAAGCATTTAGATAGTTACATGGGTACGATGGGTATAGAGGGATATGGGCCAAATGCGGGCAATTGGGATTAGTTTAGGGGTTTTTTAAAAAAGGGCGGCATGGACAAGTTGGGCTGAAGGGCCTGTTTCCATGCTGTAAACCTTTATGACTCTATATTATTAACTAATCATTAACTAATTTCAGGTCAGTCGATGATTGATTTCTCCCGACTATTGCAACAATTGTACAAATGTTTGGTACATCCTTCACTTATTTAAAGTCACTAAAGTCCACAGAGAGTGCTATAACAGGTTTTGAAAGTTTTGGTCCTCACTTCAGGCTTCTGCCCAAACCAGTTCCTCCCAGACCTGGAGTACAGCAGTAGGCATTCCCCTTGGAATGCAGCGTGATTTGGAGAATAAGCAGAGGTGACACAGAGGAGGACAAGCTGCTGGAAGGAGGAGGAGGAGGGGAAGATGGACTCTCAGCAGAAGGTGTATCTGCGACAGGTGTACAAGCTGCTATTCTCTGACCTGACTCCCACAAGGAGCAATGTTTGCGACTTCTCTATGCTTCAATAAGGATGTCCTCACTGAAAGCTGTCACCTGCCGCAGCTACAATCTGAGAATAGGGCAAGGACCACACTGCCAGTGGTGAGAAGATTACCTTGGCGGTGAACTTTTGCATGTCTGGCTCTTTCCAAGTATAGGTAGAAGATATTTGCAATATCTGCTAATCTGCCATCGACTGTCCCATAAGGGAAATCACTGATGCTCTTTGTTGAGAGATACAACTACATTTCATTCTCTTTCCAGAGAGCAGCCGGTGGAGGGAGCACTTGGCTTTACAGGAATTGCAGTCTCCCCCATGGTGCAGAGTGCCATTGACCATACACACATCGCTTCGTGGGCATCGCAATTCAACTCTGAGATGTAACAAAACCAAAAGGCATTCCACTCCCTCATACCCGGCTGGTAGGGACCAAAGGCAACATATCATGCAAGGCAATGAGCAGTATCTGGCAGCCAGCATGATGCCTCCATTCTGCAATGGTCTGCTGTAACATCTGGGCGAGATTCTCTGCCCTCCCTGCAGCGTGATTCTCGGTGCCAGGAGGCGGCCCACCATTGGCCGGTGGCAGGATCTTCTGAATCCGCTGCTGCCAATGGGATTTTCCATTGTATCCACCCCTGGCCACCGGGAAACCATCAGTGGACCGGAAGATCCCTGTGGCTTGAATGGCTGCAAGATCTCTCCCTCTATCTACTGATAACATGGCTTGTGACTCTGCTGTGAAACCCATGGACTCCTGGGCAGCATGTACATAATGAAAGCCATGATGCAACACAAAATGTAATAGGGTAGACTGTCGGGTGTGCTGAATCAATCCTTCCACCGACAGAACAGGTTTCAAGATTTATGGCTGGCAGCTTTATACTCCATAACCTCATCACCCTGAGAGCACAGTCCTTGCCACAGCTATACAGCGATCAGCTGAGAAGGAGGAAGAGCAGGAGGAGGATTCAGAAAAGCAGGATCAGGAGGAAGCAGAACAGGAAAAAAGGATATCATGAAACTAACCCCTTTCTGGTCGGGCTATCCGTGAACATCTCACCCCACTGCAACAGCAGGAAGTCCAATTCACTCACCAACAATCCCACACATTTACCTTCTGTCACTGATCCTTGTAGCATCTGCTTGGCTACAGCACAAAAATCAAACCTAAATAGGCATTCCAAACCAAGTTAGAACTCAAATCATGCAACATTGCATACAGGTATCGACTGATCAGCCTTGTGCATTTCCTTAGTGCCTCTCTTTCACATGGTTCTGCCTGTCCTGTTTCTCCTATGCCTGCTGCATGGTTGGTGAGAGATTGCTGACGTTCAATCTCTGAGACCGCAGATGGTTTAACATTAAGCAGCTCTGGGACTGGAAGGCATGATTTCAGACCGTACCTTCTCAACATGGATGACAACAGTCTGGGCTGGCGAATGCCAACAGCGAGAGCACTAACAGTACAGAAGGGATTGAAAACAAATGAGAGAGGATAGAAAGTCTATGGAGCGACTGTCAAATCTTCAAGGCCTCTAAACAGCCACGGTGGCAACAGCCTGAGCTCACCTGGTGACAAGCCAACACTCAATATAAGAAGGCTGAGTATCTCCCACAGCATTCAGACATTCAGACATATTGTAGCTGTGTCCACAAATGTGCGAATGGAGTTAGACTCCACTTCTACCCTGGGAAGGATGGGCTCCAGGATCTGTGCAAAGCCCCTTGCATCCGACTCCTGACATAGCAGGTAATCTGTCACGCCTCCAATGCACCAAACATTTCACGATATAAAGCCATCAGCCTTCTTCTCTGGGACTTACCCATTAAAGTGCTCCTCCCAGTCCTCTGCAACAGAACTTGCATAAGACCTCACCCTCTTGGGACATGGCACCAGCACTAGCCTTGCCCCATGACCCAGCTGCAGGCCCCTCATGCTCACTATGTGGAGATCCTGTAACTAATCCTGCAACTAACTGCATGGTGGCACAGTGGTTAGCGCTGCAGCCTCACAGCACCAAGGACCCAGGTTTGATTTCTGGCCTCGGGTCACTGTCTGTGTTGAGTTTGCACATTCTCCCCGTGTCTGCATGGGTTTCCTCCGGGTGCTCCGGTTTCCTCGCACACTCCAAAGATGTGCGGGTTAGATTGGTTAGCCATGGTGAATTGTCCCTTAGTGTCAGGGGAATTAGCAGGGTAAATATGTGGGGTTATGGGGATAGGGCCTCAGTGGGATTGTGGTTGGTGCAGGCTCGATGGGCCGAATGGCCTCACCTGTACTGTAGGGATTCTATCATCAAAGTGACACACAGGTTCAGTATCTATATTGGTGGCTGTGAGTGTGAGAACAAGAGATGGTCTTTTTTCATCTTTGCTGCCATCTTACTCCCCTGGTCACAGCCTCAGAATGACTGCCCCGATGATGGTGGGCATCTTCTCCTCCATGAGGATAAGGAGATGTGATATACCAGCCAGCTAGATCCAGCTGCCTCCAGCTGCGTGCCATCTCTTCCTGTAAGAGAGGAAAGTGTGTCAGTGAGTGTGGTGTATTTTGTTTGGTGTGGTTGTCCTGGTTCAACAGCTGTCAAGGTGTGAAATGTGGGTGTGGCCTTGCAGCAGTAAAATGTGGGTGTGGCCTTGCAGCAGTAAAATGTGGGTGTGGCCTTGCAGCAGTGAAATGTGGGTGTGGCCTTGCAGCAGTGAAATGTGGGTGTGGCCTTGCAGCAGTGAAATGTGGGTGTGGCCTTGCAGCAGTGCTAAGTGAATGAGGATACAGTGACATTCTGAATGTTAGGGATGAGGTGTGATTGATAGAGATTGCTGGTAGGCAAGTGAGGGAGTTTGGTGTATTGAGCAGCGTGTGAGGTTAGTGGTACAGCTGGCAGGATATGGCATTGGTGATATATTTACAGACCTTGAGCACTCTTGCAAGTTCACTGAACTTTTTGCGGCACTGCATCCAGGCTCTTTCCTGGCACTGACCACCATGGTTAGTTGGTCCCACTGTCTGCCAAGAGCTTGCCTGGAGCGTTCCTCTGTCAAATATCTTTGGATAGAACACCTCTCTCCTCTGCACTGCCTTATGCAAAGCCTCCGCAGTGACGAAAAATCTTGGAGGCCGCTACCTTCCCTATTCTGCCATTTTGTGGGTCAGAAGCCAGTTGCAGAATTACTTCCAGCACCTGCTTCAGCCATAATGCACCCTTCTCCTCCCCGATCCAAGAGGTCCGTGCTTTAAGCAGTACGGCCAGCTTTAATTGCTGCAGGCGTCTCACAGTTTTGAGCCCCTGCTGAGATGTGCAGCCATTCAACAGTTCAGTCAGTGCCAGCAGCATGCTGCAATCATGTTAGTTAGGAAGCAGCATGAAAGCAGCGTGCCGCTTGTATCGAAAGCACAGGGAACTGGTTAATCCTGCATCACAACCCCAGCACCCCTTTCTTTTGCAAGCTTATTGAATTGAGCCTCCACTGACCTTTCAGTAGAGAAAGTTTATCTTCTTTGTTGAAATGAAATTCAAATATGTCAACTGCACAACTGTATACAGCATGCTTACTTTGATACAATGCAATACACTAACTGAGCAGTAAGATATGAATTGATTGTGCTAATAAGCAGGCTGCACCAGTTGAGCAGACTGGCGGCGCTTATAATTAAACAGAATGGATGAGTGAAATCAGAAGAGTAAAATTATGGGTTTATTCCCCTCCCCATTCTGAGATATGAATGTTAAAATTACACAGTTCTTTTTCAATACAGGAGCTCGTTATCCTACATAAGGTGCATTCTGTCTGGTTAGATAGTAATTTCAAGATAGCAGCTGACAATCGTTGAAAGAATATTTTAAAGGATCATGTGATGAGATTTCTTGATGACTGTGTGATTATGCCATATGTAACAGGAGGAACTGTTTTGGTCACTGCATAGTAAAGACAAATTCTATTTAAGAAGGTTACAAATGGAAGTGGAATTCAGATTGCCTATTTCTCTCTCTATAATGTCCCCACACTTCACTCTTCATGAAGTCCGATCTGTTCAAGACTCAGTTGCCTATAGCTGTCCCACACTTAGTTCATGTACATGGTTCCCCTGTTCTTATTGATCTACAAAATCAAAATTCTTAGCTGCATCTTCAAATTCCTCTAAATCCTCAGCCCCATCCTCTCTTTCCAACGTCTTCAGCATCATATCTCACCCCACATTCTACAGTCTTCTGACTTTCATTTTTTATGTATCTCTTCGCCCTTTATCCCACCTACTGGTCAAATCCCTGGAAACATTTCCTTAAAATGTTCTGTTCCTTCGGCTTCAAAAATTTTAAAACAATGTCAATCCCTCTTCCTAATCTCTCCCTTGTTCGCTTGCTCACTCTTCGTGGGGCATTATAGATGACATATAAATGCAAGGTTTTATTGCATTTGATATTGTTCCTCACGACAACATTTGCAGCCCAGTACATTCATAAATTATTATTCTCAATCTAATATTGCTCTTCAGTGTCAGTGACAGATTAATTAAGCCCTGATTACGTTATAACATGCCAAGAAATATTAAACCTTACTCCAGACATCTTGGTGAAAAGGTGAATGTAAAGCTTGGATCCACAGTTTGTGCTCATCCACACCCCATTATGATAAAGGTTTCACTGCTGTAAGACGGAGAAGGAGGAGGTGGTGAATGGCTCTCTGAAGGAGGCCGTTTCAGCCCAGAGTGTTCAGGGAGCAATTGCCTGAACTGAACATCAGTCAGGAACAATGGGCAGGATTTTCCAGCCCTTCCCACGAACAGGACTTTCCAGTCCTGTCAAAGGCAATCCTTGTGGTGGGTTTCCCGGCAGCAGGATGGACTTGTCATGCAAAACGGCATAGACATCAGCAGGAGCGAAGACCCTGCCGGCAGCCAATGGTGAGCTGCAACCGCCATCGGAAGGCACGACACTGGGGGGGGTGGGGGGGTGGGGGGGTGGGGGGCCTTCAGCAAGAACAACCTCACCAAAATCTACCACATGTTGCAGACACAACTGTAACCTCAGAGCAGGACAATGACTGCATGGCCAGTGGAGGTTGGAATTGGAGATACTTCCAATGTTCTCCAGGCTGCCAACCAAACCGTTATGTTAGGGAGATTACTGAAGCTCTGTGTTCATGGGTGACACTGCTAATCAAATCTGACCTACACTGAAACCAAAATGGATTCCAGTTCATCAATACCCAGCTAGTGGATCAGAGTGAAACATGCAGGCCAATGTATCCTGGCAGCTGCCCTGATGTATTATGTTGTCGTACACTGTGCCAGCTGCAGTTGTGCCATCATGGCAAATCAAAGGGTAGTTACTGGGCAATGAGGGCCATTCACTAATGACATGGTTGATGATTCCAGTGTACAACCCTTACAATTCCCCATGCATTGAATGAAAGAAATGTTGTCACATCAGATGTGATTTAGTGGACCACTGGTGTCCTTGTACAACAATTTCATTGTCTGGACCATTTTGGAAGAGGTCTGCAGTAAGTTTCTTCATGTTGTGCAAAACCTCAACATCATTAGGGGGCAGCCCTTGCCACCAGCTATAAGGGTGAGTAATTTTATTTTCTTCTTTATTCTGATATCACTGGCAAAGCCAACATTTGTTGCCCATCCCTCATTGTCCTGGAACTGAACCTTTCAGGGGGCAGTTAAGAGACAATCACATTGCTGTCTGGAGTAACAGATTGGGCTGACCAGACCAGATTTACTTCCCTTAAAGGACATTAGTGAACAAGATGGGTTTGACAACAATCGATGATAGTTTCATGGTCACCATTATTGAGTCTAGCTTTACATTCCAGATTTACTAATTGAATTGAAATTCCATCAGCTGCACTGGTGGGATTTGAACGCATGTCCCCAGATCATTAGCCTACGCCTCTGGAATCCTTGTTCAGTGACATTACCACTATGCCACCACCTTCCCAGTATACCACCACTCCTCCCTTAATTGTGGAGCAGGAGTGTGAGGAGGAGAAGGTATGGCAGGACCATGACGTAGAGGAAGGGAAGAGGCAACCTAGATAGTCCCTTACTGGCCATGCTCTCCACAAACAACTCATCCGAATATGATTCCAGTCAACAGAAATCAATTCCCCATTCACCAGCAGTCCCACAATTGTTACTTTATCCTGCCACTGCTCATCAGTGTTCACTTGGCCCTAATGCAAATAAAAGTCATAGCAAAATAAACATTCCAAATTTATAAATTAAATCGTGCCACGTTATATACAAACATAAACTAATCACTATTGCTTTAGTGCCTGCCTTCCATGTACCTTTGCCTTTACTAATGCTCCTAAACAGAGACAGCCCAGTGCAACCAGGCTGCAGCATTGTTGGTGGAAGCCTGGTGAATTTCAGTGCGGGAGATTGGAGATTGCCTTGGAGGATGTCCACAAGTAGCACTGGATCTAGAAGATCCAACTGCGCCGTCTCAGCCTAGGCAGCAGCTGTCTGGGTTAGCTGGCAGCAGTAAGGTCACTGGAAGGCTGGCAAGGGTGGAAGGGCAAATGCTGTTTCATATAAACACAGAAACTAGAAGCAGGAGTAGGCCATTCGGCCCTTCGAGCCTGCTCCACCATTCATTTTGATCATGGCTGATCATCCAATTCAATATCCTGATCCTGCCTTCCCCTATATCCCTTGACCCCTTTAGCCCCAAGAGCTATATCTAATTTCTTCTTGAAATCACACAACATGAAAACAGCTGATCTGCGGAGAACCACTGCCTATCCCCCAGGGTGGCACCTCTGCAATTTTAGTTGGAGGATAAGTGTCTGGACATGGAAGGACACTTGTCCCTCTCTGCGAAGCTCTATCCGCCTCCAGTTGTGCATCCCCTTGTCCTGCAAGACAGAATGAAATGTCTCAGTGAGAGCTGCGTAAGCTGGCTGATGTTGCTGTCATGGCTGAATAGCTGGCAGTGCGTACAAGCCGTGAGATCCAGCTGGGAGGCTTGCAGCAGTGCTATGTGTGGCAAGATGCAGTGGGGCATGATTGCCAAGTATGAATCGTGATTGACAGAGCATGTTAGTCTGAGAGTAATGGGGGTGTGGTGAAACAGGAGTGTCTGAGGTAAGTGGTGCAGTTGGTGGGAGATGGCATTTGAATGCTTTGACCACTGAAGTGGTTATTGAACTTCTTGCAGTACTGTATCCAGCTCCTTGTGGCTGGATTTCTGGCACTGACCACCATGGCTATCTATTCCCAT
Source organism: Mustelus asterias (assembly GCF_964213995.1). Classification (NCBI taxonomy): domain Eukaryota; kingdom Metazoa; phylum Chordata; class Chondrichthyes; order Carcharhiniformes; family Triakidae; genus Mustelus; species Mustelus asterias. The sequence goes on along the minus strand of NC_135802.1, from coordinate 100,672,111 downwards.
TACCTTCTGACTGTGTGAGAATGGTCTCTCAGACCCCTGTGGATAAAGGACATCTCTCCTCCTCTCCAAAAAGGGTATGAATGTAACCCAATCCATCACGCAAACCAGCCTACCATCTATTGACTCTGTCTACAATTCCCACTGTCTCGGAAAAGCAGCCAAGGACCCCACGCATCCCGGACATTCCCTCTTCCACCTTCTTCTGCCAGGAAAAAGTCTGAGGTCACGTACCAACCGATTCAAGAACAGCTTCTTCCCTGCTGCCATCAGACTTTTGAATGGACCTACCTTGCACTAAGTTGATCTTTCTCTACAACCTAGCTATGACTGTAACACTACATTCTGCACTCTCTTCCTTCCTTCTCTATGAACGGTATGCTCTGTTTGTATCGCACACAAGAAACAATACTTTTCACTGTATACTAATACATGTGACAATAATAAATCAAATCACTTGCTCCACTAAGGCCTCCAGTCAGTGAAAACCTTGGAGGCCGCTCTCTCTCTTGTTGCATTATTACTCAATGTTTTGCAGATCAGGGTCACTTCCTGCACAACTCCCGGCACCTGCCATTGCCACACTGCACTTGCCCTTTAAGAAGTGTGGGAGAGCTTTATTAGCTATTGATTTGATTTGATTTGATTTTTGATTTGATTTACTTTTATCACACATATTAGCATACAGTGAAAAGTATTGTTTCTTGCGTGCTATACAGACAAAGCATACTGTTCATAGAGAAGGAAAGGAGAGCGTGCAGAATGTAGTGTTACAGTCATAGCTGGGGTGTAGAGAAAGATCAACTTAATGCAAGATAAGTCCATTCAAAAGTCTGACAGCAGCAGGGAAGAAGCTGTTCTTGAGTTGGTTGGTACATGACCTCAGATTTTTGTATCTTTTTCCCGACGGAAGAAGGTGGAAGAGAGAATATCCGGGGTGCGTGGTGTCCTTAATTATGCTGGCTGCTTTTCCAAGGCAGCGGGAAGTGTAGACAGAGTCAATGGATGGGAGGCTGGTTTGCGTGATGGATTGGGCTACATTCATGACCTTTTGTCGTTCCTTTCGGTCTTGGGCAGAGCAGGAGCCATACCAAGCTACTGGTACTGATACTGGTCCAATGCTGAAAATTCCTGCCAATCAACACTGCAGTTAGGACACTGAAACCATTTCAAAAAGCAGACAGTCCAAAATCTGCCCACAGTGTATTGAAAAAGTGCAGGTTCATCATAATCCCCAGATCTTTCTCAAGGGCTATCGAATTTAGCCCACCACGCATTTTGGAGGAAGATTCTAATCTGTGAGACAAATCCATTTAAGGAAATACTTTGGTCCTTCTGTATCTGAACGCAGGTCTCAAAGTGGTGAAACAACAGGACTATAATTCACTTCACTTTTCCTGACGACCACTGGACATCCATACTCCCATCAAATGATCACCAATGGGCTTTAAGTGGTAATGCGTGGTGTCCTTAATTATGCTGGGTCGAATCAGTAAAATGAATTCCACAGTCATATATAAGCTGCGAACGGGAGAAAATGCTCAAGCTCTTAATACTCAATACTCTTGCTCCTTCTGCCAGATCTTTCACTATTTGCAAAATTTTGGTTTTTGTCATGGGTCCTTGTATTTAAACCACAAGTAAAAGCTGATGCTGACAAACATTGGTGGGACAGGTTTTTTGATCTAACATGGGATGTTTATTAAAATATCAGATGATGGTTGGTGCAGACAAAAGGACAAAGTGCTGAATGTTACTGATTGCTACTTTGGCAGTTACATGAAGCTAGCTTAATGACGTTAATGATGATTCTGTGCTGAAGAAAACTGGCATGATTCAATGGAGTTTTTTAACACGCTACTCTCGACATATTTGTTTCCTAAATTGTTCTTTTTCAGATGGTATAAATCTTAGGTTCCAAAATTCCTGGGAACCTGCAACTTGGGATGGGTCCTGGTTATGCTCGGATTCCATCCCATTTGAAAGAGCCTTTTAAATTCCAAAGGATTTTCCACTGAGCCCCTTCTCCCACATCAAGGGGCATGTTTGGATGGATTCTCCAGAATCTGGAAGCGTGCCCAGGAAATTCCTTAAAAGGTCCCAGACACTTGAAAATTAATTTCCTTTAAAATGCCTACAAGTTGCACTCTCCAAAATAAAATAAAAGCTTCCTCGGAGTTTCATTCTGGCTCAGAAAGGGTTTTGGGATGTTCTTGTATGAGTGGCTGGGTGCCTCTCTGACGCTTCTGACTGGTGGATTGGGGCAGCTGCCTTTAAGAGAAGGACAGGAACGGCTGGACAATAGAAGACTATTTTCGGACAGCAATCTTCATGAGTGTGTGTTTCTGTGAGAGGCTTCATCCAAATGCTCTCAAAGAGGCAGAGTCTCATAGCATGGTCACATGACTACTGAAAGCCTGAGGTGTCAATCAAACTGGTTACATTTCAAAACTCAAACATCTCCCCCTTTCATACTGAACTAAAGATACAAACATCTCCTTTTCCACATTAAAAATATAAACACCCCCTTTTTCTCCCAGCAAACAAAGACGTATTTGAATGCACGATCCTGACTGACTCTAAGTTACCCACTATATACGCAGTGTTTTCATGCCTTGACAACTGTTTGGTCTACCAGTCAACCTCTTTAGCGCCTCTTTCTGCCATCATTGGCAGTTTGTCAGTAGGCTCTCTGCTGCCTGGTGAACTCTAGAGCCTCTTGGGGTGATGAGTGTGTGTGTATGTGTGTGTGGGGGGGGGTCCCTTCTATTAATGCAATCTATGGTCCATAGAAGGGTTCACGGCAGACCCCTGACCAGTACTCACCCCCACAGGCACTGGCCACCCTCAACCTCAATTCCCTGGCCTGGTCATCCAGGAACAATCCCAGCAGTGGCCACCGTTCCCAGTGTGTTGCCAGCCAGTAATTGGCTGTCAGCTTCTGGGGAGCGGGCGCCTGTCCTTTAAAGGGACAGGAGTCCCGAAGACAACACATTAGATCCCGGATAGTTGAGAAATGCGGCCAGGAGTTCCACAAATGGCTGGTGCGGGGTTGCCCCTGCCCTCTGGGCCCCAGTCACACCGATAAAATTTCAGCCTAAATACTCACTCATCAAAATCCACATAATCCAATTTGTCCATTCCCTCAATTATTTTAGTGCCTCTCCTGTATCCTCACAATAACTACAAGCTGCTTTCTGTACTGCACCATCCAGGACTGAATTCAGTATTCTCAGTGCAGTCGCACCAACGATTTATGAAGTGGCAAGATTACCTCACTATTTCAACTCAATATTGACCTTTTAATACATCCCAATATCTGACTTGCTTTCCACACTACCACTGAGCAGTGATGTGACAGCTTGAATTTATTGCCAGTCAGGACCCTAGATCTCTTTCATTTCAATACTCTTTTTTTCTTTCACTGTAACTGTCTCTTCCTGGATATTTTAGTCCTGCTGCGAAGCATTCCTCTAAATTCAGTTTCATTTGCCAGTACCTGTTTGCCCCATTCTCTAATATATTAAAATCTAACTGTGGCTTATTTACTTTTTAGAGTCCATCACCTTCATTGTTGTGTACATTCTGCAAATTGCGCATTCTACTCCGAGCTTCAGCTTATTTATAAACGTAAGGAAAACTGTCCCACAACAGATCTGCCTTTCTCCAGACCCCGGCTGTCACACTGTGTCAGCTGTGTAACACGCAGTATCACTGGATACAGTACAACACTCCAATTAATTACAGCATGTTTGACAGCTGCAATTAAAAAAACTCATAGAATATCAACAATTTTAAAATAACATGAGAAAATATAGCTTGTCATAAGAGGATGCAAAAGTCATAGAATTTGTTATGTGATCCCACAGAGTGGCAAACCATTAAGTTTTAGTTATGAGGCATCATCTGGGTGATCAAATAGTTAACTGCAAATACTTGCTGGTAGGTCCAGATCATAGAATCATAGAAACCCTACAGTGCAGAAGGAGGCCATTCGGCCCATCGAGTCTGCACCGACCACAATCCCACCCAGGCCCTACCCCCACATATTTACCCACTAATCCCTCTAACCTATGCATCTCAGGACTCTAAGGGGCAATTTTTAACCTGGCCAATCAACCTAACCCGCACATCTTTGGACTGTGGGAGGAAACCGGAGCACCCGGAGGAAACTCACGCAGACACAAGGAGAATGCGCAAACTCCACACAGACAGTGACCCGAGCCGGGAATCGAACCCGGGACCCTGGAGCTGTGAAGCAGCAGTGCTAACCACTGTGCTACCGTGCCGCCCATAAAATGTTTTGTAACCTGTATAATATTCAATGCATTTCTTCAAAAGACAAACATACTCCTGCTATTTAATTTTGTATGTAGAGTTGACCAAGTACTTGGTACTTTGATAAGTTACTAATTGATACTGCACCTTAATTGGGGAGATGTGTACAGTAGGAAATATTCATGTGCTAAACTAATCTTTTTTTTCACTCATGTTAAACACTAACAAAGGATGAGAGGTCATAATCTTAGGATAAGGGGTAGCAAATATAAAGCAGAGTTGAGGAGAAACTACTTCTCCCGAAGGGTTGTGAATCTGTCAAATTCGCTACCCCAAAGTGCAGTGGATGCTGGGACAGTGAGTAAATTTAAGGAGGAGTTAGACAGATTTTTAATTGGTAATGAGTTGAAGTATTATGGGGAGAAGGCAGGAAAATGGAGATGAGGAACATCTCAGCCACGATCGAATGGCGGAGCAGACTCAATGGGCCGAATGGCCTAATTCTGCTCCTATGTCTTATGAACTTATAAAGGGGCCTTTTATGTCCACAAAGTAAAAAAAAAATGTCCGCAGTTGCCAGATAGTTATAAATCATTGGTATATTTATGCAGGTCATAAAGGGATGAGAAATGTCAGTCACAGTGAGAGACCAGATTATTTAAACTGAGGACTATTCCCCAAAGTCAATGGCCCAGCAATCACTAAGACCCAGTATCAATACTCTTCAAGGACAACTTTAAGCAGAGGTTTAGAAGTGACTACTAGCGTGGTTTATTCAATCAATGGCATCAAATCCCACTTGAAACATTCGGAAAGCCATCTAAACTCCACCTTGTGGTGTGCTGAAATCGGGTCTTTATCTTCGCAAACTGTGCAGTAAGACAACAATAAATAACTTGAACACATTTGCAATGACATGTGAATAGATTGCAGTAGTTACACTGACTTTTCTTTACTGCAGAAAAGCAGTAAATGTTATTTATCTGCAACTCAATACAAGGCACCAGGCACATTAGAATGCAGTATTCATCCAATCAAAAATCAATTTCCTTTTATCAGGGCGAGAGTATGTGAGAAATTTCAGATAGCAGTAGTGATGTCAAAGGGAGGACTTTTCTGATTCTGAGTTGGATATTCTTAGTGGAAACACAATGGAACCCAGTGGCAAACAATAAAACAAATAAGTGACACTGAACATTTAACTCAAAGCCATTGAACAGGTTATGTGTGACTTTATGGTGGCTTGTTTTTCTAGAAATGTGTCACAGATCCTACACACCTTCTGCAGGAAAGAAGAATTCAAAGTGAGTTAGAGTGAGCATTTTGTTTAATGTTGAACTTAAGTTGCAGAAGTCGACTGAATGTATTTCGTTACATTCCATTGGGCATCAGGTAGTTCCATTTGAAGGGATACACAGTCAGAGATTTGAAATTGAAAGGCAGCTGGTGACAGCTAAGAGGAATGTGACAAGGGGCAGAAAGCAGAGACAGACGGTGAGGGAGAGGCAGAAACCTTGTCAAGAATGGTTTGAGACCAGAAGATCCTTTGGTATTAATGGGGGTTTTTTTTGTAATAGGAATAGAACATTTTGGAAACTTTCAGCAGATTTCTGGGAAGAGAAACAAAGTTAACGGCTGGGATTTTCCAGTCCCATCCACCGTGGAATTGGAAATTCCCACCTGAAGTCAACAGATCTTTGATTGATCTGTCAAATTTTCCATCCCACCCACAATGATTCCTTCCAAAGGTGGGATCGGCATGCTGGAAGGCAAGGGAGATTCAATAACAAAAATGATAGCAGTGCAAGGCAAAAGGAGATGGTGAGTATAGATATGGACGTACAGGAGGTGTAATTGGAAAAGCAGAATCATCACAAATAACTGACAAAAAAGGGAGCATTTTATGAACCAATCATTTTACTGTGTCAAAGCTGACCAGAAAGTTGAAAGTGTTATCATGAACAAGAAACTCTGGGCAGAATTTTCCCCTCCCGCCCGCCATGGACAGCATAGCGGGCAGTGGGGGGCAAACCAGGCAAAGGTCCGTTGACCTCGGGTGGGATTTTCCAGTCTTGGGGCGAGAATGGATGGAAAATCCTGCCCTCTGTTTCACTGAATTATATATTTTAAAAAACAAGTAGCTGCGTAGAAGAAATGGGAGCAACATTTCCTCAAGGTTTCTCTTGATTCCTGGATTTTCCACCTCTGTCTTGACCCTTTATGGAGGACACTTAGTACCTCCGGTTGTATAGCTGAGATTGTGACTACTCCCCAACTGTGAACTCACTGCGGGGGAGCACTGACATGGATCCACATCCACCCATTGAAAGACAGGGCAGAGAAGACCTGGCACCATCAGCTTTTAAATATTTGATCAATCAGTCATGACCGGTGATCAGGTACAGGGATGCGGAAACTTCAATTACTGCTTAAATTAATACTCAGTGCACAATGTATTAGTTTCCCACAGTACAACCATGACTACACTTCAAAATGACTTTTCTGGCTGCCCAGCACTTTGAGACATCCGGTGATCGGGAAAGCAGTGTCGAAATATGCAAGCTTCTTTCTTATTCTGTGTGCCCTGTTAGTTATACTTTCACTCTTGAGGAGATTAGCAGCTTATTTTTAATTCTTCATTAGTTGAAATGCTATCTTGGTGAAGAAAGTGAAAAGTGATATATAGAACCATGAAAGCAATTTAGCTGTTACATTATTTAAACATAGAACAGCATGTGTCCAACATGCCATGTGAAGTATGGCATTCTGCACTGAAAAGATGCAGAAGGCAGGAAATGATTATCACAGCAATTAGTTAATCAGTTTTCAAAATTGTTCTTTGTCTTGCCTCTTAACCAGAAGGGTTCAAGCCCCACTCATGAGACATGAGCACACAATTCAGGCTGACATCTGAGTGCAAGCCAAAGTTAAGTACTGCACAGTTGGAGGTGCCACCATTCAGGATAAGACGTTAAACTGAGGCCCCCATTGCTCGCTCTCTCTCTCTCAGGTGGATGTAAAAGATCCAATGGTGCTACTTGAAGAAGAACAGAGGAGTTTATCATTTATCCCTCATTCAAAACCTCAAATGAATGACCCGTTAGCACGTATGGGGATCATGATGCGCGGTTAGCCACACCCAATGGAGGTGACGCAGGCAGCATGCAAACTTCCTGCTGCCTGCTTATCTCAATGATTGTGGTGTGCAGCCCAGCATCAAACACGCTTGTGAGTGATTGCATGCTCAATGGAAGGGGGGGGGGGGGGGGGGGGGGCGCGTAGGTAGATTCACGGCCAGAACGAGTTGACACCAGCCTACACTTCTTAAAGGTGGCCTGCCTACCTAAAGGGGAGATGCATTCTGGCTTCAGTAGTTGGCAGAACTGCCTGCAAATACATTGAAGGAAGAATTAACACAATCAATGGAGCAGCAGATCAGAGAAATGGACTCTCTGAAGCTGATCGGAAGCCTTCACCCAGGAGAGGGACAACAGAAGAAAGGTACTGTCGGGGATTGTACAAGCCTACCCTGTTCGGGGAGTGAAAGCAGGTAGCCTTAGGGATCAGTTCCAGGCGTCTGACCTCAAGGACCTCATTGCAGTACCTTCAAGACCTCACATGCGTGGTTAAGTTCAATGACCTCACATGAGTGGTTAAGGTCAGCGAGTGCATCTTCAAATGGCACTCCGTTTCCCATCATACCAGCAATCTGTCAGGCCATTCAATGCACCACACCCTCATTTCACAGCCATATGTAAGTCTCTTGCAACTAGGACTCATGCTTAACATTCAGATGCTCCACCTTATTTATCACGACTGCACACTTAATATCCAATCTCACAACTTCCACATACATGTAGCTATTCAGCAGTATCATGCACATCACTAAACATATTGCAACACATCCATTAACACTCTTCCCTCTTACAGGACAAGGTCACCCCCTCCTTCCCCCCCATCCCCCACTCCCCTTCCCCTGCTGCTGGCTAAGTCATGATTGTCGTGCTGTATACGATGGTTATGAAACCCAACATTTCATTCTACGTGCATAGGTAGGGCTCAGCTAAGCTAAAAGTTTGGGATCCTTGCAATGAACATCAAAGATCAGTGACTCTGAATGTTTGGTGGGTCAAACTCCACATCTGACAGTTTTTAAAAACGAGACAGGAAAGCGCCTCCCTTTCTTCCCTGTTTCAGACACAGTCCAACATGTAGCAACAGGAAAGCTCAAGCTGCTAACTGAGTAACTTAGCAACATTGTAGTTTTAAGGTGTGCATATGTATGTGAAAAACAAGCAGCTGAACCATTGTTTCGCAAGTCCCTTGGCGGGTGTCTTAAAATTTCTGAAACAGAGAAGGATATTTACAACAAAGACTTTGCTCTGGTGTGAAGGCACAAATATTGATGTTTTGCCAGTGTATCTATCGATGTTTGTTGCAAAACAGAATCAAAAGGAGAGAACAGCATAATCTGGTGCTAATGTTTATTGTATTAGTCACTGAAACCAGCTTTCACTTCTGGATGGCTGCTTGAAACAAGTTGGTTACATGACCTTTCTAGAGAAAAATAATCCTTTATTTTTTGCTCTCTGCCCCATCTGCTTCCCCCTCTTTTGTTTCATCACACTGTCCTCCCCCCTCCCCCTCCCCCCTCCCTACACATACACGATCCCTGTCAAATATCTCAGCCATTGACTTCCAAGAATGAATAAATAGGCAGCTTGTTTTGTGGTCTCTCAAACTACTCAAGATGTTCAAGAATATCCTCCACAATGGCAGGCTTAGTCAGTGACCTTATACAGGGATTGCGGACATTTACTTTTGTACCTGGCTGGCACCATTTTTTGTGTTCCTTTCTACAACTGACAGCCACTACTTAATTGGAAGAATTTAATCATTTAAGTTAGAGATATTCAATTTGGGTCAAGTATGTATAGAATTCAGTTCCACGATTCAAGTTTTTCCGTACTTGAACTTTCCATTGTCACTTAACTTTAAAAATGCAAGCAATTTAATTCAAAGCATGGAAACTCGGGTGAAGTGCACCATGATTATACTGGATCTGATACAGAGGCAAGATCTCCTTTCAGTAGAATTGCAAAGACTATCAAATTACATTAGCACTGCAGTCAATGAGAGGAAGACAGCAGTGGAGGTCCAGCATCAAGAGAAAGTGGGTGCTAAATACAAAATTTATCTTTGAAACCTCTATGAATGTTCATACTATTTAGATTTGAGTGTTTGCACTCAAATCCTTTGTCTATTGAAAAAACACTGTCAACAAGTTAAAGCTGCCAATGGGTTAAAGAAGCAAATGAGGAATTTTGAATGACTATCACACGAATCCAGTCATTATAAGTTCATAAGATATATGAGCAGAATTAGGCCATTCGGCCCATTGAGTCCACTCCGCCATTCCATCATGGCTAATATGCTCCTCAACCTCATTTTCCTGCCTTCCTTCCCATAACCTTTCAATTAAAAATCTGTCTAACTCCTCCTTAAATTTACTCACTATCTCAGCATCCACCGTACTTTGTGGTAGCGAATTCCACAGATTCACAACTCTGTTTTAAATTTGCTACTCCTTATCCTAAGACTATGACCTCTCGTCCTAGAATGTCCCACCAGCAGAAGCATCCACTCCACGTCTACTTTATCCATACCTTTTTATCATTTTGTATACCTCAATTTGATCTCCCCTCATTCTTCTAAATTCCAGAGTATAGGCCTAAATTGTTCAATCTCTCTTCATACGATCAATCTAGTAACCTCTCATCTCTGGGATCAATCTAATCATTTCTTGACTGTAGTTTGACACAGTGTAAGGAGGTAAATTTACAATCCTGCACTGCCAGTGGGAGCTGCACTTAGAGGGATTGGCTAGCTGTCTGTACCGAGATTGGGATGGGAATTAGGGTTATGGTTAGTGGGTGTTGATCAGATTGGAGAATGGCTGAAACTCATGTACTTTGGGACCAGTGCTGAATCTACTTTTCTTCCTAATATTTATAAACGATTTGTGCAGAGGAAGCGCAAGCTCAAGGTTTGTTCATGGCACCAAAGTAGAGCGGTTGACAAACAGCAAGAAGGACTATGGGAACACGTCAGGTAAACGTGGATGTGATAGCAGAACAGGCCAAAGTGTGGTAGATGCAATTTAATGCGGACAAGTGTGGAACAATGAGATTCAGGTTAAAACAACAATGTACTCAATCAATGGAATGGTGCTAAATAGGCCATTTACCAACACCAGGAGTCAGCTCCTGCCCTGCATTGCCTGCCCACACTATTTTCATCGCAGGGTGGAGTCAGGGCCACCCCCTTTTAAACTAGGGTGGAATGGAAATGGTAGATACTGGCAAGCAGATTAGAAGCCAACCTTAGTGCCCTGGGACACCAGCCCATTCTGTACATGAGCATTAGGTTTTCTAACCCTCGTCCCTTAGCAGCCTCAAACTGCCCCCCCCAACTCACAAACCATACTTCTTCATACACTAATGCATTTCATACACCCATCCCCTCTCTCTACACTCCCATGCCCCCATAGCCTCCATCCCTCTTCCATACTCTAGTGTTCCTCATATAGACCATGCCCCATTTGTCCCATGCACTTCACCCAATATCCAAAATTTGCAAAACTCATGTGCCCTATAATAACATTAGAAAGCCTTTGAGATGCTCATGAAACTGTCAAAGTAAACTAACATCTATTCAAACTCCACTTGAAAAAACCATTAATCCTAATAAATGGTCATTAAACTGTCAAAATAAACAAACAGCCATTCAGAAACAGGCCTTGCAGCACCTGTACAGAGAAACAGTTAACGGGCAGAATTTTCCCAAAAAATGACTAGTGTCATAATGGCGAGAAAACCAGAGTGATCCGTGCCAGTCTGTCCAATGTGGACTGGACCACAATCACCCCACACTTAGTCATTTTTTGGGAGAGTGGTGAGTTGTGCACTGGTTCTGGGAGGGGCGGGACCTAAATACACCAGTGAGCCTGGCTGCAAAGTGTTTGGATGTTTTTTGAGAGAACACCATGATCTCACAATGCACAGGAAGACACCACCTGCCCAGCCCCACGAAATTGGGATGCCCCCCTCACAAATGATACTGAGGCCCTCCCAATGGGTTTCCCCTTCATGACTCCTGACATGCCCCCGTTCACACAGCTTCCCATCCCCCCACCGCCATCGTAGAACTCCTGTCATAGCCCACCCTTCATAACCCCCACTCAGGCCCCAGCCCCACTCAGGCCCCACCCCCTTGGCACTGCCCTGACATACTGGCAGTGTCCAGCTGGCAGTGCCCAACTAATGCAGAGTGGAAAAAGCAGTCAGGAAGAGAATGAGGTGAGGATAAAGTGTTGTCAGAGGATGGAATGTTTTGCTAAAGGGAATGGTTGAGGTGGACAACATTAAACCTTCGAAGAAAAGAGTAAACGAATGTTTGAAGTGAAGGAAGAGATAGGGCTCCGCCAAGTGAACAGAGCATTAGAATTACTTTCTGAATGCTCCAATGAAAAGCCAGCACAAACACAATCAAGCGTTGGATGGTTTCCATTGGTGCCAGAAACCTGGGCAGTTCCCTGGCTTCAAAAGGACATTGTTTTGCAGTGTTCTAATTCTAGTTTGTGATATCTTGCGTTAGATATTTAAAGAGTTAATAGACTGCTAGGAATAGTAATTTTCACATGAGACATAGGAGGGAAATTATGATACTCCACAATTAGCATTGCTATAGTTTCAAACTGCGCCACAATTTTTATTTAGTCTCGACAACACTGTAGATTTGCAGAACTGCTGTTTATTTCTTTTAACTTTCTTGAGCTCAGGTTTGATTTGAATCCTTGTCATCAGCAGATAGAGTTGCACCATTACAGTTTTAATTATCCACATAAACAGGTTTGCCTTATGTGCCGCTAAAATGCCACCAATGCTTTTCACATTCTGCAGCTGACTGTTTTTGCCGATAGAAAGCCCTAGGCAACTGTACTGCCCATTGCAATTCCTGCCAAAAAGGCTCCCGAGCACACCGCTGGCAATGGAATGTCGTTTTTTCAGTGCAAGTATGAGCAACAAGACTTAAACAGACAGCAGAATCTGCCAAAGCACTAGTTTCTCTCCACCGCACACAATACTGGCATTGTTCAGGAGTCATCGCACAGGGCACACTAGGGTTTTCAGAGACTGCTACAAAGACCATGAAGTCACTTCTCTTTGCTGCTTTTGAAAAATCTTTTCACAGACTGTTCGCTGCCCACATGACCGAGAACTGCTCACTTTGCAAACAGGGCAGAGTATGGGAAAGCTTAGACTGCAGATCCTCTCCTACACCATGCCAGAGGGTGGAGGGGAGGTGGGGAAGGGCAGGAGAAGAATCACAGTAAGATACAGAGGTCAATTAACAGTCATCAGAGGGAGGGAAACAAGCACATTTACATACAGCATACAAGTCAAACAAGAAACGCTTTATTAAATTTCTTTAATGAGAGAAAACCAGGATAGCATTAAATCTTCCAATAGGCAACTTCTACTTTCAAACGCGAGTTCCCATAAAGCATTTTGTCAGGACACTGATAGTTTCCTGTTTGATGGGAATCATTGATAATTTATTCCTCGTACCTTTAACTATCCACCTTTGATGCTGATATACACTGTGCAAATACCACACTATTTTCTTATAGGGGTTTCTCATTATCAAGTTGCCTTGTGTGTGACTGCCTCTGATATAATTTGTGTCACTCGTGGATCTTTCATTGAAAACCTATTTGAAATACAATGCCTCGGCAAAATGCTAGAGAAAGAATACTGAATTATATGGGTTATCGGTGCATATTTAATAAAGTCAAGGAAGTATTAAAGATGTAAATTAATATACTGTAAGTTCATACAGGTTTTGTATACACTATGCAATGAAAAAAACAAGTAGCCTCAGAATCACCAAGCATAATGGGCTGGATTCCCCAACCTCACCCACAGCTGGGATTCTGCGGTCCCACTGCAGTGAATGGAGGTTTAGCTGAGCGCCAAATTCTCCATTCTCACTGGCAGTGGTGACGGGGCATGAATGGTCGGAGAATTCCAGCCAATAAGTTTTAGCAGTTAGATTATTTCAGCAATATTAGCTGGAACTTTCCCCGTTCCTGTGGAGTGGTAAATTGTGGCAGCTCAGCTTCCTGATGTGTTTCCACCTTCAGGAGGTTTTCTCTGAGGTGGGCTCCCAGTCATAGTGTCCATGGCAGGTGCCCTACAAGTTGTTATTGCCCCAATTTGGAGTGCTTTTCTGATAGGCTAATGTGAAGGTGTCGAGCAGGCCCCCACTTGTCAGAAGCCTGGCAACATATTAGAGGCGGCATCAGGGCAAGTAGTCAAAGTTATCATATGATCTTACAGGTTCATGTGTAATGAAGCAGAAAGGTTGCATGCAGCACATCCCTACAGCTACTTCCCCTACAGAGTGATTCCCAAGATGATTCTGGTAGCTGATTATAGGATGCTGATTAGACCTTTAGATGAGCACTTCCATCTTGCAGTGCTCTCTCACTCTCCATCTGCCTGACTAGTGCCACATTACCCATTGGGGATGTCAGCCAAAACCCTCTTCATCCCCTCTGATTGACCCTCCCGTTCTGTGTGCTGCCCACTTTCCATGATTGGACAGCTAATACAGAAGAAGCTTGTTAATTGGCTGCCTCCCATCAGATAAGTTTAAGTTTATTTATTAGTGTCACAAGCAGGCTTACATTAACACTGCAATGAAGTTACTGTGAAAATCCCCTGGTCGCCACACTCCAGCACCTGTTTGGGTACACCGAGGGAGAACATAGCATGGTCAATCCACCTATCCAGCCTGTCTTTCGGAGCAAACTGGAGCACCCGGAGGAAACCCACAAAGACACAGGGAGAACTTGCAGACTCCGCACAGACAATGACCCAAGCCGGGTCTCTGGCACTGTGAAGCAGCAGTGCTAACCACTGTGCCACCGTGCTGTCCTAGATAGTGCAGACTGCTGACATGGGTAGGGTCAGGACCCAGAAATGATCCTGACCCTCGTGAATTTTGTAAGTCAGTAGATCCCGACCATTATCCACACCCCTCCATTTTCTGATAATGGGTTAACACAGCATTTAAAAATTATTGATCTTGAAAAACTTTAACTAAATGTAATGGAAAAGTCCAATTAACTTAAGTACATCTGCCATTTCCAATATTTTAAGTCTCTTACCCCACCTCATTACAATTCAAATTGAAGCCAACCTTTCATTATTTTCCAACAGACTTAAATCAATGTATTTAATTTCATTTTTATTTAATACACAAGAAAATTTGCAATGTAAAGTAAGCGTATGATTTACCATGAAGTGATACCAATAATATTTTTCTGACACTGCTAATTATTTCAGTACATGAAGCAAGAGCTATTAGTACGGCACTATCGTAAGCAGACACTTTCAATGGATACTTAGTTAAAGTTTACAATTGCAACATTTTTCTGAAGAAATTTAATTGTTTCAATGTGCACAAGCCAAATCACCCTCTAGATGTACACAGCATTGTCCAGACATGGGAATTTGTTACGGATATATTGATCTTGCTTTGCTCAGGAAGATGATAATGCTTGCAATCCCTTATGATTTATTGATTCTGCACTATTTTAATGTGCCCAATTCAATTGGTTGGCGGGGGAATGAGATTTTCTCTCTCTCACTATTATCATGAATCATGAAGATTAAAGTAATGCAAAAACAATCAATCATTAAGATATGACAAGTGTTTGGAATGTTGTGAGCAGAGCAAATGTTATGGATTTTTCACAATATCACAAACGTTGACAATGCTTTGTATACAGTAATAAAAAGCAGTGCCCAGGAAAATGAGTACTGCGCATGATATCAAATTCTTACAACTGTGAAAAAGGTGTAAAGACAACATGCTGCAGGCTTTGTCCACATAAAATTGTAGCAGGCAAAAATAATTAAATATCAGAAATTTTCAGTCAAATAAGTCATTCATTCAAAAATATACAAATGAGATTTCTGATGGTCCCATTCTATCTTTCTCTTGACTGGGGAATTGAGAGCTCCTGAGCTGCACTCATTCCCAGTGGCTGTTCCTTTTTTAAAACGTCAGTTCTACACACTTAAGGACTTTTCTTTAATGTGGACCTGTAAATATCACGGTGCTCCTTACTGGAATTAAATAAAAATATCAAACTTTCATTTCCAGGAACTTTGTAAAATGAGGCAGGCACCCACTAAGATGGAGGAGACTACAATGAAAAGGAGGTGTCTTCCAAGAATGAAATGTGGCCTTTGGAGATCACCAGAAAGCTCCACATGCTTACATCGCAAGCAGCAGACTGACTAGATCCTGGCCAGTTGGTAAAGAGATTCATTGCAAAGCCCATCTCATTCACCAAATGCATCAACCAACTTATGTACTGTGCTGAAATGTTAACATTTATGTGTTGAACCAGATTGCACAATCACACAGACATTTATTAGATGGTCTGAAATTTCAAGTCGATGGATTATTTTTGTGTATCATAACGATATGATGAGGATAGTGAAGGGCCAGGACCAATCCACTGCAGCTGGTGTGCTCCTACTTGTAGCAGCAGAAGACCCTCCAGCTTTCGATCGAGCTTCAGAGGGAAGGAGGTGTTGAGTCCCCCCGTGCAACAGCAACAGGGCACAGCTTTAACTCCAGATCCCTCCTGGTCTTTGGGACAGTGAAATGCTCCCCTTCTCCAGATGTCTCATTGTTTTCCTCCTCCAAGGCCATGATGACGGTATTGAAGTGGTTTCAAGGTTAGATATGGAGGTACCATCTATGAAGACAGGAATTTTTTAAGTGACTTTGAAAAATTTATGAATTATAGATTTTTTTTACAATAATATGTGCTCAAAGAAAACTGAATGAACAATTAAAGAATTCGCTTCAAAAGGAGACATAAACCAATCTGGGCAATTAAACATTGTTTATGTTTTTTCTCAAGAAATTGCATAGGTCACTCACCAGAATTTCAAGAGTCAAAAAGGCTGATACTGTTTCCATCACCCAGAACGCAGTTCAGTTTGGCAATGTTGGTTTCTCTTCATGCCAACCCTTTGCTATTTGAAGAATTTCACCTTCTGTGTAGTGACAGATGAACCATCTAAAAACAGGTTTGCCCAGTGGAATTGCAGTCCTAGGTTCTGCAAACTACCGAGCTGAGGACGTGTTACACACCAATTGCGACTTAATGTCATCTCCGCTCATTGTTGAAGCAAAATATACATTGACAGAAGCAGGCAGAAAAGAACAAAAGAATATCACAGATAACTGCATTAAAAAAAATGTTTCAGAAATGGGCATTAATGGTGAGGTTCACTTATTAAGTCATTAAATTTGTTAACATGTCAACAGATCTTCAGGTAGTACATTGATCTAGTCACTAGAGGTGGATAAGGATTAACTAAAAGAGACTCAACAGAGAAGACTAATTAGTAGGAGTAATATCTACCTGCGGAGAAGTACTTAATGGAGCCTTCCATGGATCAGTGTGAGGACCCTATTGCACATTTACCACCTGGGTTTTTTTTAAATTACAATGTAAGCTCACATTGACTCTGCAGGTTAAGCTGAACTGGGGAAGGAGAGCGATAGATTCTGAATTAATCAACCAAGGATCTGGAAAACAACGTCGCTAATAATTGCAATGAGGGTAAATGAATTTCAATGCAGCTAGGTTCAAGGTCATAGATATTTGAATAAAAAATGGAGAACATACTAAACGGATGGTATTGAATTAGTTTGGCAGAGAATGAAAGTCTTTTCATATGTTTTCAAATCCCTGCATAGCCTTCCTCCTCCCTATTTTTGTAAACTCCTCCAACCGCACAACCCTTTGGTCAGCATTGTTGCCTCACAGTGCCAGAGACCCAGGTTCGATTCCAAGCTTGGGTTATTGTCCGTACAGAGTCTGAATGTTCTCCCCATGTCTATGTGGGTTTCCTCCAGGTGCTTCCTTCCACTGTCCGAAAGACATGCTGGTTAGGTGCATTGGCCATCTAAATTCTCCTTCAGTGTACCCGAACAGGCACCAGAGTGTGGCTACTAAGGGATTTTCACACTATCTTCATATTGCGGTGTTGATTGTAAGCCTGCTTGTGACACTAATAAATAAACTTTAAACCCTTATCTGCACTCCAATTGGGCAGGCATTTTGGAAGGCCTTCCTTCATTGGTCGCCTCCTTTACTTGTCTTTTGTTAATTGGGCAATATTGCTTTCTCACTTCCACCACCGGCTTTATGTCCCAGCGTCAAGACTTCACCTCTGCTGGAAAAATCTCACCCCGTAAGTTTAAAGCTGTCACGCTGAAGTTGGAAAGTACCCTGCTTACGCTGCACCTTGAATATTGATTCAGGACTATAGTCATTGTGACACAAGAAAAGTTCTGAGCCATGGAAGGGAAGGGCCGCAAGGGATGGGCCGCAGAATTAAAAGGCTGAGTTATGAGGAACAATTAGAAAAAAAAACTTTTCAACCTTCAAAGAAGATGACTGAAAGAGGACCGCATGGAGGTATACAGCTAGTAAATGGGAGTGAAAAAGTTAATGATGAGTATTATTACCAAGTGAAAGCACAATTCTGCACAACTGGACAGTGATAAAAACTGACGAAAGGACAATTCAGGACTGCTATCAGGAAGCAGTTCATCATGGGAAAAGTGACCAATCCTGGAATAGTAATTCTGCATTGGGAGTAGTGGAAAAACTCTGGAGTCATTCAAGAAGCAGTCAGATGTTGTTATGCTGGGTGTTGTCTGTTATTTTGAGAAAGAATAAGCTAGATCAGCCAAGAGACGTCTCTCGCTTGTACTTTTTATAAGCTTTTTGACTTAATAGAAGGAAATCCAATCTCCATCAACAGAAATCTAGGCAGTTTTCCAGAAGATTCTAAGTAACTTTGTGTTTTTTTACTATCTATAAATGAAACCCGAATATAATAATATTTAAACATAGAATCAGACTTGCCATCTGTATCCAAGTGCAATATATCATGTGTTTTCCTGGAGATAAGAATAGTGTATCCCTGACTCATGTGAAAGTTTTAAATGCCATTACAGGTTAGTATGAAATTAATCGTTGCTGTCACTTTGGAAGTGGCTATCACCACTGAAGGGAATGATTATCGGATGCTTCAAGATGACTACCTAGCCTGTCCATGCAAGTCTAAGAGGTATTTGAGCAATCCTGCAAAAGTAGTCAGCCTCTGTGCTACCACATTTGATGTTAGTGCGACAAGTACGGGCTTATCCAAAATGTCCAGGTGACAAGCAGTTGAAGATTGCAGTTGGAGGTATGGGCGGTGATGGAAAGTTTATCCATGCCAATGAGTGATTCCACTGAGTGTAGCATGTAGATGAAGAGGGAATCCTGGTGCACAATCCTGAGGCCACCCTCAGGATGAGGAGATATGCTGGAGCCAGGTTCAGACACTTACAATGGGTAGGTGGGGTAGCAGTGTCCATCACAGTGGCTTATTTTCCCCCCTTCTCTGGTAGTTTCATAAATATTTGGTACCAGTCAGCTCTGGGTCAGACCTAACTTAACAAATAAATATCTTAATATCAATACTAGAGCTCAAATGCTGGGTTCCTGCAGTATTACTAGCCTCTATCTCCAGCAGCAGTCCGTAACTATTTGGAAAGCTTACATGTTGACACATTGATAGCTTCAATTCGACATACCAGAAACAAACAAATGGTAATAATTACAGAAAAACTTTGATCTATAAGGTCAATTCTCGTTAGAGCATTCAGCACCCCTACCTTGCATCCTTCACAAGCACTGACCCCATAGTGATAGCCTGATGACTTGTCCTGACAGACAAAGCAAGGTTTGTATACCCGTGGGGGTGGAATTGGGGATGGTGGACTCGGTACAATCTCTTCAGAACTGGTACTCTGTGTTTCAATTGCTGGAAAAAAAAACAAAATATATGTGTGCATATTTTTAAAAAGCAAGATTAAGAAAATACTGCAGTAAACCAAACATATCTCAAAACCCCTCTCCCACCAATGTGCTAATGACCCAACAGTATGAGTGGAAGGATTAGGGTAGCCAGCATAATAGGAGTAAATAGGCCAAGTACTACATCATCCCAAACACTAAAACGGATGGCGACCTAATCCAAGATGTCACTGTCCCCCAAACCACAGCCAATGAACTACAACATCAATATGTCATCCACATATGCATATATAATTTTATCATCAATATCTGGTCCTTTGAAGGCAGTGAACACAATGCAAAATGAAAATTTGTCAGGAAAATATGTGAGAAAGGGATTCATTTTTAGCCACTCCTATCTTAGGATCTTTCATAAAACAATGAAAAACTTGGTGACAAAATAGACTACTCTTAGACGAGAATAATAATGACAATTGAGCCTACGATTACCATAGCTATAAATGCTTTGTTAGCATTTTTTTTCATTTGAAGAGCTGGTATTTGCACAGAGATCATAGAATCTCTACAGTGCAGAAGAAGGTCATTCAGCCCATCGAACCTGCACCAACAACAATCCCACCCAGGCCCTATCCATGTAACCCCATGTATTTACCCTGCTAATCCCTCTGAAACTAAGGGGCAATTTAGCTTGGCCAAGCAACCTAATCCACACATCTTTGGTCTGTGGGAGGAAACTGGAGCAGCCGAAGGAAATCCATGCAGGCACAGCGAGAATGTGCAAACTCCACACAGACAGTCACCCAAGGCCAGAGTTGAACCTAGGTCCCTGGCGTTGCGAGGCAGCAGTGCTAATCACTGTACCACAGTGCCGCCTGAATATGATGGATAAACTGATTTACTTTTGGGCTTTAAATACATGGATCCATGGGGTTGGTAATATAAGTTAGATTCCTGTGTGAATGAGTCAACATGTTTTCCAGTAAGCAATGACCACTTCTCACAACTGTTCACAATTCAACATGATTTGGCAGAATCAAGCACAGCAAAGGCTGGTGTGGGACATTCAGGTGTTCACATTGATGTAGAAGTTTGCTTTAAAACACATTGTTGGGACAAAGTGTAGGAAGCTTCATTCAGCTATAGTGTGCCAGACCGGGGTGTGTTTGATTGTCTATACTGGGTGCCAAAGTAGAATAATGCTCTCAGGTCCAACACTACTATCGTCCACAATAAAAAATTCAATTGAAAAAATATTTTAAAGTGAATTAATACTGACTACTCACAGATGCATTGAAGACTGCTAATACCGTTCAAACAAATGCAGAATAGAAAGAAAAGTATCCATTGCAACTACAAAATTTGTTTTAACTTGAACTAAAGATAATAGGATAAAAAAGAAAGAATAAAGTGTATGATACTTCAAATAAGTCATGAACCAAGTGGAATAGTTCTTATATATTTTACTTCTGATGCAGTTGTTCGGACAATTGCACTTTCTTTTCATATGCAGCAACACAGTTTAGAAATCACCTGGATTTTATACAAAAAGACAGATGTCCCCTTTAAATGCTATTTCCTCAGTTTAAACATTTCTACTTTCATCTAAAAATTACTGTCATCTTGGAAATATAATTACAAAGGAATGGGCACTGAGGAACAGATTACAGTGAAAATCCTGGGTACACAATGGATTTGATAGATTTGGAATTTTGTGCTAATGTAGTTTCACTGGCACCAAACGAAGAGGACTTATAAGAGCCCACTGGTAATTTCGACCACATTTCAACAGCTATTGGATTGTACATCAAAGAAAAGACAGAAACCATGAAATGTGTGTAATGCCTAATCGCATTGCTAAATTCAATAGTCAGTAGTTCAGTACTCAATCTGGATTTACCCAACTAGGCCAGCAGTTACAAATGATGAGAAGGGGATGGATTTTGCTGAAGTTTTTGTTGAACTTGATTACAGCAATATAGGAGAGTAAAGATGGAAAAATCAATAGGAAGAATGCGCGGTGAAGTTGAAATGGTTGAGGCACAGGAAGGTCAGAATGTACTTACAGACAAAAACTGAGTGATTAGGCAACACTCAATCTGCATTGGGTTTGATCGCAGGAGGCGGGGGACGCAGAGTGGAATTTAAAACTTGGCAAAACAAAGAAACACCAGCTATAAATAATTCAGTTGGACATGATTATGTTATATATTGCTGAAAGATGTACCCGTACGAGCGGGATTCTCCATCCGCGCTCGCCTGAAAACCGGAGATTCCCACCCAACTTCAATGGACCTTTACATGGTCCGCCCCCCCGCCCGCTGGAATTCCAGTGGCAGGCAGGATGGGAGAATTTGTACTGATTACATAAAAATAAATAGCAGGGTGGCATTTGGTGCATTAAGACATTTCTGTGAAGCATAATAAATAATCATGGAAAATGGTGGAACTTTTGAATTCTAAGACCATAATCACTAGGAATAACTGCACGAATACTGTTAGGAGGTCAAAATAAACAGCGCATATCCAAAATAGATTTTCAAAGGAGCATTCAATCTGAATAAAGAGTATGTTGGCAGACTTTGACCACACCCCACCCCCCCAAACCCTATTCTCCAAACCCTCAGACATACACATACAGAGTGACACAGTCGTGCATTTACCACTGAAACATCAGCTGAAATCCGACCCAGATAGATATGTTGAAAAACTTCTCTCTGGTAGCTGAAGAATCTCGTGTGAAGTTAGTTTTCACTCAAGCTTTTGATGGGTGTCGATCCATACCCCAAACTATCTGCAAACTAGCCCCATTTTAATTCTCAAAGAACAATGAGAACTATAAAACTTGCACTAATATAGGACGGACACTTTTCAGAGATCAACATTAATGTGCCCACCTATGATCTAATTAATGGATGGAACAGACTTGTTTATTCCTCTTCCTTATTGGCACACACCTGGGCAGCAGGAGAGAAAAATGACAAACTAGACTGCTGCAAATGTGCCACCAGGTTAAATTGGCTTGACATAGTGGCTTAGAGGTTTCCTTCTTAATATTTGCAAATGTGCAGTGGTACATGATGCCAATTTAGTATCTATATATAACCAGAAGGAACAAACAGTAAAATGGGGAAATAAGAATACTGGTCTGAACTTTTTTTTTCTTTCTAGGTAGCTTTGGGTTTGAATTTGCACTGGAAAGTATATACTAGGTAGATTTAATGCTGTCATGCTGTCACAAGAGATACTCTTTTTAGTCTGCTTGCTGACTTTAGCGCTTACATTGAAGCCAAGAGAGCACCAGTCTGGCAATAAGCCACATTCTGGGCACTCCAATTCAGCTGCTCTTGCTGACAATTTTCATGCCAACTTTGGGTATTAATTTGGCACAAAAACTATAATAGAATACATGTACAAGGCATATTATGGTGGAATAGTAGTTAGAGCTTCACTATGGATCTGGTCATGATTGTCCTGACCAAGGACCAAGGTATCATCTGCTGGGACAAAGGGACAAGTGAAAAGTGCACCACTTGGTACAGAAATTCTTCATTTTCTTGACTAATTCATCTCCATGAAACCATCAAACCTAATACCACTATTGTTTCAGTGAACCTGTATGATGCAGATCACAGCACAATTGATAGAAATGCATTATCTTATTACTTTATCATGTTGGCATATTAGGGCAGCACGGTGGGCACAGTGGTTAGCACTGCTGCCTCACAGCGCCAGGGACCCGGGTTTGATTCCCGACTTGGATCACTGTCTGTGCAGAATATGCACGTTCTCCCCGTGTCTGCGTGGGGTTCCTCCGGGTGCTCCGGTTTCCTTCCACAGTCTGGTTAGGTGCATTGGCCATGCTAAATACTCCCTCAGTGTACCCGAATAGGCGCCGATGTGTTGCGACTAGGGGATTTTCACAGTAACTTCATTGCAGTGTTAATGCAAACCCACTTGTGACACTAATAAATAAACTTATCTTACTTAGGGTAAAAATGCGACAAAATTGTATGTCCTTTCTGATACAATAGCCAGTAAAACGTCTTAAATTTCCAAACATGGCATCTTTACTGCTGTCGCTGGAAACTACATACACTATGGGTGGAATTTTCCCATCCCGCCCGCTACAGGAATCATGGCAAAAGTCCGTTGACCTTGGGTGGGATTTTCTGGTCTTGGGGTGAGCGCTGCTAGAACATCCCACCCTATGGGTGGAATTTTAGCAGCCTGTTGCGGTATAAAATGTGACGAGCCATTCAGAAGCCCGGACTTGGGCAGGACTGGAAAATCCTGCCAGCGGGAGGAGTCCTAAAATTCCACCCAATGGTTATTACTGCAAGACTACATGGCCTCAAAGGATGGTTGAAGCAGATTTATTAGTAAATTTCAAAAGGGAGCTGGGTATATATTTGAAAAGGCAACAACTGTAGGGCTAGGGCTAAAGTGCAACAGTGTGGAAGGAATTAAATCTCCTTCTTGAAGAGCCAGCACAGCTGATTGGCTGAATGGTCTCCTTCTGTGCTGTATGAGTCTAGCATGAATCTTACACTATTACGAATAAAGGGGCATGGTTTTCTTTTGTACCAATTGCGCTTTATTGCTAGAATTCTACCACCTTGCCTGCACAGAATTAGAGCAGGTGAAGGGCGGACAATGGAAATTTTGGTTGAGCTTGGATGGGAATTTCCGGTCTCACTCAAGCGGGGCTGTAAAATCTTGCCCTGTATGTTTGAAATGTTCAATAAACGTGAGGGGGGGGGGGTTCTCTAGCCTTCCCGCGATGTTTCTCACGGTGAGAGGTGACACGCCACTGACCAGCGGTGAGATCTTTTCGTCCTGCCGCTGTCAATGGGATTTCCCATTGACTGCACCCCACGCTGCCGGGAAACCCGTGGCAGGCTGCACCGTCGGCAGGGCGAGAGGATCCCGCCGGCGTGAACAGCCGGAAAATTCCAGCCATAAGGTCTTTCTTAAAATGAGCCAAAAGTCATACTTTTTTCAATTGCCGGAAATTATTTTGGCTGATTAATATTTTGTTAAAATCCCAAAAGAATGCAGTGCAGGAACGGGGGGGGAGAAATCCATTTTGGGATTGACACAAAGGCAGTATCGGATCAGCTATCACTTACACATACTGCCCAACATTGATATCCATTCACTGTCTTGGGACTGAATATCAGGCACTACATATAACTGACAGTTGATCCAATAATGCCCATTTTGCACTACTGTCCAAGATGAATTTCTACCCGTTGAAACTTCCAACATATAAATGCATATTTACGAAAAGTGAATTTAATATGATCCCTTGCAAGAAGCAAAATAATGATACAACTGCAGTTCCTCTCAAACACATCTTGGATGTATTAAAACAAAATTTACAGACAACTTTGTACTCCCAACAGTTTCAATGCAAAAATCAACTGTCAGCAACTCTCAAACTAAACTTCAGCATTCAAACCATCAAAAAGAGATTGTGATGTGTTCCTAAAATAATTCATTTTTAAAATAAATCATTACTGAAAGAAAAGGTTATAAAAAATGAGCACAATAGAGCTATTTTGAACTTTCAGGATATTAATGGCTCAGGTTAATAAATCTGTAAAAAAAAAACTAATGTAATTGTAGACAGTATTACAAGAAATACAGAATATAAAAAATGTGAGTTAATGACAGGTCTATATAAATCTTAATGGCCTGGAGTTTGTGATTGTAATGACAGAACAGTCAGTATTCACCATCATTACCACTCTGAAACTGGCAGTAATTGCTGGCAACCGTACATGCATAGTTAAATAAAGAAATCCAAAAGTTGCTGCCAGTAATTTCCTCATGCTTTGACAGGACGCACTGTTACTGTCCCCGCATTGCCCATGAATTGAGTGAACTGATGAGAGCTTCCCGTTTTACATTGTAATATTGCTGAGAAAAGAATTCCCCAAAAATCTTACCCCTTGTTAACAGGGTGTATCTGAGTTGATGACACTTTGCTAAGTCATAACTACTGCTAGGCAACCTCGCTGGCCCTGGAAACTAATTCTATATTTGTGTAATTACTGTTTTCCAAAATTATAAAAAAAATTCCATAGTTCAATTAAATAGAATTTTTTTCAAAAAGTTTACGATATTTCAGTTTCAAATGAGTACCTCCAATCTTTACTTCGCTGACTTTTAAATTTGTAAAAAGTAAAGGGTAATTGGTGTATTTTACTCCCTGGTTTGCTGTCTGTGTGAGTTCTTCAATGTGATTGGCTGCTCATGCTGCTTGATGACATTACAATTACTGGCACCATGGAAGCCCCCTTGGCACCAGATTCAAACTGGCAGCGGGAAAGGGGAAATCAAAACCATAATAATTGCCAAATCTTTGTGGCCAACGTTCTTTGTAATCCACGGTGACCACCCGTACTGCAGCACTTAAAAATCCGGACCATTAAGCCTTTGGTTCGAATGTTATTTGCAATAATGGGCACGACATTATGGAAATAATAGAGATATTTAAAGGATATAGAAATTATAATGGCAGATACAATATTTGGTATAAATATTTGTTCTTTTTTTAAATGTAAAGCAGAGTTTGTGGTAACATAACAGAAATATACCTAAGATTATGGAAGGATGGAACAGAGAGGGCAGATGTAAACTGTTTCCAGTGGTGTGAGACATCAAGAGCCAATTGTCAAAGAGGTTAGAATTTACGTACACATAGGGCCCGATTTTACCATTTTGATTCTAAGTGCTGAATCCAGGCGCAATTCAGATCCAACTTGGAAAACTGTTCTCAGGCGCCCCCAGACACACTTTGCCTGAAAAAAAAATCGCTGACCTGAATCGCACTGTGGGCGGGGCTTATGATGCCCGAAACGCTGCAGCTCCAATCGAAGCTTTGAACTGCGCGTGCACCGTGAAAAACAAAATTGAAAAATGCGCCAGTCACATCGCTTCCGGGTCGCAAAAAGCGGAAAAAGCTACCCGGGAGCAATGGCCCCCACAAATATCGCCCCACCCCCACAACATAAATGTCCCCCTTATCCATCCACCTCCCCCTGCCACTACCCAGACCGATCGCAACCCTCTGCCCCTCTTTCCCCCCACCGATCGCCCGCAGAGTGGCAGCAGACCTTTGCCGAGCATGTCTGTTTCGCGTTCGTCCATCCAGATTCGGCACGAAACAAACAAGCTTGGCAAAGGTCTGTTTTGCGCCGAATCTGGACGTGCGAACGCAATGGTAAAGGGGGAAATGCTGGTAAAGTTGGGCGGACAGTTCATTAATTCAATTTAACTACATGCCAATGCATTTAAATCGCTGTTGTGCCCGTTTCGGGCACCGTTCAGATCGCAGCCATTTTTGGGCCTTGGTATAGTGGGCATCTGCGCAGATGCGGGCACGGATCGCTCTAATCACCTTATGCCCGACTTTACCAAGTTTTCGCGCCCGAAAACAGGCGCAACGCAATGGTAAAATCGGGCCCATAGAGTCATAGCGATTTACAGCATGGAAACAGGCCCTTCAGCCCAACTTGTCCATGTCGCCTAGTTTTTAATCATTAAGCTAGTCCCAATTGCCCTCATTTGGCCCATATCCCTCTATACCCATCTTACCCATGTAACTGTGTAAAAGACAAAATTGTATCTGCCTCTATTACTATCTCTGGCAACTTGTTCCAGACACTTATAACACTGTGTGAAAATCACATACAAATCTCTTTTGTATCTCTCCCCTCTCACCTTAAACCTATGCCCTCTAGTTTTAGACTCCCTTACCATTAGGAAAAGATGTTGACTATCCACCTTATCTATGCCCCTCGTTATTTTATAGACCTCTATAAGTCTCCTAGGTCTTCTATGCTCCAGGGAAAAAAGTCCCAGTCTATCCAGCCACTCTTGATAATGCAAACCATCAAGTCCTGGTAGCATCCTAGTAAACCTTTTCTACACTCTTTCCACTTTAATAATATCCTTTCTATAATAGAGCGACCAGAAGTGTACACAGTATTCCAAGTGTGGCCTTAGCAATGTCTTGTACAACTTCAACAAGACATCCCAACTCCTGTATTCAATGTTCTGACCAATGAAACCAAGCATGTCGAATGACTTTTTCACCACCCTGTCCACTTGTGACTCCACTTTCAAAGAGCTTTGAACCTGTACTCCTCGATCTCTTTGTTCTATAACTCTCCCCAAAGCCCTGCCATTAACTGAGTAAGTCCTGCCCTGGTTCAATCCACCAAAATGCATTACCTTGCATTTATCTAAATTAAACTCCATCTGCCATTCATCAGCCCACTGGCCCAATTGATCAAGATCCTGTTGCAATTCTAGATAATCTTCTTCACTGTCCACTATGCCACCAATCTTGGTGTCATCGGCAAACTTACTAACCATGCCTCCTAAATTCCCATCCAATTCATTAATATAAATGACAAAGAACAGTGGACCCAGCACTGAACCCTGAGGCACACCGTTGGTCGCAGGCCTCCAGTTTGAAAAACAACCCTCTACAACCACCCTCTGTCTTCTGTAATCAAGCCAATTTTGTTTCAAATTGGCTACCTCACCCTGGAACCCGTGAGATTTAACCACATGCAACAACTTACCATGCGGTACCTTGTCAAACGCTTTGCTAAAGTCCATGTAGACAATGTCGACTGCACTGCCCTCATCTACTTTCTTGGTTACCTCTTCAAAAACTCAATCAAATTCATTAGACATGATCTTCCACTCACAAAGCCATGCTGACTGTCGTTAATCAGTCCTTGCGTCTCTAAATGCCTGTAGATCCTGTCTCTCAGAATACCTTTTAACAACTTACCCACTACAGATGTGAGGCTCACTGACCTGTCTTACCCAGGCTTTTCCCTGCAGCCCTTTTTAAACAAAGGCGCATTTACCACCCTCCAATCTTCACCTCACCTGTGACTATCGATGATTCACATATCTTTGCTAGGGGACCCACAATTTCCTCCCTAGCTTCCCACAATGTCCTGGGATACACTTCATCAGGTCCCAGGGATTTATCTACCTTGATGTGCTTTAAGACTCCCAGCACCTTCTTCTCTGTAATATGCACACCCCTCAAGACATCACTATTTATTTCCCCAAGTTCCTTAACATCCATGCCTTTCTCAACAGTAAATACTGATGAGAAATATTAATTTAGGATCTCACCCATCTCTTGTGGATCCGTACATAGATGACCTTGTTGATCCTTAAAAGGCCCTACTCTCTCCCTTATTACTCTTTTGCCCTTTATATATTTGTAGAAGCTCTTTGGATTCTCTTTTGCCTTATCTGCTAAAGCAATCTTGTGGCCCTTTTTGCCCTCTGATTTCTCTCTTAACTCTACTCTGACACCCTCTATACTCTTTAAGGATCCACTTGATCCCAGCTGCCTATGCATGTCATGTGCCTCCTTCTTCTATTTGATCAGGGCCTCAATATCCCAAGTCGCCCAGGGTTCCCTACTTCTACCAGCCTTGCCTTTCACTCTGAAAGGAATGTGCTTACCCTGAACCCTGGTTAACACACATTTGAAAGCCTCCCACTTTCCAGCCATCCCTTTGCCTGCCAGCAGACTCCCCCAATCAATTTTAGAAAGATCCTGTCTAATACCATCAAAATTGGCCTTGCCCCAATTTAGAATTTTAACAGACCTATAATTCTCCATAGCTACCTTAAGACTAATGGAATTATGGTCATTGGTTCCAAAATGGTCCCTCACTAACACTTCTGTCATCTGCCCTTCTTTATTTCCCAAGAGGTGGTCAAGTTTTGCCTGTTGTCGAGTCGGGCTATCCACATACTGAATGAGAAATTCCTCCTGAATACACACAACAAATCTTTCTCCATCCAAGCCCTGAATGCTATGGCTGTCCCAGTCAATGTTGGGAAGTTGAAGTCTCCTACTATCACCACCCTATTTTATGTGGGCGCTCTGAACAGGATTTAAGACATGAAGTCTTCCCATTGTCCCTCCTATCCACACTTCGGATGATTTCTACTGGTACTTCTACAGCAACTTATCCTAATGGGGCCCCTTGTCAGGGGGTAAGCCTCCAGGCAATTTCCCTGGTTGCTTGTCCCTTAGCTGCACTGTATAAGATTAAATGTAAGAGCTTTAGAGCAGAGGGCAGGAGAGGCCCGTGGAATTAATTTCCCGGATTTGTAGTTCAGGCAGAAACGATGTCAACATCCAAGATTATATTGGATGGGTTCATGAAGAAACAGCAAATACGGATGTGGGTAGTTAAATGCGATGGTGCAAACTTGCTGGAGTGAAGCGTTTTTGGGCTGAATGGCTGGTTTCCATCTTTTAACTGCTCTACAAGTATTTGTCTGTAAAAATGTTGCATAGAACTAGTTGGTACAGTTCCAGAAAATGTGGCCAAAAGGTTTATACGCTTGCATGCAATTCCTCAAACAAAACAGGTTGCTTAATTCGAAACCAGCACAAAAGGTGCCTTTAAGTTTCTGACCAAGAAGGGAGTGGCCAATTTATCCAACCACTTTGTTGGCAAACTCCTTTTAAAGTTCCATCATAGAAATAAAAAAATATTGAATCCATTCCCCTTTTAAAAGCAGTTTTTGGGGGTAATTTTGACAATGTGCAGGACAATGTGTTCAATTAAATGCAGCTGAAAGCATTTCACATTCAGATCAAATGAAACAACAGCTCAATAAACAAACCACTGCTTTCGCAGGATTTCCTTGACAGGTCAGACAGTCAGATGTCTTAGTGGATGGAGCCATTCTGTAACAGGCAAATCTCCTGCCATATAACAGGTAATTGTTGTTGACAACCTTATGGTAAATAATTTAACTCTTTCTTCACTTCTCTCCGCTATTCTCTTCAAGAAAGTAACACTTTCTGCAATATGGTTCCAGTTAGCTGTTTACCCACCCAAAAAGCATGAGCCAAAACTACCAACAGGCTATTTGGTTAGGGGGTGCTGGAGTTGGGAACCACAAGCTAATTCAATGTGGTTGGCGGTCGATATCCATACACACAGTTCCAACAATGGCTACCACTAGGCAATCAGGGGCCAGCACTTGTTATGCTATGGGCGCTGTAACAAAGTGGAGGTCGCCAACGTCTGGGCAAGATGCTGAAGGGCATCCATGAAACTGGAGCCAGCACCGTCAGGAGAGAAGGAGCAAAAAGGGGAGAATACTGAAAAAACAAGAGGAGAAAACTGTAATCTCCAGAAAAGAAAGAAGCTGTAAAGCAAAAGGCATTTCCTGTGCAGCCTCAGGGGGGGTTTTGAGTACTAAGCTGCAAGCCGCATATGGAATGGAACAACTTTGTTTAATTAGGGTATATTGCAAAGTGTTGCATTTGGTCAAAACACTCTGTTATTCTTCATTTTTGTTGGCACAGAAAGGAGTCAGACAGGATTTTTTTTATGAATTCACTGTTGGAGCAAAAGACATGCAGTTTGCATATATTAAGCAGTATGTCAAAGGAAACGCGAAAGTTCAACTGAAGTACAAGTAATTAGGAACAGATTTGCTACATACCTCTGTGTATATTCAATACTGCATTTATTTATAAGACACCTAAAGTTAGGAAACAAAAGCAACCCTTTTTTAATTCCCGGCTACAGAATCAGGACAGGTCTGCTTTTTATCAATCCAGAAAAAAGAACGAACGTCAGCAGGTTTTAGTTATAATTTGAATTTAACTTGTCCTGATGACCTGCCTCAAGTTTATTTTTCACTCACTAGCTCGCAATTTATGGCCACTTCCATGGAACCTCCACATTTGCCCCTCCAGAATAACTACTTTAAAAGTGTTTTGAGCAAGAACAAGTTAATTCTGTTTAGTAATTTGTGGACAAACTTTATTTTCCTAAGCGAGGTCTGAACTGAAGAATCAGAAGTGCATTGATAACACATAGTAGTGTTTGTTTGGATAACTTCCATCCTCTTACTGATCTCCGAATGTTTCTTTAGTTTGTTTAACACTGGATTACAGAGCCATACTGTCAGTGCAATGCCACAGTGTTCAAAGGACTGCAATTCAATCTGAGCGGGGACTCAGTTACAGTCCAATATTCCTACAGAAATGTATCCAGAGGCACACAAAACAGATCAGAGGGCGACACCACCAAATATACAAGCCAAAACAGACAACCAGCTAAGCAATGTCACACTAATCTGAGCAGAGGTGGGCCTCCACACTCGGCTGTCCCACAATTGCAAACAATGCCAGGGTTGATCCTGACATTATTGGACGAGGACAATGAAAGCAAATGAAAAATTGGAACCTCCATCTCTTAACTTTGAACACAATTGTTCCTGAATCTTTGGGCGGAATTCTCCCAACCCGCCCGTGGAGGGTTTTGTTGCAGGTAGGGAGCGGAGAATCTAGCGGGTGGGAAAAAGAGTTGGGAAACCCGCCGTTGTAAAATCACGCCTCAATTCTCACACACGCCATTTGCATCTCATGAATGCTCATTAAAACAGCCGCCTGCCAGCATCCTGATGCAGGCTTCATCACTCTGCCAGAGCAGACTAGTTCCTGCTCTCCATCTTCCATGCCGGGCTGGTCTTCATGGGCAGCACCATGCTGCTGGACCCATGGACCCTCCCGTGTCACCGTTTCAGATCAATACTCTGAATGGGGTTGGGAGGTACAGGGGCCTCCCTCCCCACTGTGCTGCCGGATTCATGCAGCCACTACCGCAAAGGTCCGCAGTTCAAGCAGGGGTGGCCTAATGAAAACATGGGGAGAAGTATGGGAGGAGGGCTGTGCAAGCTGGGGGGGGGGGAAGGGCGAGGGCTCACAGTGGTGAGCAGTGAGACAAGGAGGTGGATGAAGAAGACATACAATAAAAGGGGAGGGAAACTGGAGGAGAGGGAAGATAGACCCTGTCATGACCGGATGAAAAACTTACAGACAAGGGGGTGAAAGGGATACCACATCATTTACTGGATGGAGATGGATGAAGATTCCAGATATGGTGGATAGAGGTCTATGTGGGGGGGCATTGGCACCTCACAGATGATGGGCCCGTGGAGGGGAGGATGGTTGAATCGAGAAACAGACTTCTTCTTGAGGCTGCTAGCCTTTTCCCTTTGGGTTGCTGACTACTGCACAGTCTGGTAAAAACAGTTGGACTGGAGAGAGTGATATGAGTGTGCTGGATTGGTGTTTAAATATGGCGCCAGCTGATGGCAGGTAGACGAAGCAGTTGCTGGCTTGCCAGGAGACTCGGGGGGGAAACTCGCCTGTGCTAATTAATGAGGGACGAAGCACAGAATCCGGTGCAGAATCCCGTCATTCTGGCCAGAGGAACAAGGCACTGCCAGAGCCACCCAGAATTCCATCCCTTCTTATTTAATTACCAAGCTTACCTTGTAGCATAGGAATAAAACAGAACAGAAAATGAGAAAATTAGAAGATAATTGAAACTTTAGTCAAGAACAAACAACCATTTATATAACATCTTTAATACGGACAAGCATCCCAAGCACTTCACAGAAAGAAACAAAAAGAGTCTTTGTGGGAGGGCGAGAGAGCTAAGTGAAAGCTTGGTTGTAGAGATGTGCTCTGTAAAGGTTTTAAAAGGTAGAGAGGTGAAAGGGTTAGGTCAGGGAATTCTGAATGAATGGGAGATGGTAACTATAGCCAGTAAGTTGGCAAAGGGAGTACAGTACATACAACATGCCAGAGTCCAAAGGTTGAAGTTGGAGAAGCTTTCAGAGGTGAGTCAGGATAACATCAAAGAGAGGTTGCAAAACAACAGCCCAGCTGCCTTCACTCCCCTGAACCTGACAGCAGCTTCTGAAATCTGTACTTACAGCAGAAATCCAGAACATTTTTTAATCATTCATGGGATGTGAGCGTGACTGGCTGGCCAGCATTTATTGCCCATCCCTAATTGCCCCTGAGAAGGTGGTGGTGAACTGCTGCCTTGAACCATTGCAGTCCCTGTGGTGTAGGTACGCACATAGTGCTGTTAGGAAAGGAGTTCCAGGATTTTGACCCAGCGACTGCGAAGGAACGGCAATATATTTCCAAGTCAGGAAGGTGAGTGGCTTGGAGTGGAACTTCCAGGTGGTGGTGTTTCCAGGTATCTGCTGCTCTATCCTTCTAGATGGTAGTGTCTGTGGGTTTGGAAGATGCTGCCTAAAGAACCTTTGCGAGTTCCTCCAATTCATTTTGTAAATGATACACACAGCTGCAACTGTGTGTTGGTAGTGGAGGGAGTGAATGTTTGTGTAAAGGTGCCAATCAAGCGGACTGCTTTGTCCTGGTTGGTGTCAAACCTCTTGAGTGTTGTTGGAGCTGCACTCATCCAGTCAAGTGGAGAGTGTTCCACCACACTCTTGACTTGTGCCTTTTAGATAGTGTACAGGCTTTGGGGAGTCAGGAAGTGAATTACTCGCAGTATTCCTAGCCTTTGACCTGCTCTGGTAGCCACAGTACTTATGTGGCTAATCCAGTTCAGTTTCTGGTCAATTGTAACCCCAGCATAGTAGAGGATTCAGTGATAATTATGCCACTGAATGTCAAGGGGTGATGGTTAGTTCTCTCTTTTTGAAAATGGCCATGAATGTTACTTACCGCTTGACAATCCAAGCCTGTTGCATTTTGCCACTGACAGAGACTGCTTCAGTATCTGAGGAGTTGTGGATGGTGCTGAACATTGTGCAGTCATTAGTAAAGATCCCCACTCCTGACCTTATGATGGAGGGAAGGTCATTGATGAAGCAGCTGAAGATGGTTGGGCCTAGAACACTACCCAGAGGAACTCCTGCAATGATGTCCTGGAGCTGACATCACTGACGTCCAACAACCACAACCATCTTCCTTTGCGCCAGGTATGACTCCAACCAGCGGAAAGTTTTCCCCAATCATTCCTATTGACTCCAGTTTTGTCGGGGTCCCTGATGCCATTCTCGGTCAAATGCTGCCTTGATGTCAAAGGCAGCGCTCTCAACTCACTCTGGAATTCAGCTCTTTTGCCCATGTTTGAACCAAGGCTGTGATGAGGTCAGGAGCTGAGTGGCCCTGGTGGGACCCAAACTGATCTCTCAAGTTGATGTCAGTGATTCTACGCTTCTCCATAGGGGGTCTGTTGAAGACCCTGCAGATGGAAATCAAATGAGTCTAATGGAACTAACAAGAAAGTGTCATTTTACTCTGTAATATCACTGTGAAAAATCAGTGAAGAAGTTCAGAGCGGTTAATGAATTTTTAACAGCGTGTTTCGTCAAATCTACTGGTGAGCAATCTCTCTGGCCCTGAGAAATGAATTTTATATTTGTGTAGTGTCAAATCTTACTACTATGATAAAATAAGTTTTACTAGACTGAACGGGTTGTCTGAGGATAGGCTGGGAGACTGGGTTCGTTTCCACTGGCATTTAGAAGAATGGCAGTTGCTCGGCACGGTGGCACAGTGGTTAACACTGCTGCCTCACAGCGCCAGGGACCCGGGTTCAATTCTGGCCGTGGGTCACTGTCTGTGTGGAGTTCGCACGTTCTCCCTGTGTCTGCAAGGGTTTCCTCCAAGTGCCCTGCTTTTTTCCCACAGTCCAAGTATGTGCGAGTTAGGTTGATTGGCCATGCTAAATTGCCCCTTCGTGTCAGGGGGGCTAGCTAGGGTAAATATATGGGGTTATGGGGCTAGGGTCTGGGTGGGGTTGTGGTCAGTATAGATTTGATGGGCCAAATGGCCTCCTTCTGCACTGTAGGATTCTATGGTCCTATGGTTAATGAGGAGTGATTTGATTCAAGTATATATGATCCTGAATGGCCTTGAGAAGGTGGACGTGGAAAGGATGTTTCCAGTTGTGAGTGAGTCCAGAGCTAGGGAGCACTGTTTTAAAATTAGGGGTCACCCTTTTAGGACAGAGATGAGGAGAAATGTTTTGACTCAGAGAGTTGTGTGACTTGGATTACACTGCCTGAGAAGGCAGTAGAGGCAGGGTCATTGAATATTTTTTAAGGCGGAGTTAGATAGATTCTTATTAGGCAATGGAATAAATGGTTAATGGGGTAGATGGGAATGTGCAATTTGAAACACAAACCTGTCAGCCATGATCTACTTGAATGTTGGAGGAGTTTCAAGGGGCTGAATGGCCTTGTTCTGCTTCTATTTAGCATGTTTGCATGTCTATATTTTTCAATACAATAAAAAACTTTGGTTGACATTTCAGCTTAAATTTATACGTCCCAATCTTTATTTACTTCACTGTAAACTTCATATATATTGCAGAATAATAATTTTACTTCCTGATTTGCTGTCTGTGAGAATTCTTGAAGGTGATTAGCTACTTAACCTGCTTAATGACATCATTGTTGTTGGACACCAGGAGATCCTGGTGACTTGGCACTGGATTCAAATTAAATTGGGAAAGGGGAAACACCATGCCACAAACATCACTAGATCCTTGTGGGCTACTTTACTTGAGTTCAGTGGTTGAGCATTGTTATCTCACCATTGAATGCAAAGTCCAGGCCAGAACAATCACTTTAAATACCATTCATGGCAGTGGGGATAGTGAAGAGACTGGGGGTGGGAGCAGCGGCGGTTCAGTGCTGGGCAAGTGGAATTCGGTATGGTAGAGGATGCAGAGATTTAGATGAATTGGCATTGCAGGGGCTGTCAAAGCTTCCATAAGCATATCATCATATTTTCCCCTTCTAAAGAATTCACTCTTAAACCGCTCCCATTTCATTCCTTTCCACTATAATTCCTTTCTGATCCCCCAAAATAATCAGACAAATCACACCCTCCAGGAACTTATCTCTCGCACATCACATTATTCAAGTCTCTTCTACCCTCGAAAGGAGAGATTTGTTCTTTGTGACAAAATTGAAAATAATAAATTCACTGGAACAGGTGATTATCTCAACAATTGCAACAACTTACATTTTAAGAAATGCCTTAAAGGAGAAAGACCGGTCGAACGGGTGTGGGGAGGTTATTCTGGAGCTTGGGGCCGAAGCAACTGAAGGCAGAGCCACCAATGGAGGAGCAATGAAAATTGGGGATGCTCAAGAGATCAGAATTAGAGGAGCGTAGATTGTGGGGCTGGAAGAGATTAGAGATCCGTAGCATCCCTACAGTGCAGAAGGAGGCCATTCAGCCCACTGAGTCTGCACAGACTCTCAGAAGAAGCATCTTACCCAGCCCCACCCATCCCTGTAACCCTATGCATTGACCATGGTCAATTCATCTAACCTGCACATCATTGGATTGTGGGAGGTAACCAGAGCACCCGGAGGAAACCCATGCAGACACAGGGAGGACATGCACACTCCACACAGACAGTCACCCGAGACAGGAATGGTGAGATTGTAACAATGATGTGGAGATGCCGGCGTTGGACTGGGGTAAACACAGTAAGAAGTTTAACAACACCAGGTTAAAGTCCAACAGGTTTATTTGGTAGCAAAAAGCTTTCAGCGGTCACGGGCATTCGGCCTCTGATATTCGGGTAAGCGTTCTCCAAGGCGGCCTTCACGACACACAACGGCGCAGAGTCGCTGAGCAGAAACTGATAGCCAAGTTCCGCACACATGAGGATGGCCTCAACCAGGATATTGGGTTCATGTCACACTATCTGTAATCCCCACAGCTTGCCTGGACCTGCAGAGTCTCACTGGCTGTCCTGTCTGGAGACAATATACATCTCTTTAACCTGTCTTAATGCTCTCTCCACTCACATTGTTTGTATCTTTAAGACTTGATTAGCTGTAAGTATTCGCATTCCAACCATTATTCTGTAAATTGAGTTTGGGTCTTTATATGCCCTGTTTGTGAACAGAATTCCCACTCACCTGAAGAAGGGGCTGAAGGCTCCAAAAGCTTGTGTGGCTTTTGCTACCAAATAAACCTGTTGGACTTTAACCTGGTGTTGTTAAACCTCTTACTGAGATTGTAACAAGGCAGACCACAGAGGGATTTGAAAACAAGGATGACAATTTTAAAATCAAGTCCTTATTTGACTGGAAGCCAATGTAGGACAACAAGCATTGGGGTGATGGGGGACTTGCTGAGAGTTAAGACACTGGGCAGCATTTTGGATGACTTCAAGTTTGTGGCCGATGTTCGTAGATATTCAGGCAGCTGCCTTTTTGAAGGATGTAAAGCAAGCATACCAATTGGATGTGTTACTCTGCAAATTTGAGTGAACACATGCTACAGTTACATTAAATAATTTAGTGTGTTAGCATTAATGGAACATTGTTATATTTTTGTACATGTTACAAAAACTCCTCCTGGGACCAAAATCAGTTTCAAACTCTCTTTTCTGTGAGAGAGGGAAATAGGCCTGGATTCTCCCAAAAACATTCCAACTGCCAAATTCACATAAAAATTGGAGTGAATCCTGCTGCTTTTTTCAGCAGGATTTTCAAAATGAATCTCCCACACATCGTGCATCACAGAGTGCCCTAGTGTGAATCTCATTAAAAATCAGTGGGTGGGGCCTATTCCCACCCAAGAGACCGGCAGCATAGCGCTGAGCAGGTCACTAAACGTGTCCCGATCTGTCAGAGTGGAAATTGGTGCATGCGCTGTAGCCTCTAACTGCCGGCCTCCCAATTGCTGGCCAGCTCTGCGACCCTGCATAGTTGACCGTGCGAAACACCCCCCCCCCCACCCCACTACCACCCCCCGGTTATTGGCCTCCTGGATATGTCAAGGGCCAAACTTGACCCCCTCCCCCTCCCACAGCCCCGATAACCAACTCCCGGTAGGCGGAACCACTCCCCATTCTGATGGCCAGTCCCGATCGCTGGCCTCCCTCCCTCGAGCACCACCGAGTGCAGAGTGGTAGCGGGACCCCCCCACCGATCCCCCAGATGCCCCATCCCCTACAGGCCCTGCCCCCTCTGGCCCTGCCCCATTGGCACTGTCCGATGCCCGGTGGGCAGTGCCAAGGTGCCACCTGAGCATTACCACTTTGCCCCTTGGACAGTGTCAGAGGGCCAAGCTGGCAATGCCCAGGGGGCACCCCCATTGCCCCCGACCTCCTGGAGGCCCTCCATGGCCCCCCTTCACTCCAACGGGGTCAGGTCACCAGCTCCTCACTAGTGGGGAACTGTCATAAGGGGAGGGGGGAGAGGGCAGTGGAAGGCTAGCAGGCCTGGAGACTTCAGTGCTGGACCCGCTAATGGGATGGTAATTCTCATTTAAATAATTTATTCAGCTCCGCGCCAATATCTGGCCGTGTACCGGGCTTCCGGCGGGAGGCTGTGGTGCCCAGCGGGAAGCCCGATACACGGCCTCTGTTTGAGTCTCCCGGCCCGCTGCACTGCACTGCTCTAGTAGTGCAGTGGACTGGGAGAATCTCACTCATATTCTTTGAATGGCTAGACATTTTATGCTTTATGGTTTTATGCAAGGATTACAAGAATATAAAGGCTGGAATTCTCTGGCTGTTCACACCCCACGCCCCTGCCAGCGAGAATGAAGAATTTGGCACTCAGCCAAATCTCCATTCACTGGAGTGGGACTGGAAAATACCAGCTGTGGGCATGGCTGGAGAATCCAGTCCAAAGTATTTTGGCCACAGGTAGTTTGTGAGAATGAATGAGAGCTGGGTCAAATGTGTTGTGATGTTTGTTTGGAGAACCATAATCAGTGTTCAATTAGTTTCAGTTGCAATACCCCCGGTATTGGTCCTGCTGTAATACTTCAGAAACATGTTCATTATCATGCTCTGTGGTGTATTTGAAGCAGCCTCTTTCTGAAATCTGATCAAGCCAGACTATGATTTTAAAAACTTGAACAACTGTAACACTTCCATTTTGATCAGTGTCCACCCACCAGTAATGTACATTTCATTTAGTTATAGCTTGTCTCACTCCTCATCTTACCACTTTCCTTCAAGTCTGCCGCATTCTTCCCGATACCCTCGTACTCTCCTAGCACATGATCCTGCAATGGTCTCCTGTCTGATAGTATCTCATACTTCCTCCACCCGGAGTGGCACAGTGGTTAGCAATGCTGCCTCACAGCACCAGGGACCCGGCTTCAATTGCAACCTAGGGTGACTGTCTAGGCCCTATTTTACCGTTTTGATTCTAAGTGCTGGGCAGACTTGAAACTGGGAGTGTTTCAGATCCAGTTTTTAGACCCGTTTTCCGGAGCCACCATACACACTCTGCATGCAAAAATATCAGCAATTCCCAATCGCGCTGCACAAGCCTGTGGCCAGGACTTAACCCTGCAGCTCCGATCGGCGCCTCCAATTGCGCATGCACAGAAAACAAATGATAGAATGCGGCTCCCCTGCCCCATCCCTCCCGGGCCGGATAATGCCTCCCCCGGCTCCCACAGACATTGCCCCACCCCCACAACATTACTGACCTCCTTATCGCTCCACCCCCCCATCACCCAAACCGATCGCGGCCCTCTCTGTCCCTCCCTCCACCCCCCCCCCCCCCCCCCCCCCCCCCACCCCACCAATCTCAGGCAGAGTGGCAGCAGACCTCACCTTCCCCCCACCGATCTCAGGCGGAGTGGCAGCGGACCCCGCCTTCCACCCCACTGATCTCAGGCGGAGTGGCAGCGGACCCCCCCCTTCCACCCCACCGATCTCAGGCAGAGTGGCAGCGGACCCCCCCCTTGCACCCCCCTAATCTCAGGCGGAGTGGCAGCGGACCTCCCCCTTCCACCCCACTGATCTCAGGCGGAGTGGCAGCAGACACCCCCTTCACACCTCCCCACCAATCTCAAGCAGAGAGCCATCGGACGCTAGGCACCGACCTCCTCACTAACTAGAGCACCCGAATCGGACTTTTGTGGAGCATGTCTGTTTCGCGCCAATTCTGGATGGGCGAACGCAGTGGTAAAGGGTGAGGTGCCGGTAAGGTTGGACGTGCAGCCCATTAAGTCAATTCAAGTGCATGCAAATGCATTTAAATAGCTGTCACGCCCATTTCAGGCACGGTCCTGATTGTGGCCATTTTCGGGCCTTGGTAAAGGGGGAACCAGCGCAGAGGTGGGCGCGGATCGCGCTATTCACCTCACACCAACTTTACCAAATTTCCGGGGCCAAAAATGGGCGCAACGCAATGCTAAAATCGGGCCCTCTATGTGAAGCTTGCACATTCTCCCTGTGTCTGCATGGGTTTCCTCCAGGTGCTCTAGTTTCCACCCACAGTCCAAAGATGTGCAGGTTAGGTGGATTCACCATGCTAAATTGTCCCTTCGTGTCCCAAAATGTGTAGGTTAGTAGTATTGGCGGGGTAAATACTTGGACTACGGGATAGGGCCTGGGTGGGATGTTCTGTTGGAGAGTCGAAGCAGACTCAATGGGCTGAATGGCCTCCCTCTGCACAGTAGGGATTCTATGATTCTATATACATTAACGGCTAGATGCTCTGGTCTGTATAGAACATTCTACTGTGTCTCCTAAAATAATCGCGTGATGTTGATGGAATCTTTGTTAATGTCTTTAGTGCAAGTTTCACTTAGAAACTGTGGACTCCCACTGCTGGCTCAGCCCACTGTGCATTATTGAACCAGTTGAGCAGCAGTTTTTACTGGTGGCTTCCATTGGGTATTTGAGCTGTCTGTGCTACTGAGCTCCAAAAACCATACAAAGTTGCATGTGCCTGTGAGTTCACTTATAAACAAAGCTGCTAATTTCACCCCCGGAGTGTGGGGCTGTGAGTAACTTCACCCTGACTCCACTGGAAAACTGTAGAAATCAATTCAGTGGAATTCATTCTCTCCAGGTAAGGGACAGTGGATTTGGCAGAAAAGAACCTATTGACTTGTTTGTTAGGTGTTAGAACATGTGCTTGTTATTTTTAAATGATACAAGCGAATCTGTGACAACAAAAACATTTAATCCTTTGTTTAAATATACACAGACAACTTTGGCGATCACCTTCATGCAATGATTATTTTCTATTTTGGTCACAAGTAGAAGGAAACAAGGGAACAGCGGGTGGTGATGCAATAAGTCATGGGTTTCAAAAAATATAATAAACTACATACAGGCCACCGATCTATAGCACCGAGAATCGTGGCTATTGTAGTTTCTAATTGCATCCTCAGGTTTGCAGTGTGATTACAGTAATAAAACTTGTGACATTAATAATCCCCCATAATTAAGATCAATAATTAAGAGCAATATGATAGACAATGTTATAAACCAGTAATTACAAAGTACACTACTTTAATGGGTATCTCAACATTTGATTTGGATGTCAGTTATCCGTGGATTTCTAGGTTAATGCAGGTAACATGTTTACTGTCAGGAAGGATAAAGACGAGTAACTCACTGGTCTATCTTTGTCATCAGTGGCACTGAGTCATTATAAAGGCAAGTTGGCAGTGACTATGATTTGCCTTTTCCCAAAAACCAGTACGTTTCTTCTTGACAGCGCTTAGAGACTGGGAGAAAATGTGAGACTGTCGGGTACATTTACAACCGCTGCCAATTCAAGATTTCAACGGCAGATACATTGCTTGCAATCACCACTGGCAGAGACCATCGCACCCAGATGCTCCCCTTTACCTAACAATAAATTAAACCAACCTATTATACTTCCCTTTAAATAAATATCCTTTTGTATCAGGCTGCTAAAAGTGATGTGCCCTGATTTCTGCCACTTGGGAAGAAAATAAATTTCAATTATAATCTCCTCTTTCTTTCTCCCTTCAAGCCCTTCTTTCTTGAAGACACGGTGGAAAGTTTTTCAACTCACTGCTCTGCCATCAAAGTGGCTTCGGAGATTGGAAATCAATCGTGGCACAGTGGAACAGTGGTTAGCACTGCTGCCTTACACCGCCAGGGGCCCAGATTCGATTCCTGGCTCGGATGACTTGTCTGTGTGGAGTTTGCACGTTCTCCCCATGTCTGCTTGGGTTTCCTCCGGTTTCCTCGCACAGTCCAAAGATGTGCAGGTTAGGTGGATGGGCCATGGGGTTACAGGGATAGACTGGGGAACCTGAGTAAGATACTTTGTCGGAGAGTCAGTGCAGACTCAATTGTCCAAATGGCCGCCTTCTGCACTTTAGTGATTCTATAAAATTCTGGTCATTTCTATAAAAGTGCTCTTCTACAACATGGATGGACAAACCATGCAAAATGCGGTAGATCTTGGGAGGACTGGAAGGTCCCAGAGGTGGCCAATGGTGAGCTGTCTCCACTTCCAGAAAACACACACCCAATGGCTTTCTCCTCTGTGTTGCCTCTGCTCACTCTCTCTGTCTTACTGCAGGCCAGGAGGGATGTTAATTACAGCACACATTACTATGAGCAAGAGGTCCAAATAGAGCTCTAGGACCAAGGCCTTCACCATATCCTAAACACCTCCCTCTAGACTCTGCCAACTTTAAGGAGCAATATTAATCTCCAAACACTTGTACTAATTCAGCAACAGCTAATAGAAATCAATCAGTGACTAAGCTGAAAGTAGTTGACAATCCCTTTAAACGGGATTGGAGTGGGCTGAGGGTTTCTTCCTGCTGCCCAGTGGATACCCATTTGAGTGGGGTTAAGAGAAAGCAGTAGCTGGCGAATTCAGATTGCAAATGGCAATGTTGTAGTGAAATAAGCATTCCATACTGACTAATGTCATAATCTTCCTGCTCTACATGTGACCAGAGCCTGCCGAATGACCTACTTAAAATGGCAACACACATGGTCCACACCATAACTGTACGTTGTGGGTGAATGCCATTTCTGACCCAAAATGGCATCTGGAGCGCAGAAAATACAGGTGCTAGACATCCACATTTTGCTGCTCAAAGTTTGAAAAGGGGGGTTGTTTTCATTTTGGAAAACAAAAGAACTTCGGAGAGCTACATAACACATAACATGGCATTGGGCAAAAAAAAAATTCAAAATATGAACGTCACCATAACACAAAGGTCATCAAGAAATTAAGTGAAAAAGATTAGTCAGTAACTTTATAGAGGCAATGATGCCCTGTAAATGGTGAAGATGACAGTGACATTCTGATGATCAATTTCAAATCACAAACAAAAAAATTGAACTTATGTACAGCCTTCTAGACTTCTATTCCTGTAATGTATTCCTGCTCAGTCTCCCACATTCTACCCTCCAT
Organism: Mustelus asterias; assembly: GCF_964213995.1. Lineage (NCBI taxonomy): Eukaryota > Metazoa > Chordata > Chondrichthyes > Carcharhiniformes > Triakidae > Mustelus > Mustelus asterias. Next base: position 100,628,823 of record NC_135802.1, on the reverse strand, counting down.
AAGCCTGAGATTGTCCAAAATTCCACTGCCCAATTCCAAACTTGCACCAAATCCCATTCATCCACCCCTGTGTTGACTGACCCAAACTGGTGCCTGATTAAACTACACCTTCATTTTAAAATTCTCGTTCTGGTTTTCAAATCCCTCCATTACTTTGCCTCTTCATATCTCTGTAAACTTCTCTAGCCCCATAAACTTCCAATATACCTGCACTCGTCTAATTCTGGTCACTTAAGCATCATGGTGGCTGTGCCATCACTTGCCTCATTCCAATGCTCTGGAATTTCTTCCCTGAACCTTTCCTTTTGTCCACCCCTCTCTCTTCCTTCAACACTTATTAAAATCTACCTTTTTGATCAACTTGTGGTATTTGCCCTAATATCTCCTTATGTGGCTCAGTGGGACATTTTATTGTGTTAAGGGCACTATACAAATGCAGGTTATTGTTTTCCTCACATCTCTCAGAAATTTTGCAAAGAATTTCAGATACAATGCAATATTTTTTATATAGTTACTGCTATAGGGAGAAAGATGGAGTGGTCAGTTTATACATAAGAAGACCCTACAAACAAGATTAATAACCAGATAGGTTTTTTTTTAATGCTGGCTAGCTTTTGCAGTCAGCACTGTAGCAACAGTGCTCACCAGTGACCTTGAAGAAAGTTGCCCACAAAGATCGTGTGATCTCTGAGGTGCAGATTTCCCGTTCTTTTGACAGTTTAAATCTAAAGGAATCTCCAGATGTGCAGCCATAGTAATGTCAGCAAATAGGGGGAACAGCCAATCACAGTGAAGTATTCTCACAGACAGCAAACCGTTAAGTTAAAAGCACTGAACTCCTTTACTTCTAATTTAAAAATTCAGATAGCAAAAAAAGAATGATTAGAAATTGAGTTTAGATAAAAACTATCAATATGAACAAACAAAAAAAAGTTTAAGATATGTGAATCGTATCATCTGATGGAGAAATTTGACGGTCCAAAAAATTAGCTTTTCAGAGCCAATGAGGTTGGTTAGAATTAATAATAGAGGTGTACACCATTAAAAACACAAAGTTTATTCAGCAAGGTGTACATTTTGTAAAAGTTTTTACAGCAAGATAAACAAAGTAAAAATGATTTTTGAGAATTTGCTGGTTGCTTAGGGATTGCATCCTTGAGGGACCTCAACAATGCACTCTCTGGAGGACAGTAGAATCACTGACAGCACCCTCGAGATTTCTGTGTTTAACTGTGCCTTTTTGCGAATCCACAAAGTTGCAGTCAAATTATAGTTTCAAATGCTGACAGTTCCACCATCATTGCTACTGCAAACTCGAGGCCATTGACTCAAGGAAGGATGTCAAAAGAATGCCCCATGCTGTTCCAAATATCCACATGAACATGCAGTAAGGGAATCCTTAAACGTCCAATTTAAAAGCCAGCACCTGACAATGCAGCACGCATTCTTTCCGCGCTGCATCATTAGTGCTCAAGTCAAGATGAGGTACTTGAACCCATAACCTTCTGACTCAGAGGTGGCAACTGAGCCAAAGTCACATAAAAAGGACAATAAAAATGTTTGAACAAAAATCTTGAAGCTAAAATATTGAAGGAATCTCAGACTAATTAAAGCAGTCATCTCTCACAACACACTTTCATTCATTATCCCCTCTCCCCACATAAATCCTATTAGTTCATTCACTATAAATTTCGTGTGTATGTGCCTTGAAAGAGAACCATGCTTAGTTCTGACACCATAAACCAAGCGCTTATGGTTTCAAGAACTGTTCAGGTTACATTTTTCTTGGGAGAATGTCAATTTCTTGTGTGAGCAGGCAGTCAAGGAGCTTAAGCTCTTTAAAGAAGTAGGTATTTGCCGCTCACCAGACCTGACTCAGTGAACTGCCAATGACCCTCAGTCGGTATGTTTGACCCAGGCATGCACACAGGTCTGCCTATGCGGTTGCTGCTGGGATCTGGCTCTCTATGATACATGGCTCAAATACACGGCTCGGAACTGTTTGGGGAAACAGGTGCACACAATATGACTCCAAAGTTAGCTTATTTGACGGTATTTATCAAATGGGGGACCCTTAACTAACTGACAGAAAGCAACTAGGGGTGTGAGTGACAAACCTTTTAGCACTGTGATCAACTAAATGTTCACAATGTAATAAAAGCTGGCGATGTGAATGAAACAAAGTTACTTTAGCCAAATTGTTTTAGTCATTTAATCTGTAAATGGAGACAGTAATGATAGAAGGGAGCAAGATTCTGTAAAGGTGGACGGAATGGACCATTCTTTAGGAAGGAGGTGATAGAGGACGGGGGTGCTATATTATCTAAAAACAGGATCACATCACCGGGGACACTAGTTAAGGTGGCTCCCAGCTGGTTACAACAAGAGTGCTGAACTTTAACTAGGAGACGGGGCTTGAGATGCAGTCATTAACAACATTTGCACACAGACTTCCGAAAGGGTTTATAGGGTGTGCTTCCTTTCCAGGTTCTGATGAGACGTCTGGCAGCAACGCTGGGGTGGAGGGGTGGGAAAGTGGGAAAACAGGAGAAAATTAGCTGTAAAAGGATTCCTACATCCGCATGGTTAAAGCCACCTTCTCAGGACAACAAAGTATCATGATGTCTGTGAAAGTGTTGCTGAGTCCAGACCAGCCCATCCCAAGAGGAACGTATTGATGTGAATGACTGACTTGAGGAAAGAAAGCAAAATAAAATATCTCAAATCAAATGGAAAAGAAGTGAACAATGAATTGAGCTTTTCTGGAAAATTGGGAAGTATAAAAACAAAATTGTCTGTCTATCCTTGCAAAGAATTCCAAAGTGATAGAGTGGAGGCTAGTCACTAGGTATGATTCAATAATTCATATGTTTATAGGTCAGTGCAGTGCTGATGCTGGCATTGCTCGTTTAACACTGAGTCAATTGGCAATGTCAGTTGTCAGCCCTGTAAGGAGCTCTGTTTGATCACACTTGTTACCCTGCTAGTATGGCTAATTCCAAACAGGCACGGTCTGCAGCTTGAACTGATAAACATCAAAAGCCAAGCATTGTAAAAAAAAGAAAATTAAATATTCATAATATGAAGCACTCATTGCCCTTCCTTGCTTGCTTATTCTTTTCGTTCATCTGTAACAAGCATCGAGTAGTTAAAACGTCAACCCATCTGTTCTCCGTATAACTGTAGTCGGTTTGTACGAGCAGAAAAGAAATGAATATTTGGATTACCCGATCCAGATCGCCACTCATTCAGCTGTAAAGTAATATCCATCTGCATGCTTTACTTTGCGTCTTGATTTTTTTATAGCTGAGGTTTGAGACTTTCCATTGAAAAGTATGCTGTCGGCATTTGGAATTATACAATGTGCTGTGTAATTCTGTGAATCCAACTGGTGATCAAATCTGAATTTGGTGCCACCTATTTAGTCTGAAGATACAAATCAAAATTCTATATTTTAATGCAGTATATAGAAAGAAGCTAAATTTAGTAGACTGTTTGAGGTTTCAAATGCAAAAGCTGAAATAGCACAGCGAAGTTATACGTTGGACATTTTGGTTAAGAAATTAATTTCTGTATTATTTCTACCCAAATCACCAGATCTCCATTATTGAATTGTATAAGGTACAACTAGAAAGTGATATTAAGGATTGCAAGCACTTCAGAGAGAGAGGTATGACTATTGCAATGTTCAACACTAAACCCACCTATTATATTATTATAATTTTTGAATACTCCACTTGTCTGGTAGTCTTCCATCCATCGGGCCCCATTGCAGATTATCATCCCTACAGCTCTAACAGTAACCAACACCACAACTACAAGATAGCTTTTAATACAAAGCAAGAATTCACTTACAAAAGCTAGCAAAAGACATTTGTCTGAAAAATATGTGCGCCTTTTGGTTTGGTTCTTCAATGCTGCTAATAACTGGTAAGTTGTTGTAGCAGCCATGAATAACCAGCTTCAAACCCTCAATGAGTGAAGAGGTGCCCACAATGTGAGCTCTGAGTGCATCCAGCTCCCATGGCCCCTCTCTTTTCGCTCTGAGCCAATTCTAAATTATATTACAAGAGCGGTCTCTATCTGTGTTGAGAGTGCTTCCATTAATTCTTTGAGATTCCAGAATGCAAGCAAGATTCTCACAAAAGGTACTCTCATGCTAGAAGTAGATGTTTCCCAGTGCAGTTCCATAATTACAACACAATACCAGCATTGTCACGAGGATTTCAATAAAGCATAATGGTGGGCACATCAAATTTTCATCCTATGTCCACTTCAGCTGTGAAAACTACCCAGCAATGTAATAATAGACTTTGTTCTCCCAACCTCGGGTTGCGTCTTTGTGCGATTTAACATGAGGGTGAAATACTGATGATTACCATCCAGTGTTTGGAGTAATTAGAGGTGATGAATTAAAAGTAGCAGAGACCATTGAGACAGTTAGACCATAACTGCAACATTGAGGCAAAGCACTTTTGCTGCACACCAACTTGCAGTGACTATGTATATGCAGCCTGATTCCCCTGTTGACGGGGGGGGGGGGGGGGTGGAGTTCACCCTGCTTTGTTTTTGAGTCAGTTGGAGCCTTCATATCAACTCCAACTTCAACTTATGAATCATAAAGGTTTTCCTTCACACTAAAAATCTCAATTTGTGGAGAGCGAATAAGGTATTTACGTAATAAACCTAGTGACAACATTGAAGTAAGTGAGCTGATAAATAGCTTTAGACATACCTTTCCTTTAGGTTACCTTTCATCCTGATACTTCATTACAAAGTAAAAAGCATTGTCTTCTAAGCATATGACTAATTCATTCAAGTTAAACATTTGAATTAACAATCAATAATTAAAAAATTCAAAGTTTAACAATGTGAATTAAATAGTACATAATCATTTCCATTCAGGCCCAAACATTTACAACTAAACATTTGTTGGGGCTGTTTCTGAATACGTTCTTTCAAGCATGCTCTACAAACCAGAGGGAGGTTGGCTAGATGGGCAAATCACACAGCTTTTGGAGAAAGTAAGCACTAAGAATCTTTGTTTGGTTGTCACCATTGCATTTTAACCCACTGGATCTCCTTAACCTTGCAAAACTGTTGGTTTGGCCAACAAAACTTGTCAGCAACTTGAATATGAAAGTGATAACATGACCACACATATCCAGGCTTGAGCGCTTAACTAGCAATGAACATTCATGCCACATAAGTGGCAGGCAAGGACCATCCCCAACAAAAAGAGTGCAACAACCTCCCTTTGACAGTTAATGGCATTACCATCGTCAACTTTCATCCTATGTCCACTTCAGCTGTGAAAACTACCCAGCAATAATAGACTTTGTTCTCCCAACATCGGGTTGCGTCTTTGTGCGATTTAACAGAATCGTAACTGGACCAGCCACATAAATACTATGGCTACACCAACCATTAACAAGCTGAGATTTTCTGTGGCAAGTAACTCACCTTCCATGTGATGGAATACTCTCTAATGGTCTGGATGAGTGCAACTACAAAACCATTCAGGAAGCTCGACGCCATCTAGGACAAGACAGCACATTTGATTTGCACCCCAAGCACTACCTTAAACATACATTCCCTCCACCACTGACACAACATGGTTGCGCTGAGTATCATTCACAAGATGTAGTGCAGAAAATCACCAAGGCTTCTTCAATAGCAACTCCTAAGCCCACAAATTCTATCACCTAAAAGGACAAGGGCGCACGTGGATGGGAATACCACTACCCCCAAGGTCCCTTCCATTCTCACTCCATCTTATCTTGGAAATAAATCACCTTTCTTATACAATCACTGAGACAAAATCCTGCAGCCCTACCCAACAGCATTGCAAGAGTGTCTTCACCATTCGGACTGCAGCAGCTTATGAAAGCAGCTCACCACCACCTTCTCAAAAGCAACTAGCATTGGGCAACACATGTGTAACTGATGCCTATATCCTGTGAATGAATTGAAAAAGAAATGTATCAGAAATTTCAAAATAAGAGACCAGTATTTTATTTGCTTCCTTTAAATGTAGCTGTTGCAATTTCTGTGTATTAACTGCAGTGACTAACAATCAGTCCATTACAGCACATACATCTGTCACTGATATAGCTTGTCAGAAACATAAATAATATCACGTTGTTGTGTATTATCTTGATAATGCGCATGTGGTTAGTTATAAAGGAGAGCAGTGACAGTCTGGCTCACTTCCAGCAGTTCCCTGCATTTTTATAATTAAATATCAATGTCAAAACAGTACCCCAATTTTTTTACAGCACTGTGCGCCGTGGCTGTTCAACATATTTACTAATGATTATCGCATATGTACCCCAGAATAGAAAGCATCTAAGCTGATTAAATCATGACAATCGCCTCTGACATTAATCCATTCCCACCACAGCAGTTTACTCATCTAGTCCATATTCTGATATGTGATGCAATACACACAATCCTCAAGCATAGTTTTCCATTCATGCACTTTCTAGCCTGCATTTTTATGAGAAACATATTTTCTTCAGCGAAACAGTAACCCTTTGAACTTCAATCACCTAATGCACATGCTTTCTGTCATACGAACAAGCACATACTGCATGCTATCAAATTAAACAGAAAAACAGGTCAATTTACTTAATCCATTGCAGCCATTGATAGACTAAAAGCTACAGCAAAATTAGTCAAATAGTCCTTAATTCTGAATGAAGCCTTCCCCCAAGTTGCTGAAATATTATACTAGTGACACATGAGGCAACGCATATACTTCTGTCTGTTGCCATAGCTAGTTTTCTTCCAGGAACAGGTCACCAGCCTGTCACCAGAGGCTACAGCGTGAGGTGTGCCATTCCACCTCAAGCATGGTTGACCAGGGGACCCACCCATTCTTACCACTTGCCCTAGGCATATTGGAAGGATTTATATGTTGATAATGAACCTGCTTGGCCATGTTATGAACTCACCTTCCGTGACCATTAAACCCAAGAATGGGAGTCAAACCCAGAGCTTCTGGCTCAGAGGCAAGGGCGCGACCCACTGAGTCACAAAACCTCCCTGAAGATATTAAACAGCCTAATCTAAATTCAGTGGGGTGTGATACTAATTAAAACCCTGTTGCTATTATGATATTTTTTAAAATTGTAAATTACACCCTCATTCCATTTTTGACACTGCCACAGTCACAATCTGTCAGTCACTGGGCGTCAGACAAAGATGAACTGAAGTGCATGAAAAAAAGGGTTTTTAAAAACCATAAAATATAATCTGAAACATTTTCCACAGGGCTCTCTCAAATCATTAAGTTTCATTGGACTCCACTTACTTAAGGTTGCAACCTGGGCTCCGTCTAGGTCACCTATGGGGTCAACTGAGGAAATGAGATGATTGCGTCTGTACAATATGCTGCCTTGGTAATCAAAGTTACAGAGTTGGGGTGATTGGGGTTCGGGGTTAGGAAGAGGGAATAAGAATTTGCAAATATAGCAGCTTGAGTTTATTCAATTCCACAGTAAGAGGTCTGAAGCAGAAATAAGCAGCATTTTGTTGACTTTTTGTCTTTTGAGTAAGTTGCAATGTTACACAAAATTCAATTTAATTTTACATAGTTAGTGGCAGAATTTCATTTTTTAATAATAATTCGATTTTGGCAAGGTAGCTTCTTTAGTAAACAAAAAACAAGATTTGGGAATTCAGACAATAATGAATAGAAATATATTGCCACCCATTAATCATTACAGTACTAATGAATGTTCAGCATGATTTATGCCAGAATTGGTCTCCCATTCCAACATAAAATATGCTCCTTATTATCACCGATAAATCACCATCAATTTAGGGAGCACAATTTTGTAATGCATTCAGGCTGGCTCATTCAGTCAATCCAATTGCTCATTTAATTTGATCTATCTATTGATGACCACTTACACAATTGTTACCTGTTTTCGCCCATAGGCGGAGTTAACATACAATATAAGCCATGAATTCTACCACACAAATAGGTACGGGATCAAAGAAAAAGACGAAGCGCCCTGTCACACAAATAATTTTTATGTTACATTCTTGTTCAGAAGCACTTGATATTGCAGCAGCTCATCAACTTGAAGCCCCCAAAATACTGGTACTAGAAACCTAGGAAATAATCTTTCAAGCAATTTGGATTGCTAAACACTGACTGGTTTATCTCAGCATTTCCATCATGAGAGGCCACTGAGCAGGAACCAAACACTTACCCACAGGTAGGAAAGAGATATCTGTGGGACAGGCACCTGGGCTGGATAACACACCTCTTAGTGGGTGGTTTTTCAGCAACATTGAGAATCCAGATTTTTTAACTCTGTATTAGGGGTCCTCCAAACTGTGGGTTCTCCGAGGCAGCAATGGCAGCCATGGAGCTTGGACTGACTTTTGATTGCTGTGAGGCCCCTTCAAATGTTAGTTTTCTTTCTGTCGGTGGGTGTAGCTTAATCATCTGTACTCCGAGGCTCAGTCACTGCTACAACCACAGCCTGGAAAAGGTGCGCCTTCACCTTTTTCAGCCCAAATCCTGTAGTTTTGAAAGTCCCATCCTGGTCAGCAAATATTCCCTCCCCCCCACACCCACCGGTCAACCTCCCACCCGTCCCCTGCTCAGCAACCCACTTCCCTTGGTCAATTTTCACTCTGGGGCCAGATGAAACCTGAGGCATTAAAATGGGATCATGTCGAGAAAAGGTTTGGGAAGCACTGCTCTATATATAATTGTTACCAATTAACAAAGAAAAACCGACACTGGTGAGGAAATGTGTATCTCAGTTCCAGATGAGACAGAATTCGTCCAAGGCTTTAATGTCCACTAATACTGCTCCTGCTTATTTCTATTTTCCTTAAGTCTGAATACATTGGGTTAGCAGTTTGTCATCTTAGACTGTGGCACAAAAGGGATTTACAAACCAAGACAAGGCTGGACTAATGAGGAACAGCAGATCAGGAAATACTAGAGTCTGTGGTCACTGGGATTCATGAGGCAATATTACCTCCAGACTTACCCTACATAAGCTGCTCTTATGCTTTAAGTGCTCCTTATGCATTAAGTTACTCCACAGCCATTATTCCACAGCCCAGCCTCGTCTTGCTTTGCATTTCACTGGATGCTATCTGCAAATTGAAAATTGCAGTTCCGTTGCAGTAAATGGAATTAAACATTAGGAACTATTAGAGACGGCTGATCTGATACGGTCCATTTTGAATCCCTACCAAGACAAATTTCTGCCCCATTGTGTCCTCACTGTACATTAGATACCTGTGGTATTTTAGTTATATACAATAATTACTGCAGTTTGAACAATTGTGCTAACTAGTTACGACAGCACAACAAATTAATAATTTGACGTAGAGAAACCTCAAAGGCTGTTTCTGTACAAAAACCATAATGGAATTAATGTTATATTTGCTTCAATTTTCATGTGATTAACAGGATTAAACCCTAGAAACACTGGGATCTGCCCATAAAACTTTGAAGTGAAAAGTGCTTAAGGAAAGCAGTGTACAGCTGCTATCAGCACACAGGGGACAAGTTACTGTACCATGGATTGATTTTTTTTCCCTTTAACAGCTGAAATTGCTGAATGTACATCAAACAGGTAATTTAAGTGTCTCTTACAACATTATTACATTACTAAAAGCTTAGTATTGTCGGCTCCCTCAATCTCCTTTTCATTACATTGGCACAATCAAAAAAAGGTTTTTCAGATATGTGGCAGGTCAACGCAATCAATCTGCAGTCTCTGTTAGCCATTAATAAGCACAGAGCCGCAAAGTGCTTAATGAGGAACAGCAGACCAGGAAACACTAGGGTCTGTGGTCACTGGTACTCAAGAGGCAATATTACCTCCAGATTTACCCTACATAATCCGCTCTGGTAATGAAGGTGCTCCTTATGCATTAAGTTACAATCAAACCATTATTCCAGAGGCCAGCTTTGGTCTTGGTTGCTATCTATAAATTGCAATAGAGACGTGTCATATTTAATTTTCTCAATTTGCATGAAAAAAAACACTAAAATTTCCTCAAAAAAGAAAAGGCAAACCAAAAACGTTGAAGGCAGAAGAGGTTATTTTTGGCGGGTAGGGGTAAAAATGACAATAGCAGTGTGGATCTGGTTGCATCGGGATGTGAAAAAAGAATTAATTAAATATTTTGATGCGAATAAAGGAATGAATCTTCACACTGAAAATGTTATTGGACAAATGAAGGAAATGTCCAACGGAAAAAACACAAACATTCGAGTAAAGATGCTCGAAGCATAAAAATGATAGAAACAAAAATCGATGTTTGTTTATTTCTAACTGAAGTGAGGTGAAACCTCTGGTCGTTTCTTTGACTGATATTAAATCTTTTATCCGCAATTCTCGGGGCTTACGGGACCAGAAACAGTTTGCTTTCTGATAAGGTGAAATCCTTATTTGTTTTCCTCTTCCAGCGCTGCTAGTGCTTTATTTGTTTAAAAATACAACGATGTTTGATTTCACAAGAGAGGAAACACGATCACGAAACGATACTCATTGGAAATAATTGAAAGATAAGACCTCCACATACCCCTAACTGGAGAGCAAAACTTGTCCCTATTCTGCTTCAATACCTCGCCAGCAATTCAAATAAAACATCGGGACAAAAAGCCGGTGGAAAGTGGATGTACAGAAGTGACACTTCCCTGGGTAAATGCAGAGACAGCTGAGGAGGAGACTGCTGGAGATTTATTGAAATCGCTGGCCAGCCACACACTCAGGCACTCTCTCTCTCGAGCTCCTGCCCTACCCTCCCAAACACACAGAGTGAGGGGCACATTCACCATTCGTCTGTCTTCCCTGACTTTTAGCACTTGTGCCACTGTTTACCAACCGCATTCCTCGGCACACACACAGAGCAAAGATAAGTGCAGAGAGTTGAAGTGACAAAAAGGTATCCAGTTACTTTTCAGCACTGTCAAGAGAGCTTCTTGCCTGCCATCCAGGGCAAGGCAGTGATGGAGATTTAATATCGCTCACCATTACACACACACACACACACACAGTTCATGTGAGGGGAGTTGTACTTTCGAGATAATTAAACGCAAGGATTTTGCTATTATATACATTCTGAATAACAATGATAAAGAGACCTACATTGAGTGCTGTGCCTCTGTTGCCAGTCCCTGTGTGTCAGTCCATTGAAGCATGCAGTCAGAGCTTTCTCTTGCAGCATGCAGGAGGACGGGCTCGGAGTGTAGAAATCCAGCATTTGCCCAGGGCTAACTGCGAGAACATCCATACAGTCAAACATGACGACAGGCTATCCACAACCTGCGAAGCAAACTGTTCCTCCTCTCTCTCTAGGTGTGGGCAAATTTGCAAAGAAAAAGTTGCTCGAACTCCCATCAAAACTCTGCCCTGATATGTTTTTTCCTCCCCTCTTTTTCTTGGCACGTTAAGAAGTGTTGGTCTTTTTCCCAGAGCAGAATCATGAATTATGACAGGCAACGCAACTGAGAGCCTGTAATTGATCCAAATGATCATTTACCATTTTTCCCCCCCAAAAGTCAGATACGGCGCTCAATTCAAAAGGAGAGAGGGTGAAGGGGAGGAGAGGGGGTGTCGGGCTGCCTGATGTTCAGCCTTGGCAGCTGCCCTGTCGCTGAGAGTCCCTTTCCCTCTTGGCTCTGTGGCACCCGCGGAGATCTCCCGATCCCTGGCACAATTTGAACGACACAAATGTGCAGCCGCAAAAATAGCTCCGCTCACCCCTCTTGTTTTGCAAAATGGCTCGTCCTGCTTTTGACCAGCTTACTTCCTACTCCTTATGTCACACAAGCACAGTAAAAGATTGAATTGCCTAATATATGCAAGTGAACTTTCTCTGAACCCTACCCAGGCTGCTAACCTTCAAATGACCCAACCCAGCCTGACATCACCAGCTCCCAGGATTCCCACAGCACTTCATATTTCCAGAAGCCAAGCAAAGCAGATACAAGCTGCATCTAACAACTAGTGAGTAGGAGCGGGGAACAATCCGATGCACACAGCCACTGAGCGAGAAAGCAACGGCTCACATATATACCCCTCACACGACCATGCACACAACACTTGCTGCAGTTAATATTGACAGCAATGGATTGTTAACCCAGAGATTGGGAGAATTAATTAATTTTTTAAAACAGGTATATTCATATAATACTTTTCCACTCCTTTCTATTGGTGAGTCAGATAGTTTATTTTGCACTAATTGTGGGTAAATGTATTCTGCACGGCAATCTCTAATTAAATTATCTAAATATGTGTCTGGAATCGCAATAAATATGTTTTACACAAATTAGACACCGCACATTGATATTAAGAATTTCAGGCAGCTTAATTTGAATTTTTACCTTTGATATTTATGGACACTAGATTATAATGCAGCAGAATTTCCATGCATCACTCAAACTTCTCCACAAGCAGAAGATAAAAAGGGTCTGTTTAACGCAAAGGTAAAAAGTATACAGATGCTGGAAATCTGAAATAAAACGAGACAATGCCGGAGCCACTCAGCAGTAGGCAGGCGTTGTTATAATGTAGGGTAAAAGTGTTATTGACCCAATCTATCACTGCTCACTACAACAAAATCAGTCAGTGCTACAGAGAGCATCTCAGCGCAAAGGAAAGCTTCTTTCCACAGACACTTGGATGTTTCAACTATGTGGAAAAGTGATCTACAAGTTATTTCACTTTCGAGAAAATAGGTGGACTTAATGCGGATTTTCTCACCTGAGCACATAGCACATACAATCATCACCAAACAGTGAACGGACACATTCAATCCCACTATCCCCCCCACTCATTTCCCTTCAGCAACCATTAAAGCAAAGCCAAATGGTAATTGATGAGTGATGGGTATTTGTTGAGAGGGTAGGGACAATGCCAGGACAGCATTTTACAGCCAGGATGAGTGGTGTCTCGGAGAGCCTGCCATCGGGGCTGCCAGCTGCAAGTAGAAACTACCTTCAGGTCCGTTACTGGGGGAATTAAACGAAGGAACATTAAAAATATTGTCAGGCTTTCATTTCAGAACATAATGTTATGGTACCCGCAGAGATGCTCCTCAGGCTTCCAGTGCAAGAGGAAACCCCAATTGTTTCAACCAAGCGTCTCTCTGAATGCAGGCTCTGAATCAGGTATTACCTGCATGCCAAAGGAGGTGAACTGCAGGACACCTGACTAATCTGATCTGCAGATGAAAGCGCACACATGGTTTTCTCCTTATATTCATACAGCGGCTTCTATACACGGAGTTCCTGAAATGCAGAGATAACTGTGGAATTTGACAGCATCTTCCACTCTATCGCCATGTGACCGCAACTTTACTGGGAAATATAAGTAACTGTTGAAAGAGTGGTGTATGAATAGGACGGTAATCAGAGATTTCATTCAGTAATTTGGGGGGAAAAAAGTCAACGCTAGTAGGAAAAGCTAAACAGTTCACTGAATACAAACAGCTTTTTATAAAACAAATAATCTGTAGGAGAAATAATTAACTGAATTATCCAGATCCCATTAAAAAACAAATTTCCACTTCAATTTTTCAAGAGAATCCTTTAACATGTTTGTTGTTATCTGTTGCTTCTACTAAACAAGGCTTTATTCTGAATGAATAAACACAGAAACGTAGAAACTAGAAGCAAGAGTAAACCATTCGGCACTTCGAGCCTGCTCCGCCATTCATTTTGATCATGGCTATCACAATAAATAATCAGACGTTAACATTTTAAGCTTCCACAGGCAGGTATCTGCAGTATGGGGGTCTCACAATGTCTCTTTAAAACGCATGAAGCTGCTTAGCAGAACAAACTTAACTTCAGCGGCAAAACAGAAGTCGCCAGCTTTTTTTAATTGATTTTCATTTATCTCTACACATCTTTTATTCTTCCTTTCCAAAGAAACTGATCAAAGGGTGGGAGTATAATTCCAAAGGTACCAGAACCCGCAAATATCCCAGCAAATGAAGCACTTTTCATGGGAGAGCCGAAAGTTTGAAGGTCAGGAAGTCACTAAGAGTGGCTGGGTAGTACCACCAAAGGCCAAGCTGACTGGGTCCCAAAGGACATAGCTGCTAGACTGGGCCTGCTGTGACCAAACCAACAAGAGGGAAAATCCTACTTTGATTTGATTTGACTTATTATTGTCACATGTATTAATATACAGTGAAAAATATTGTTTCTTGCGCACTAAACAGACAAGGGATATCATTCATAGAGAAGGAAAGGAGAGAGTGCAGAATGTAGTGTTACAGTCATTGCTAGGCTGTAGGGAAAGATCAACTTAATGCAAGGTAAGTCCATTCAAAAGTCTGACAGCAGCAGGGAAGAAGCTGTTCTTGAGCCGGTTGGTATGTGACCTCAGACTTTCGTATCTTTTCCCCGACGGAAAAAGATGGAAGAGAGAATGTCTGGGATGCGTGGGGTCCTTAATTATGCTGGCTGCTTTGCCGAGGCAGCAGGAAGTGTAGACAGAGTCAATGGATGGGAGGCTGGTTTGCGTGTTGGATTGGGCTACATTCACGACCTTTTGTAGTTCCTTGCGGTCTTGGGCAGAGCAGGAGCCATACCAAGCTGTGATACAACCAGAAAGAATGCTTTCTATGGTGCATCAGTAAAAGTTGGTGAGAGTCATAGCTGACATGCCAAATTTCCTTAGTCTTCTGAGAAAGTAGAGTCCTTGGTGGGCTTTCTTAACTATAGTGTCGGCATGGAGGGACCAGGACAGGTTGTTGGTGATCTGGACAGCTAAAAACTTGAAGCACTCAACCATTTGTACTTCGTCCCCATTGATGTAGACAGGGGCATGTTCTCCTTTACTCTTCCTGAAGTCGATGACAATCTCCTTCATTTTGTTGACATTGCGGGAGAGATTATTGTTGCCGCACCAGTTCACCAGATTCTCTATCTCATTCTTGTACTCTGTCTCGTCATGGTTTGAGATCCGACCCACTACGGTGATGTCATCAGCAAACTTGAAAATCAAATTGGAGGGGAATTTGGCCACACAGTCTTGATCTCATTCTCACCAAACTGCCTGTCTGCCGCAGTTGCATGATGACAGTATCAGTCAGCATGCCTACTGCACCTTGTGTAGACAAAGTCCCATCTTCACATTGAAGGCACCTCCATTTTGTGTTGTATGGCACTACCACTGTGCTAAATGAGATAGATTTTGCATAGATCTCACAGCCCAAGACTGGGCATCCATGAGGCGCTGTGGGCCATCAGCAGCAGATGAATTGTACTCAACACAATCTATGAGCTCCTGGCCTGGCATATCCCCTGCTCTACCACTACCACCAAGCCAGGTGATTAACCCTAGTTCAATGAAGAGTGCAGGAGGGCATGCCAGGAACAATACCAGGCTTATCTCAGAATGAGGTGTCAATCTGGTGAAGGTACAACACAGGACTAATTGCATGCCAAACAACAGAAGTAGCAACCAATAGGCAAAGCAAAGCAACTCCACAACCGACAGATCAGATTAAAACTCTGCAGTACTGCCACAGATGAACAAATTAAAAAACTCACTGGAGGAGAAGGCTCCACAAATATCCCCATCCTCAATTATTGGAGAGCCCAGCACATCACTGCAAAAGATAAGGCTAAAGCATTCACAGCAATCTTCAGCCAGAAGTGCCGAGTGTTGAATCATCTTGGACCCCTCTTGAAGTCCCAACATCACAGATGACAGTCTTCATCCAATTCCATGTGATATCATGAAATGGCTGAAGGCAATGGCTATAGGCCCTGATAATATTCCGCCAATATTACTGAAGTCTTGTGCTCCAGAACTTGCCGTACCTCTAGCCAAACTATTCCAGTGTAGCTACAACATTGGCATCTATCCAGCATGCATCAAGGAATCCTAGCAAAACTGGAACCAATGGGAATCAGCAGGGATACCCTCCGCTGACTGGAGTTATGCCTGGCACAAAGGTAGATGGTTGTGGTGGTTGGAGCTCAAATATCTCAGTTCCAGGACATCACTGCAGGAGTTACTCAGGGAAATATTGTAGGCCCAACCATCTTTAGCTTCTTCATCAATTATTTCCTTCCATCATAAGGTCAGAAGTGGGGATGTTCGTTGATGATTGCACAATGTTCAGCACCATTCGTGACTCCTCAGATACTGAAGCAGTCCATGTCCAAAAGCAGCAAAACCTGGACAATATCCAGGCTTGGATTAACAAGTGGCAAGTAAATTTCATGCCACACTAGTGCCAGGCAATGACCATCTCCAACAAGAGACAATCTAACCATCACCCCTTGACATTCAATGACATCGCCATCACTGAATCCCCACTATCAACATCTTATGGATTCCCATTGACCAGAAGCTGAATGATACTAGCCATATAAATACTGTAGCTACAAGAGTAGGTCAGAGGCTAGGAATCCTGTAGTGAATAACTCACCTCCTGATTCCCCAAAGCCTGTTCACAATCTGCAAGGCACAAGTCAGGAGTGTGATGGAATGATCTACACTTACTTGGATGAGTGCTACTCCAACATCACTGAAGCACCTCAACACCATCCAAGATAAAGACCCACTTGATTGACAGCCCTTCCACAAATATTCACTCCCTCCATCACCAATGAACAGTGGCAGGAGTGTGCACCATCTCCAGGATGAACTGCCAGGAACCAAACAAGCTCCTTAGACAGCACCTTTCAAACTCATGACTGCTCCCATCTAGAAAAACAAGATCAGGAGACACATGGGAACACGACCACCTGGAGGCTCCCTCCAAGTCACTAACCATCCTGACTTGGAACTATATTGCCGTTCCTTCACTGTCGCTGAGTCCAAATCCTGGAACTCTCTCCCTAACAGCACTGTCGGTGTACCTACACCACATAGACTGCAGGGGTTCAAGAAGGCAGCTCATCACCACCATCTCAAGGGCAAATAGAGGTGGGCAATAAATGCTGGACTTGCATTTAGATTTATTAAGGTAATAGTGGAGGAATTAAAAAATTAAAGAGCTACTTTGTTCGCTCAATCAAATGTTTTTCCAGTCCCAGGTTCCGAACCATATATCTGCAGGTGCGAGGGCCATTTCTGGGCTCCCAACACAACCAAGCAATTCAGTAGCAGCAGAAACAGTGAAAGGAGTCTGCCAAAAAGTTTGGCACTGACAGTGGCACAACAGGAATTTGCCTGGTGCAACGGAACTGAAAATAGTGGCAAAAATACATTTCATAACCAACATTGAGCACTTTTAAACTACTTCATCTCATTGTTCTGATAACCTTTTGTCTCATAACATGGGGCGGCACAGTGGCACAGTGATTAATATTGCTGCCTCACAGCGCCAGGGACCCAGGTTCGATTCCAGCCTTGAGTGGCTGTCATTGTGGAGTTTGCACATTCTCCTCGTGTTCTGATTGAGTTTCCTCCAGGTGCTCCAGTTTCCTTCCACAGTCCAAAGACTGGTTAGGTGGATGGGCCATGCTAAATTGTCCCTTTGTGTCCAAAGAAGTGTCGGTTAGGGGGATTAATCTTGGTAAATGCACAGGGTTACAGGGATGGGGTGGGCCTGGGTTAAATGCACTTTCAGAGAGTTGGTGCAGACTCAATGGGCCAAATGGCCTCCTTCTGCACAGTAGGATTTCTATGGATTCTATGGATAACAAGAGTTTTTCATAGGTACTTGACAAGATAACAGTACAGTGACAGAAGAATTAATGCACAACAGATCATTTTGCAGATTTGCTGGCATTCACTTGTCTTCTACTTCTTGTGTGGTCTGGAGAGGTACTTTTTTCCTAATCTCTGCCTGCATTGTCATAAAAAACATAACTATATTTAAATATCATTTTGAAATGTGTTGCAAAAATAGAACACATCATTGCTTGGATGTGATAGCTATCTCAACTATGAGACTGACCATAATTCCCACAAGACTTCTCGGTTCATGAACTACCTGGCCAGAAACATTAGAGAAGGGATGTATCATGTGTCAGTGCTGATCACAAAATAATCTTATTTTCATATTATTTCCATGATCACAGTACACCACAGCCCAGGACTACAGGTTGAAACTGAGTAGTATCCTCCTAATAGGACTACTGGACTTTGGTTTCCAACCTTTATATATTTTTTTAATACTTTTCCAATTCAATCAAATCAAATCCAATTCAAAGTCTCAACAAGTTGAGACATTTCAGATCCAGGCTGACAAGACAGGGCGAGCGACCAAATCACCCTGTCCTGGGCCTGATCTACATGAGCCAAGTTGATTGGAGGAGCAAAGCAACACCTCCTCCAAGACTTGAGCTCATTTGCATCTTAGCCAAAAGGCCGAGATGCAGCTTTTAAAAATTGCTTCATATGAAACATATGAAGCTTCAATGTAACCCAATGACCTCAACCAAGTGCAGCATCCAATCCATACTACACTTGATCTTAGCCAAAAGGCCGAGAAGCGACATTTTATACAATACAAATAATATTCCCTTTACCACATTATAATGATCACAATGTTTGGTTCTTGAGATCCCTGTTACATGTTAGGGTGTGGCTAGTCAGCATTTGTAATTGATGATCATATGTTATTTCCATTCCACAAAGAAGTGTATTACTAATGTCACAACATTTGGTTGTAGTTCTAATTCAAATATTGTACTCTGAGATCAATTTGATAATAGTAAGAAAGAATTTGCATTTATGTACTGCTCTTAATGACCCTCAGACACCTCAGTGCTTGAAATCCAACAAAATATCTTTAAAATGTAATATAGAAAATGCAGCAGCAAATTTGCACCCAGCAATCTCCCACCTACAGCAATCTCCCACCTACAGCAATCTCCCACCTACAGCAATCTCTCACATCCAGCAATTTCCCACCTACAGCAATCTCCCACCTACAGCAATCCCCACCTACAGCAATCTCCCACCTACAGCAATCTCTCACATCCAGCAATTTCCCACCTACAGCAATCTCCCACCTACAGCAATCTCCCACCTACAGCAATCTCCCACCTACAGCAATCTCCTACATACAGCAATCCCCACATACAGCAATCTCCTACATACAGCAATCTCCACCTACAGCAATCTCCCACCTACAGCAATCTCCCACCTACAGCAATCCCCACCTACAGCAATCTCCCACCTACAGCAATCTCTCACATCCAGCAATTTCCCACCTACAGCAATCTCCCACCTACAGCAATCTCCCACCTACAGCAATCTCCCACCTACAGCAATCTCCTACATACAGCAATCCCCACATACAGCAATCTCCTACATACAGCAATCTCCACCTACAGCAATCTCCCACCTACAGCAATCCCCACATACAGCAATCTCCCACCTACAGCAATCTCCCACCTACAGCAATCCCCACATACAGCAATCTCCCACCTACAGCAATCTCCCACCTACAGCAATCTCCCACCTACAGCAATCCCCACATACAGCAATCTCCCACCTACAGCAATCCCCACCTACAGCAATCTCCCACCTACAGCAATCCCCACATACAGCAATCTCCCACCTACAGCAATCTCCCACCTACAGCAATCTCCTACATACAGCAATCTCCCACCTACAGCGTTCTCTCAAATACAGCAATCTCCTACATACAGCAATCTCCCACCTACAGCGTTCTCTCAAATACAGCAATCTCCCAAATATTGCAATCCTCACATACAGCATTCTCCCACCTACAGCAATCTCCCACCTACTGCATTCTCCCACATACAACAATCTCCCACATACAGCAATCTCCCACCTACAGCAATTTCCCATCTACAGCAATCTCCCACCTACAACAATGTCCCACATACAGCAATCCGCACATACAGCATTCTCCCACATGCATACAGCATTCTCCCACATACAGCATTCTCCCACATGCATACATCATTATCACACATATAGCATTCTTCCACATTCAACGTCCTCACACATACAGCATTCTCCCGCATACAACTAACTGATAAGAAACAATGAATCTGTTTTTGTGATGCTTGTTCAGGGGGTATATTGGCCAGAACACTAATGATAATTCTCCTGCTCTTCTTCAAAATAGTGCCATGAGAGCGTTTATATCCATCCGTGAAAACAGTTGGGGCCGCAGTTTAACTGTAAGGTGGCTGTGCAGTTCTCTTTCAGTACTGCATCGGATTCTCAATCTAGATTTCTCTTGTGTTCAAGCCTTGGAGTGGGACTTGAGCCCAGAATCTTATAATAAGAAGTTTCACAACACCAGGTTAAAGTCCAACAGGTTTATTTGGAATCATGAGATTTTGGAGTGTTGCTCCTTCACCGGGTGAGTGGAGAGTTGGGTTCACAAACAGGGCATATATAGCCAGAGACCCAATTGCAAGATAATGGGTGGAATGTTATTCTTTACAGGTAATCAAGTCTTTACAGGTACAGACAGTGCGAGTGGAGAGAGAGATAATCACAGGTTAAAGAGGTGTGAATTGTCTCAAGCCAGGACAGTTAGTAGGATTTTGCAAGCCCAGGCCAAATGGTGGGGGTTACATGTAGTGTGGCATAAACCCAAGATCCTGGTTGAGGCCGTCTTCATGTGTGCGGAATTTGGCTATCAGTCTCTGCTCAGCCATTTTGCGTTGTTGTATGTCTTGAAGGTCGCCTTGGAGAATGCTTACCTGAAGATCGGAGGCTGAATGCAGTGTGAGACAACGGATGAACGGACACCGCTCGGCAATCACCAGGCAGGAGTGTTCCCTCCCTGTCGGGGAACACTTCAGCAGTCATGGGCATTCAGCCTCTGATCTTCGGGTAAGCGTTCTCCAAGGTGGCCTTCACGACACACGACAACGCAGAATTGCCAAACAGAAACTGATAGCCAAGTTCCGCACGCATGAGGACGGCCTAAACCAGGATCTTGGGTTCATGTCACACTACATGTAACCCCCACCATTTGGCCTGGGCTTGCAAATCCCTGCTAACTGTCCTGGCTTGAGACAATTCACACCTCTTTAACCTGTCATTATCCCTCTCTCCACTTGCATTGTCTGTACCTGTAAAGACTTGATTACCTGTGAAGACTCGCATTCCAACCATTATCTTGCAATTGAGTCTCTGTCTATATAATGCCCTGTTTGTGAACCCAACTCTCCACTCACCTGATGAAGGAGCAGTGCTCCGAAAGCTCATGATTCCAAATAAACCTGTTGGACTTTAACCTGGTGTTGTGAGACTTCTTACTGTGCCCACCCCAGTCCAACACCAGCATCTCCACATCAGAATCTCACAATTTAGAGGTGACAGTGCTACTAACTGAAACATGGCTGACACACAAATGACAGCCACTCTACCTCCACCCACCCACTCTTCTCAATCTTACCACTGTCTTTGGATTGTAGTGTCTGCTTAACCTACATTCGATACTAGGTAGACTCCATTTTCCTCAAGCCTCATATTTATAAATGCTTTACCCTTGCCACAGATTCATATCCCTCCATGGCCATAGTTGCAGACTGAATCAGACTGCTTGAAAACTCAAAATAAAATTCAACATACGTTCAACCTCTGACTTCATATCCTTGCCACCCCAAAAACTGTCTATTTACACCTCCTTAGCCTCACCCACATTTTCCGCAACTCAATACACTCACTACTCAAATCCTCACCCATGCTTTGCAACACCAGATTAGAGTGCTGTCATTCCCAGCATTTCATTCATCATTCTCCATAAACTTCAGCTCATCCAACCCATTCCTATCCTGTGCCAATTCCACTCAGCCATCACTACTGTCCTTGTGGGCTTACAATGGCACAAGTTCCCCTACACACCCAATTCGCATCCTTGCACTTAAATCTCTTTCATGGCGTTGTCTTTCCCAATCTCTGTAACCTTCTCCAATACTACAACCCCACTGCCTCAAACTTTCTGTATCTCTGATCCTTGTATTTTGTGCAACCCCTCGTTCATACTACCATTTTCCTTTATCCAGCTTTTGCTCTGGAATTGCTTCTCTAAACCTCTCTGCTTCTCCACATCCTGCTCCTCCTTTCAGAGCCTCCTTAAGACACACCACAATGACTAAGATTTTGATTGGCTGCTTTTAATCACATCTTCTTTGGTTTGGCATCTTTTGCTTTCCTTACATTTCTGTGAAAAGCTTCGAGACGTTTTCTCTCCATTCAAGGGGCTGTTTAAATGCAAGTTGCCACTATTTCTGTCAACAATGACAGCATGGCAATGTGTCGGGACTTCCTGGTGCAGGACATCTAAGCTTTTTTCTGTAACCTTTGGTACAAAACATTTTTGCACAGTAACCTACTGGAAGTGCAAGGTCCCACATATAGCAATTCCTACATAATGATGTTGACAAGAGATAGGATATCTGGGACTCAGTAAGTGGTGGGAAATGGCACGTCCTTAATCAATGTGATTCAAGTAACCAGCTCAGAAGCGGGATAAATTAGACTCAAAGCAGGTACAGAAAAACCATAAAGAGAGGGAATGAGAGATTGAATTAAGAGATAGAAAAGACAGAAAGGAAACATAAGAAAGAAAATAAAATTTAAAATTTGATTTTTTAACATTTACAATAACAATTTGCAGCTTGAAGGAATGTGTCTCCAGTTTAAATTTTTCAATTTCCGGACCAGAAAGGTTGATTACCATTATATTAACAATTAATTTGTCATTAAAAAGGCACTCACTGTAAATTACCAGAATTAATTATGTATGGAGAGTTTAACAGGGATTAATGTGAAAATCCAGCAAGTTGTTAAAAATAACTGTGAGTTTAAGGGTGTGAGTCTGTGCAAAGCAAATGGTGGAGCTGATTAAATCAATCCACACATTGTGGAGAATCTGCTGAACTTATGGGCCAAGTTGTGCATTCGTAACAGCGTACTTCGTTAACACACCATTATTTTATAGCAAGATGTGGTCCAATAACTTCCTGTAAAATCTTATCCAACTAAAACACCTCTTATTTCAACTAATAGGGTGGAATTTTCCCGCCCTGCCCACCACTGGAATTGTAGCGGGCAAGACAGAGACCATGCAAAGGTCCTTGACCCATTGGCCTCAGGTGGGATTTTCCAGCCTTGGGGCAAGCTTGGCCGGAAAATCCCTCCCATGTTATTTTTAAAATTCCATTTTCCAAAATCCTAAAGGAATCCGTCTTATATCCAATTGTAAACCATTACAATTCTGGTGAGGCAGTCTAGAACAAGAGATCATAGTTTTGGGATCGGAGTAATAGCTTTCAAACAGAGATAAGGAGAGATTATTTCTCTCAAAGGGTTGTGAGTCTGTGGAATTCACTACCCTAAAACATGGTAAATGCTGAGACTTAGAGTAACTTTAAGGAAGAGGTGAAGATTTTTAATTAGTAAGGATATGAAGAGCTATGGTGAAAGGGCAGGAAGGTGGAGTTGAGACCAAGATGAGATTAGCCATGATCGTATTAAATGGTGGAGTAGGCTCAAGGGGCTAGATTGCCTATTCCTGCTTCTAGTTCTTATGTTCTTATGATTAGCTCAGTGAATAATCAGGTATGTGTGTCCACATCAAGGAATTGGCCAGGAAAATGATGAAAGTGCATAATTACAACAATTTAAAGGAAAAAAAGTATTATTTGTTTTTCTAAAATTCTTCTGAATTAATTTCAACAAGCAGGATGGCATAACACTGGAAAACTAAATAAGCAATTTTAAAAGCACTTACAATGTTGGAAATCCACTTGCAATACATATTTGTATCATTATTTGTCTCAGGCATTTGCACAGTGAAAAGCCCTAATTTGCAAAGTGTTTGTGACAATTGCTTGTGGGTATGGTAATCCAATCCCTAATTTTAATGTTTTCGATTTTGTGGTCAGCAGCTAAGCAATGGCTCTCAACACCAACCTTGAAGAAAGTAGCCTGCATCGATCTAGCAAAATCTGCGCTGCGGATTTCCCAGCAGTTTAAATCCGGCACTAAGTTAAGAAGATCACCAGATGCTCAGCAGCTGTGATGTCAGCAAGCAGGTTCAACAGCCAACCATATTAAAGAATTCTCACAGACAGCAAAGCAGGAAGGTAAAATTATTGAATGACTTCACCTCTAATTTAAACATTCAGATACCGAAAATATGATGACAATTATGAATTAAGATGGAAACTGACATGTAAATAAATTTTTTTTAAATGTAAATATGTGAAATTTATACCAGTTGACATTCCACAAATATAAACATAGCTTTACAGGACCAGTGAGGAGAGTTGTGCAGTGATTATGAAGTTAGTACGCCATTAAAAACTCCGCAACCATCACATTTACCTAGATGTTATTTTTCCAAGAGTTGTTACAGCGAGATTAACGGTGTAGAAATGGAAGGTTTTGTCAGTTCACCAATTGTTTAGGAATTACTGTCTGGAGAACATAACAGCACAGTGTCTGGAGCAGCATTGAATCACTGACAGTAGCCTCTGGATGTCTGTGTTATTCTGTGTATATGCTAACTCCCAAAGTCGCTGTCAGTTTCAGAGGGGTAATGACAATGAACACTGACAGTTTAGCTGTCAATATTGCCATTAAATCTGGATCATTATGTTCTTGAGTAGTGGGGATGCCTAGTAAGTTCTCTTTAATAACACACCCTGAAAAGGTGGCAATGATTCTTAAGTAATGATTATTTTTACAACTGATTGCATCAAGAATCAAGTACATATACTGAAACATTTTCAGGGCTTTTCCTATTCTGCTTCCATGACTTTGATGGGAGTTCGCTGAAACCCCATCTATACTTGTACACAGCTTGAGAAACTCCAAACAAATTCATCCCCATTAAGTGGAACTGGAGTCACACATGGAGCAGACTAAGTTAGGGTGGCATTTCTCTGCGAGACAATAAGAAACTAGGGCGGCTGGTAAGAGTGAAATAAAAGCAAACTACTGCAGATTCTGGAAATCTGAAATAAAAACAGAAAGTGCCAATAAAACACAGCAGGTTTGGGGGCAGGTCTGGCAGCATCTGTGTAGACAGAATCAGAGTGAATGTATCAAGTCCAATGACCCTTCTTTAGTTTTTGTGGCTTGCGCTATGGTTTGCTGCATTGCTAGTCCAGCTCCAAAATTGCTACACTTTTACTTTCACTTTAACTCTAGGATTGTAGCAATCTCCTCTGGTGCAAACCATGATGCAAAATAAAGCTTGCTTTAAGAAAATGATAAATATGGAAGACTTACCTTCTCCTGGATGTTCATGGGGCAGGGGTTTGAATAGAACATGAGAAGCACAGTCTAATTGTGTGCGTTTTACAGTCAGGAAGATATCGACATATACTCACGCAATGCCTCCCTAACCCGTTGTAGCAAATTTATAATGCTGAAAATTCCACCCCTCCAGTGACCAACAAGCATGTCAAAATCTTGGATGTGACATTCAACGTGCACTTATAAATGTTCACAAAAAATGTACATGTCAAATACTTCAAAACGCTTTGAAAGTAAAGCCCAAGATTGTCTTTAAAATTCGAACTGGAAAAGTTAACTTCCAAGAGGAAGCATTTATGACTTAACTCAATTGCCTTCATTTTGGGAACCATGACTTTACAAACAAGACATTAAAGTTCCTAATAACAGCTACCATTAACTGATGTTTCCAACACTACCAATAATATTAAATTACTATCAACGTTTTCCTCAACCCAGTAGATATATGCAAATTATCTCTGATTTTCATGGTCATGGCCGACCGAGCAAGTTGAAGCTGCAACAGTGATGGGCACCATTGTAATGTGAGGTTAATGGGTGTGTGGTGAACATGAGGCTGTCACTTCCGTGGAGTGGCAGTCGCTGTTTGATTGCCACTCGGCTCCTAGTTCCTTACTCCAAAATGAAGCCAGTCCTTTCTCATTCGATCTTCTCTCTGCAGCTGGGTGAGAAAGATGCAGCGCAGAGGGTTCCTGAGGTCTTGTGTCGAGGGCAGCTGCGTCGGAGGTAAGTAAGCCACGCAACCTTTTCTGCCACACCATCTGCCATAAAGCTGGTAAATGTAAAGGTCCCAGCCACTTTGGAAAGCCAGGCAGAAGTGTATAAGGTAAGTGGGCAGAATTGGAAGTGGGGGATGATGGTAGGATGGATTGTCGAGGGAGGGGGGTTAGGTGGTCAATGAGGGGGGGATTTTGGGTGGATACTAGGGTCAATTTAGCATGGTCAATCCACCTAACTTGCATATCTTTGGACTGTGGGAGGAAACCGGCGCACCCGGAGGAAACCCACGCAGAAACGGGGAGAATGTGCAAACTCCACACAGACAGTGGTCTACTGCCAGAATCAAACCTGAGTCTGTGGTGCTGTGAGGCAGCAGCGCTAACCACTGTGCCACCGTGTGACCCCCCCAGTCAGTGCGGAGGGGTTCAGTTGGTCAGCTGGAGAGTAGTTAGTGTGGGGAGGAGTTAGTTGGAGAGTAGTTAGTGTGAGGGGGGGGGTCAGTGGGGGCGGGGGGGGGGGGGTCAGTGGGAGGGGTCAGTGTGGGAGTGGGTTAGAGTGGGAGGGGGTCAGTGGGGGAGATGGTAGGACGGGTTTAGAGTGGGGAGTGTTCAGTTGGGGGATGGTCAGTTGGGGGGATCAGGTAGTCAGTGAAAGGTGGTCATTTGGGGGTGTTGGGACCAGTGAGGGGTTGTAGTCAGTTGGGGAGTGGTTATTGGCGGGTGTGGGGAGGGTATTCAGAGTTGCTGGTATCTAGTCAGGGGGAGGGGGTAGGCGGGGGTGTGGGAAGTGTGGGCTCATGGAGAAACAGCTGTGGGGGAACCCATATCAGGTCGGGGTGAGTCAGTGCAATAATTAAACAGAAGTTAGAAGTGGTTTTAATTCTTCTAACATATTCTAGGTAATTATTGGTGTCAGACAGTGGCAACCATTGGATATTTGTAATTGGAATCACAGGATTGCATGGTTCTCAGTGCAGGGCAATTGGCCAACAGAAATTTTAAACTTGTTGGCCAATTGTCATACCTCTTTGCCTGGGAACCTCTGGTAGTGGAGGTGCGGGGGGCAGTGCGGGTACAGGGCAGTGGAGGTGGGGGGCAGAAGGGGTACGGGGCAGTGGGTGTATGGGACAATGGGGGTCCGGGGCAGTGGTGGTGCGGGGCAGTGGGGGTATGGGGCAGTGCGGAGATGGGGCAGTGGGGGTACACGGCAGTGGGGGTATGGGGCAGTGGGGGTATGGGGCAGTGGAGGTGCGGGGCAGTGGGGGTGCGGGGCAATGGGGCTGTGGGGCAGTGGGGATACGGGGCAGTGGGGGTATGGGGCAGTGGGGGTACGGGGCAGTGCGGATACGGGGCAGTGCGGATACGGGGCAGTGCGGGAATGGGGCAGCAGTGGTGCGGGGGGCAGTGAGGGTGCGAGGCAGTGGGGATATGGGACAGTGGAGATGTGGGGCAGCGGGGGTGTGGGGCAGTGGGAGTATGGGGCAGTGGGGTTACAGGACAGCGGGGGTATGGAGCAGCAGGGATGCGGGGCAGTGAGGGTGCGGGACAATGCGGGTGCAGGGCCGTGGGGGTATGGAGCAGTGGGGGTACGGGGCAGTGGGGGTGTGGGGCAGTGGGGGCGTGGGGCAGTGGGGGTATGGGGCAGTGGGAGTGCGGGGCAGTCGCGGTATGGGGCAGTGGGGGTGCAGGGCAGTGGGGGTATGGAGCAGTGGGGGTGTGGGGCAGTGGGGGTATGGGGCAGTGGGAGTGCGGGGCAGTTGCGGTATGGGGCAGTGGCGGTATGGGGCAGCGGGGGTGCAGGGCAGTGGGGGTATGGAGCAGTGGGGGTGTGGGGCAGTGGGGGTATGGGGCAGTGGGAGTGCGGGGCAGTCGCGGTATGGGGCAGTGGGGGTATGGGGCAGTGGGGGTACCGAGCACTGGGGGTATGGGGCAGTGGGGGTACAGGGCAGTGGGGTATGGAGCAGTGGGGGTGCAGGACAGTGGGGGTAGAGGGCAGTGGGGGGTATGGGACAGTGGCGGTACAGGACAGTGGGGGTATGGAGCAGTGGGGGTGTGGGGCACTGGGGGTACAGGGCAGTGGGGGTGCGGGGCAGTGGGGGTGCAGGGCAGTGGGGGTATTGGGCAGTGGGGGTGCAGGACAGTGGAGGTGTGGGGCAGTGGGGGTACAGGGCAGTGGGTGTGCAGGGCCGTGGGGCTGCGGGGCAGTGAGGGTGCGGAGACAGTGGGGGTACGGGGCAGTGGGGTAACGGGGCAGTGGGGGTACGGGGCAGTGGGGCTGCGGGGCAGTGAGGGTGCGGGGACAGTGGGGATATGGGGCAGTGGGGGTATGGGGCAATGGGGCTACGAGGCAGCAGGGCTGCATGACGATGGGGTGCGGTGTAGTGGGGGTGCAGGGCAGTGGGGGTGCGGGGCAGTGAGGGTGCGGGGACAGTGGGGGTTTGGGGCAGTGGGGCTGCGGGGCAGTGAGGGTGCGGGGACAGTGGGGGTATGGGGCAGTGGGGCTATGGGGCAGTGGGGGTACGGGGCAGTGGGGCTGCGGGGCAGTGAGGGTGCGGGGACAGTGGGGGTGCAGGGCACTGGGGGTATGGGGCAGTGGGGGTGCAGGACAGTGGAGGTGTGGGGCAGTGGGGGTACAGGGCAGTGGGTGTGCAGGGCCGTTGGGCTGCGGGGCAGTGAGGGTGCGGAGACAGTGGGGGTACGGGGCAGTGGGGCTGCGGGGCAGTGAGGGTGCGGGGAAGTGGGGGTATGGGGCAGTGGGGGTATGGGGCAATGGGGCTACGAGGCAGCAGGGCTGCGTGACGATGGGGTGCGGTGTAGTGGGGCTGCAGGGCAGTGGGGGTGCGGGGCAGTGGTGGTATGGGGCACTGGGGGTACAGAGCAGTGGGGGTATGGGGCAATGGGGGTACAGGGGCGTGGGGGTACGGGGCAGTGGGGGTATGGGGCACTAGGGGTACGGGGCAGTGGGGCTGCGGGGCAGTGAGGGTGTGGGGACAGTGGGGGTTTGGGGCAGTGGGGGTACGGGGCAGTGGGGCTGCGGGGCAGTGAGGGTGCGGGGACAGTGGGGGTATGGGGCAGTGGGGCTGCGGGGCAGTGAGGGTGCGGGGACAGTGGGGGTACGGGGCAGTGGGGCTGCGGGGCAGTGAGGGTGCGGGGACAGTGGGGCTATGGGGCAGTGGGGGTACGGGGCAGTGGGGCTGCGGGGCAGTGAGGGTGCGGGGACAGTGGGGGTTTGGGGCAGTGGGGCTGCGGGGCAGTGAGGGTGCGGGGACAGTGGGGGTATGGGGCAGTGGGGGTATGGGGCAGTGGGGGTATGGGGCAGTGGGGCTATGGGGCAGTGGGGGTACGGGGCAGTGGGGCTGCGGGGCAGTGGGGGTACGGGGCAGTGGGGCTGCGGGGCAGTGAGGGTGCGGGGACAGTGGGGGTTTGGGGCAGTGGGGCTGCGGGGCAGTGAGGGTGCGGGGGCAGTGGGGGTATGGGGCAGTGGGGGTATGGGGCAGTGGGGCTATGGGGCAGTGGGGGTACGGGGCAGTGGGGCTGCGGGGCAGTGAGGGTGCGGGGAAGTGGGGGTATGGGGCAGTGGGGGTATGGGGCAATGGGGCTACGAGGCAGCAGGGCTGCATGACGATGGGGTGCGGTGTAGTGGGGGTGCAGGGCAGTGGGGGTGCGGGGCAGTGGTGGTATGGGGCACTGGGGGTACAGGGCAGTGGGGGTGCGGGGCAGTGGTGGTATGGGGCACTGGGGGTACAGGGCAGCAGGGGTGCAGTGGGCAGTGGGCAGTGGGGGTGTCCCTGCAGCACATCTTTGCAATACCTCTCCCCATCCAGTTATGACACCATAGAGCTTGGGGTTCTGAGCCCAGGAAACAATGTAAACACTATTTCTGTTGACATCTAATCTCGGGTTAAATAGTCTTCTCATTAGATACTGTATGTCATTACAATGACAATTCCATTCAGGAGATCTCGGGAAGAAACATTTCAGACTTAACAAAACCCAGATTCACCTTACTGTACAACTCGTAATGCAGAGCAGAAATGATTTGGCAATCACAGGATCTTATACAAATGTTCCTCCTTGCCCACACTTCGGATCATTGACTGTGCTACTCTTTGTATAGTTGGGGTTGTGACTTTCCCAAATTAAGTCCCATGTATAAATATCCAAGTACCAAACAAATAATTATGGTGTTCATCAAGTTCTTAGCTGCTCACCATCTGCCACAAGCAATACTACTCAGGAAGTCCTTTATTGTGGAGCTGGACTATTAGAACTCAGGGCTATAATTAACTGCAACACTCTGTAACTAAAATAAATCTGCATCAATTATTTTGTTTTAACCAGAATACTATTCATAGCTGAAATGTATTTACCCGAATGCTGCATCGAACTCCATGAACAAAGCCAATGAGCACTGTTCCATCGGGTCAGCGTTTAGACCCTCCCTCCGGCACACAGAACCCCTCAGCAGACACACCTCCTACTTCTCCTCAACTTCAATTCACAGCAGAAAGCACAGAAACCCTACACAGTGATGGGAGTGAGATTTGGACCACCCACTTACAGGGAAGACTGGAGGGAAACATTGGAGCAGACCCTGACCCTTGTAACCTTCACCTGCAGCAGCTCAGAGAGGATGAGCTATCGGGCGTACCATGACTCACAGAATCTCGGATAATTCCAGCTGGCGACTGCGGGCAGAACTATGACCCAAAGGAGATGTTCCTGCACATGTTCATGGCCTTCTCTCCAACCATACTGGACAAACGTAGGCCCAGATTTTGCATCCATATTTGTCAGCTCTCCTTGTCATTATAACGGTCAAACTCAGAGCAACATCTGGCAGCCACAGTTAAAAGCGGAAATCCCGAATTTGCTGTCAGTGATTCCCACTCCTCCATAGGGTGCACTGTTGAAGTCCTCACTTGTGGAACTCTTAGGAATCACGAATGAACTTCCACCTTCAACCTATTAGTGTCACTCTAAAAACCTTGGAAAAGATGTACATGGTTGATTGAAGCATACTGGTGTTCTAATAGTTCATAATTACTGCGAAACAATCATTCTGGCTCTGAAGAGCTAAGTTTACATTTGTGAAATGTTAAATTTCCCCATTATGATAAAAACAACCCAGAGATACTTTAAGAAAGATTTAAAAGTTTGTTTATGATCATAGAATCCCAACAGTGCCCATCAAGTCTGCACCGATTTTCTGACAGAGTAACTCACCCAGGCCCTCTCCCTTGCCCTATCCCCATGACCCCTGAACATTTCTCATGTCTAATCCCCCGAACCTACACATCTCGGGACACCAAGGGGCAATTTAGCTTGGCCAATCCACCTAACCTGCACCTCTTTGGACTATGGGAAGAAACTGGAGCAACCAGAGGAAACCCATGCAGACACGGGGAGAATGTGCAAACTCCACACAGACAGTGACTCGAGGCTGGAATTAAACCTGGGTTCCTGGAGTTGAGAGACAGCAGTGCTAACCACTGTGCCACCGTGCCACCCATGCTGGCAGATGGTTCTGCATCTACCTTAATTCCGTGCATTGCAATCTTTATTCCATTCTATATTTTTGATTAGAACGTGAAGGAGAATCTGTCATTTTTACTTCCTGGTTTGCTGTCTGTGAAAATTCTTCAACATGATTGGCTACTTAGCCTGCTTGATGACAAAGATTGCTGAATGCTCTGTTGCTGAATGCCAGCGATTCCATTGAGCTGACAATGGAATTAAATTAGCATGAGCAAAGGTGCAAAGATCACAAGAACAGAAAAGAAATAGGAGCAGGAGTAGACCACATATCCCATTGAGTCTGCTCCGCCATTCAAATAGATCATGGCTGACTTGGGTTTCAACTCCACTTTCCAATCCACTCCCCATATCCCTTGATTGCTGAGAGACCAAGGATCTGTCCATTCCAGCCTTAAATGCATTCAAATGATGAAGTATCTAAAACACCTCTGGGGTAGAGAATTCCAAATATTCACAACCATTTGAGTGAAGTAATTTCTCCTCAGTCTGATTTGGGATGCCCCATCAAAAGCCCCCTTCTGACTGGGGTGCCTTGCTCTCATGGACCGGACACCTCCGGACCTCCTTCCTCCCAGTTAAACATTAACTTCTTGTTTTCTTTGTATGAGCACACCTAAATCTCTTTGAACATCAACACTTACAAGTTTCTCACCTTCTAAAAAGTATTCTGCTTTTTTATCCTTACAATCAAAGTGAATAACTTCACACTTCCCCACATTATACTTCATCTGCCATCATGTTGTCCACTCACTTAACCTGTCTATATCTCTTTGCATCCTTTCCATGTCCTCCCTACCTTTCCATCAACTTTGCATTATCAGCAAACCTCAATACATTAAACATTGCATTGTCTCTTTATCTAAGTCATTAATATAGATTGTAAATAGCTGAGGCCCAGTATTGATCCTCCACTGCCTGCCAACATGAAAATGCCCCATGTATGCCCACTGCTTCCTGTCTGTTAATTCAATCTCTATCCATGCTATTACCCCTAACACCATGAGCCCTTATCTTACCTATTAACATTTTCTGTCACACTTTATCGAATACCTATTGGAAATCCAGGCATACTTCATCTTTTACATCGTTTCCTTTATCCACCCTTCTAATAACATGCCAAAAAGCCCAAATAAATTTGTCAAACAGGATTTCCCTTTAGTAAAATTATGTCGATTTGTTCTAATTATACAATGTTTTTCAAAGTGCATTGTTAAGACTTCCTTAATAATAGATTCCAGCATTTTCCGAGCAGCTGATGTGAGGCCTGTTGGCCACTGGCCTGTTGTTCACTGCTTTCCTCTCCCTCCTTTCTTGAAAAGTGGTGTAACGGTTGCCAACTTCCAATCTGATGCCATTATTCCCAAGGGCAGAATTCTTCCAGTTTGGGACTAAGTGCAGTGGTGGAGGCCTCTAGTGGCACCTGTCCTGCCAAGCAGAATATCGGGATCTCGCGCCAGATTCAACCTTTAGAATCTTATTAATTATGCACAGACAGACTCTTAGAATCATAGAATCCTACAGTGCAGAAGGAGGCCATTCGGCCCATCGAGACTGCACCGACCACAATCCCACCCAGGCCCTATCGTAACCCCATGCATTTACCCTAGCTAGTCCCCTTGACACTAACGGACAATTTAGCATGGCCAATCCACCTAATCCACAAATCTTTGAACTATGGGAGGAAACCAGAGTACCCATAGGAAACGCATGCAGACACAGGGAGAATGTGCAAACTCCACATAGACAGTGACCCAAGCCAGTAATCGAACCCGGGTCCCTGGCGCTGTGAGGCAGCAGTGCTAACCACTGTGTCACCGTGCTGCTGGGAATCAAACCCGGGTCCCTGGCGCTGTGAGGCAGCAGTGCTAACCACTGTGCCACCGTGCCACTTCTGATGGCTGGACAGCTGATTCACCCATCTGCCCTCAGTTGGCAAGTTCAAAGGTCCCGGCACTATATTTAAATACCAGCCCAGCACATTTATATCTCTTCAGCCTACCTGTCTACACCAGACCATGCAGGATGGCAGCAACCCAGAATCAAAAGGCTCGCAGCTTCAAAGAGAAAGCAACATTGGCTTTCAGTGCCAATGTCCTCAAGGCCCCTGTTCAGGGAGTTCGAGCCCACTGACAATTCCTCTACCCCAGGGATGGTTCAAAGAATCACACCAACCTCACTCCTCTGGCCTGGGAGGCAGTTGCCCGGGAAGTCAGCGCAGCTACCACCCACCCATGAAGCGTCATCCAGTGCAGGGAGCGGATGGATGATCTCATCCTCTCTGTCAGGGTTAAGTCCTTTCTCAGCTCCCTCCACTATTGAACTTTCAGCATGGCATCATGTACTCAAACAGCTACTCACTTCACGGATCTCACACATCTATTAGTGGGGGATACACGTCAACCCTTAATCTCTCAATAAGACATTCACACCACATCTATCTTGTTGCTCACACTCCATTCACTGTCTCTTCTGGGCAGGGCATATCACACACATGGCACAAGCATTTAACCCATACTCTGCTCCAATCACATCTCTTCCTTTTATCCCCATACAGGCTAATCTTGTACACAACAAGTGAGAATGAGCCCAGGCAGGGGTGGGTTGGCAGAGTTACTCACCCTCAGTGAGTTTGAGGACGTTATTGCTGAGGGATATTAATGCGCTGGGCTAGTATTTAAATATGGCGGCCAGACCTTCGAACCTGCCAGCTGAGGGCAGATGGACGAATCGACGGCGAGGACTGGGGTCTCTCCTGTGGCGACACTGAGCTTGGCTTCCCGCCACAACCTGGTATGGAATTCAGCGGCATCACTTCACCCAATCCTGCAATTCACCCCCAGTGCCATGAACGCTGAATCAGCTCCAACTCATCCATTGAAACTGTCCTTTTGTCTTTTGCAGGGACCAGCAGACCGTGGCCAGCCCAGATCTCCAAACCCCCAAAGCACGACTGGAGGTGAGAGCGCACATGAAGAATCATCACAGCGCTCACCCACACTCTCCACCAGTGCAGAGACACACACCTCGGTGGTGTACGGTTCTAGGTTAGACTCAAGCTGACTTTCACTGACACATCTGAGCAGCAGTCAGAGGCAGGAAGAGCCCAGGTCTCAGGCACTCGGAGGGCTGCTGGAGACCAGCCACCTGCTCTGTCCCAGGGTGGTGGAGGCAGCAAAATGTCGGGCAGAACTTCGACACTCACTCATCCCGATAGAGAAGTCCCTCCGCATTCTGTCGTGGTTCCGACATCCAAGAGGCTCAAGGCCACCACGGGGAAGGTTGGCAACTACCATGGACCCCTTGGTCCAGCAGGTCCAACCAGATTTGCATTTGGCCATGCATGCCATGGCCACACATTCTAGTGGGCACCATCAGGATGTAAGCTACATGGGGAGTAGGCACCTTTACCTCTCTCCAGGTGCAGTAGTCAAGCTCAGGCCACCAGAGGATGTCTACCAAGGTCATCACAAGCATCAGGATGTAACAGTCAGCAGGCTGGCTCCACACCAGCTGCAGACGCCGAGACTGTGCCAAGGTGTAATGGTAGGATAGGAAAGTTAAAACATTTTGGTATCACCTCAGGGTCAATCCTGGGTCACCTCAGGCCCTATCCCTGTGAATAAATTGCAAATTTTGAAAACCATTGCATGGGTATGTGAATGTAATGGCCAGACTCAAGAACAGCTTCTTTCCTGCTGCCACCAGACTTTTGAATGGACCTATCATATATTAAGTTGATTTTTCTCTACACTCTCGCTATGACTGTAACACAATATTCTGCACCCGCTCCTTTCCTTCTCCCTTATTTACTCTTTTAACGGTATGCTTTGTCTGTATCGCGCACAAGAAACAATACTGTCAGTGTATCCCAATACATGTGACAATAATAAATCAAATCAAATCAAATCAACTCAAAGCATTCTGGTTTGTATTTTTGCAATCCTCTTATTCCAAGTTTCTTTTCTCACATTCTGAGTGTCCCCTTTTACGATTAACATTCATGTGATGTCGACCTCAGTGCCACTTGGTACCGTATCCTTGTGTGTTGTCCGGGAGATGTGTGTAATTCTTTATTCAGTTTCTATGATAGGTGAGTTCTCAACCCTCAGTCCTCAAGGGATAGCAGCAGCTGAAGAAGGTACATCAGATATGTGATTCTGCACATCTGGATTTCCTAACTGCTAGATCCCAAACCAAGGCATGTACTTCAGGATGAGAGACCTACACTGGTCTGCACTTCCTTCACGGCAGCGTTTACATCCTTACATGGCATGGGGAATGTTCAGCCTGAACTCATATTGTTGTTCTTCCTTGCTGGAGTTGCCAGAGTGAGCACATTACCAGGATACCAATGACCTCAGCTACGATCGATTTTATTCCTCTTGAACCCTTTTAGCTAGGAAGGTATCCCACATCTCCCTTCCCCCATGACATCATGGTGCTCATGTTGTCCCTCACCTTTCCCCTGAGCTTCCTGAATCTCCTCATCTTCATCTCCATGAGGAGGGCTCCTCCTCCTCCAGTTCACCCGCTGCAGGGTCTCACCTCCCTGCATAGCCTGATTGTGAAGGGTACAGCAAGCTGCAATGATGCAGCAAGCTCTCCCTGGTGTGTATCACAGAGAGCAAGCTGAGTGGTCCAGGCATCTGAATCATATCCTCAGCAATCTACTGAGGGGGTGTGTGGCGGTGGAGCTGCAAAAGGAAGCAGCAAAACATAGAGTGGAGCTTCAACACTCACTCATCATGAGGCTGCAAGCCTCTGTATAGTCTTTACCTGTAAATAAACACGTTGTTTTTCCCTTAGCTGGTGATCAATAATTGTTACAGACCGGTAGACTTTGTTGCACTCAACTCGAAGTCTCTGGTGAACTGAGAGCCACCTTGCGCATGCCCCTCTTTATCACTCGGATTTGATGCTGACCTGATTTGCCACTGACATCGCTCGCCTGCCATTGCGGTGGGGGGAGAGGGGGGGGCGGGGGGGCACGGGGGGGGTGTGCAGGGGTGGTTCATTGGGAGAATTCCACCCAATACCTAAGGAATTTTGGTAAATCATAGCTTGCACATCCACCATCTCTATTGCTATCGCTTTTAGAATCATAGGTTGTAGGCCATCAGGTCCCAGGATTGATCGGATTGTAGTCCATTAAGTTTGTCCAATATTTTTTCTTCGTTGTTACAAATTTCCTTAATTTCCTCACTCCTTTTAGCTCCTGGGTTATTGCCAATTTCTGGTGTTAAACTTGTGTCCGGCACTGTGGAGACAGACAAATGCTAAAAAATCTCTGACCTCGTCTATGACTGGGAATCTCCGGTGTCACTACTTTAAATGGATTTTTGGTTGAGCACCAAATTCTCCATTCCCGCTGGCAGCAGGGCGGGAATGGACGAGATCGGAGCATCCCACCCGATATATTGGTTCAATGCCTCCACCATTTCCTCATTTCCCATGATCACGGTGGCACAGTGGTTAGCACTGCTGCCTCACAGCACCAGGGACCCGGGTTTGATTCCCGGCTTGGGTCACTGTCCGTGCAGAGTCCGCACGTTCTCCCTGTGTCTGCGTGAGTTTCTTCCGGGTGCTCCGGTTTCCTCACACAGTCTGAAAGACGTGCTGGTTAGGTGTATTGACCCGAACAGCCGCCGGACTGTGGTGACTAGGGAAATGTCACAGTCACGTCCTTGCAGTGTTAATGTAATCATTACTTGCGACTAATAAATAAAAAATTTTAAAACGTTAACTTTTTTGATTATTTCTCCCACTCCCTGCTTCAAAGGGACCTATGTTTACTTCAGCTACTCTTTTCCTTTTCACATATTTATAAAAGCTCTTACAAACTGTTTTAATATTTCTGGCTAGTTCACTTTCATATTCTATTTTTAATCAACATTCTGGTGGCCATTTGCTGTTTTTTAAAGCACTAAATCCTCAGACTTGTTACCATTTGTTGCAAAATTGTCAGCTTCTTTCTGTCTGATACTATCCTTAACTTCCTAAGTGAGCCATGGATGAGTCTTTCTTGCTGATGTTTTGTCTTTCAGTGGAATGTATTTTTGTACACATTTTGAATTATTTCTTTAACCTTCTCCCACTGTTCATTTATCACCATACCTTTTAGTCTATTTACCCAATTAACCATATCCAGTTCTCCCCTCATACCTCTGTAATTGGCTTTGTTTAAGTTTAAGATTCTTCTTTATGATTGGGGTATGTCACTTTCAAACTTCACATGGAATTCAATATCTAGACCTTCATGTGTAGCTCTCATGTGGGGAACAACATCAGCCTGCTGACTGCCAAGTGCGATCCACATTGCCCATCAGTAGAATTATGATTTCTCTATTTCCCAAATCCAATCTGATGCCTTCCTGATTTGCTGCCAATGAAACAGGATATCTGAATGTCCCACAAATTTGCACACATCTTTTCTTTCTGGTTGGAGAAATGTTTCATAAAAAGGAAGATGGTCCTGGTGTTTGCAGGTCAATCATCTCAGCTCCAGGACATCACTACAGGAGTTCCTCAGTGTAATGTCTTGGGCCCAACCATCTTCAGCTGCTTTATCTATGACCTTCCTTCCATCATAAGGTCAGAGGTGGGGATGTTCACTGATGATTGCACAATGTTCAGCACCATTGATGCTGAAGCAGTCCATGTCCGAATGCAGCAAGATCTGGACAATATTCAGCCTTGAGATGACAGGTGGCAAGTAACATTTGTGCCACACAAATGCCAGGCAATGACCATCTCCAACAAGAGATTGACATTCAAGGGCATTACCATTGCTGAATCCTGGGGATTACCATTGTCCAGAAACTGAACTGGACTAGCCATATAAACACTGTAGCTACAAGAAGCTAGCAGTGAGAAACTCTCCTCCTGACTCCCCAAAGACTGTCCACCAACTGCAAGGCACAAGTCAGAAGTGTAATGGAATACTCTCCACTTGCCTGGATAACTGCAGCTCCAACAACACTCAAGAAGCTTAACTGACACCATCTGCCCACTTGATTGGCACCCCATCCACAAACATTCACTCCCTCCATCACCGGCGCATATTGTCAGCAGTGCAAACCATCTACAAGATGCACTGCTGGAACTCACCAAGGCTCCTTAAACAGCACCTTCCAAAGCCACGACCATTATAATCTAGAAGGACAAGAACAGCAGACTCGTGGGAACACTATCACCTGGAAGTTCCCTTCCAAACCATCCACCATCTTGACTTGGAAACACATTGCTGTTCCTTCACTATCACTGAGTCACTGATGCCCTGCAGAATATATAGACAATGCAGTTGTGATACATTTATCAATCTAAACAGTGATGTTGAAGCTGTGACAAGAGATAGGAATATATCACTTGCTGGAATATTCTGACTCTTTAGCACTCTACACTAGATTTTCCAAGTTCTTGATTCCCAGCTACAGGAAGCACTTGATCAATCAACAACTAATGAGGCCCCGGCACCTTACTTTTCTTCAAATCCCCTGATGGGACGGTGACTCACTCTGTATCACTGAAGCCTCTGGCTTCATTTCCTCCAGATTGACAATAATTATTGTTACTCAAATAGACAGGACTATGTAAGACCTTAAATATAATGATTTGCAGGTACACAGCAATGTATAATGTAGTATACATTTTATAATATATCTTGGCTCGAGAAGGAAATGGTTTACCAAAGGGAAGATCCTCATCAGAGTTTAGAGTCGAGGCTCTTCATCAAACCTTTAACACGTTGTCCTAATATTGTCAGGTAAAGAGTTGTGCTGCCCTTCCCTCAACTTTAAAAAGTTCTTTCAACCTTTGCTGTCCTCCAATCTGTGTCCTATATGGTGATTACACTGCCATCTCTTTGGCTGGTTTCTTCACATCACCGAAGTGACTTCTCGACCTGTTATCAAATATTTAACTCTGAGAAACTGAATTCAATCTCCTCATAAAGCATTTCTAGCCAGTTCATCTGGTGCTGGAGTCCTGCAGATTGATGACAATTCTCAATAATTAGGGTTTCTTGGATATAGTCTCCTTTACAATAAGATCTCTTTTTGCTCCAAAATCCAGCTCGCGGCTTTTTCGAGAAACAGTTGCCATATTCCAAAGAGCTCTGCCAACATAATTACCACGTGGTGACTTCTAGGGGTCAAGTGCCTCATTTCCTGTTTGTTTAAGTGCTCCAGTGTAATTATTGCAGCTGTGCAACAATTGGCAATTTTAAGTCATTGCTGAGTATTGGAATATGCAGTGTTAACCACTCGGCATAATTGTATACACTACCAGGGAAAACTCAATGGAAGGGCCTAACCACCTGCCAGCCCCATGAAGCTGTGTTTATTTTTTAAACAGGTAATACAAATACATCACATCTTTAAAACCAAAAGAAGCGATTTTTCATCCTAATGAATGGTGCCTGGCCAGACCTGAAAAAGTACTCCAAATTCAAAACAGCTTTTCATCTGATTCATATTATCCAACTAAACCAATGAAATAGTCTGTCATTAGTCAAGAAACAAACACAATTACTTATCTGTCAAGGGACGTATTCCTTTCGTGTTATTTGATTTTTTTTTAAAATGCAAGAAAATAATTGCTTCTGAAGATGTGCATGTTAGGTGGATTGGCCATGCTAAATTGCCCCTGGGTGTCAGGGGAACTAGCGAGGGTAAATGTATGGGGTTATGGGGATAGGCTGGGATTGTGTTCGGTGCAGACTTGATGGGCTGAAGGGCCTCCTTCTGTACTGTAGGGATTCTATGATTCTATGAAACAAACAGAAATCCGGGTCCATGCATTTTGCTCATCTATTAGTTGGGAGAATTTTCACTAATATTCACAAACATCACAAACTATCAGGGTAAGCTTTAGCATCAACATGGTAGGAATAAATTAGTACAACAATTTGCTTTATATTTCAATTTTGATTAACTTCAATCCCAATAAAAATTCATGAAGTATGAAATCTGTATACTTTAGGTAAATAGTCCCTTTGTTGATCGGGGAGCCATTTATTGTTTCAACATGTCTAGTGTATGTCACTGAATTGTAATCCAATTGAAATGAACTAATAACACATTAAAAAGATCTAGAAATATTGAGTTTTTTTCCACAGTAAACAAGTGAGTAGCCACAGCTTTCTCATTGCCCTTCCACAGTGCCATGCAGCATTCAAAACACCCCTGGAAATTCCACTCAAGCATTGCACCCCATGTAACATGCTTCTTGATTCTCCTCCTGAATCTACAGATGCATGAGGCAGACAGAGCACATTCAACATCTATTTCCATAGCTAGCAAGTTTCCCTGCAGCTAGCTGTTAGCCTGTCACCAAAGGCTATAGCTTGTGGGGCACCATTCTATATCAAGCATGATTTACTAGGAGACTCTTACCACTTGCTGTAGGCATATTAGAAGGTTGATCATCAATGACCCGCATTATGAATGCACCTTCCTTGGCTATCAAGTTCTGGAGTGGGAATTGAAACTTGAGCTGCTGGTTCAGAGGCAGGGACACTACGCACTGCACCACAAGACCTCCCCTGTGACTTTATCAATTCCATAAAAGGTATATGGTAACGTTGGCAGTAGGGCGGCACGGTAGCACAGTGGTTAGCACTGCTGCTTCACAGCTCCAGGGTCCCGGGTTCGATTCCCGGCTCGGGTCACTGTCTGTGTGGAGTTTGCACATTCTCCTCGTGTTTGCGTGGGTTTCCTCCGGATGCTCCGGTTTCCTCCCACAGTCCAAAGATGTGCGGGTTAGGTTAAAAATTGCCCTTTAGAATCCTGAGATGTGTAGGCTAGAGGGATTAGCGGGTAAATATGTGGGGGGAGGGCCTGGGTGGGATTGTGGTCGGTGCAGACTCGATGGGCCGAATGGCCTCCTTCTGCACTGTAGGGTTTCTGTGATTTCTGTGATTTCTGTGATCATAGAATCTCTACCGTGCAGAAGGAAGCCTTTTGGCCCATTGAGTCTGCACCAACTCTCTAAGAGTATCTTACCCAGGCCCTCTCCCCGTAACCCTACGTATTTACCCCGCTAATCCCCTAACCTACACATCTAAGGGGCAATTTAGCAAGGCCAATCCACCTAACCTGCACATCTTTGGACTGTGAGAGGAAACCGGAGGAAACCCACGCCTTCACAGGGAGAATGTGCAAACTCCATAGAGACAGTGACCCGAGGCCAGAATTGAACCCAGGTCCTGGTGCTGTGAGGCAGCAGTGCTAACCACTGTGCCACCGTGCCACCCATTCTGCCACTGTGTTGCCCAATCTATACATCTTACGAAAGTATATGGTAGAGTAACTGTGAGATATATATTTTACAGGCTAAAACATCTTTCATTAATATATTTAATTTAATTCATTATTGCCATTTTAGAAAATGGTTTTTGATGCCATGTGCTATGACATTTGCGGGTGATTGCTCTGGGGTGACTGGCACACAACAAGATTAAAAAGGTTTTCAGGGACATTTTCATGCAGACTAATGTTAATGGTGGTACCTCAAAGGTGAGGTTAAAATTCAGTATTACCTTGACACACAAGATCCCCTCACTGTGTTAGATGCAGCAAAATCGTGACAATTGTTTATGAAAGGTTTTATGATTTTCTTACAGCTATTGCACTCATGAGATCTCCCCCCACTGAATCCACTTACTTCCTATACCACAGACAGCTCCCTCTAATTATACTAACAGTGGATTTGGGCTCTGTATGGGGAATCTGTCAAACAGATACCTGCACGCCATTGTCAATCACTTCTTTAAGGTTTTTCCTGATTCATTTTCCGATGGCTAATGGCAACATACCCTCAGAGGTGAGAAAGTATCATAATTTGAGATTGAGACATTGAGGGGGCAATTCTCCCAAATAAAACCTAA
Organism: Mustelus asterias; assembly: GCF_964213995.1. Classification (NCBI taxonomy): domain Eukaryota; kingdom Metazoa; phylum Chordata; class Chondrichthyes; order Carcharhiniformes; family Triakidae; genus Mustelus; species Mustelus asterias. Next base: position 100,586,461 of record NC_135802.1, on the reverse strand, counting down.
TGCCCAGTGGGCGGGAATATGGGAGTATTTCCCACCTGTTTCTTGGGTGAGTTGAGTGGAATGAATCTCGGGCACTCTGTACATCACAGAGTCCCTAATGTGATTCACACTGGTAAGGGGAGAGGGGAGGGGGTTCGGGACTTGAACCTGCCCGAGAGCCCCCGTCGCTAGCCTCCTGATCACTGGCCTCCGTGACCCCCCACTCCCGATCACCGCCTCCATGAGCCCCCATCCCCATGTCCAGCCCGACCCCAGTCCCCCACCCCCATGGCCAGCCCAATCCCCCCCTCCGATGGCCAACCTGACCCCCCTCCTCCCCCTGTCCAGCTCTGATTGCCCCCTCCTCATGCCCAGCCCCAATTGCCTCCTCCCTCGCTCTTCCACCGATACTTAATGCAGAGTGCGGAGCAAGTCTCCCCCACCACCACCGATCGGCCCCACTCCCCAGTGGGCCCTGCCCTTCAGACCTCGTTCCCTTGGCACTGCCTCGTGCCTGGTGGACAGTGCCAGTGAACGGTGGGCACTGCCAGGGTGCCAGGCTGGCACTGCCCAAGGGGCACCCCCTCCCCTAACCTTCCCAGGAGGGCCTCAATGGCCTCTATCCCCACCAGCGAGGTGATCACGCCTGTTTCCCGTTGATGGGGACCAGGTTTAATCGCCGTTGGCGAAAGCCTGTCCCGGTGAGGAGGGAAACATCAGCGAGCCTGGAGGATATGGATATTGTCCGGAGTTCGCCAATGATATTGAAATTGAGATTTCAATATGGTAATCAGCCTTCCATTGATTTCCGGTGCGAAGCTGATTACATTTAAATAAATGGCCTGGGAGAGCAACGATCAGCTGAATGCCAGTCACAAATGCCGCTACAAGTCCCCTGCTGATATCTTCCAGCCTACTGTGCTACTCAGGAGAGAATCACCCCTGAATATCCCACACAAGAGCAGAAAATGCTGGATGAAAGGATCATCGAGACCCGAAACATTGGCTCTATTCCCTCTCCATAGATGCTGTCAGATTTGCTGAGATTTTCCAGCATTTTCTGTTTTTAATGCGGATTCCAGCATCTGCAGTATTTTACATTATGCAGTGAATGTCCCGTTTGGTTCACTAAACATATTATTTTCTTTCAAATGAGCTAAGCCTCTCCCTGAAATAATTTGATTTCAGCAAAGGTCTGCATTAGCAGTTGAGTTATCAGTCCCCAACAGGAACAGTCATGCTAAATTCTGTTGATGTCACCTCTGAGGCTTTTCCCCCAAATTTTCTGAATATTAACATCATCGCAATAAATGATGGCACCAAGCTGATACTGTGACTCCAAACATTGGTGTTAGAGTGCAGAGACAGGTATGCATTTTAATCTGGGGTTCAGCAGCCGCTGTGGCATTGCTCTTGCAAAGGGGAGCACATTGCAGAGGGCTGAACCATCTGGGGAATGCCAGGTAGCTTCTGGCACCTGGCAACAGATGGCATACGTGGGAGCGTAGCATACAGAGATCCTCTCAGCTGTGCTGGATTCAGGCAAACAAAAAAGGAAAATAAACCGCAGGAAAAAAAGCAGAAAACTTACCCACCCAAAAAGTATTTTGTTTTAAATCTGTATCATGCAAACAAGTTGAATTGAAATGTCTGCACATTTTTGTGGGTTGGGTGGTTGTTGTGGGTGGTGGCGTTGTGGCACATTGTACATTCACAGGTCAATCTGATTTTACAGATTAACAAGATCCTATTACTCAAAAGAAAATAAAGATCTTGAAACATCTGATCCCATGCACCAAACTTGTCTCCGTATGGGAATGTTTCAGCACTTGCAGTTCAGCACCCTTCACCATCTGCAAATCACAGCAGTATCCTTCCTACTGAGGCACCATAACCTTGACTCTTTCCCTTCTAAATTAAAAGGCATTGAGTCAGACTAGATGGTATCTTACAAACTTCATCAGAAAAATATGTAATTAAAGATGCTTGTGAGCTGATAAATGCAGAAAATAAATATCATATTTCCCCCTCCAAATACCTATCTCCATTCAATCTGTTTTTTTTTCAGCCTTTTTTTTAACTTTAGGGCTTAAGAATTCATGGGTAAATTCACCAATTCCACGGTTCCTGCCAAGCTTTAAAGGAGCACCTGCAGAAAATGCGGCTACAAGACTGGAGTCCTGCTATTGTCACCTGTGCTTCTTTTTAGCCCAGCTTCCTGCTGGGAGCTCAGGACTTGTGAATGTACTTTGTAGGGTTACCGAACCATCAACATGGCATGTAGCATTTTGCTTTGCTGAGATTCACAGCTTCAAAGATCAACAAGGGAATGGGGGCAGAGGGGGGTGGGAGTCAAATGTATCATGGCCACAGCAAACTAACAAAGAACGATCCATCACTGCCCCCAGTTGAAGATGCAGACAACAATAATAATTTTAATTTGTTTGATGGATATGAGGCAAGGCCAGCTTTATTACCCACTGAATGGCTCGCTAGCCTGTCTCAAAGGTCAATTAAGAATCAACCACATTGCTGAAGGTTTGAAGCCAGGGGTAGGGGTAAAGACAGCATATTTCATCCCCTGAAGGCCATTCATGAACCAGATGGGTTTTCATGCCAATCTAATAGTTTCACCAGCTGATGTGGCTGGAGTTGAACTCACGTCACCCGAACACTAGACAGATCTCAAGACTACTAGTTTAGCAACATTATCATGGCCCCGTGTAAAATGAAAGGATTAGATACAGATGTAAGCTTGTTTATGTCAGTTCTACAACTCTAACAACTGAGCTCCCCGATGATGCAGTTGTGATGGGATATTTTAGCATAGGGACAGAGAAGTTCATAGGTTTGCAGACTGTTGTGTGATGGTTTTGCTGCTTCCATTTGGGACAAAAAGTGGCCTCCTAATGCCAGGTTGATTTTCCATGAACTCTCCTGGAAAGTGGGCAGGTGGACATTTGATGGGAATAGGATCTGACTTTGCTGTGATTCACTCAATGTTAGAATGTTGGGTGTCACTCATAAACATAAAATTGTCACTTAGGTGAAGCAGAAGCGTCCTCAAAAGAGGAAAGGATAAGAAAAGGGGAAAATCTGGAAGAGATAAAGATGAACACTTACATCATAGAATTAAGTCATTTTACAAAGCAAAATTAACCACATGGAAATGTGCCATCTGTCTTATTTAATTCTTTCATTAAATGTATGTGGTTAAGTTTTTGATAGTGTTTTAAAAGTATGTGACATCTGTGCAGAGCTGTGTAAGTGTATGTAAAGTTAATTATTTTGTTCAACTTAACTCAGCAACTTAAAATTTAAAAGATCAAAAACATTCTATTTGGCTCCCAGCAAAACATCAGCAACTCACCTTCGATTCCACCTTCTCTCTCACTGCTTGTTCAGGTTGAATCCAGCAGTCAATGTTCAAATCTCTCTGTGGTCTCACCCCTTCCTAGTTTTGTAAGCTCCTTAAGCCCTACAATTCTCCTTCAGCTCAATGTTCCCCCCCATTGTGGCCTCTTGAACATCCTGGACTTCTCTGTTCGGTGACCCTATCTTGTGCTTTATACTCTGGGGTCAATTCTCTTGGCATCTCCACCTTTCTTCTACTTAAGGTGCTCCTTAAAATCTACCTCTTTATCCAAATGCTTGGTCTTATGTTTCATGTTTCTTTCTTTGTCTTGGTACCATTTTGTTGGTTAGATTACCTTCCTGACAAGTGCTTAGCTACATTTTACTGTGTTACAGGTTTATATAGATGCAATCTGATTTTGTTGTCAGCAAACAGAAATGCTGACACACATCTTTGTTATCTTCAAACTGAAAACTATTACTTTGGGCGTAGCATGGTGGTACAGTGGTTAGCACTCACAGCGCCAGGGACCTGGGTTCAATTCCCAACTTGGGTCACTGTGCGGAGTTTGTACGTTCTCCCCGTGCCTCTGTGGGTTTCCTCCGGGTGCTCCGGTTTCCTCCCACAGTCCAACACATACTGGTTAGGTGCATTGGCTATGCTAAATTCTCCCTCTGTGTACCCGAACAGGCATCAGAGTGTGGCGACTGGAGAATATTCACAGTAACTTCTTTGCAGTGTTAATGCAAGTCTACTTGTGACACTAATAAAGAAACTTAAAATGTTCTATAGAGACTGGAGCACGTCCAAAATTCCATCACCCACCTTCTATTCTACAAATAGTCCTATTTCCTTACCACTCCTATCCTCATCAATGTCCATTGGTACCCCATTCCCTACAGAATGACTGCTTTCTTTTATGAATCCATCCATAAATCACCTCTTCCAGCCCCTAAGACAGTGTGCGTCACCATCCTGCATCTTGCTATCACACTTCCTGCTTCAAAAGCTTCTTTGACCAGGTAAATAATCACTTCCCTTTATTATTTCTCTCATGGTGCTTGATAAGGCACCTTGGGATGTTTCACTGCATTAAAGACGCTACATAAAAGCAAGTTGTTGTTATTTCTTAATGTGACTTGCATCATGAAACTCTACAACCAACATAGAAAAGCACTCCAAAATTGAAAATAAATTGCCTCTTTAGTTCCACAAACTGCAATTAAAAGAAATAAATGGGCCAGATTGAAGAGACATAGTAATGATGTGTTTTAAGAGAGACTGAAAGGATTTCTGTTTGGAATGTAGGTCAGCAGCATTTATTGCGTTCCTAGCCTGATTGTGTTTTCATGTTTGGCAATCTTGGCTCTCCCCAGGAGCAATGAGCAAAGGCAAGACATTTTATTTCATCATCCAAAGCCCTGCATGGAGGAGACCTCTTTGTATTATTCTCAGATAGAGAGCCATGCTTATTACATTAAAGCTATAGTCCAATATAATTTACATACCAGTTTCCTACAATTACATAGTCCTTTGAAAAAAAGCATCTCCAGTACAATTTAATTGTGCTTAACTTGGCAAGCGTTATATTCAAGATGGAAATCACCAGCCCCAAACCTGCGTTAGCAAGTTGGTTACATTGAATGGAATAGTACAATGGCATCACTGGTAGCAATGTCACTGTATCATATCCGGATTTTCCCCTGGGAACTGGAAAAACTCATAAAATGGTGCATCGTTCATTATTGATGAATCTGCTTTTCTGCAATATTTTTAATTAAATACATAAGGTGACCTTCCATTTTGTAAGATAACCATTTTCACTTTGGCTGTCAACACTGTGGCACAGATGTTTGCTCCCGGGTTTGTTGCACAGACAGGGGAATTCCTGTGCTTTTATTTTAAATGCGCCAGATACTTTTTTTAAGGGCAGGACGTTTAAATGCCTAGACCGCTTGAAAGCTCCCCTTGTTAGCTCCTTTTGACAGGTCCTTCCAACAGGTGCTTCTGAGAGTTTTGGCAGCTCCCTTTCACAAGTGCTTTAGACTGTTGACAGTTCAAATGAACTTGACAGTGATGGCTTTTTACATTTATGTTTACTTCTAACAGTTCAAAATATGCCTGACCGACCCCAAAGGTTACCATCAGCAGGCATGCCATTTCCCCCATGCCATTCCAGCGTCAGATCTAAAGGTGTATCAGAACCTCTCCAAAGAATTACCCCAGGTGTCCAAATGAGTCACGAGCGTTCAGGCCTGCTCTTACCCAGTCTAATCTGCACATTTTGGGTTTCACACTCCTGGCCTACCAAAATCCCACTTCAGTACAGGCAACTGATGATTTAAATAGCCAGCTGCCTCTGTAAGGTCATTAACCAAAGAATGAGGAAGATGTGACTCAGTAGCTACACTGTTAGAACATTCTGGGCCCTGTACAAAACACACCCAGTTCTTAGTCCCATCCCTGTGAAAGTGGGAAGTGCCATGTTCATGGCAGGATTTTCAGGCATTTCTGCTATTTTTACCTCTTTGTAGCAGTGAAATTCTGGGCTTCTGTTAATCCTGGCGGGGCCACTCTGGCACGCCAGTCTCTGCTGCACTTGCTGCAGGGGAGGACAGTGAGCTGAGAAGGTGCAGGCCTCTGCTTTCTCTGGCTCCTCTTTTGGGCTAACTGAGCTTTTCGTTTCTGCTTGCCTCATTCAATATTCCTCCAAACAGTCAGCCTCCACAGGCCACAGCTATCAGCAGGCGTCTCCGAGTTGTCAGTGTCAATCTGTGCCATCTTTATGTCTTGCCAGCAGGTGCGGTGGTGCTGGAGGTATGGATATCCATGGGGTCGTAACCCAGTGGCCAGCTCACCGTACGGACAATCCTTGGGTATATGGCTGTCAGCCGACCAGTGAATCTGGCTGAGCCAGTGCAGACATTGTCGGCTTTGTGCCTTGTTAATACCACTTATATTATATTAACTGCAACTGGGAAAGACTGCTCCTTTAAGTGAGTGCAGATCTCATAGAAATCATAGAAATAATAGAAATAACAGAACTAGATTAAAGGGCATAAATAAAGGTGAACCTGTGATAAGATCATTAACCAAAGAATGAGGAAAAGTGTGACCCAGTAACTACCCTGTGAAAACATTCTGGGGGCCATTTTTGTCTCTGGGACAGACAGCAGGAAAGCTAACTACTTCACCTACCCATCTGGGGTGCTTCAATCAATTTTAATAATCAAGGCTTATTTAAATATAACATGGAAGCTGTCAGTCTCACTGATCATAAGTATCAATTTAGGAGGACAGAATCAAACAGGACACTGATTATCATGAAGTGGTAGCAGAATCTTAAAGGGGCTTGAAGCACTAGTGGTACAACAATTAATCCAAAGGTCACACAATGTATAGAAAGGACCATTATACAATCATTGGCATGTAGGCTGCAACGTTCAATATGTTAAAAGTCAGATTATTTACAAGCTTAAATCTTCCACCCACAACAACGGTGAATTTTGAGACATTTCCTGCATGTCGGGACCCGAAGGAAGCTCTGAGTCACGCACGCACATGGTATTTACCAGGGAGTTTTGACCCTCTGATGGGCAGAGTTATGCTGTTCGGGCCTATCCGAGACTGTCTCTGATGTTGATCTGAGTGTTGGAGACGTGGGCTCGATGCCCTGTACTTAGAATAATCGAAACCCTACAGTGCAGAAGGAGGCCATTCAGCCCATCGAACCTGCAATGGCAACAATCCCACCCAGGCTCTATCCCCGTAATCCCATGTATTTACTCTGTTAATCCCCCTGACAAGGTTATTAAGAGGCAATTTAGCATGGCTAATCCACCTGCACATCTTTGGATAGAGGGAAGAAACTGGAGCACCCGGAGAAAACCCACACAGACACGGGGAGGATGTGCAGACTCCACACAGACAGCGACCTGAGGCCGGAATTGAAGCCAGGTCCTTGATGCTCCAGTTTCCTCCCACACTCCAAAGATGTGCAGGTTAGGTGGATTGGCCGTGCTGAATTGCCCCTTAGTGTCCAAAGATGTGCAGGTTAGATGGATTTGCCATGGTAAATGTATGGGGTTATGGGGATAGGGTGAGGGAGAGGCCCTGGTAAAATGCTCTGTCAGAGAGTCGATGCAGACTCGATGGGCTTCTTCTGCACTGTAGGGCTTCTATGATTTGATAATTCAATGAACTCTTAATCCCTTCATGGCAACTAATCCTATCTGGCCCAGTGCCACCATGATCCCAAGAACAAATAAAAAATACCTTTAAATTAATCATCATTTAGGTTATTGTTGAATAATATAGGAGGCATGGTTAGTAAGTTTGCAGATGACACCAAGATTGGTGGCATAGTGGACAGTGAAGAAAGTTATCTCCAATTGCAACGGGATCTTGATCAATTGGGCCAATGGGTTGACGAATGGCAGATGGAGCTTAATTTAGATAAATGCGAGGTGATGTATTTTGGTAGGCTGAACCAGAGCAAAACTCATTCAGTTAATGATAGGCCACTGGGGAGAGTTACAGAACAAAGAGATCCAGGGGTACAGGTTCATTGCTCCTTGAAAGTGGAGTCACAGGTGGACAGAGTAGTGAAGAAGGCATTCAGCATGTTTGGTTTCATTGGTCAGAACATTGAATACAGTAGTTGGGACGTCTTGTTGAAGTTGTACAAGACATTGGTAAGGCCACACTTGGAATACTGTGTACAATTCTGGTCACCCTATTAAAGAAAGGATGTTCCTGTGCTGTAATTTTCTTTGTTCTTTGATATTATTAAACTAGAAAGAGTGCAGAAGAGATTTATTAGGATGCTACCGGGACTTGATGGTTTGAATTATAAGGAGAGGCTGGGTAGACTGGAACTTTTTTCTCTGGAGCGTAGAAGGCTGAGGGGTGATCTTATAGAGGTCTATAAAATAATGAGGGGCACTGATCAGCTAGATAGTCAATATCTTTTCCCAAAGGTAGGGGAGTCTAAAACTAGAGGGCATAGGTTTAACGTGAGAAGGGAGAGATACAAAAGGGTCCAGAGGGGCAATTTTTCACGCAGGGGGTAGTGAGTGTCTGGAACAAGCTGCCAGAGGTAGTAGTAGAGGCGGGTACAATTTTGTCTTTTAAAAAGCGTTTAGATAGTTACATGGGTAAGATGGATATAGAGGGATATGGGCCAAATGCGGGCAATTGGGGCTAGCTTAGGAGTTTAAAAAAAGGGCGGCATGGACAAGTTGGGCCAAAGGGTCTGTTTCCATGCTGTAAACCTCTATGACTCTATGATTCTATGACTGATATCTAGCTAGTTTTCATCCTGTAATAAAACTTGGAATAAAGTAACATTATTCTGACTAATATGAATATAAAGGATCAAACAACCTCGATCCAGTTTTAAATTAATGGGACAAATATCTTTTCATAACATGTAGAAATGTTTTAATAGGCAATGTTTTTTAATGTAATTATTTTTTGCTGACCGACCAATTATTGTTGTTATTTTAAACAGGGTTAGTTTCTTATCATTAATGCAAATGTACTCTTCATTCCTTCCAAACGTTGAGATGATGTTAATATTCCGATCTAATTTTCAACATGTTCAGATTTCCTGATCAAGTTCATGATTGCCTTTGAGCAACTTCACTTAAACTATTTACGAATGAACAAGCCAGGACAAAGCCCAGAAATGCTGACTCTGTACCTGTTGACAAGTTAGCCCGTACTCAACGTGTCTCAACAGTCTCAGTGCTCATCACAGTATCATATTTGTCCAAATAATTATCTCTCAGATTTTCACAAAGTATGTTGAAACAGGTCATTAATCACCTGCACACACACACACACACACACACTAACAAAAACCAACATTGCCGCAGAGAGGGAAGGATTACAATTCCTTTAATAAGCCCAGGTGGTTTGAAGTTTCCAGCAAGTCCAATAACAACTGAAACTAGAAATACTGATTGAAACATGTTTAAAAATATTTCCTTGGAGCGCTTCTCTCTGCGCTGAAAACAAGACAGAATACACAGTGGAGTGGGAGGAATTCTATGGAAAGTTCACAGCTATAGATACTTTGTTTTAAAAATAATTGTGTTCCTGAAGAGGAGAAAGCTGTGACATGAAACTCTACCCATTTCAAATACCCTTTCTCGATATCAAAACTTAAAAAACATTGCCTATTAAAACATTTCTACATGTTTACCACAGTTAGATGCAGATTAAACTTATTCTCATCAATGTGCTTCACTTCCAGCTGCAATGGTGTGTTTTTTAATTCATTCGTGGGACACGGGCATCGCTGGTTGGCCAGCATTTATTGTCCATCCCTAGTTGCCTGAGGGCAGTTGAAAATCAACCACATTTCTGGAGTCACATGTAGGCCAGACCAGGTAAGGATGGCAGATTTCCTTCCCTCAAGGATAACATTGAACCAGATGGGTTTTTCCGACAACCGACAATGGTTTCATGGTCATCAATACATTCTCAATTCCAAAACTTTTTTATTGAATTCAAATTCCACTATCTGCCGTGGCAGGATTCGAACCCAGGTCCCCAGAACTTTAGTTGAGTTTCTGGATTATTAGTCTAGCAATATTATCACTAGGCCATTGCCTTCCCTCCATTTCACACACCAGCCATTCTGAAAGATTATCATAGTGTTAACATAGGAGCAGTTCTGTGCTATAGGCCCAAGTCAATAGGAGTTAGATTCAGGCTGTGCTAAATCAACTCACCTTAGATCCTTATACCCACTGGAGAGGAAAGACTTTCATCCCATCAAGCTGGGCTCAGTTTAAGCCCAAGTTCCAGTGTCTGATCCAACACACAACTCAATATCCTGATTGTAACGGTTTTAATTCTAAATAGCTATGCATCAATATTGCAAAAAAATCCTTGTTAGAAATGTTTGACCTGCAAGATAGGATTTCCTGATTACAATCCACGGAACATGTGGATATTTCCACTGAGTTTGAGAAACATTCTCAACTGATTAAAAAAGATTCACAATCCTGGCAGAGAGAGACTCTGAATCCACTTTAAAATGAAAATCTAGCCAATTTACACATTCAGAAAATCTTTGTGCCGATGTGGACAACTTGAGTGGATTTTCCTTTTAATCTTGAAGCAGATGTTAATAGTTTACCTCTTTCATCCTCTGTGCACAAGCACATTACAGGATACATTACTTGCTGTCTGGGTGTTCCGCTGAAATCAATGGAAGTGACCATTTTTTTCAATGGGTGGTTATAGGAATAGGGCCAGGGTGGGATTGTGGTTGGTGCAGACTCGATGGGCCGAATAGCTTCTTTCTGCACTAGGGATTCTACGATTCTATTCTTCTGCGGGATGCGAACATCGCTGGCAAGGCCAGCATTTGTTACTCATCCCTAGTTGCCCTCGTGAAGGTGGTGATGAGCCACCTTCTTAAACTGTGACAGTCTATCTGGAAGGTCAGTTTCTCTAATGGATACACTTTACACTCAGGTGGCAGGTTGAAAGTGTAAATGAAAACAGAAAACGCTGGATAAACTCAGCAGGTCTGGCAGCACCTGTGGAGAGAGAAACAGAGGGAGATCTAAATGATCCTTCTACAGATTTTAGATACAAAATGTTAACTCTGTTTCTCTCCACAGATGCTGCCAGACCTGCAGAGTTGATCCAGCATTTCCTTTTTTATTTACACGTTCAACCTCGGGGATTTTCACAGTAACTTCATTGCAGTGTTAATGTAAGCCTGCTTGTGATGCTAATAAATAAACTTTTACACTTTATCATGCTGAAGACCCTCCTTAAGTGGTGGCATGTCAACATAGAGCACACTTATGCACCATGGAGCACACAGTGTTTAGATAGGACCTTCTCAGGGAGCTGCCTTAGAGAAAGGCATCAAAGCTTGGGCGGCACGGTAGCACAGTGGTTAGCACTGCTGCTTCACAGCTCCAGGGACCTGGGTTCGATTCCTGGCTTGGGTCACTGTCTGTGTGGAGTTTGCACATTCTCCTCGTGTCTGCGTGGGTTTCCTCCGGGTGCTCCGGTTTCCTCCCACAGTCCAAAGATGTGCGGGTTAGGTTGATTGGCCATGCTAAAAATTGCCCCTTAGAGTTCTGAGATGCATAGGTTAGAGAGATTAGTGGGTAAATATGTAGGGATATGGGGGTAGGGCCTGGGTGGGATTGTGGTTGGTGCAGACTCGATGGGCCGAATGGCCTCTTTCTGCACTGTAGGGTTTCTATGATTCTATGAACCTGGCCAGGTAGCCCAGTCATTGTTCCCAAACCCTAACGGTCTGTTCAATCAGTACTCTGGTCAAACAATGGATTTGATTGTAGAGTTTCAATGCCCAGGGTGGCTTCTGAAGAGACAGATAAGCAAGGGATAGCTCTTGCTTTTCAAGCAGCCAGCTGTTAAGCTCATTGTGTGAGGAATAGTCAATTGCCACAGTCTGAAGTGTCAGAAATGTGAGCAGTTTCATATGTTTTAAATTGACCAGCCCCCTTTGCAGAGCATGTTTAAGAGTTCCCTGCTGGATATGCTGCTCGCCATCACTCGTTAATTACACACTAATTAAGTGATATCGTGATGTTTGAAGGTGGTTACAGTGTGATAAGAAATCTGCAGGATGCCCTGGGTGTGAGGGAATCCTGCAATCCGTGTGAATCCCCCAGTCCCACTGTACTGTTTTCAGACATCCACAGAGAAAGTCATGGATCTGCTCTCGCAATTCAGGTATTAGTCACCTGTTTAATACATGTAGGAGCAGCAAATTGGCTGCATTGTCATGTTGCCATCACATCTGGCAGCATAGCAGGAGCAGGAGGCAAAGTGTTAAGAGCTGCAGTGACCTTGACCACAACAGACAATGCTGTGCTGCTTTTGGCAGCTGGCTACAGGTTTTCTGGTAAGATCTGATGCATCCCTCTCTGGAGAAACACTTCCTTCTTCTACATTGTTCCTTCGAAAACTGCAGGGATATCCTCTTAGCCCTATAAACTCTGCTGGGAGGGTAAGCATCACTCTGCACATGCCTCTTTCGCTCTGTGTCCAGCTGCAGCTGTGTTTACTCTGTCCTCCTCCTTCTCTGAGAATGGAATTCTTCAATAGGCCTCCATGAGGATGTGCCCAAACCCCTTCAAGCCCAGAGCCCACAATAGCAAATACCATGCTTTATTCCAACTTCAGAAACAAGTTAGCCAAAGGCTGGTGGATGGGTGGGGCGGGGGGGAGGTGGATGGAGTAGGGAATGTGCCATAAAAGGGAATGATTTACAAGAACAAGCCGTACAGGTGAGACAGAACAATTCAGTGCAGTGCGGAAAGTGAATGATTTCATAAGAAGTTTAATCAAACAAGCCAGCAGTCAGACATTGCCATTTGAATTCTTTGTCTTACACAACTTCAGATGAAATAAGCAGCCTGGTCGCTTTGTAAAAACAGCAGACAATTTTTTGAAAGAAAATCATAAGCACAGGTTTATTTAATTAATTCCCAATTTTCCATTGCTGAAATATGAAGTGATCTTTTCGATATTAAAAATTTCCTTCAGTAACTGGGACTTTCTTTAAAAGCTGATCAGTCACAGAATGATGATCAGATGAAATCACTCACAACGTCCTAACCAATTGACACAAAAGTATGAAGGTGACCATTTGTCCTTAAATATCTACAGTTTGACACAATTTCAACCCACAATAGACATTTTGGCATATTTCATTCAGAGTACTTTTAACAGAATTGATTCCTCTAATCAGAAGAAGCAGCATTTTCCTAAACCCCTATCCTGGTGGGATTATACAGCCTGTTTTTGTGACACATTGGCCTGAATTTTCCGCTCTGAGACTGTCTGGTAGTGATAGTGAGAAGTCAGAGTGACGCGCTGGAGAGCAGGGATGTGCCACATTATGTGCTCCTCACCTCATTAATTGTACAGCCACAAGGTTCATGTCGGGTCTTGTGTTGGGACAGTCAGGAAGTTATGGCCCAGACGCCATATTTAAGAGGCACCTGGACAACCATTCAATCGCCGCACTAGGAGCTTCAGATTTTGACACGTTGTTTATGAAAAGGCAGCAACTTCAACCCCAGACTTCAGCAATGCCTCCCTGGAGATTCTCCTCCAGGCCATTGTGGAAAGGCTTCTTTCCTCGGGAAGGCAACAGGAGGCCTTCCTGGGTGGTCACTGCAGCCTGGCATGAGGTCACCAGAGTGGTCAGTGCCTGTGGGGTTTACAAGATGACAGTTCCGCAGTGCGGGAAAGAGGCAAATGGCCTCAGCCTCTCTGCCAGGGTAGGTGAACCTTCTGTTCTCCAAACTCACGTCAGCAATGAGTTTTTCCTTATCTTTCATGGGATGTGGGTGTCGCTGGCTAGGCCAGCATTTTCATTGCACATCTCCAATTGCCCTCAAGAAGGTGGTGGTGAGCTTCCTTCTTGAACCGATGCAGTCCATGTGGCCGAGGTACACCCACAGTGTTGGTAGAGAGGGAGTCCCAGGATTGTGGCCTACCAGTAGTGAAGGGACAGCAGTGCAGCTCCAAGTCAAGATGCCATTTGATTTGATTTGATTGATATCACATGTATTAACATACAGTGAAAAGTATTGTTTTTGCACACTATACAGACAAAGCATACCGTTCATAGAGAAGGAAAGGAGAGAGCACAGTCATAGCTAGGGTGTAGAGAAAGATCAACTTAATGCAAGGTAGGTCCATTCAAAAGTCTGATGGCAGCAGAAGCTGTTTTTGAGTCGGTTGGTACATGTCCTCAGGCTTTTGTATCTTTTTCCTGACGGAAGAAGATGGAAGAGAGAATGTCCGGGGTGCATGGGGTCCTTAATTATGCTGGCTGCTTTTCTGAGGCAGCGGGAACTGTAGGCAGAGTCAATGGGTGAGAGGCTGGTTTGCGTGATGGACTGGGCTTTGTCCACGACCCTATGTAGTTTCTTGCGGTCTTGGGCAGAGCAGGAGCCATACCAAGCTGTGATACAACCAGAAAGAATGCTTTCTATGATGCATCTGTAAAAGTTGATGAGAGTCGTAGCGGAAATGCCAAACTTCCTTAGTCCTCTGAGAAAGTAGAGGCATTGGTGGGCTTTCTTAACTATGGCATCGGCATGGAAGGACCAGGACAGGCTGTTGATGATCTGAATACCGAAAAACCTGAACCTCTCGACCATTTCTACTTCGTCCCCGTTGATGTAGACAGGGATATGTCCTCCACTATGCTTCCTGAAGTCGTTGACAATCTCCTTCGTTTTGTTGACATTGATGGAAAGATTATTGTCATCACACCAGTTCATCAGATTCTCTATCTCATTCCGTCTCATCATTGTTTGAGATCTGACCCACTACGGTGATGTCATCAGCATCGAGTTGGAGGGGAATTTGGCCGCACAGTCATGGGTGTATAAGGAGTATAGTAGGGGGCTGAGGACACAGCCTTGTGGGGCACCGGTGTTGAGGATGATTATGGAAGATGATTATGCTGCCTATCCTTACCGATTGTGGTCTGTGGGTTAGGAAGTTCAGGATCTAGTCATAGAGGGAGGAGCCAGGCCATGGAGTTTGGAGATGAGTTTCATAGGAATAATATTGTTGAAGGCTGAGCTGTAGTCAATAAATAGGAGTCTGACATAGGTGTCTTTGTTATCCAGGTGTTCCAGGGTTGAGTGCAGGGCCAGGGAAATCGCACCTGCTGTGAACCTGTTGTGGCGATAGGCAAACTGTAGTGGATCAGGCAATCTGGGAGGCTGGAATTGATTCGTGCCATGACTAACCTTTCGAAGTGCTTCATAATTAGGGTGTCAGAGCCACCGGACAGTAGTCATTGAGGCACGCTGCCTGGCTTTTCTTTGGTACCGGGATGATGGTTGATTTTGTGAAGCAGATAGGGACCTCAGGTTGTTGCAAAGAGAGGTTGAAGATATCTGCGAAGACCCCCGCCAGCTGATCCGTGTAGGACCTGAGTGCACGTCCGGGTACCCCATCCGGGCCAGTCGCTTTCCCTGGGTTGACCTTCGAGGAAGCTGCCCTGACGTCTGCAGTGGTGACCTCAGATACAGGTTCATCTGAGGCTTCCGGGATGGAGGGCGTGCTCTCGCTGACCTCTTGCTCAAAACGGGTGTCGAATGCATTGAGCTCATCAGGGTGGGATGTGTTGGAGCCGGCGATTTTACATGCCTTCATCCTGTAGCCTGTAATGTCTTGCAGACCTTGCCATAGTCGGCAGGGGTTGGTGTGGCTAGCCTGGGACTCTAGCTTGATCCGGTACTGTCTTTTGGCATCTTTGATGGAT
This sequence comes from Mustelus asterias, assembly GCF_964213995.1. Taxonomy (NCBI): domain Eukaryota; kingdom Metazoa; phylum Chordata; class Chondrichthyes; order Carcharhiniformes; family Triakidae; genus Mustelus; species Mustelus asterias. The sequence goes on along the minus strand of NC_135802.1, from coordinate 100,570,832 downwards.
CTCCTTAGATCATATCTGGCTTTCTTGTATAGGTCAGGGTCGCCTGACTTGAACGCCTCAGACCTAGACTTCAGCAAGCAGTGGATATCCCTGTTCATCCATGGATTCCGGTTGGGAAACATGAGGGTTTGCTTCTGATGTTGATGTTCTGTTGTTGACGCTGATGTTCCCATGTTGTCTTCTCCTTCCAGGTGGTAGAGTGATGGGTTTAGAAGTGCAATCAAAGGTGCTTCGGTGGGTTGCTGCAATGTATCGTGTATGCGGTGCACACAACTGCCACTGTTGGTGGTGAAGGGAGTTAGTGTTGAAGGTGTCAATCAAGCGGAATAGTTGGTCCCGGATGGTGTCCACCTTCCGCATTGTTGTTGTAACTGCACTAATCCGAGCAAGTGGAGTGTATTCCACCACACTCCTGACCTGTGCCTTGTAGATGTTCACAGGCACTGGCGAGTCAGAAGGTGAGTTACCCTCCACAGGATTTCCAGACTCTGACCCGCTCTTTCTTCCAGCATGTTACTCAATCCTTCTGTCCTCATGCAGGTCAGGATGACCCCCAATAGGAGGGAGAGGGAGAGAGAGAAGGCAGGGGGTGGACTGGGAAAGCTGCAGCAACTCACACATGTAACCATCGGGCTGCTGGGCTGGCAGGGGAGGACAGAGACTGTGCTTGTGCCAATGGTGAGGTCAGTCACCCTGAACAATCCAGTCAGGAAGTAGAGACTTTGAGCAAGAGTGTGTGTGATGTCTGTAATGTCTGTGCCAGCTTATGCAGTCACTCATTCTCCCTTTCTCCCATTCCAATTGCCAGCAGGAAGACAGGGAGACCAGACTCCTCCAGTGAAGGAAGTCCCAGCACGCAGTCAGCAGGACGAAGAAAAAGACCCTTTCACACCTGTCAAACCGTCACAGTTTTTGCCTGCACCCTCCACCAGTGCGGAGACACATACATCAGTGGGTCATAGTTTGAGAGGGTCACTCACTGCTGGTCACTGCACTGACAGGTCTTCACACTAACAAGTGGAGGCAGTGAGAACCGAGACCTGTGGTACTCGGAGGACTGCTGGAGAATAGGCCTCTGTAGAGTCTGAGTCAGATGATGATCCTTTGCAATTGGCCCTAGGATATATGTTGCAGGTACAAAGAGGTGCAGAGGAACATCAGGCAGAGCTGCCAGAGACCTTCAATGGAGTGGCACGGGAGTTAGAGGAGCGCTCTCTGGTGTAATAACTGCAACAAGCAGGCACCTTGAGGTTTCCATAGAAAGAGTGGTGCCCGCCTTGGAGACGCAGGACCAGCAGAATGTGCAGATGTACACTCTGACCTGCACTCCACCCCTCTAGCCTGGGGTTTTTCAGCAATGGCTAAGTGAGAGGGGAATGGTGTAATTCGACCTTCCTCCAAGTTCCCTTTCCTCTCAAGGAATCAGGGAGGGGCCCTTCTGCATCCAAAGAGAGGAGGAGCATCAGGCAGATACCATGGGGCCAACCACCCAGGCAATGCCAAATCCCCTCTGCCTGGCACCCCATCAACTAAAGCTGGTTAGGCTGTGGAGGGTGCACCTACCCCCCAGCAAGAGATCCTGAACAGGCTGGGGCCCCCCAGGCCTCAGACCTCCAGAGGTCACATGCCCAAGTCATTTGAGACAACATAGCATAGCAGATAGCAGGCTGCCTCCACCTCTACAGTGGATGTCAGGAATGCACCTAGATGTAGTGGTTGAATAAGAAAAATTAAAAAATTTTGAATGTACACTGGTGGCACAAGCGTCGAATCATTGTATATAGATTTGGCACTTACAACTATTTTGATTTGAATTGAATTATTATTGTCATATGTGTGCAATTCTGGTCACCCTATTATAGAAAGGATATGATTAAACTAGAAAGAGTGCAGAAAAGATTTACTAGGATGCTACCGGGACTTGATGGATTGAGTTATAAGGAGAGGCTGGGTAGACTGGGACTTTTTTCTCTGGAGCGTAGGAGGCTGAGGGCTGACCTTATAAATAATGAGGAGCATAGACAAGGTAGATAGTCAATATCTTTTCACAAAGGTAGGGGAGTCTAAAACTAGAGGGCATAGGTTTAAGGTGAGAGGGGAGAGATATAAAAGTGTCCGGGGGGGCACTTTTTTCACACAGAGGGCGGTGAGTGTCTGGAACAAGCTGCCAGATGTAGTAGTAGAGGCGGGTACAATTTTATCTTTTGAAAAGCATTTAGATAGTTACATGGGTATGATGGGTATAGAGGGAAATGGGCCAAATGCGGGCAATTGGGATTAGTTTAGGGGTTTTTTTTAAAAAAGGGCGGCATGGACAAGTTGGGCCGAAAGGCCTGTTTCCATGCTGTAAATCTCTATGACTCTATGATTCTAGTATACAGTGAAAAGTATTATTTCTTGCGTGCTATACAAAGCATACCATACATAGAGAAGGAAACAAGAGAGTGTCGAATGTAGTGTTACAGTCATAGCTAGGGTGCAGAGAAAGATCAACTTAATGCAAGGTAGGTCCATTCAAAAGTCTGACAGAAGCTGTTTTTGAGTCGGTTGGTATGTGTCCTCAGACTTTTGTATCTTTTTCCTGATGGAAGAAAGTATGCCCTGGGTGCATGGGGTCCTTAATTATGCTTGCTGCTCTTCCGAGCCAGTGGGAAGTGTCGACAGAGTCAATGGATGGTAGGCTGGTTTGAGTGATGACTGGGCTTCATTCACAACCCTTTGTAGTTTCTTGCGGTCTTGGACCGAGCAGAGCATATATAAATATATGTTTATATATAAATATATGTTTATATATAAATATATGTATATATATAAATATGTTAGCTTGCACAGTTTGGAAGTCTCCTGGATAACTCCTTGCTGCTAGTTTTTGTAATGGTCACATGTCTTTCTAGGTGAAGGACCTGGAGGAGCAAGGATGGAAGTTCCTCCCCCGAATACATCCTGCACATGGAGCCATCACTCTTCGACAAGGGCAATGAATGCCATTTGCAAGAAATCTCCCTCCCATACTATTCCACATACCTCCACTGCCCTCCAGGCTACATAGAGTGACCTTTGCCTTAAAAGACTAATCACGTGAGCATTTGGCATGCAGGTCCATTGCCCCTGGAGGGTGGAGGCCTCTAGTCATGAGTTGGCTGCCATTCACCTACATGTCCCTCGTAGGCAGCCACTCCCGGCATTGGGAAACTGATTTTTGGAATTTGGCCACATCCTCTACCCGGCATGATTTTCGCTGATGACAGGAGAGGAAGATTCTGTTTATCATCTCTTGACTAAGTGATAAGGTAGCATAGTGGTTATAAACTCAACAAGTATTCCGCAAGCTTGAACTAATACTCCAAAGAAAGTGAAGTCAAATTCCATTCTTGCAATTTAGAAATTTAGTTCAATTAAGTTATCAGTAAAAGTAACCATGAAGCTGTTAAATTCTCACAAAAATCTGTTTCATTAATGACCTTTCATAAAGGAATCTTACTGTCTTCACCCAGACCTGTATCCACATGCTCAACTCTCAACTGTCCTATGAAGTAACACAGCACAGCACTCAGTTCTAACCAACTGTTACCAAAATGTGCAGGTTAGATGGATTTGCCATGCTAAATTTTCCTTTAATGCCCCAAGATATATAGGTTAGGGGAATTAGCAGGGTAAATACGTAAAGTTGTGGAGATAGGACGGGGTTGGGCCTGGGTAAGATACTCTGTCGGAGAGTTTGTGCAAACCCGATGGGCCAAATGGCCTCCTTCTGCACTGTATGTATTCTATGGCCGGGATTTTCCTAAACAAGTTCTAAGTCACCAATTCGTATGAAAACAGGAGGAACTCTAGCCGATTTTTTTAGTGTGATTTTCAGAATGAATTTGTGTCACTCTGTGCATCATAGAGAGTGCTAGCAGGATTCACTCTGAAAATCTGTGGGTGGGGCCTATTCCCGCTGGAGAGGCTGGTGGCATAGCGCTGAGCAGGCCACTGCCCAAGCATTGATCTGTCAGCGCCAAGATCAGCGCATGCGCAGTGTTGCTGGCCAGCCCCGCAACCCCACATCGCTGGCCTTAAGACTCCACTTGCCCTATCACTGGCCTCCCTCCCCCCCCGGCCAACCCCAATCTCCCAGACCCCCCACCTGGCCAGCCCCGATCTCCTGATATCCCCCTCTTCCCCTGCCCCCATGGCAGCCCCAGTCTGCCCCCACAGCATCCTCCCTCCCTCTGCCTGCAATCTCAAATAGAGAGTGGCAGCGGGGCCTCCACACCCACCACCCCCCCCCCCCCCCTAGTAAGTCCTGTCTCCCTCTGGCCCCACCCCCTTGGCACTGTCCGAAGCCCAGTGTGAAGTTCCAAGGTGCCCCTTGGGCAGTGCCAGTTTGTCCTTTGGGCAGTGGCAGGGGGCCAGGCTGGCACTGCCCAAGGGGCACCCCCGTTACCTCCAACTCCCTGGGGGGGGGCCCTAAATGGCCCCTGTTTTCTCCAGCGGGGTTGGCCGCCTGTTCCCCATTCATGGGGTGCAGTTGTAAACCCACTGGAGTGAACCACTCCAGGGGCGGAGGAGATGCTAGCGAGCCCGGAGACTTCAGTCCCGGGTCCACTGATGACATATAAATGAAGATTTCCATATTGTAATCAGCTCCGCACTGATTTCCGGCACACAGCTGATGATGCTGGATGTCTTCGGCTGGGAGACGCCCAGTGGGACACCCTCGAAATGGCCTCCCCTGATATCTCCCAGGACACTGCACTGCTCCAGCAGCGAGGAGAATCGCCCCCTATGATTCTATAACCTCATCGCAAAGGCTGCAGTAGTTTAAGAAGGTGGCCCATCACCACCTTAGATTCATAGAGTCAAAGAGGTCTACAGCAAAAAAGGCCCTTCGGCCCATCCAGTCTGTGCTGGTCAAAGACAAACCACCCAACTATTCTAATCCCATTTTCCAGCACTTGGTCCATAACTCTGTATGACTCGGCATCATAAGTGTACATCTAAATACTTCTTAAATGTTATGAGGGTCTCTGCCTCCACCACCCTTTCAGGCAGCAATTTCCAGACTCCCACCACCCTCTGGGTGAAAATATTTTTCCTCACATCTCCACTAAACCTTCTGTGCCTTACCTTAATCCTGTGCCCCCTTGTCATTGATTCCTCCACTAAGAGGAAAAGTTCCTTCCTGTCTACTCTATCTATGCCCCTCATAATTTTATACGTCTCAATCATGTCCACACTCAGTCTCCTCAGCCCCAAGGAGAACAACTCGAGTCTACCCAATCTCTCTTCATAACTAAACCTTCCATATCGCACCCCTCCTAAAATGTGGATTCTAGAACTGCATGTAATACTGTAGCTGTGGCATAACCAACATTTTATATCATTCCAGCATAACCTCCCTGCTCTTAAACTCATGTCTTTTCAAGAGAAACTAGGAATGTGCAACTCATGTGCCCTCGGCAGTAACAAACATTCCAAGATTTAATTAAAATAGACTTCACAATAAAGGCATAACATGTTGAAAAACGGTGTCCCTCACTGTGACAATAAACTAAACACTTGGGCTGCAATTCCAGTGATACTGATCCATCAGATGAATTGATTTCATTTGATTTATTATTGTCACATGTATTAGTCTACAGTGAAAAGTATTGTTTCTTGCGTGCTATACAGACAAAGCATACTGTTCATAGAGAAGGAAAGGAGAGGGTGCTGAATGTAGTGTTACAGTCCTCTAGGATGTAGAGAAAGTGTGAGGTAGGTCCATTCAAAAGCCTGATGGTAGCAGGGAAGAAGCTGTTCTTGAGTTGATTGGTACTTGACCTCAGACTTTTGTATCTTTTTCCTGAAAGAAGAAGGTAGAACAGAGAATGTCCAGGGTGCGTGGGGCCCTTAATTATGCTGTGGCAGAGATGGTCATTAGTGTGCCCAAGTGAAGATCTAGACCACACCCCAATCCTTCTTATGTTCTTTTCACATTTATTTTCCAAACTATCTTTGTGTCATCGGCAAATTTCACAAGGTTTCTGCGGATTGTGCACTGGTCTTATCAGAACCCATTGGTCTGGAGTGGAAGCAAATCATCCTCGATGCTGAGGCACTGCCTGATAAGTTAAGGAAGACCTTATGTTTCAGCAAATAAGAAACACAAGTGCTGGAAATACTCAGCAGGTCAGGCAGCATCTGTGGAGAGAGAAATAGAGTTAATCTTTCCGGTCACGACCTTTCATCAAAACTTTGCTGTTTCATCATGTCTGTGTTTATAGAAAAGATACAGAACTGCTGCCTTAAGATATTACTGTAAACTTTAAAGGAGTTAGTCAAAAGGTGTTAAAACTGTGCCTGTTGATTGTAATGAAATGTATTTCCAATCTAGAGGTTTGCCACTATTACATACAATCAACATCTGATTCATAGAAATACATAGAATATAAGCTCAGTGCTCAGGGCAATCAGCCCAGCCAGTCTCTGTCCGCTCCACTCACCCCTCCCTCTATTTCTCTTCATATAACCACAGCTTTTCAAAAATATATTTTTATTGAAGATTTTTCCCATTTTTATAAATAATGCGACAATCCCTCAAAAACTGTTACAGTATAGCATCAGTTTTCCACATCTACATACAGAAAAAGATAGGAAAACACCGACATAGTTGGTTCAGATTATTCATTGTAGCTGGTGCTTCCCACCACGGGGGCAATTCACCCAGCCCGCTGCGCTGCTCCAGTAGCGCAACAGGCCGGGAGACATCAGTGGGGGCTGTCATTGTGGGGCCGAGGAAGATTGGGAGATCAGGGCTGGTCGGGCGAGGTGGGGGGGAGGCATAGGGACCGGCCCGGAGAGGTCTGGAAGGCTAGCGATCAGGATGTGGAGAGCCGGTAGGCCAGCGATCAGGAGGCTGGCAGTGTGGGGCTAAAGCATATTCGCTGATCTTGGCGCTGACACATCAATGCATGGGCAGTGGCCCGCTCACGCAATGCTGCCGACCTCCTGGGTGGGAATAGGTCCCACCCCTGATTTTCAGACTGAATTACACTGGGGCACTCTGTGATGCACAGAGTGTTGGAGATTCATTCTGGAAACCGCGCAAAAAAAAACCCAGCGGGATTTATTCCCCTTTTCTTGCACATTGGGAACATAGAATTTTTTGGGGAGAAGCTAGGTCCATATAAACAATGAAAGGTTATTTCAGAGTATGGGGGATAACAGGATAAAGTATAGGGTGTATACATTCCCCATCTCCAACTACACTGGAGGTGCCATTGACACAAAACATTGGGCCAGATTGTCCAGCCTCCCTGCTGCTTCTTTCTCGGCAGTGGAAGGCATGCCATTCGCTGGTGGCGGCAGGATTCTCTGGTCCCCGTCAATGGGGTTTCTCATTGAAGCCACCCCATACCACCGGGAAACCCGCCAGCGGAGATGCATTGCCAGCGGGAACAAAGAATTTCATTGGCATGAACGCCCGGAGAATTGCGGCCAATATCTCTTCCCAGGTTATGTGATCTGTCTGTATCTGCATCTGAGGAGTAAGTCAGAAATTATTTGTCCCTAAACTAATAGAAATACAAAAATATGTAACACCGTTAGTTCTAAGGGGGTTTTCCTCATTAACTGTGAGGACTCATAGTTCCATACCCACAACCCCTATATGAAGCCACTTGCTCACCTCTCTGCAGTGGTGCTAATCATATTAGCCATGATTAGTTTAAAGGATGCCGTATACTATATTGCAACATTATATATTGAAGGATTATAAGAAGAGAAGATGGATAAATATTGCACAGCTCTAGTGCCATACAACCTACACGGTGCACTCCTCAAACTAAAGCAATATGCTAAGGGATGCATTCCATTAAAGATAAATGGATGTCCCTGGTTTCAAAAGGATAACAGGTCCTATTCGCCTCAGTGCTCATTTACTAGATCACCCCAGTCAATATGAGGATAAGTAACAAAACAGGATCAGTAAGGAAATGTAACGACAGAGGGTACAGTCCAGGATTAAAGATGCATTGCAGATTGTGTTTCCAAATCATTGTCTTCCACTGCGTTTATAAAGGCCAAAGCCTCAGTTGGATTGTCGAATGTCCTTGAGGATCAGTCGTATGTAACCTTCCGAGTAGCAGGAAATAGCAGGGCATACTGCACTCCAAAAGTTTTCAGCCATTTTGTTGTGTCACTGCTGAGAAGTCTTGGAAGAGCAAGACCTTTGCTTCCTCTTACAGCAAGGCCCCGCCATGTCTGGCCAGTTCCATTACTCTTTGGCATGACTCTGAAGTCATGAAGACGCATGATAATAGGCAGGGGTCGTTGATAGTCCCTCACCCTTGAGGACAGGATACATGTGCCCCTTCAAGTTTCATACGCCCAACTTTCGTGTCCAGGTTAAGAAAATGTGGCAGTCAGCTCTCAAAACATTGAACTGGGAGCTTACCCTCAACTCCTTCTGGAAAATTTGTCACACAGATATTCTTCCTTTGGCCCCAGTTCTCCAGGTCAGTCAGGATATCTGACATACCATGGAGCTGATTTTCCAAGGATTGTCATCAGGCCTCAGCTGAGGAAGTTGCATTCTCGACAGTAAGGATTCTTTCCTCCACTTCATCAAGTCTCTTAGAATCATAGAATCCCTACAGTGCAGAAGGAGGCCATTCAGCCCATCGAGTCTGCACCAACAACAATCCCACCCAGGCCCTATCCCAGTAACCCCACGTATTTACCTTGCTGATCCCCTGAAACTAGGGGCAATTTAGCATGGCCAATCAACCTAACCTGCAAATCTTTGGACAGTGGGAGGGAACTGGAGCACACGGAGGAAACCCAAGCGGACACGGGAAGAATGTGCAAACTCCAGTCACCCAAGGTTGGAATTGAACCCGCGTCCCTGGCGCTGTGAGGTAGCAGTGCTAGCCATTATGCCACTATGCTGCCCATACTGGTACTCTGCCGTTTAGCAATGTGAGCACTGATGTTTTAAGCCAAAAAGATAAGCTTGTCTTAAATAAGTTTAATAATATTGGTAGTCAACATCTGCAATGCCTTTGACAGCACCGGATCAAGAGCCTGCTCACTAATCAGGTCGTCATGTTGAGGATTCGGCTCCACCCAGGTTGCCTCTGACTGCTCCTTTTTCCTCAAGGATTTTCTTCACACTTCTGGGCAATTTGTCACCAAGACTTAACCAGAAATCTTCCATGGACCTAGTACAGAAGCTTCACTGCAGGATTAGGTAATGATGGGTTGTGCAGCAGGAGAAATGAAAGGATTAAAAGATGAGTAGTTCCAGAGCTCCTGGAAACACAGCTACTCCTGTGCTCGCATCACCTGACCCCTAACCCTAATTTTCAACAGAATCTGCTATTCCCCTTTCCCCTCATGGGCAGGATTTTCCAGCCCTTCCTGCCAGCGAGATCTCCCGGTTCCACCAAAGGACAACCCTCCTGTGGCGGGTTCCCCAGTGGTAGGGCAGGCGAGTCACACAAAATACCATAGACCTCAGCGGCACTGGAAGATCCCACTGGCAGCCAATGGTGAGCAACCTCCATTGCCAGAAAACCCGCAGTGTTTGGGGGGGCGGGATGGGGGGGCGGGGTGGTCGGAAAATCCCAACCCTTGTGTTTATCTAGTGTCCCCTCGAATATATTTGTGATATTTGCCTCAACTGCTCCATGTGGTGATGTGTTCCACGTTCTGACCACTCCCTGGGATTCCAGAGGACATTTTCTTTCCAACCTCTTTGGTATGTTCCAATTGAAGGCCTACATGTAAACCCAGCAAAATAACCTGCTGCTTCTTTCAGTATTACGTGCACTGGTTTATTAACAGATTCAATTGATAACGTCATAATACCTGCTTCTTTGTCATTTCATAGATTCTTAATGATTAGAATAGTGAAATCAGTGCTGCTGAGCAACATACAAAAAGACGCCTCGAAGCCAATCAGGTGAAGCTTTGATCTTCATCTGGGAGAGTTAGCTCAATGGACAGAATGTTGCCGAACCTGTTTATTTACTGGAATAAAGTCAAAACTCACCTGTATTAACGTTTTTTTTAAAAATCCCTTGTTTAATATTTATACAGAATTTAAGGCACAGAAAGAGGACATTCATCCCAATTGAGCTGTCCACACAAGGTGAAGTACTTTACCTCACCTAACCCAATACCAGTTGAAATCAAAAGATTCTTAAAGTTTATTTATTAGTGTCACAAGTAGGCTTACATTAACACTGCAATGAAGTCACTGTGAAAAAATTACAAGATTTGATTTGATTTATTATTGTCACATGTCTGGGCTGCGCGATTATGACAGGCTTGGATAGAGTGGATAGTCAGAGTCTTTTTCCCAGGGTCGAAGGGTCAATTGCTCAAGGGGCATAGGTTGAAAGTCAGAGGGGGGAAGTTTAAAAGAGATGTAAGGGGCAAGTTTTTCACACAGAGGGTGGTGAATGCTTGGAACACGCTGCCAGAGGAGGTGGTGGAAACTGATTCTATAACAACGTTCAAGAGGCATCTGGGTAGATACATAAATTGGCAGGGAATAGAAGGATATGGATCACGTAAAGACAAGAAAATATTACATTAGAGAGGCATTTGTGTTGGTACAGATTTAGTGGGCCGAAGGACCTGTTCCTGTGCTGTACTGCTCTTGTTCTTCTTTGTTCTTTAGTCATCACACTCCGGTGCCTGTTTGGGTACACTGAGGGAGAACTTAGCATGGCCAATGCACCTAACTAGCACATCTTTCACACAGAATAACATGTCACTGAGAGGTTGTCTTCCAACCTCTGTCTCACTCTGTTCTCCAGTACCATTTGTACTGCTAAGGAAGTACTAAAGACACCACCATACATAGAAAATTGAAAGTGGGAAGGAAATTTATCCATGTCTCCCAACATCCAGCTCAGAACTACTCAGAAGCAACTCATACTCCTTGTCCTTAATGGCAATGTGGACAGAATCACTGGGGACAAAATAAACGGTTTTCGTACTTTCAGAAATAAACTAAAATTGAAAACAGGTGGTTGTTCAACTATATGTGTGTCACTATAAGGTTCGGACTAAAAGCAGCTATTGCGGAATTTATGTCAAATCATAAGGTCAATTGATAAAAGAGGCAGAAATAAATCACTTGTGGGTTTTCCCCTTGGGGTCTGCATTTTCTGCTTTAAGCCAGTGTTTAATTTGAAAGGTAATTGTATACATCTGCAAATGAGTTGGTAATTAGGAGGTAATGATTCCATCCTTCAAGATAAGGAATGTGTTTGTTCAGCTCTGTGCGCACAATGGATTTAAACCAACTCCAAATCAATTCAATTTAGGTGTATTCCACTCCCTGAGGGAAAACAGCGGTTCAGACCAATCTTCCGCAAAGTTAACATGTTACTTTGCCAGCCACATAAACTGTTGGAGAGTAGCTCAAATTAAACTGCTCCCCTTGCATTAGCATCGAGAGGAACTAATCGCACAGTTCTACAAAGTATGATTTCTACACGAGGCGACCTCAATCAATTTCTCTTAGTGAAAAAAAAAGCTAATTGAGGAGCTGGAGTCACAGATGCAGCTGCAGTTACAATTCATCATTAATGGGTGCACTTTAGTGTCAGGGTAAATACCAGGAATGGTAATAGTTACCCTCGATAAGTCACAGCTGTTTATTAGGCTTAAAGGGAACAAAAACAAACTGAGAATATTGAAACACAAACCCACAAGCCAATCAGTGTTTTAACTATCTGGTGCCGATGGAAGCTTCCACCTAAAATGTTGATCTTTTTCTTGGAGATGTTGCATTTTCATCAGTTCTATTTTTTTAATTATAGCTGTTAGTTTGGTTACACCCATCACCGCTCTAATATCTCAGCAGCACAAAGTTGCTTTTACTGGCACTTGTTTTAAATTCCAGGAGAGTAATGTCAGTGCACTGTGTTATCACTGTCATGTGTGTTTCCCATATCCCGGTATAAACTTGTTCACCCTGAACCCCAAATTCTGCTCAGGCCCTCTGATGGTGGAAGTATGGTGGGGCAAACCTTAAGTTTGTCAGCAGCTTAAATCCCAATGTGCTAGCAGCAGCAAAGCCACAGAGGCCCGAATGTCAATTCAAAAGGGAGAGGCGATGGTCTAGTGGTATTATCGCTAGATTATTAATCCAGAAACTCAGCTAATGTGCTGGGGACCCGGGTTTGAATCCCGCCACGGCAGACGGTGGAATTTGAATTCAATAAAAAAATCTGGAATTAAGAATCTACTGATGACCGTGAAACCATTGTCGATCGTCGGAAAAACCCATCTGGTTCACTAAAATCCTCTAGGGAAGGAAATCTACCGTCCTTACCTAGTCTGGCCTACATGTGACTCCAGAGCCACAGCAATGTGGTTGACTCAACTGCCCTTGGGCAACCAGGGATGGGCAATAAATGCTGGCCAGCCTGCCACGCCCATGTCCCAGGAATGAATAAAAAAATGAAAGGAAGATGGAAGCGAACAAAAGGGCAATTTCTCCTTAAATCGTTTCTCAAAGTAGTTATCTGACTACTGTTCAATGTTTTCCTCCTGGATCAACATCCTTTTCTGGGCTCTCAGTGGGACTAAGCCAGCTCTCAGCTGATGTGTTTCATGAGGTTGACTGAGTAGAATCCTTGGATTATCCCTGCTCCCTCAGGAAGGTCCTTTTGACATGCCAGGGACAGGTGGAAGATTTACCTGCCCCACTAATCCCTCCCAAAAAATTTCCAAACTCTTCCTCATGGGGCAAAACCCTGGTGGAGCTGGGCTTGGTCCCAATCTGTGACTCTTCCCTGGCAGTTCTACTTGAGAAGTGGCACATCCCAGTTGGAATTTTCGATCCTTCATGAGTGGTCATGGATGGTAGTTTCCTGATATTAGAATAAAAACAGGCCAAGGATAAAAGTAATAGACTATTTGTGCATGAAAGACCATCACAGTTGAACTCAACTCTGTCATCATCCGACATTCCCACATGTGACCTTCTAGCAGATACCATTAAGTATGAAACAAAGGAAAGATCTTGCATTTATATCACAACTGGCACAACCTTAACATGTCCAAAGGTGTTCCACAGCCAATAAAATACTATTGAAGTGTAACAACTACTATAACTAGCAATCAAATATAGTAATAAAATGAAAGTGTTTCCAATACAAAAAAGGTACTCCAATAATTGAAAACAGAAAAGACAGTTTGATGTTTCAGAATGCTTTGTGTCTTCTGACAAAGGGCCTACACCTGAAACATAACCCTGCCTTTTCTTATATCTGAGGCTATGGATCTGTGATTTATCTCCAACATTTTCTCTTTCTCTATCAGATTTTATGGCACTAGGATATTTTTCTCCATCCTAGTCAGAGATATTAGCATTAATTCCTGGCCCAGGTATGATCAGCTACACTTTGAACACAGGAGAGATTAAATCTAGCATTTCCCTAGCTAAATTACTCAATATCGCTAGCCACTTTCACATTTGTGGTAGACCCTTCACTTGCCATGTCCCAACTCCTCTCCAAGCTTTCCCTAAACCACTTTGTCTACTTCAAATGCATCCTCAGAAGTTACTTTTTACTAGTTATTATCTGACAGCTCGTGTAACTTTTTCCTACTTTTTATTTGTTATTCTCAAATTCACCTTCAACACTCTATGGATCATTTTCTTATGAGCTGAATTTATTCTATAATGGGATTCAGTAAATTGGATTACTTTTGAAAGAAAATGGAGTTCTTTGAAGCTCCAAATCTTAGTGACTAACAATTTGACTTTAGTGCGATACACAGCAAAAACCAAAGGATTTGCTGTTAGATGTGATTCTGCAATTGGACAGCACTTGATGAACAACCCTGAGTGTGCTCATAGCTACACCAACAACCAACTTAAGATAATCAGTTGAGTTCATAATGTGACTCATTGATACTTGCTAGAAGTGACATACAATCAAATGCAGGGACCCGTTTTCTACAAACAAATGGAACATGGCAATGACCTAGCGTTATTATCACTAGACAGAAACTCAGCTAATGTTCTGGGGACCGAGGTTTGAATCCTGCCATGGCAGGTGGCGGAATTTGAATTCAATAAAAAATATCTAGAATTAAGAACTTATTGATAACCATGAAACTATTGTTGATTGTTGGAAAACCCCAACTAGTTCACTAGTGTCCTTTAGAGAAGGAAATCTGCTGCCCTTACTTGGTTTGGCCTAAATGTGACTCCAGACCCACACCAATGTGGTTGACTCTCAAATTCCCTTGTGCAACTTGGGATAGGCAATGAATGCTGGCCTGCCAACGATGCCCATGTCCCATGAATGAATAAAAAATGTTCAGGTCTTTTTCTTAATTACCCAGAAGTATGATGACCCTGTAGCTTTGTCCATGGCAACGTTTCAGCCAATCAGTTTGCTTTCCAACCAATCATAAGACCTTAAGACCATAAGACATAGGAGCAGAATTAGACCACTTGGCCCATTGAGTCTGCTCTGCCATTCAATCATGGCTGATATTTTTCTCACCCCATTCTCCTGCCTTTTCCCCATAACCATAAGACCATAAGACCATAAGACATAGGAGCGGAAGTAAGGCCATTCGGCCCATCGAGTCCACTCCACCATTCAATCATGGTTGATTTCAACTCCATTTACCCGCTCTCTCCCCATAGCCCTTAATTCCTCGAGAAATCAAGAATTTATCAATTTCTGTCTTGAAGACGCTCAACGTCTCGGCCTCCACAGCCCTCTGTGGCAATGAATTCCACAGACCTACCACCCTCTGGCTGAAGAAATTTCTCCTCATCTCTGTTCTAAAGTGACTCCCTTTTATTCTAAGGCTGTGCCCCCGCGTCCTAGTCTCCCCTGCTAATGGAAACAACTTCCCTACGTCCATCCTATCTAAGCCGTTCATTATCTTGTAAGTTTCTATTAGATCTCCCCTCAACCTCCTAAACTCCAATGAATATAATCCCACGATCCTCAGACGTTCATCGTATGTCAGGCCTACCATTCCTGGGATCATCCGTGTGAATCTCCGCTGGACCCGCTCCAGTGCCAGTATGTCCTTCCTGAGGTGTGGGGCCCAAAATTGCTCACAGTACTCCAAATGGGGCCTAACCAGTGCTTTATAAAGCCTCAGAAGTACATCCCTGCTTTTGTATTCCAAGCCTCTTGAGATAAATGACAACATTACATTTGCTTTCTTAATACGGACTCAACCTGCAAGTTTACCTTTAAAGAATCCTGGACTAGGACTCCCAAGTCCCTTTGCACTTTAGCATTATGAATTTTGTCACCGTTTAGAAAATAGTCCATGCCTCTATTCTTTTTTCCAAAGTGCAAGACCTCGCACTTGCCCACGTTGAATTTCATCAGCCACTTCTTGGACCACTCTCCTAAACTGTCTAAATCTTTCTGCAGCCTCCCCACCTCCTCAATACTACCTGCCCCTCCACCTATCTTTGTATCATCGGCAAACTTGGCCAGAATGCCCCCAGTCCCCTTATTAATCAAGAACCTATCTATCTCTGTCTTAAAGACACTCAATGACCTGGCCTCCACAGCCTTCTACAGCAAAGAGTTCCACAGATTCACCACTCTCTGGCTGAAGAAATTCCTCCTCATCTCTGTTTTGAAGGATTGTCCCTTTAGCCTGAGGTTGTGCCCTCTGGTTCTAGTTTTTCCTACTCGTGGAAACATCCTCTCCACATTCACTCTATCCAGGTCTCGCAGTATCCTGTAAGTTTCAATAAGATACCCCTCATCCTTCTAAACTCCAACAAGTACAGACCCAGAGTCCTCAACTGTTCCTCATACAACAAGCTCTTCATGTCAGGGATCATTCTTGTGAACCTCCTCTGGACGCTTTCCAAGGCCAGCACATCCTTCCTTAGATACAGGGCCCAAAACTGCTCACAATACTCCAAATGGGGTCTGACCAGAGCCTTATACAGCCTCACAAGTACATCCCTGCTGTTGTATTCTAGCCCTCTCGACATGAATGCTAACAATGCATTTGCCTTCCTAACTGTCGACTGAACATGCACGTTAACCTTAAGAGAATCTTGAACAAGGACTCCCAAGTCCCTTTGTGTTTCTGATTTCCTAAGCATTTCTCCATTTAGAAAATAGTTTATGCCTCCATTCCTCCTTCCAAAGTTCATAACCTCACACTTTTCCACATTGTATTCCATCTGCCACTTCTTTGCCCACTCTCCTAACCTGTCCAAGTCCTTCTGCAGCCCCCCTGCTTCCTCAATACTACCTGTCCCTCTACATATCTTTGTATCATCTGTAAACTTAGCAACAGTGCCTTCAGTGCCTTCTTCCAAATCGTTAATGTATATTGTGAAAAGTTGAGGTCCCAGCACTGACCCCTGAGGCACACCACTAATCATCGGCTACCATCCTGAGAAAGACCCCTTTATCCCCACTCTCTGCCTTCTGCCAGTCAGCCAATCCTCTATCCATGCCAGGATCTCACCATTAACACCATGGGCTCTTAACTTATTTAACAATCTCCTATGTGGCACCTTGTCAAAGGCCTTTTGGCAATCTAAATAAATCACGTCCACTAGTTCTCTATTATCTAATTTCCTTGTTACCTCCTCAAAGAACTCTAACAGATTTGTCAGACATGACCTCCCCTTGACGAAGCCATGCTAACTCGGTCCTATTTTATCATGCACTTCCAAGTACTCCACAATCTCATCTTTAATAATGGACTCTAAGATCTTGCCAATGACCGAAGTCGGGCTAACCGGCCTATAATTTCCCATCTGATGTCTCCCTTCCTTCTTAAACAGCGGTGTTACATTAGCTACTTTCCAGTCCTCTGGGACTCTGCCTCCAGTGATTCCTGAAAGATCACCACCAATGCAGTGAGGAAAGAACTAGCTTCCTGAATGCAGCCTAAAGAAATTGGTTCCAAGCTGAACAAAGATCACAGTGTTCTTTCCAGCAATGTCCTTTAACTTGTCTTACCTCAACTTCAGTAAAAACAACTTGAGCTAACTATAGATATCACCTTGGATTAACATAAGTTTTGTTGTGTGTAATTAAGATATTCCAGGTTAGTTTCTGAACTGCACCTACAGCTTATGCTTCAATTAACTAAGCCCACTCACAAAATACTTGAAAATACAGATACATATTAAGCAGCTAGTTATGATTTCCACGGGGGAACTGGAAACCAAAATAACCAAATTTTACCAAACAACCCTAAAGAAATTACCAACAGGATTTCACTTCTCCTAATGTTTACTTTAACAAGAATCAAAGCCAATGCAACTTAAACATGAATTAACAGGTAAATCATAATTCCAATAAAAAGGTGAATTTCACTTTCAATAATTGATAAAACAAAGATACATCTTATGTAACCACAAGCACCTGCATTGCTCCCCGCAGACTTGTGGCACCATGTACAGTTCTACAGTTATTTAACTCGGCCTTTGGGACATAGGATCTCTCACTTGCCCACTTAATTGATTTAGCCTTTGAGTTACATTCTCCAGCATTTGTATTCTATCTGAAGTCCCTGGTCATCACCAGAAGGACATACAGCTCCAGAACATCCTTTGCTAGGTTCACAACAGTCTGATGACACAAATTCCCCAGAGACTCCTTTACCTTACCTTTTAATAAGTTCCATTAAAATAAGATCCATTGAAATAAGATCCATTAAAGTAAGCTCCATTAAATGTCTGGCCAGTTATGGTAAAACTGAAGCAGAAGCAGTAAAATTGTTCAATTCACAGTCCATGTTCTAACCCTGACTTTGGTTTTCTGTTCTGTTTCACTGTAGTACGCACTTGGTTCCTCTAAATGTGCTTTTTCTGTTCTCCCCTCTGCTGCAGCTTTCTTTTCTCTATGGTTCTCCTTTGTGTCTGGGGACACAGTTTTCATATGTTAACTTCTTTCTTGTTGCTACTGTTTCCAGATTAAGGGTTGCCAGGTCACATCAGCCAGTATTTCGTAATATTCAAGGAAATTACAATTGAACCTTTTACAATGATGTAAACTTTTCAAATTCCTTTTCAAAAGTTCTTAAAACTAATCACAGATTCCACAAACATTTTAAGAAATTACAAATTTTCATTACTGTACCTCTTCTGGGTCAAAGCATGTCACAGCAGATGTAAATTAAACAGATCCCGAAACTACAATGTTAGTTGACAATAGCTTTCAGGTTGTTATAAGAGCTCTTCAGATTTGACCTACTGAAGGGCATTTTGAAAAGTGGTCACAAAGTAATGACAGGAAAATATTAGCAATCAATTTGGACTTCTTCAGAGTCCAATCACATCAGAAAATGTTATCGACCCAACCTGGTGTACAGGTTGCCTATAACAGAATGGCAGTAGGTTGATTTGGGTCTGGATGCTGTGGAAAAAGTAAGGATTGGGCTTGACTCTTCATAGGTGAATCATTTTTAAGGCACTCACTGCCCGTCAATGAGTGCCTTAAAAATGATTCACCTATGAAGAGTCAAGCCCAATCCTTACTTTTTCCGCAGTGTGACATTAGTGTATCTTTAAGATTTTTAAAAAAATCTCTGCAGCTATAAGCAGCTTTAGTTTCATTGTTGCCGGGTTGTCTGCTAGAAGTCCTTTTAATGCTGCTTCAATGGCTTAAGTGGCGTTTTGTTTATTTTTATTCTGGGCCTTGGATAATTTCTGGGATTTTTTTATGACCTTGCAATGTGAGAGGGAAGATTGATTGACGTGTCAAAGTCAGGTGGTTCCTTCCCAGAAAAATCTAAGAATTAATTTTCCGTTACAGTTTAGAAGGGGGTGGACATCAGACTGAAAGCAGTGTTTCTCTCTCCCTCTCTCCCTGGTATTGGAAATTCTGCTGGCCAGCTGGAAGCAAGGTTTCCTGGACTTCCCAGAGTGAAAATTCTGCTGTTGGTGGGTTGCCAGTTAATACCTAGAACCTTTCTTTCTCTCTCCCTAGTGTTTTGGGAAGCTGTTCTGACTCCAAGCTTGTCTGTGTGTGCCTCAAGAGAGCTGCAGAATCCAACCAAAAAACTAAGTTCCAGCATCACGTGAGCATTTGTACTTTCTATGCTAAACCTGTGGCAAGGGTTTTGTATAGGGAAGTTTGTTTGGTTGGGACATTTTCTACGTTCATTAAGGGCTATACAATATCATGGTTGTTTTGTTTTGTTTGTAATTAGTAAAATTTCTTGCTAATTTTCTTTCTATGTGTTAATTATATTCTTAAATAAACTTTGTTTGATAAACTGCAAGGATCTGTTTTGGGGCCACTGCTGTTTGTCATTTTTATAAATGACCTGGATGGGTTAGTAAATTTGCGGATGACACTAAAGTCGGTGGAGTTGTGGACAGTGCAGAAGGTTGTTGCAGGTTACCACGGGAGACAGATAAGCTGCAGAGCTGGGCTGAGAAGTGGCAAATGGAGTTTAATGCGGAAAAGTGTGAGGTGATTCACTTTGGAAGGAGTAACAGGATTACAGAGTACTAGGCTAATGGTAAGATACTTGGTAGTGTGGATGAGCAGAGAGATCTCGGTGTCCATGTGCATAGACCCCTGAAAGTTGGCACTCAGGTTGATTGGGTTGTTAAGAAGGCGTACGGAGTGTTAGCTTTTATTGGTAGAGGGATTGAGTTTTGGAGCCAGGGGGTCATATTGCAGCTGTACAAAACTCTGGTGCTGCCGCACTTGGAGTATTGCGTACAGTTCTGGTCGCCGCATTATAGGAAGGATGTGGAAGCATTGGAAAGGGTGCAGAGGAGATTTACTAGGATGTTGCCTGGTATGGTGGGAAGGTCTTATGAGAAAAAAGGCTGAGGGACTTGAGGTTGTTTTCATTAGAGAGAAGAAGGTTAAGAGGTGACTTGATAAAGGCATACAAGATGATCAGAGGATTAGATAGGGTGGATAGTGGGAACCTTTTTCCTCGGATGGTGATAGCTAGCACGAGGGGACATAGCTTTAAATTGAGGGGTGATAGATATAGGACAGATGTCAGAGGTAGGTTCTTCACTCAGAGAGTAGTAAGGGCGTGGAATGCCCTGCCTACAGCAGTAGTGGACTCGCCAACATTGGGGGCATTTAAATGGTCATTGGATAAACATATGGATGATATTGGAATAGTGTAGGTTAGAGGAGCTTTAGATTGGTTTCACTGGTCGGTGAAACATCGAGGGCCGAAGGGCCTGTACTGCACTGTAATGTTCTATGTTCTAAAACACCCTCGTGGGTCATTTGAGTCATTCCTGAAGAGAAACATCTTATGCTTATCCTAGCCAAATTCGAAGTGCAAAGTTTATGATCCAGGCAGACTTCATAAAACATTTTGGAGTTTCTGACCTGAATTATAACAGCAGACATGAACTTTCTACATATCAACACTTTCTAAGAAGGGTCATTGGGTTGTAATCTTAGGGGGGGGAGGGCCGAAAAAATTCGAAGTATCAAATTTGTGTAAAAACTGGAGCATTTTCAGTGGGAGTTTCAAAATGAATCTCCCGCACACTGTGCACTACAGAGTGCACGAGAGTGAATCAGTTCAAAAAGCTGGGGGTGGGGCCTATTCTCGCTGGAGAGGCCAGCAACATAGTGCTGAGCGGGCCATTGCGCATGCGCCGATCTGTCAGTGCCGAGATCAGTGCACGTTCAGTGGCCCCTGTCTGCCAGCCTCTCAATTGCTGGCCAGCTCAATCCCTGTCCAGCCCCGTGACCCCTACACCACTGGCTGTGTGACCCCCCCTATACTGCCCGATCGCTGGCTCCCCGAACAGTCCCGATCTCCCGCCCCCGATCCCTCCTCCCCACCGGCAGTCCCAACGCCCCCCCCTCCCCCACCCCTGCCACAGGCTGCCCCCCCACCCTGATGACCAGCCCCGATCACTGGCCTCCCTCCCTCTGTCATTCAGCCCAAATGCAGAGTGGCAGCGGGACCCCCCCCATCCCCACAGATTCCCCCATCAGGCCATGCCCCCATTAGGCCTTGTGCCAAAGTGCCCCCTGGGCATTGCCCGCCCTTCACTCCAGCGGGGTCAGGCCGCCAGTTCCCCGCAAGTGGGGAGCTATACTAAACCCCGCTGGAGTGAAATACTCCAGGCGGGGGCGGGGGAGGGGGCGGCGGGTAGGGAGAGGTTAGCGGACCCAGAGACTTCAGCCTTGGGCCCAGTAACCAGATTCAAATAAATTAAAATACTCATTTAAATAATTTATTCAGCTCTGTGCCGATTTCTGGCGCGGAGCTGACGGTGCCGGGAACCCGGCTGCCGGTTACGCGCAGAGGCCATGGCGCCCAGCGGGAAGGCTGCTACACGGCCTCCATTCGAGTCTCCCGGCCCACTGTGCTACAAATGCAGTGCAGCGGGACGAGAGAATCGGCCCCCTGGAGTAAGAACTTTGGTCAATTCTTTTCTCCTCTTTAAACCAAGGACACTGGAGCCACATGCAGCCTCCCAACTGTTACTGTGATCGGCGAACTTAGCAGAGGGAAAGAATCAAACCCGCAAGCTCCTGTAGCACACCCCTAAAAAAACCAGCCTGATCGCATTGAAACACCTCAACGCACTGCACACAGTTTGTGAGTTTGAAAATCCACTGACTGTTGTTATGTGGACGGAGCAGTTATTCTGCTCCAGAAACGTCACACAAACAGTCCAAGATGAGTGAGCAGCCAATCTAATTAAAGGAGTAGTGAGTGAGTGAAGGATGTTGGCTGGGACTCCCCGCTGCCCAATTTTTCAACAAGTAGCAATGTGGGATCTTTATTGTCCACATGAAGCAGGGGAACAGAGAGATAAAGCCTTAGATTAACATTTTATCTGATGCATGGCATCTTTAACAGTACAATTACTTTTCACGGTAACACTGAAATGTCAGCCAGGGTATGTGCAAGGTAACCAACAGTCCTGGATTCTACCGGATTGTCCAGGTATTGTGGCGATGTGCCCTGCCACGGGTGGGAGATTGCTGGACCCTCTTTGTCCTCTATTTGAGACCTTTAAACACCACGTGTGTACATTATGTTTCTGAGCTTCTCCCACTCTCCTGCTCACACAGGTTTGCTGACACTCATCACTCCCTCACCCTCACCGGTTTGCCATCCCCTCCCCACTCTCACAGACCACTCCTCACTCTCACAGACTCCCCTCCCCCACTCTCACAGCCCCCTCCTCACTCTCACAGACCCCCCTCCTCACTCTCACAGACCCCTCCTCACTCTCACAGACTCCCCTCCCCCACTCTCACAGCCCCCTCCTCACTCTCACAGCCCCCTCCTCACTCTCACAGACCCCCTCCCCACTCTCACAGCCCCCTCCTCACTCTCACAGACCCCCCTCCCCACTCTCACAGCCCCCTCCCCACTCTCACAGACCCCCCTCCTCACTCTCACAGACTCCCCTCCCCCACTCTCACAGCCCCTCCTCACTCTCACAGACCCCCCTCCCCACTCTCACAGCCCCCTCCTCACTCTCACAGACCCCCCCTCCCCAATCTCACAGACCCCCCCCCCAATCTCACAGACCTCCCCCACCCATTCTCACAGGCCCCCCCCCCACTCCCACAGACCCCCTCCCCAATCTCACAGACCCCCCTCCCCACTCTCACAGCCCTCTCCTCACTCTCACAGACCCCCCCTCACTCTCACAGACCCCCCCCCACTCTCACAGCCCCCGCCCCATTCTCACAGACCCCCCACCCCAATCTCACAGACCCCCCTCCCCACTCTCACAGCCCCCTCCTCACTCTCACAGACCCCCCCCAATCTCAGTCCCCCCTCCCCACTCTCACAGACCCCACTCTCACAGACCCCCCTCCCCACTCTCACAGACCCCCCTCCCCACTCTCACAGCCCCCTCCTCACTCTCACAGACTCCCCTCCCCCACTCTCACAGCCCCCTCCTCACTCTCACAGACCCCCCTCCCCACTCTCACAGCCCCCTCCCCACTCTCACAGACCCCCCTCCCCACTCTCACAGCCCCCTCCTCACTCTCACAGACTCCCTTCCCCCACTCTCACAGCCCCCTCCTCACTCTCACAGCCCCCTCCTCACTCTCACAGAACCCCCCCCAATCTCACAGACCCCCCTCCCCACTCTCACAGACCCCCCCTCCCCACTCTCACAGTCCCCCCCTCCCCACTCTCACAGTCCCCCCTCCCCACTCTCACAGACCCCAATCTCACAGACCCCCCTCCTCACTCTCACAGACCCCCCTCCCCACTCTCACAGACCCCCCTCCCCGCTCTCACAGCCCCCCCTCCCCGCTCTCACAGCCCCCCCCTCCCCGCTCTCACAGCCCCCCCTCCCCGCTCTCACAGCCCCCCCCCTCCCCGCTCTCACAGCCCCCCCCTCCCCGCTCTCACAGCCCCCCCCTCCCCGCTCTCACAGCCCCCCCCCTCCCCGCTCTCACTGCTCCCCCCCTCCCCGCTCTCACAGCCCCCCCCCTCCCCGCTCTCACAGCCCCCCCCTCCCCGCTCTCACAGCCCCCCCCCCGCTCTCACAGCCCCCCCCCCTCCCCGCTCTCACAGCCCCCCCCTCCCCGCTCTCACAGCCCCCCCCCTCCCCGCTCTCACAGTCCCCCCCCTCCCCGCTCTCACAGCTCCCCCCCTCCCCGTTCTCACAGCCCCCCCCCTCCCCGCTCTCACAGACACCCCTCCCCACACTCACAGACCCCACCCTCACAGGTTTACCCATACCTCTCCTCCACCGACTCTCCGGTTCGGCAGCCCGTTTCTATCGTCCCCCATGTCAATGTGTCCTTTAACCTTCCCCCGAGAGTTGGCCACCCCGGCTATATGCTCACATGCTGGAGCGTTACATGAACTCACAACTCTGAGACCAATCTGCAAGCCAGCGGCTCAGTGGAAAAGCCTGAGTTTAATTCCAGTCTGAACTTCACGCCTCCTGATTGTGTTAGGTGACCAATTCTGAAATGCTAACCATAAGAAATTTGGAATCAGAATCAGTGAGACTAATTCTGAAAGTGAAATGTCGATAGTTCAAAATCACCTCTGTTACTTTTGAGCAGTTTTGTCAGAACCAAGTCATAATGTAGCAGACAGAGGTTTGGTTCAAAGTTCAAAGACAGCTTGCAGTCAAATTAAATTACAAGTAATAAGTGTTTAAAAATAGCTTGTTATACACATCTCAAAACCTTAACAGGGTCATATGACCTGAGGTAAAAGTCTGAAGCAAAAGCAGTGATTGCTGAATTTCGGAGTCTTAGTACTTGGCAGCGTTAAATGCTAATGAATGTATTTTCTGTCATGTTTTTAAGGGCCATGTGTCATCAGGAGTTCTGGGTTCCAAAAAGTAATTTGTTTATACAGTGTCAGTCTGCTGATCTTATTGAGTTGGCAGATTGGTAATGTTGAAGATGGTGGTGGACAGTTTGAGCTTTGTGAATCTTTACGTTACACACTACCTGTTTTAAGAGTAATGAATTTCAGACCTTTCTCTTTATGGAAATAATTATATCCAAAATATAATTAATGGGCGGCACGGTGGCACAGTGGTTAGCAGCGCTGCCTCACAGCGTCAAGGACGTGGGTTCGATTCCTGGCTTGGGTCACTGTCTGTGCAAAGTTCTTCCAGTGAGGGTTTCCTCCAGGTTCTCTGGTTTTCTCCCACAGTTCAAAGATGTGCGGGTTAGGTGAATTGGCCATGCTAAATTGTTCGTTAGTGTCAGGGGGACTAGTGGGGTTACGGGGATAGGGCCTGGAGGGGATTGTTACTGGTGCAGGCTAGCTAGGCCGAATGGCCTCCTTCTACGCTGTAGGGATTCTATGATTCTGTGATCAGATAATGCAAACACAGCAGCAGAAATTGTCATTAGCATCCTTTACTTTGTCACTAAAAATTGAATATCTAAAATATATTTTCAAAAAGTAAATTATTAGAAACTTTGAAAGTTGGAAATAGCCTTAATCTACTGTAGTCAACAGAATTGTTGGATCGAAAAGTGAAAGAAATTCCTTTCTACACCTAGAAATGTTTTTTAAAGGGTTGGATGATATGGAGATGCCCAGTGTTGGAGCAGTGTATCTGTGTTACAAAATAGTCGAATATCAATTATATCCTGGACAATCTTTATCCCTCAACCTACACCACCTGAACAAATTGCTCTTTGTCTAATTGCAGCTTCTTTGACCTCACTGTGCACAAACTGGCTGCCACTTTTCTCATTAGTGAGATGTGCTTTGGGACATCTTGATGACATTTTGGGCACCATATACATGCAAGTTAGTGGTAACCCTACGGCAGTGATTCCAGGCCCCCTGACCCAACTGAATGCCAATCAAGTATTACAGGATTGGGTCTCCGGCATCTTCAGAACACTTATCCCACCTCCATGAGCTGCCAGTTACTCAGAGAGGGGTGGGGGTGGGGGAGGGAGATAGCTTTCCAATACTAGTAATGCCATTGAGAATAATCACTGAAGCCCTGGAGGAAATGTAGGTGAGGCAGTCTCGCAGGGTATAGTCAGGGAGTCCTTGGTGCGGGGAATAAAGAGTCAGTTTATCATGCAGGTGGGGGTGGCCCTTGATGGCAGTGGGTCTCTCCATTTGGCATGGCCTGCCCAAATAGGAAGAAGCCCCTCAACCAAGCCACAGGCAAGCACACCGGGGTCACCTGGCAATTTGTCCACATGGCTCTTTATTCATTCGTGGGACGTGGACATCGCTGGCTGGTCAGCATTTACTGCCCACCCCTAGTTGCCCGAGGGCAGTTGAGAGTCAACCACGTTGCTGTGGCTCTGGAGTCACATGTAGGCCAGACCAAGTAAGGATGGCAGATTTCCTTCCCTAAAGGAGATTAGGGAACGAGCTATTTTGGATCTGGTATTGTGTAACGAGGTAGGTAGAATTAAGGATCTTATTGTGAAGGACCCTCTTGGGTCTAGTGACCACAATATGGTCGAATTTCTGATTCAGATGGAAGAGGAGAAAGTTTGGTCCCAAACCAGTGTCCTCTGTTTGAACAGAGGGAAATATGATAGGATGAGGGATGAATTGGCGAAGGTAGACTGGGAGAGCAGGCTGGCAGGTAGGATAGCTGAGGAACAGTGGAGGATTTTTAAGGAGATCCTTTTCAGTTCTCAGCAAAAATATATTCCAGCAAAAAACAAGGATTGTAAGAAAAGGGAGAACCAGCCGTGGATAACGAAGGAAATAAAGGAGAGTATTAAAATAAAAACAGATGCGTACAGAGTGGCCAAAAATAGTGGAGAAACAAGTGATTGGGAAAAATTTAAGAAACAACAAAGAGAGACTAAGAAAGCGATAAAGAAAGGAAGGATAGACTATGAAGCTAGACTAGCAATTAATATAAAAAATGATAGTAAAAGTTTTTATAAATATATAAAAAGGAATAGAGTGGCTAGAGTGAATGTTGGACCCTTGGAGGACGAGAGGGGGGAGTTAATAGTGGGAAATGAGGATATGGCTGAGTCTTTAAATAAGTTTTTTGTGTCGGTCTTCACGGTGGAGGACACAAATAGTTTGCCAAATATTAACGATAGAGGGTTGGCAGCAGGAGAAATACTTAATACAATTAATGTTACCAGAGAGGCAGTGCTGGGTAGACTAATGGGACTGAAGGTGGACAAGTCCCCGGGTCCGGATGGAATGCATCCCAGGGTATTGAAAGAAATGTCAGAGGTAATAGTGGATGCGTTAGTGATTATTTATCAAAACTCGTTGCATTCTGGGGAAGTGCCGGTTGATTGGAAAACGGCTAATGTTACGCTGCTGTTTAAAAAAGGAAGGAGACAAAAGGCGGGTAACTATAGGCCGGTCAGCTTAACGTCTGTAGTAGGGAAAATGCTGGAATCCATTATTAAAGAGGAGATAGCAGGGCATCTGGATAGAAATGGTTCGATCAATCAGACGCAGCATGGATTCATGAGGGGAAAGTCGTGCTTGACGAACATGTTGGATTTTTATGAAGATGTGACTAGGGCGGTTGATGGAGGAGAACCGGTGGATGCGGTGTTTTTGGATTTCCAAAAGGCGTTTGATAAGGTGCCCCATAAAAGGCTGCTGAAGAAGATTAGGGCACACGGAGTTGGGGGTAGTGTGTTAAAGTGGATTGGGGACTGGCTATCCGACAGGAAGCAAAGAGTCGGAATAAATGGGTGTTTTTCCGGTTGGAGGAAGGTAACTAGTGGCGTGCCGCAGGGATCGGTACTCGGGCCGCAACTGTTTACCATTTATATAGATGATCTGGAGGAGGGGACGGAGTGTAGGGTAACGAAGTTTGCAGACGACACAAAGATAAGTGGAAAAGTGAATCGTGTGGAGGACGGAGAAGATCTGCAGAGAGATTTGGACAGGCTGAGTGAGTGGGCGAGGATATGGCAAATGGAGTATAACGTTGATAAATGCGAGGTTATACACTTTGGAGGAAATAATAACAAATGGGATTACTATCTCAATGGAAACAAATTAAATCATGCTACCGTGCAAAGGGACCTGGGGGTCCTTGTGCATGAGACGCAAAAGCCCAGTCTGCAGGTACAACAGGTGATCAAGAAGGCAAATGGGATGTTGGCCTATATCGCGAGGGGGATAGAATATAAAAGCAGGGATGTCTTGATGCACCTGTACAGGGCATTGGTGAGGCCGCAGCTGGAATACTGTGTGCAGTATTGGTCCCCTTATATGAGGAAGGATATATTGGCATTGGAGGGAGTGCAGAGAAGGTTCACCAGGTTGATACCGGAGATGAGGGGTTTGGATTATGAGGAGAGGCTGAGGAGATTGGGTTTGTACTCGTTGGAGTTTAGAAGGATGAGGGGGGATCTTATGGAGACTTATAAGATAATGCGGGGCTGGATAGGGTGGAGGCGGAGAGATTCTTTCCACTTAGTAAGGAAGTTAAAACTAGAGGACACAGCCTCAAAATAAAGGGGGGTCGGTTTAAGACAGAGTTGAGGAGGAACTTCTTCTCCCAGAGGGTGGTGAATCTCTGGAATTCTCTGCCCACTGAGGTGGTGGAGGCTACCTCGCTGAATATGTTTAAAGCGCGGATGGATGGATTCCTGATCGGTAAGGGAATTAAGGGTTATGGGGATCAGGCGGGTAAGTGGTACTGATCCACGTCAGATCAGCCATGATCTTATTGAATGGCGGGGCAGGCTCGAGGGGCTAGATGGCCTTCTCCTGCTCCTATTTCTTATGTTCTTAGTGAACAGATGGGTTTTTACAACAATCGACAATGGTTTCACGGTCATCAATAGATTCTTAATTCCAAATATTTTTTACTGAATTCAAATTCCACCATCTGCCATGGTGGGATTCAAACCCGGGTGCCCAGAACATTAGCTGAGTTTCTGGATTAATAGTCTAGCAATAATACCACTAGCCACTGCCTCCCCATGGGCATGTCCCTACTTGCCGCTGGTTTGATTCCAGCAGTAATGGGATGAGTCCTTAAGTGGCCATTATGGCCTCCAGGTGGGAAAGCCCACCCTTGACTCTTCCCACCCTGGATTTAATTGATCAGAGTTGGGAATGTGATGGGATCTCCAGTGTGTACCTTCCCGCCCAATTATACGACACCTCCTGCCTCCCAACCTGCTTCTGGAGGTAGGTGAAATTCAGTCCACTGTGTTTGTTTAACTACTCTATGCCTTTCAGTCGCTGGTTAAAGAACAAATTAGATGGGAACTGGGAACAAACCATTCAACTTAGCTTGACGGTTGGATATCTAGGTGATATCCAGGTGAAAGTGGAAAGAAGTAAAATCTGGAGAAAAAAATGAAAGGGTCACAAACATACTTTATTTTTAAAGAAATTACAATCTTCAGAAAACCCATGCCAGTTGTCCCTGGCTGTACTAAGAACCACAGCAGTGTTGTCAAATCTATCTTCTTTTTTATCTATCCTTCATTTTCTCATGAATCCAGCAGATGATAAACTATAAATGCCTCAGGTTGTATTTCTCTGTGTCCTGTGCAAGCCTTATTTTCTTGGAGAATATGATATTGACTATTACATTTTAAAGCAGCATTTTAATATACCAATAATTGCCTTCAATAAGGTTATGGTACCTTGCAATCAATCAGTCTAACCATCCATGGTAAATAACACACATTTACTAGAATATTAGACCATTTATAACAGTAACAGAAGGGAAAAGGACCCTAAGGAACCCCAGCAATGTTCGCATACAAAGGCACTTGTGTTTTAGATATGTCCTATTCCTCCCAATTATACCACAGTTGAAACAGTCATTTATCTCTGCACAAATCAAGATTAAGTGGAAAAACACACAAATATCAATGCATTGTTGCGGAGGCACAGAAATGTGTAGCATTTTACATTTAGCAATCAACAATGATGCATTTCATTGACATTATTCCAACAAGACATCAAAATATGGCAAAAAACAAGAATAAATAAGAAAAATTTTGTACGATTCAATGTACAACAATATTGTTCAGAGATTTCCATTTAAACGTCAGCCTGTAATTTTGATGACTGATGCCTGAAAATATGCAAAGACTATTAACATGTTTGGTTTCATTATGGAAAGGTAAAGTATGTATACTGTCCCTTTAGAAGGAAGCCTTTGAATAGCAGAGAGAAAGCGTGTTCTAAAGCGAGGGTTGCGTATTGAGTCTGAAAATCACGCAATGGTTCAAGTTACGCCTGATTTTAACTTTGTAAGTGAATGGGTTTTGGGTGAGCGAAAATGTCGCTGCCGAGTTGTGGTATATCAGAATTCTCTGTAAGGACTAATGTTTGAATACTTTTCCTTTATGACAAATACATTCCACACAGATTAATTGATATATAGGATAACGTATAGTTAGGAATGTTTTATAAGGTCCTGCCATATTTATGATACTTGACATTTTCCAATCTTAACTAAACATATGGCATTGCTTGAAACATGTTTCTACATATTTTACTTTTAGTAATGACAGAAATCAAAAGTGCAAATGTTTATAGTTTAAAGAATAGAACTGAGTGGTTAGTTCCTGAATGTGAGAAAGCAGATGGATAAAAGGCAGCCGCTAAGGTAACAGGAGCATATTGTATGATTTAAACTGCAGTAATATGAACTTCCAGTTGATTGAATGATACTGGAGAATAATATGCCTCGTATGTCTTAGAGTTAAATAACAGCCAGCAACACTGACAAAAGATATTGTCACTGTGAACTTATAAACTTGTCTTCAGAGTCATTTTATGTTAACAATAGCACAATGAAAGAGAAGCAAAGTGTCCTTACCCTGCATGGGTGGAGTCACTGCTCTGTGGGAGAACATACTTTTCTAATTTTAGATCTGTCGAAATTTCATACCTCTTCCCATTCAGAATGAAAATTTAATTAAACTAAGAATCTCACTTTACTTTTCAAACACAGTCGTGAATATCTTTTGATTTAAAATGGTATTGTAGCTGCAAAAATAATTGTCTCTATTTTTCTAAGGAAGTACATTATTAAGTGAAAGTAGGCAAAGATTTATGGGCCGTGAGGTTTTTTTCTCCGACTCAAATTTTATTGACAATTTCCACCCCACCCCCACCAAAAGTGAAATTAAAGAGCAATAATCCAGCAGATCATGAAATCAATCCACGCGCTTGCTCTGGGTCTGCGGGAAGGGTACGGGGGTTGAAATATTTCCTCAATGTTGGCTTTCCGGGAGAAAACTAAACAAAACTCTTTTGGTTTTGATCTTGTTGCTGCTGACATCTTCCACAACTTTCTCTGGATCCCTGCTCTGCTCCGCTTACGAGTTATAAAGCAGCCTGGATTCATCTTTGTTTCTGTCCCAAATGGGGGCACCACAGTGACTGCGCCTGCACACAGTGGAGAAACAAATTCAGCCTCATTACAATAGAGCATGACACTGAACTACATCTGAACCACACGGCAGAGAGAGTGTCTCAGCCTCATACACTTGCGCTTCTAATCTGAAGAAGTCAGATGCCAGAAAATCAATATCTTTCAGTTATGCTCTTCCAGTGCAATTTTCTATATGTAACAGGATCTTTTTTTTTAAGTAATGAATTTCCAGGCTGCCTCCCAACCAGATGTATGAAGTCATCAATAACACATTACATGTAAACAGAAAAGGAACAAAAAAATCATTCAAGGCTTTTCAAATGCTCCCCTTTTCATCAGCCCTATTACAGGTTCCATTCACATTATCGGATTGAACCCATGCTGCATAACCAAGGTGCTGACAACTCTTGATTACCCAATAACTCCTGTATTCCTTTTCAGGCAGGTTCACCAAAAGGACAGGAATGCAAGGCCTTCCTGTGGGGCAGACTGCCTTCCACAGCTTTCTGTCAAAGAAACAAGTCAGTCTCTCCTCGCTCAAACAGGCCCTGCATTTCCTGAAATTTAATTATGCCTTTTCCTCCTTGATTATCAACCGTTCCAGATAACAACAATTTATTGTACATCAGAGAGGCCAATCTAAACATTTTAAACAGTTTTCATAACACTTGAAGGGGCTGGCTGAGCCATCTATCTAGTAAATCTGTTGTCAGCCCGTTCCCATGCTGCAGAATCAACAACTCAGCTCCTTATTGAATGCAAGCGCTAGAAAAACAGTGGAAAATAACTGTGATTTTGGAGCCAAAATCAAAAGACTCCAAAACAGTCATCTGTACTATTTTACTCGCAAGGAAACTATCCAGTCCTTTCTCAGCACACTGTCGACAGGCACATTGAACTATCCTATCAGGCTTCGTGCACCAGTTTTCTGATTTCCTAATAAAGCTAAATGGATATAAAAAACAATAAAGTCCTTTTTATATGCCTTAATCAATTTGTAATAGAGGAACCAACAGTTAAAATGTATATGTTCTCTTTCCATTGTTCACTCGGAACATTTAACATGTCTAAAACTAAAAGTGAAAAGGCAGCTGACTGAAAAGCCTGAGTCCAATTGGACTATCAGCTGAGACACATTGGCCCAACTGCTTTCCTCCTTAAGGCTGCCCCAGTTCTCCCCTCAAAGTTGCATTTTTTCCTCTCGATGGATCGGCTTTCTTTCACATGCTCTCTTTACCTCCTAAGGTTAAGGATTTTCCAGCACCGCCACCTTCCTATCAAAATGTGGGGCTTTTTCCTTGGAATACAATGGGGAGGAAGTTGTGTTTCAATCACGAGGCTTTGTCAAACCCCAGCTGAAGTACTGCGTTCAGGTTTGGGTAGTGCAGATTAAGGAGGATATATTGACTGAGAGGGGGGTACAGCACACATTCACCAGAATATCAGGCTTAATAGATTAGATTATAAGGACAGGTTGCATTATCTTGGTGTGCATTCCTTTGAGTATCGAGGATTGCGGGGAGGGGGGGTGGGGGGTATGGGGGTGATCTGATCGAGATGGTTAAAATGTCAAAAGGATTTGGTAGGATAGGGATGGAGAAACTAATTTCTCTGATCAGGGAGCAAGAGATATAGTGGGTGACTCTCCCAGCAGTGCAGTGGGCCGGGAGACATCAGCGGATTCTGGATAGTGGGCTTCCCGCTGGACGCCACGGCTTCTGCACGTCCCCAGCTGCCGGGTTTCTGGCGTCGTCATATCCACGGCCCAAATTGGTGCGGAGCTGATCTCCATATTTAAATCACAATTTAAATCTCATTAGTGGGCTTGAGACTGAAGTCTCTGGGCCCACCCCCAGTCTCTCCCCCCACCCCCAGTCTCTCCCCCCACCCCCAGTCTCTCCCCCCACCCCCAGTCTCTCCCCCCACCATCCCCACCAGGACTGTTTCACTGCAGCCGTGTTTACAACAACTCCCCACTAGCAGGAGCTGGCGCCCCAGCCTCGTTGGGCTTAAGGAGGAGGCCCCCCCTGGAGGTTGAGGGTAAGGGGCGTGCACTCTGGGCATTGCCAGCCTGGCGTTGCCAGTCTGGCCCCCTGGCACCACCCAAGGGGCAAAGTGACAATGCTCAGGAGGCATCTTGGCACTGCCCACCGGGCATCAGGCATTGCCAAGGGGGTGGGACCAGAGAGGGGGCAGGGCCTAAAGGGGGGCTGGACCTCTGGGGGACATCGGTGGGGATGGGGATTCCCGCTGCCACTCTGCAGTCGGGATTGCGGGCAGAGGGAGGGAAGGGGCTAATCAGGGCAGGCCATTGGGGTGGGGGGGTTTTGGTCTGTCGGGGGGAGGGTCGGTGCTGCGGGGGGGGGGGGGGGGGGGAAGGTGGATGATGCTGCGGGGGGGGAGGGGTTGGTCAGTGGGGGGGAGTCGGTGCTGCGGGGAGGGAGAGGGTCGGTGCTGGGGAGGGTGCTTGGTGCTATGGGGGGAGTTTGGTCTGCTGGGGGGGGATGGGTGCTGCTGGGTGGGGGGTGGGTGCTGCCGGGGGGGAGGGTCGGTGCGGCAGAGTGGGGGAGGGCTGGTGCTGCGGGGGGGAGGTTTCAGTCTGCCGGGAGGTGTCGGTGGGAGGGCGGGATGGTGGTCTGCCAGCAGGGAGGGGAAGGAGAGGGTTGGTGCTGTTGGGGGGAGGGGGGGGGGTCGGTGCTGCGGGGTGGGGGGGTCAGTCTGTTGGGGGGGGCTGGTCTATTGGGGGTGGTCGGTGGTGTGGGGGTGGGGTTGGTGCTGCGGGGGGTGGTCGGTGCTGTGGGCGTGGGGGATTTGGTGCTGTGGGGGGTGGTCGGTGCTGCCGGGGGGAGGGTTGGTCTGCTGGAGGGGGGGGGTCGATGCTGCAGGGGGGTGGGTCGGGAGATCGGGACTGCTGGGGTAGGGGGGAGGAAGATCGAGATGGACAACATTGCAGGGTCAGGAGGGCAGCAGTGCGGGGCTACTCCGCACGCGCTGATCTCCGCTCTGACAGATCGGCACATGCGCGCTCAGCGCTCTGCTGCCAGCCTCTCCAGCGGGAATAGACCCTATCTCCTGATCTTTAGTGTGATTCACGCTGAGGGACTCTGCAGTGCTCAGAGTGGGGGAGATTCATTTTGAAATTCCCGCTAAAAACACCAGCGTGATCTACTCCAGTTTTTATGCGAATTCGGCGCTTAGAATGTTTTTGAGAGAATCCCGGCCATAACCTTAAAATTAGCGCTATTGGCTCTTCAGGAGGGAAACCAGGAAGAACTCTTCACACGTGTAGCAATGACAATTTGGAACTTGCTCCCGCAAAAGGTGAGAATGCCAAGAAAATTGAAGCTTTCAAGACAGATCCATAAATCGTTGTTAGGTAGATATATCAAGGGATATGGAGCAAATATGGGTAAATGAAGTGACGTGATGAACAGCCATGCTCTAATTGAGTAGGTAAGAGACTCCAAGGGTCTGCATGGCCTTCTCCTGTTCCTAATGTTCCTATGTTTGAGTTTATAATCCTTCCACTCAAGCCTTGAACTTTCTTCCCAATTCTAAGATTCATCTGGGCTTGTGCTTTCTTGATACGGCTAAGGCTACATTTCCAAAGACCACCACCTTCTTCTCCATCACCTTGTTATTGCCTTTCTCCGACCACAACACTTACAGGCTGCATTGTCAAAAATCAGCCAAAAAAACAGCTAAGTCACTATTCTTGCAAATTTGTTAATGGTTTTTAAATCAACAAATGTTGGGGACGGCACGGTGGCACAGTGGTTAGCACTGCTGCCTTACAGTGCCAGGGACCCAGGTTTGATTCCTGGCTTGGGTCACTGCCTGTGCAGAGTCTGTATGTTCACTCCCTTGTCTGTGTGGGTTTCCTCCCACAGTCCAAAAGATGTGCTAGTTCGGTGCATTGGCCATGCTAAATTTCCCCCTCAGTGTACCCGAACAGGTGCCAGAGTGCGGTGACTCGGGGATTTTCACAGTAACTTCATTGCAGTGTTAATGTAAGCCTAATTGTGACACTAATACTTAAACTGATGAATATTTTGTGTATAATTTTAAATGTCAGCTTAGCTCAGTGGTGGAACATTTGTCTCTGATTAGAAGGCTCTGGATTCAAGCATCATCCAAAATTTGAGCCATGTAATCAAACCTGCCACATGAGTACAATACTGCGAGTGTGCTGCATTGTCTGAGGTACTGCCTTTCTGATTAAATATTAAACAGAGCTGCCTATATTGGTGAAGAAGAGCAGGACACTCTCTATGTTCTGGCCAACATTGATCTTTTAACCAACACTTACAACACAGATTGCTGTTTGTGGGAGCTTGCTCTGTGCAAATCAACAGTCGCACTTGTTTATGTTTTATGAAGTGATTACTCTTCAAACATATTTCATTTGTTGTAAAGTGTTTTGGGATGTACTGAGGAAATGAAAGTCGCTATATAAATACAAGTTCTTTCTTTATGTATTGTTGATCTGAAAACCCAACACAAATGAATCATTCCCCTAAACATCTAAGTCCCTCACTGATGCGTTAGCCAACACTCGAATGTGTTTCAATCTTCAGGCAGTTTCTGCAAATTTACATCATGGCAACAGCAACAAAATGTTTGGTAATCCAGTTTAATGAGCAAGATGCAGCAATTGTGCCACAAGTTTACAAGTGATATACGTAATGGGTCACAGTGCATCTGGTTTACTGGGTTACTTTTTAGAAGGAGCTAATATACATAGCTTTTACCAAGGGCATGTGCTGAGCCTAGTACATGTGCTTGTCAAAATTTCATTGTGGATTATGTGGAACAAAGAGGATTTAAAGGTTGAGGTTCCATCAGAATTTTTTTATAGTCTAGATATGGTCTAGGATTTTGACAAACTAACAACATTATCCTGTCTATAACTGCGTCTGCAATTTACAAATAAACCCATGGAACTGCACCCTTTAGGCAGTCTTTTTCATGCAGAGAGTAGTGAGGCTGTAACTAGGGTACTGGTTAAGGCAGGACATTTTTCAACATTAAATATTGATTCGCTAGGTCGATAAAGGAAAAGAGGTTGAGGGGATATGGGAAGAGAGCGGTTAAATGTGATTTTATTTATTCAAGTGGAGGGTGAAAGCCACTTTTTGCATTGTAACTTCTATGTATTTTAATGAAAGGGTCTCTCAGGGTGGATGATCTAAGATTTCCTGAATGACTTTCCTCATTTGTAATTATTTTATGATATGGAACAACCAACTTGGAAGATTAGGGAAAATAATGTGATTCCAAATATTTGCTCTGATGGAGAGGAAGATAGAAGCTCTGAAGTTAAAATACAGAAATACAGGGAGGACTTAACTCCATCCAGCATTCCAAAAATATTCATCCTTTAAAAAACCAGCCCCTCTGTTTCAGAATAAGTGTATGATTGTCATTGCTCAGTAAAGTGCCCCATAGTGAATGTGGAAATTATGAAGAAATAATGTGATTTCTTATTATTGCAGTTACTTTAAACTTACGTTCTACTTCATATGTGAATATAGATTCATCTGAGTGATGCCCCTTATTTCTGTTATCTAAGGGATAGCATACTCTCTCGAGTGTGAACAGAAGATAGGGCCTTTACATTGTTTCTGCTTAAGCAAAACCTGACATAGGAACGTGTAATGCTTACATTGAACACCAAAGTGAAAGAATGCTTCATTGTTTTATCGGGGAAAAGCCAAAGGAATGAACAACTTTTCCAGGAAGTATGTTTCTTCAGAAGTGTTTGACTACCGATGTTTTTTGATGATAAGTTCATTTTTCTTTCTGGAGAAATGCCCTCAATGCTCCTGAACTACATTTGTGGTGACAGTACTTGTTGTGAAGGAATCAGCGAGTAATGATTGGGCAAATTGCCCCCTGGTTCTGTAAACTTCTATAAATGAGATGAACTAATTCAGTTCTTTGCATTTCTATTTGCTGCTATTGAGAGGATGCTCTCATCCCCTGGAGAAGCTGCTCTGAGAGAGCATACCGACTTTAGCAAAAGACCCTTCATTTGGAATAATAGAAGCCATGCAAGGTGAAGAAACACCAAACTGAGCATATTTGGCAGCAGTCAGGAAAGCAGTGGGCAGTTTTGCTGATTGCTGTGTGCAAATTAACAGTGACAGCAGCCTGACACCAGGTAAGGCCAAGTCCATTGTTGAAATTACAACGGAGCCAATGTTAAAGAGAGCAATGGAAGTCAGAAAAAAGAGCAATCTATTCCAATACAAACAAAACACTGTGGGTCCTAGAGTTTTCCTTTTATTGTAGCAGCAGTGGCACAGTGGTTAGCACTGCTGCCTCACAGCGCCAGGGTTCCAGGTTCAATCCCCAGCTTGGGTCACTGTCTGTGTGGAGTTTGCACATTCTCCCCATGTCTGCATGGGTTTCCTCCGGGTGCTCCGGTTTCCTCCCACAATCCAAAGATGTGTAGGTTAGGTGAATTAGCCATGCTAAATTCTCCCTCAGTGTAGCTGGGTGATTAGGGGAATTTCACAGTAACTTCATTGCTTTGTGAATGTAAGCCTACTTGTGACTAATAAATTTTAAACTTATTTAACAATCTCTTCTACATCCCTACAAAAGCAAACGACTGTGGATTCTGGAAACCTAAAATTTTAAAAAAGTATTAATAATACTCAGTGGATCTGACAGCACCTGTGGAGAGAGAGTGAACATGTCAGGCAGGATTTTCCACTCCCCACGTGGCATGTTTTGCAGCAACAAAGGCGGTCTGCCATTGGCCCGTGGCTGGATCTTCCAGTCCCATCGCTATCAATGAGGTTTCCTGTTCTTTGCACACTCTGTCGCCTGGGAGAGAGAATAGAGTCTTCAGACTTGAAACGTTGGCTCTATTCTCTCTCCACAGATGCTGTCAGACCTGCTGAGATTTTCCAGCATCTTCTGTTTTTGTTTCAACTTTTTTTATTTCAAAAATAAATCAAAACTTTTTTAAAAACAATTTCTGTTTTTGTTTCAATTACTTAAAAACACAGTTGTAGAAATGATGCACTATTTCTCTTACGCTGCTCACCATAATCACAGGACTTGATATTCTGCTGTTAAGGTGGAGCTGTGTTAGTCCATCCTGATCCGTTAAAGCCGCAACATCCTGCTGCTGCAACTGGCCAATCCTAAGCTCAATTAAAGGCGAACTGTTGTTGTTCAGGCAAGTTTGTCGAGAGATTGGAATCTTGTAAGTTCTCTCATACAGAACCATTGGCTCCTTTATTTCAGGAGAGACCAGGTTAAGGTAAGAAGAAATGGGCAAGAAATTCCTGGCTTTATTTGTCTTCATTTTCTATATATTTTTAAGACGCCACTTGTTAATTGGAAGGCTCCCACTGTTCAAAAATGAAGGTGGCAACTCCATGATTGGCAGCTGGAACATCAGGACCATTTTCATTGGGATTGACAGACAACTGGGAGCTGATCAATAACATGCACAAGATGATTTGTGATCGACCTGGAACTTTATAGGCTGAACATCCACTTTGTTTCCCAACAAGAGAGCAGGTTTGCCGACAGTGGAGAACTGAAAGAAAAGCGTCGCACTTTCCTCTGGCAGGGGAAGAGTTCAGAGGAAATGATGGACAGAGTGTCCATTTTGCTGCAAGGAACTCACTGCTCTCATTGGTAACACCCCCACTAATGGTTCAGAACATGTTCTCTCAGTCCACCTCCCAACTCAAACAGGGCCAGTTAACCTCATGAGTATCTATACATCCACTGTAGAAGTGAGGGGCTTGACACTATTCTCAGCACAATCCTGAAGTTAATTTCGAAAACCTTCCTGTTGAGGCTGAACCAGTGTTTTACGACGGGTCATAACTTACTCACTTTTATACTCTGTGCCCCTGTGCATAAAACGCAGGATTCAGTTTCATTTATTAACTGCTTTCTCAACCTATCCTGCCACCTTCAATGATTTATGTACATATCCTAATTCCATACCGTCTTAAGGTTAACGTGCAGGTTCAGTCGGTAGTTTTCGGAAGGCAAATTCAGTGTTAGCGTTCATTTCTAGAGGGCTAGAATACAAGAGCAAGGATGTACTGCTGAGGCTGTATAAGGCTCTGGTCAGACCCCATTTAGAGTATTGTGAGCAGTTTTGGGCTCCATACCTAAGGAAGGATATGCTGGCCTTGGGGGGGGGGGGGGGGGGAGGGGGCGGGGGTGGGGGGGGGGGGGGGGGGTGTCCTGAGAAGGTTCACAAGAATGATCCCAGGAATGAAGGGTTTGTCATATGAGGAGCAGTTGAGGAGACTGGGCCTATATGCGATGGAGTTTAGAAGGATGAAGGGGGGATCTAATTGAAATTTACACTATACTGAAACGTAAGATAGAGTGGATGTGGGGAGGATGTTTCCACTAGTGGAGAAACTAGGACTCGAGGACACAACCTCAGAGTGAAGGGATGCTCCTTTAAAACTGAGATGAGGAGGAATTTCTTCAACCAGAGGGTGGTGAAACTGTGGAACTCATTGCCACAGAGGGCTGTGGAGGCCAGGTCATTGAGTTCCTTAAAGACAGAGATAGATAGGTTCTTGACCAATAAGGGGATCAAGGGTTACAGGGAAAAGGCAGGAGAATGGGGATGAGAATCATATCAGCCATGATTGAATGGTGGAACAGACTTGATGGGCCAAATAGTCTAATTCTGCTCCTATATCTTATGGTCTCAAGGTCTTATATACACCCAGATCCCTCTACCCCTTCATCATCTTTAGAATTGCACCCTATATTTTATATCACCACTCCTCCCTATTCTGAACAAAATATATGTCGTCACACTTCTCAACATTAAATTTAATCTGCCACGTGTTTGCCATTCCACCGGCAGTATCCATATTCTCTTGAAATCTATCACTAACCCCCTCACAGTTCACAATACTTCCAAGTCTTGAAATTTTGTCTGTACACCCAGGTCGCGGTTATAAATATAAATCAAGAAAAGCAGTGATCTTTCCCTATACCATTCCCCAGTCAAGAAGTTAGTAAAGTCTTCTGAATTCATGTTCTTAATAGGATTGAATTATGCAACTAAACTGTTGCATAATTAAATTCTACCTATGTTTTGAAATACCACATGGTTTGAAATAAAATGCTGACTGGCACTAATATTTTTCACTTCAAAAGCATAGTTTTATTGATGTTTGAGGACTCAAATGATTAATGCATAGGAAAACAGCATAATAATAGATTTAGCTTTGATATAGCCAACACATTTTTTCAAAGCTCCTGCACCTCCAGATTTCCCACTATACCATTGACCCAGACAATATATGCTAGGCAGGAGAAATGCTGAACAGTTTCCACCTTCGCTGTCTCACTCATATCATCGGCACCTCTGGAGGCTGACTATTTGGAAGGGCATTGGAAGCGATGAGCAGAAAGAGAAATTCAGATGGCCAGAGAAACAAGAGTCTAAACAATCCTGCACCTTCTCAGCCCACTGTCTTCCTCTGCAGGGCATGTGGCAGACACTGCCATTGCAAGAGTGGGAAGGCATTCAAAAGCACTCAGAGCCTGATAAAGGAATCTGGCAATGGGAAGGGGCCGGGGGGGGGGGGGTGTCTCTTAGAGCCAATCCCCTGCCTCCATCCCCTCTCATGAACCTCCCATGAACCACATTCCCCAATCCCTATCCCACCCTCACTCACCTGTGGCCTCTGTCTATTGGTGACCCTGGACATTTCCCTGGGTGCATTGCTGACAGCTACCACCACTGCTATTGGTGCTAACTGCCCTGGACAGCTTTGGCTTCTGATTGGCTGGCAACTCTGATGGGGCAGAATTTCTGCCCTCAAGGTCTTTGATCCTGGGGAAGACATTGATTTCAGTGGTCCGTCCCCTCAGGAGGTGAGGTGAGGCTCTCATCAGCTCGCACCTTCCCAAAGCAAGGTAGGCAAATTAACCTCAAAGTCCTGAGTGAAGTGCAGTTCGCGAGGCACATGTTGCTTGTGTACAGTTGTGAAACACATTGGTGTGTGCCTGGATGATGCAGTTTGGCAGGGAGGATTTCACCAAGCAGGGCTTATAACAAGATGCCAAAGTATAGAAATGAGGTTTGTGACACGCAGCGGGGCGGCAAGAGCAGTCCACTGTTGATGGGTGGAGTGGTCGACCGTAAACTGGTGTCACAACCATTTTTTCACTCAGGAAAATAATCAGAGTCACAGAGCAGATAACCTGAATGATCCATGATTATGTTTGATGATGCCTGCTGTTTGTGTAGATCCTCCTTTAGAAGGTGTGTGTGTTACATGTCAACTTTAAATGTTAACAGTCAATGGCTATCAAATGAATGCTAGTTTTAGCAAATAATCAGACATGGCTTTCTCCTGTGATGGAGCATTTCTAGTTTGGTGCAGTACTGAAGCTGACTAGGAGGGTCCCTGCCCACAGTGAGCAAGCATGTTTCCTGGGGGACTGACAGAGATTAGCATTGATCATATCTATGTTTGAATAATCATCTATCCAGACAGACAAGAGAATAATGTAGATATAGGAATTATTTTTGTAAACTGGATATAGCAAAACTAAACTGCTATTTTGATTTAACTTATTTCTAGAACATAACCATGATGGAAAAATTAAAAGGGGCAATTGACAGAATGGCTGAGATAAATAATTCTATTTTGAAGTTTGTTTTTCAATGTATCACTGTGTTTTATGATCTTCAACCACTATCTATTGAGCTTATATAAGTTTTCAATTAATATTAACTCATAGAGAAGCAGATGTCTCAATATAAACTATCATTCCACACCTCCAGCCATAAGCTTGTCCCTTGTCTGGTTGTATGTTCAGCCCAAGATGCCAAACCTATCTGTAAGAAAACCTTTAGTGGGTGCAAACTAAGGGCATTGCTATATCACAAAAGAAGTTATTATTATATAGGTGTAAACCGAATCTCTCAGCCAACAGCAAATGTTTTTCTAGAAAATCTAATAACAGAAGAATGGGAGAGGAACCTCCAAATGAACCGTCAAATTATTAAATGTTTATACAGTGAAAAATTCTTTGCATCTGAACAAATAAATGACATTTGCTTTCTTTTGAAAAAAAAAAGATGTGTTTGTTTAACAACCTTTTGTCCTGTGTCACAAAAAAACTTTTGTGGAATATTTGAATCTCTCACTGGCAGTCCTCCAAGTTAAACACTGTAAATTAAAGAAAGGCTGTGTATCCAATGGACCCTGGCAAATTATGAACTGCTGCATTTGGCGACCAAACCCTACATTAGGTTGGTGCATATCAATCAATGAAGTAAGCAACTCAAAAGCAGAAATACTTCACTGGCACAACCAGCCCTGATACTGAGAAAAGAACCCAGTGTAAACCGGATGAATTTATGATCTTCAGTCTCATGAGTTTTGCTGACTGTATATTTGGGAGGGAGGGGGGCATGTGGGTGGGTGGGTGGGGGGAGGGGGGGGTGAGGGAGGGGCATTGGATACAAAGCAAATTAACTGTATGTTGTAATGCCCCAGGGGCCATTACAAGAACTTACATGTCGCCTTCCAATTACAGGAACCACATCGTCACAGTTACCATTCCTTAAGCAACGAGCAGTTGCTGAGGGATACTGACATGACTTCATGCCTAACCTAAATAATATAAGACCTCAAACTATCAGTCATGTACAGATTATAGCTGGCGCATAATAGGAATTCTGTTTCATCATTGCATGAAGTTGTCAACTCCGTGAAAGCTGACTGGTGAATCAAACGACTTCACAAAAGTCTGGGTGGCCTGTTTAAATTCCAGGGTGTGGACTTCAACATCTGCTACTCTTTCTTTTCAAGGTCCATTACGGCTTTGACAGCAAAATTGAAGTCTGCTTTTGGGGTAATAATCAGACTTCAGCTGTTAAGTAGAGCCAGAATCACACTGCTCTATCTTGGGCCACCTGCTTTAATGTGATTTGATTGTTAAAGAGATTGACTGAGATGTACTCTTTCCCCTGATCTCAGTGCCAGAAATGGTGGCAT
This sequence comes from Mustelus asterias, assembly GCF_964213995.1. Taxonomy (NCBI): domain Eukaryota; kingdom Metazoa; phylum Chordata; class Chondrichthyes; order Carcharhiniformes; family Triakidae; genus Mustelus; species Mustelus asterias. The sequence goes on along the minus strand of NC_135802.1, from coordinate 100,528,040 downwards.
GATTTTTCACAGTCAAACAGAGTTAAAATCGGATCTTTTAAAGTGTCTGAAGATGCAAGCTGGACATTAGAACAACATTAAAGCTGTTTTTTAAAGTTTACATCATCTGTGATTGTTATCAGGATTGATTTACATTTTAGTTTTACTGGAGACTCTGCACTAACTGACTTCATCAACACTTGACCCAGTCCAGTGTTTGTGAGGTGAAGGCAAATAAATGCTTTCAAAAAATATTGTAGATCCTTTAAAATTGGGATGCCTCCTGGTTTAGTTTATGGGAGTGCATTTGGAACACTGAATAATGGGAATGATGAAGCAAAGCAGGTTGACTATCTTGGTATATTTTCCAGAAGCTTCTGTTTTGAATTACTAATGTGGACGTATTTCTCTGTAGCAAGATACATGCTACTAATCATTGCTGGTGGCAGAGGGGCAATGTATCCTCCCTATTCATATGGTTCGCAGAGATCGTTCCCTGGCATGTTCCTATGTTTTTCTGTCCTTAAAAAGCTATGCCTGTTCAAAAATTAGAAGTCACAACAGATTGTATAGATACAGCCCAAAGATGTGCAGGTTAGGTGGATTGGTCATGCTAAATTGTCCCTTAGTGTCAGGGGGGCGAGCTAAGGTAAATGCATGGGGTTGTGGGGATAGGGCCTGGGTGGGATTGTGGTCGGTGCAGACTCGATGGGCCGAGTGGTCTTCTTCTGCACTGCAGGATTCTATGATTCTATATTGCAATAATTTTAAAGATTTACGTGAAAGCCAAAGTTGAAAGCGAATAATGAACAACTTATTGAAGCTGCTCAAACGACAAGCTGCTACTCTTATGTTATATTAGCTTTTGAAAGCAAAGCTTTCTTTGACCCAGCACCTCCATTGGGGAGGGTTGTACCTGGGAGATACCCCAGAAAATGCACTGGGGACCACCCCTCCTGACCCCCTAACTACCCTCCCCACTCCCATGAATACCTTTCCACCCCCATAATTATCCTCCCCTCGACTAATCTACCACTTCCAACTAGTCCTGAACAACCTCCACCTACCCTCCTGACCCCCAATTAACCTCACAGTCTGACTACTCCCTGCAGGGATGTTCACTCCCACAGTCTCTTGCACCCTGTTTCAGGCTGAATAAAGTTTGCCTTCCTGATTTTCAACTTGCAAACAACCTGCCCCAATGAGTAGAAGAAGGGTGGCACGGTAGCACAGTGGTTAGCACTGCTGCTTCACAGCTCCAGGGTCCCCGGTTCGATTCCCGGCACGGGTCACTGTCTGTGTGGAGTTTGCACATTCTCCTCGTGTCTGCGTGGGTTTCCTCCGGGTGCTCCGGTTTCCTCCCACAGTCCAAAGATGTGCGGGTTAGGTTGATTGGCCAGGTTAAAATAAAATTGCCCCTTAGAGTCCTGAGATGCGTAGGTTAGAGGGATTAGCAGGTAAATATGTGAGGGTAGGGCCTGGGTGGGATTGTGGTCGGTGCAGACCCGATGGGCCGAATGGCCTCCTTCTGCACTGTAGGGTTTCTATGATTCTATGATTCTATGAGAAGAAGGCCCGGAGAAATAAGTGGAGGATCTGCTTGTTGATCTCTACCACTTTGTGTATGAAGACTGAGGAATTACAGCAGACATGATAAGGTGCTCTGTAAATTCAAGTCCTTCTTCTTAGGAAGTAAATGAAAAAGCAGGATACAGAAGGTGGTCTTACATCAGTTGGGCCATTAAGGAGAATGTAGTGTGTATCTATTCTCAATCCAAACTAAAGATTTCATGGATGTCTACAAGCATTTAAAATGTGTTGCATTGGGGCCTACAGAAATAATCCATTGGAATCTAAAGTTATTTGTTGATGGTGCATAATGTTTGATTTCCAGAATAAATAGAAATAAAGAAAGGTTCAAGTATACGTATCCATTTTTGCTGTATGCCAAATTCACTCTTTACATTTGAGAAGTTAAGGTATGGAAAGTTATATTTAGTTACTGCAAATGTTAGGGTTAGTATAAGTAATATAAGCAGCAGAATGTTACTGTCTTGTCAATTATCTTGTTACAGTTAAGATAAACAGGTGATGAGTATTAATTGCCTTTAAGCATATTTTAATGGGAGATAGCTGGGACACTGGGTTTAGTGGGAGAGCTGTGAGACTGAACAAGTCAATAAGCTCCCTCAATAAAGAAAGGTTCTGTGTCTTTGTTTCAGCTTCAACAAAACTGGCTTGGATCCTGTTAACCAAGAGCACAGTCCAGTCTTTTTAACGGCAGGATTCAATTTGAATACAACTGTCTCTGTTTGCATTATGCATTTAAGTGGGAAAAAAGTGAGACATTGGGTGGGATTTTCCATGTAGCAGAGACGGCCCACCATTGACTTGTGGCTGGATCTTCTTGTCCCGATGTTGACAATGGGGTTTCCCGTTGAGTGCGGGTGCTCCTCGCCACCGTGAAACCCACAGCCTGCCGTCAGCAGGACCGGATAATCCCATCGGCTTTAACTGCCGGAAAGTTCTGGATGTGATTTTTTTAAGAACAAAATCTTTTCACCTTCAGGTGAATGTAGCAAGCACTATACACCAAACCAAATAATCTGTTGTCTCCTTAATAAGTGAAAATTACAACCATTTACAGTTTAGAAGATCATTAAGATCTTTATGTCAATCCAAAACTAATCCCACTAATCTCACCACCGTGCTGCATCATCCTTTGTTTCAATTACTCATTCAACTTTTCCATAAGAAGCACAATGGTCTTAGAAGCAGCCATTCATTATACAACCTTCTCGGTAAAGACATTTCCCCTGTCATCTCTCCTTGCTCTCCTGGAATTTAGAATATCTCAGCATTCTTTCGTCCAGTGGAAATACTCCAAGTATCTCAAGTCTCCCCTCATGGTTTTCCACCCCTGACATCACTCTGGTGAATCTATAATTTTTTTAAATGATTTTTCTGTAACAGAACATATAGAACTGCACACAATACTATCATTCTCACAGAATCAATATTTGCACAAATTACTTATTTTTTATTGTTCTCTATGTCCCATTAAAAATAATTCCACAGGATGTGGGTGTCACTGGCTAGGAAAACATTGTTGCCCATCCCTAACTGTCCTTGAGAAGGTGATACTGAAATGCCTTGGAATCATGGAATCATAGAATCCCTACAGTGCAGAAGGAAGCCATTCGGCCCATCGCGTCTGCATCAACCACAATCCCACTGAGGCCCTATTCCCGTAACCCCTTCTTGAACCACTGCAGACCATATAATGTAGATACACCCACAGCGATGTTAGGGAGGGAGTTTCATGATTTTGATCCAGTGACAGTGATAGAATGGTGATATTTTCCCAAATCAGGTTGTGTGCTCAGGAGGGCAACGAGCAGAGGGTGGTGTTCTCTTTTGTCTGATGCCATTGTCCTTCTAGAGGTCATGTGTTTGGAAGGTGCTGTAAAAGGAGCCTCAGTGAGTTGCTGGTGGATCTTATAGATAGCACACAATGCTGCCACTGTGCATCAGTGATGGAGGGAGTGAATGTTGGAGGCGGTGGATAGGGTGCCAATCAAGTGGGCTGCTTTGTTCTGGGTGGTGATAAGCTCCTTGAGTGTTGTTGGAGCAGCACTCACCCTGAAAAAGGAAGAGTATTCCATCACACTCCTGACTTGTGCCTTGTAGATGGTGGACAGTCATTGGGGACTCAGAAGGTGCATTACTTACCATCGAATTCCCAACCTTTGAACTGCTCTTGTAGCCATAGTATTTATAGGACTTGTCCAACTGAGTTTCTGGTTAATGATAACCCTCAGGATGTTGATAGTGGGGTATTCAGTGATGGCAAGGCCACGGAATATCAAGAGGAGATGATTAGTAAATATCTGGAGAAGGGGAAAACTTGAGGAGCCCTCCATTGAGAACAAGGTGCCCGAAGAGGAGAGATACCCCCAGCTTGCAATCTAGCAGCCTCACCAATCATCCAAGAGTGGGAAGGCTGCGTGACACCTCCCCTGATGTGGAGATGCCGGCGTTGGACTGGGGTGAACACAGTAAGAGTTTTAACAACGCCAGGTTAAAGTCCAACAGGTTTATTTGGTAGCAAACACCATTAGCTTTCGGAGCGCTGCTCCTACGTCAGATGGAGTGGAAATGTGCTCTCCTGTTTGAGAGCACATTTCCACTCCATCTGACGAAGGAGCAGCGCTCCAAAAGCTAATGGTATTTGCTACCAAATAAACCTGTTGGACTTTAACCTGGCGTTGTGAGACTTCTTACTGTGTTCACCCCAGTCCAATGCCGGCATCTCCACATCGTCACTATTTCTATTATTACAATAATTTATCTTTGAGATTTATTTGGACTCTGGTACCTGTGATGGAGGCAAGTCTGCATTGATTGTCCTTCTTTGACTTTCCTAAAAGATATTTTTACAATTGAGAATACATATTCAGAAAACACTATGTTACTGCATGGTTGGTAATTGGTGTCATGTATAGGTCAGATTCGGCAGGGACTGTTTGATTTTGGATAGACAATCCTACTGGTGTACTGCTTAACTACTTGGCTTGCCATAGTCATGTGACTCTTTCTTGAGGTCCTCTACCTATAGGCTGCCATTTCTGATCAGTTTAATAAAGACTCAGTTCAACAAAACACTCATTAAGGTCTGCTGTCTTATTGAAAAATGATGTACAGAAGTGGAGAAATTACAGATTTTATAACCCTTTGCTGAGAAGACACTGAGAACTCTGAGGACACATAAATGTTCAAATCTGCCAACAAACTGCTGAAAAGAACAATGCAAAACAGACAAAGGTTGCAAGTGAGGCAGAGTTCAGAATGGCACACAGAAAAGTACAAATCTGCAAAAGGGCTGCTGACAAAATGATGAAACAAAAACACAAAGGCTGCAAGTACAATTACTGACTGCAGAGCAAAGAGCGAAATCAAAACAGACATGAAAGGATTAAAGGGACCACAAACAAAAACTGCAGTAAAAATACTGAGTGAGTAAAGAATAAAATTTCTGAATGACTAAGAATGGCTGCAATAAAATTTCCAAACCTATATCCAGTGACACGGAACAGTAATACATAGCAAAACTGTCACTTTTTAAAACTATGAGATTGCAACAGGACTAATAAACAAGCCTGAAACAATAAGAGTAGACAAACTTTTAACACTATTGGGAAAAGACTGCAAGGTACTGATGAAAAAAGGCAACACATTTTTAAAGCATTGAATGCACATTTTGAACTCAAGTGAATGTCACATATGAATGATATTTATTCAACACCAGAGTTCAGAGTGAAAATGAAACCATTGAACAGTATGTGACAACAGCAATGCAGGTCACAGAATCATGTGAATTCAGATAGCTAAAAGATGATCTGATGAATCATAGATTAGTCTTGGCTGTGAGAGAGCCCTCTTACTGAAAGGTTAGAAACTAATGCCAAAGAAAGCAATAGATAGGTGTCAAAATGCAGAAGTTTTGAAAAGTTGCTAAAGCTTATGTATGGCAGGGCAGACCAGGTGATACATAATGCTGAGAGACGGTCAAAGCTGAGAGAGCAGAGCAATTGCAGCCAAAGGGCAGGATGCAAATACTCTAGAGGACAGCATGCACAGCAAAAGAAGAATTGCCCAGCATGGGGAAAGCAGCATTTTAACTAAAAGAAACAAAATCATTTCACACACAAGAGTTTGGTCAGTATAAAGCAAAACAAACCTATACAGTTGGCCACTGGAGAGATATCAGTAGATGAGCCTGATGAAGACCACTATGCAATACGACAGTATTTGTCTATAGGAGACAAATGGTTTGTGACTGTTACAATGATGACTCCAGAAGGAGAGTATCAAAGGAATAAGAAATGTCAGATAGACACTGCAACATAAATGACTTCCACAGACCTGTGCGAAGGAGCTCAACATTGAGGCTATATGATGGGATGATGCTAAGACTGAGAGGTTTAATGAGTCTGGCAGCCCAATGCAATGGCAAGAAGGAAGGTCTAAATTTCCAGTTCATAGATGGGACACAACAGCCACTCATTTCAGCTGAAGCCAGCCTAAAGCTCGGACTGGTAACTCTGAACATACTGACAGAGATTCACAACACACAAGACCATTGACCGCACAACAGATTCTAGAGGAATACAAAATGTATTTACAGTGTTGGGATGTCTACAAGGAGAATATCATCTCAAAGTAGATGAGGGAGTAAAACCAATTCAGCATTTGTTGAGAATAGTTCCAGCTGCCTTCAAGTTATGGCGAAAAGACAAGATAGAAGAGCTGGAAGAGAGGGAAGTCAACAAAAAAGCCACAGATTGGATTAGTAGCATGATAGCAGTGAAACAATCTGCAAAGCTGAGAGTGCACTTATATCCAAAGGATCTAAATAAAGTTCTGAAGAGATCTCACTACCCCATGTCAACCATCCAAGGAATTTTGCTGCAACTTCCCATGGCAAAGATATTCACTACCCGAGATGTGAAGGATGGTTACTGGCAGGTGAAGCTGGATGAAAAGCAGCAGTTATCTAACAACATTCTCGATGCTGTTCAGGGGACAGATGGTTTCATAGGCCAGTTACCATTTCCACAGACCCTGAAGAGTATCAATGCAGACAACATGAGGTAGTCAGTGATCTACTAGTCTCTGGATATAGTGACACAATGGAACAAGTTATAGCTGGCCATGATCAGATTTAATACAACTGCTGTTCAGAGCTTGTCAGCTGAACGAGAAAAAGATTGCGGCTGCAGGTGCCTGAAGTTAAAAGTAAAAAGTAAAGTTTATTTATTGGTCACAAGTAGGCTTACATTAACACTGCAATGAAGTTACTGTGAAAATTCCCGAGTCACCACACTTCGGCGCCTCTTCGAGTACACTGAGGGAGAATTTAGCACGGCCAATGCACCTAACCAGCATGTCTTTCAGACTGTGGGAGGAAATTGGAGCACCGGGAGGAAACCCATTTAGACACGGGAAAAACGTACCAACTCCATACAGACAGTGACCCAAGCTGGGAATCAAACCCAGGTCCCTGGCGCTATGAGGCAGTAGTGCTAACCACTGTGCCATCATGCCACCCTAAGTTGAGTACATAGGTCATGTATTAATGGCAAGGTCTTAGTCCAGACCCTGACAAGGTGAGAGCTGTGGCAGCAATGTGGTGACCAACAGATCTGAAAGCAGTGCAACCATTTATTGGATTCCTGAACTATTTAGCAAACATTTTGCCTAATTTGTCAGCAGAATGTGAACCATTGCCAGCTCACTGCCAAGGAGGTGCAGTGGTACTGGGGCACAGAACAAGAAGCAACGTTCGCTAGAATCAAACAACCGGTGATGATAATGCCAGTACTGAAGTACTATGATGTCAATGAGGAAGTCACTTTGCAGACACCAGTGAGATGGGTCTGGAACCAACTCTGAGGCAGCAGAGACAATTGGCCACATTTGTATCCAAGACACTAATGCATACAGAACAACACTATACTCAGATTGAGGAAAGAATGCCTGGCCTGTGAGAATTTTCATCAGTACCTGCTTGGGAGAGACAAAGTGACAATGGAGTCTGACCACAGACCAGTTCAAAGCGTTTTCACAAGCCGCTACTTCCTGCTCCAAAGCAACTGCAATTTATGTCACTTTGTTTACAAGGATATCATCTGGATATGGCATAAAAAGCAAGGGAAACAGATATACATCGCAGGCATGCAGTTGAGAGCAGTGCATTTCATGAAGAAAGTTGGGAAGACTACAACAGAATGTGAAATCTTTCAGATTCCACATGAAGCAGCAGCTCAAAATGATCTGGAAGCAATTAACCCAGCAGAGACACTGAATCTGACAGACAAATGCCTTGCTCAAGTCAAGCAAACTACCCAACAAGGAGCAACTACCAGCGATATAAAAAATGGTGATGCAAGGGTGGCCATGAGAGCATCAAGATTGCAGCTGTGGTCATGGGCAGACCGAGATGATTGACAGTCCAGGGTGGCATCTGGTACAAAGGAAATAGAATCATCATTCCTAAGGAGATGAGAGGAGAGATGCTGAAGCAAATCCATACTAACCATCAAGGAATTAAATCAACTCTGAGAAAGGCATGAGTTGTGCTATACTCAATGAAATTTAAGACCACATTGGACAGTGCAGTGCATACAACTAGTACCAAGCTAAAGAAGCCAGAGAGCCATTGATGATGCATGGCATCCTAGTCAGACCGTCTATGAAGCTGGGCCTAGGCTGTTTCACTTTGGCATGAACTAATGATCTGGTCACTGTAGACTATTCCGATTACAGGGAGTTAGACCAGCTGACTTCAACAATGACGACACAAGTAGTAAGATGTCTGAAAGCACACGTCAGTCAGTATGACATTGCAGACATTGTGATGAGTGAGAATGGCTCTCAGTTCACAAAGAATTCAGCCAATTCACAAAGATTGAGAAATTCAACATTACGTATCGTCCCCGCACTATCCCCAGTTGAATGGAGAGGCGACAGTGAAAATCGCCAAAGGAATCATCGAGAAATCGAACAAATCCAGCACAGGCCATCCTTGAGTGGAGATACATACTGACTGAAGGCATGGAAAGTAGTCCTGTCCAAAGACTAATTCATGCCCCACACAAAGTACACTACCAACAGCAAAAACTCTATTGAAACCAGAAATAGTAACAAGCATGAGTGAAAAGATCAAGGTGAAATGACATCAAATTTCAGTTTGACAGGACTGCCAAACCATAACCAAAGCTGAGTATTGGGGAGCCAGTCAGGAGGCAACCCTTCAGCACTCTCAACAGCGCTGGGTCAGCCCAGTTGGTGACATGGCACATGCATAGAGAAACTGTCACCATGATTGTATGCAGTGGACATCGACAAGCAATTATACTGATGCAACATATCTGAACAACTAGTGAAGCTCTTCCTTCGTAGCACAAAGCTGTTCCTCCATAGCAATCAGCCGCTCAGGGAGAAGAGGTCTCACCAGCTGTACTGAGTACAGAACTGCCATAAATTCCAGAGGTCCATGAGTTCCCAACAGCCAGAATGGAACAATAACAGACAGCAAGGCAACAAGGGCCATGGCAGTAACTCTCTTCGGACAAGAAATATCATCTAGACGATCAGCCAACGTCAATGTACACACATACCATTAAGAAACCTGTACAGTTTGAAGACTATGAGCAATGCATGTGCAGTTACAGACTAATAGAACAAACAGTTGTTAATGCATGCAAACAGTGGGTAACACGGGTAACTCACAGTCAAATGGGATCATGCACACTAGGAAAAAGGAGATATTTATTTTTTTCATATACGAAAGGGGGGGTGTTTGGATTTTGGAAAAGCAATCTTACTGGGTGTACTAGATGACTACCTGGCTTGCCATAGTCATGTGACTCTGCCATGAGACATTCTGCCTGCTGGTTGCCATTTCCGATCAAGACTCTCACTGAGACAACGCTAATGAAACTCCGCTGTCCTTCTTTGAAAGTGGGGCAATGGTTCTCTTCCTTGAAGGATATTAATGAACCAGTTGGGCTGCAAAAAGAAAACACCCACTGGATTTCCGTCATCGAGTCTTTGATACTTTAAATAATTCTCTATCAGTTAAGCACCATCTGAATTTGAGAAAACTGCTGATATGCTGTGATTAATTGATATTTCTCCATGTGCTTAACAATTCGCAGCAGTTTAACAGCAGCTAGACTAACTGGTTTATCATTTTCTGGCTTTCTTGGAGTATTGTAGTCAGAGCTTCTGACATTTCCTTCTTAGCTTCCCTCGGGATCCCCAGGAGTACACTAATACTTCCTGTTAATGTATCCATCTTAAAATGAAGTAATTTATTTTGTACCATTCTCTCTTTGAATAATAATATCTATTAACTGTTTTATATCCTCATCTAATAGTTCTATAATCCCAATATCTGCTTTCTCTATTAAAATTGAGACAAAGTACTTATTTAGCATCTCAATGTCTATTGTGTTTCCTTCATCTTTTAACAGTCCACCCTACCTTGACCATCCTCCTATAAATAGTGTATTTACCAATAGTATTTTGTTGTTTATTATAGTTTTTGATCATCTTCACTAATCCTCTCTTTTAGACTTTCTGATTTCTCTTTCTCCTCCATTTTTTACATTTGTCTCTCTTTTGTCTTTTAAGTATAGCTGCTAACCATTTGCTTTTTAAATTCATAATTTGATCTAATCTCCCTATTCATTTATCAGATCCCAGCTTTCAATACAATCCTTGTTTCCTTACTGTAAAATCATTGATTTGTTTCTTTTCCACATCGTGTTTAACTTATGTCCTATTTCTTATCATTGGTTCAATTTTATCAATCTTCCTTTCGTTTAATCTGCCCAAGGTCCCTTTTTATCTCACTATTATCTGTTCAATTGACATTGGTAGAGATAAATGGTCGAATTAAGGCTATTTGAGGCTAAGCGTGGGGTTATAATGTGTGATTTACACTTTTCACTAACAATTTATTGTCAGTGGTGAATTAAACTATTCAATGGAGCTTTTCAAATAATCATGCAATTAAACAGTTTAAACCTTAGAAATGAGCCATTTGACCTCATCAATGATTTTAACTGCAGCAAAATGATGATGGTGGACTATACTCAAATATGTTTAAGTGAACATAAGTTACTTAGGGCTGACAATGCAAATGGGCACAATGCTGCTTGTTCTATTGCTTTTCTGGTGCTGGATATCTTCAGGGTGTATCTAGTTCCAGTATTTCTGAAAGGCCTGTTGGCCATCCAACAAGAAAAACTGGTTACAACTTTGGAAGCTAAATGCAGGTGCCAGACAGTATCATTCCAAGATGATACCTGAAGAGGTATGAGATGCTACAAAAAGGGAGAGGGGGGCACTCTTCAGTCAGAAGTATTACTGGGACAACCTCAACCGGTATGACAAAGGGATTTAATGCAATATCAGCCGTGACCCAAAAGAGGGAGGAATCTCGGAAGAAATTAGTTGCGCACCACAAGAGAAACGTGGCAAAAGAAATGTACTCGCCGAAACCGGGGCGGGCGAGGTTCCCAGAACGGAAATCTCCATTGGCCTCGGGCAGGACTTTACGATCTCGCCTGAGCGAGGCCATAAAATCCTGGATATATATAGTTTATAAAATTGGCTAAACTGCATTTCAAAATAAGAGCAACATAGCCTCATAAAGGAAAAATGCCAGACTTTTTAGCAACTGATCATTTATTTTCCCAAAGCGAAGGCATACTGATGTTTTCCCAGGACATTCAGCACTGTTGCCACCACAACATATTTGCATTGTGGCCAATAAAATGAGACATGCAGCAAATATCACGCCTTCCACATGCCTGGTACCTGCATGCTGAATGGTAGCTGGCTCACTTTAGGTGACTTATATGTGCACACATGGATTAAGCACATCTTCTGAATGATTCCTAACCCAATAGCTGTCCCTTTGTATTTACCTCTGGCAGACGGCAGTACCTTTCTTAAATTATAAAGCGTTTTGATAGAATGACTGAGCCTAAAACACTGCCTCCAGTTAGGAAGTCAGTGATGAGTGGTTATCAATTTAAAATAATCATTGAGAGAGTGAGGCTTAAGGTTCGCAAAAAAAATACTTACAAAGAGGATTGTGAGAGCACTGGATGCTTTGCCATGGGGAATAGTTAATGCAGAGACCATTGAATCTTTTAAGTGAAAATTGGATAAATATTTGCGGTTCAGGAAGATGCCAGGTTATGGAGAGAGTAGAGCCATGGGAATAGCTCTGGATTGCACTTGCAAAGAGTAAATACAGACAAACAAATGACATCCTTCTGAGTTGTAAGCTTCCATAGTCAATGATCTCTAACTAGCACGTTCTCCCTGTGTCTGTGTGGGTTTCCTCTGAATGCTCCAGTTTCCTCCCACAGTCTGAAAGATGTGCTGGTTAAGTACATTGGCCATGCTCAATTCTCCCTCAGTGTACCTGAACAGGCGCTGGAGTGTGGCGACCAGGGGATTTTCACAGTAAACTTCATTGCAATGTTAATGTAAGCCTACTTGTAACTAATAAATAAACTTGCAATTTGAACTCTACTTCAAAGGATGTATTGTTCTAAAGTTTGTTCTTCTGTTCTTTTAAGTGCCTCAGTCAAGCACCTCATAGCTGCCCTGTACTACTCACTCCTACCGTAATAATAACTTTACTATATGCACACACTGGCAGTCTAATTTCATGAGTTCAAAAGAGGTGAACTTGGTGACACATGAATGAAAAAGAGCAATGGTGGAAACAGTAGGCGCTGCATCCAATTGCATCAAATTGGGGCTTTTATCATCATCTTTACACTGGGAACATTTGGAACTATTAAATATTTTAATCTCATTGTGTTTACAAGCAAAATGTATTTACATAATTCAAAGAAAAAGACATTAAACTGAAAGGTGGTTAAAATGCTAATGAGATCAGTTGGAAGTTATTTCCCCAAATACTGTAAACAAAAAACAAGTCATTAGCCTGTCTAAATAATCAATGAACTCCTCACACCCTTTGTGTTGGATGATCCTTCATCCTTGGTGCTTGGTATTGGCACATTCCCTCCTTTTAGGTTCTAAAATAAGTGAAAATATGACAGAGACAGAGTTTTTAAAACAATAAACCGTGAGGGCATGTTTTCAGCAGATACAGAGGTTAGAATACAAGGGATGGTTGAAAATTATTTTAATTAAGTCAAGTTAGAAGTCTCCCTGACATGGGAAATGAAGTGTGTTCATCATTGTGTATTATTATGTGAGGATAGGTTGTACTTATTGAACATAGATCACACGACTGTTGCTCTGTGAGTTTACTGGCTGGAAAACATGGCAGTTCAATCATTTGTATGTGACCCATGCCTGGGTTTTCTTCCTCAAGATGATGGCAGGAGTCAGGAAAATTCCTGGCTCGGTCTGCCCATCTTGGAAGAAAGTGCCCACAATAATGGGATTTTCAATGTCGTGGGAGTGAGTGTGGGCTGAGCTGGATCAAGTAAAAGTTCAGAGATAGCACAGAGGCTGCTGGGTTTTAGTGGTGGGCTGTTTCAAAGGCCCACCTCAATGCTGTGGGACATCAACCCAGTTATAATGAAAAAGTGAAGCCCACCAGCTCTCAGCCTTCACCATCCCTCACCCTCTACACACTCTTCATGCCCCCCCCATGTCTCCTTCTGTCCTTCCACCCACCATCCCCATGGCCCATCATGCCCCCAAAAAAGGCTGTGCCATTCCACTCAACCCCCAGATTCTCATTCCCCAATGACAAAATATGCTCTTCTGTCCATCCCCGATTGCCCTTCATGCCCCCTCTGCCAGGCTATTCCATGCTACCTACCCCCCAGCCCCTCATGCTCCATATGCCAGCAATGCCCCTTCACTGTGGCCTGGTCCCTCATGTCCCATAAAAATCCGTATAATATATTATTGGCTGAGAGGCAAGAAATCCATTAGCCAACATCTGAGCCCCAGAGAAACATTGCTTGACTGACAGCTCTGGCTCTCTGATCTCTGCTTTCAGTTGCACAATGTTTATTTACACAAGGCTAAGATGGTGCATTAGATATCTTAAAGGGTCTGGAGGATTGCCACTTCATTCCGCTGTAGTAAAAGGACAGTTTTAAATAATCATAGGATCCCTATAGTGGAGAAGGAGGCCAATCGGATCCACACTGACTCTCTGACAGAGCATCCCAGCCAGGCCCTCTCTCTGTAACCCCACCTATTTACCCCATTAATCCCACCAAGGGAAACTAAGGGGTAATTTAGCATGGCCAGTCCACCTAACCTGCACATCTTTCGAGGAAACCAGAACACCCATAGGAAACCCATGCGGACATAGTGAGAACATGTGTAAACTCCACACAGTCATCCAAAGCCAGAATTGAACCCGGGTCCCTGGTGCTGTGAGGCAGCAGTGCCACCCTGCATAGTTATGAATGAATATCTGTGTTTTTAAAGCTTTTTTCTTACACCTCCTATTCCCACAAGAGGGTTAATTGATTCTGTATAGTGTAAGGTGGGTCAATGGGCATGTAAGTGCCAAAGTTTGGCATAGGGAGTATGAGGGGCAATGGTGGGTGGACGGAGGGGCATGGTTTGGCATGGGGGACATGAAGCTTTGTCCCATAGTGCGTGCTTCCTCTTACTCCTTAGTTCACAGACTTGGCTAGCTTGAATTCAACATTTGTGTTGATTTTTTAGCAGCTAAGGTAGTATTTAAAGTATACCCATTAAAGGAATCCATCTCTGGACTGTGGTGGTGCAGAGGCATAAATAGAAAGAACAAAGAACAATACAGCACAGGAACAGGCCCTTCGGCCCTCCAAGCCCGCGCCGCTCCCTGGTCCCAACTAGACCATTCTTTTGTATCCCTCCATTCCCACTCCGTTCATGTGGCTATCTAGATAAGTCCTAAACGTTCCCAGTGTGTCTGCCTCCACCACCTTGCCCGGCAGCGCATTCCAGGCCCCCACCACCCTCTGTGTAAAATACGTCCTTCTGATATCCGTGTTAAACCTCCCCCCCTTCACCTTGAACCTATGACCCCTTGTGAACATCACCACCGACCTGGAAAAAAGCTTCCCACCGTTCACCCTATCTATGCCTTTCATAATTTTATACACCTCTATTAGGTCACCCCTCATCCTCCGTCTTTCCAGTGAGAACAACCCCAGTTTACCCAATCTATCCTCATAACTAAGCCCTTCCATACCAGGCAACATCCTGGTAAACCTCCTCTGCACTCTCTCTAAAGCCTCCACGTCCTTCCGGTAGTGTGGCGACCAGAACTGGGCACAGTATTCCAAATGCGGCCGAACCAACGTTCTATACAACTGCAACATCAGACCCCAACTTTTATACTCTATGCCCCGTCCTATAAGGGCAAGCATGCCATATGCCTTATTCACTACCTTCTCCATCTGTGACGTCACCCCAAGGATCTGTGGACTTGCACACCCAGGTCCCTCTGCCATTTATCGTATAGCTCCCCCCTACGTTAGTTCTACCAAAATGCATCACTTCGCATTTGTCTGGATCGAACTCCATCTGCCATTTCTTTGCCCAAATTTCCAGCCTATCTATATCCTTCTGTAGCCTCTGACAATGTTCCTCACTATCTGCAAGTCCAGCCATTTTTGTGTCGTCCGCAAACTTACTGATCACCCCAGTTACACCTTCTTCCAGATCGTTTATATAAATCACAAACAGCAGAGTACTTTCATCCTGAGCTGCTAACAGCAGTGCCGGGGAGATTAGTCACTGTTCTGGGGACGCTTGACCCATCCAGGAGGGTGGATAATTCTGCCATGTACAGGTTCCACTTAATATGCCCAGGTACAAATCTTTAGGTCTGTATACATGACCAGTAGCATACAAGGTTGTAAAAACAGGTTCAGACCGATCAATGGTGCTAAGCTTCTCATGATTCTCCGTCTCCGAGGCTTCAATTAGTAATGTACGCAAAGAGAAACCCTCCAATAACAGTGTTTTGTGGGGGAAAGGCACAGATAATAGACAACAGATACATTATAGCTTTAGAATGCTTTCAGTGTCTTCAATAAGTTTCACTAACAGTTTTCTACCACAGCTATACAGCACAGAAGCAGTGATTGACACATCGTTGAAAAGATGACAGCAATACAAGTGAAGTGAAGTTTATTTATTAGTCACAAGTAAGGCTTACATTAATATTGCAATGAAGTTACTGTGAAATGTCAAGGACACAACTGAAAAGAAAACATTTCCGATACAGCATCTGTTTTACTAACAAGTTCCCTTTCTGAAAGTCAGCCTGTTTCGCAGGCTTGGAGGCGAGAACAAGACTGGGTAGATTCAATCCCTGACTGGTGGGGTGTGGAGATGATTAGGTAGATCCAATCACTGACCCATGGCGGCAGGGGAGGGGTAGGGATGGGTCACGGCAGTTGGGTGGGAAAGGGTCTGATTATGGGGTATGGGGGAGTGGTTTGATTCAAGGTGTGGCTGGGGTGGGTTTGTATGGCAGGGCATTCTGATTATGGGGGATCTCGGGCCTGGAAGAAGCACTCCTGCTCCTCCTGGCCCACAAGGGGTGCTTCTCCTTGTAAAGTGCTTCAGTAAAGGCTACGACCTTAGCCCCAAGCATGCCCATGCCTTGCTACAGCTGAGGTTCAAGAAACCTGGCCACCCATGCTTCAACTAGCAAAACAAATTAGATCCAAGGCTTTCAGCCTCATCAACATATTTAAAATGCTGATACATTCCCGGGGAATGCTTTGCCTGCCAACCAGAGTAACACCCAGAAGTCAGTGGTTTGGACATAGTTTCCTGTCATGCTTCCATTTTTGTCCCCCTATTTAACCTGCCCACCTCCGCCCAATACCACCTGTGCTCCCACATTCACGATCTCATCAGGTCGTGTCCACCCCTATACTTGCTGATCCACATTGGCTCCCAGTTAAGCAATGCCTTCATTTTAAAATTCTCATCCTTGCTTTCAAATCCCTCTGTGGCATCACCCCTCCTTATCTATGTAACCTCTTCCAGCTCCACAACCAGCTGAGATATCTGTGCTCCTCTAACTCTGGTCTCTTGGACACTCTCACTTTCATTCACTCCACCATTGGTCGCCATGCCTTCAGGAGCCAAAGCCCTAAGCTCTGGAATTCCCTCCCTAAACCACAATACTTTTCTACCTCTCTCCCCACTCCTTTAAGACATCCCTTAAAATCTGCCTCTTTTACCAAGTTTTTGGTCATCAGCCCTAATATTGTCCTATGGGACTCAGTATCAAATCCTATTTGATAATATTCAGCTGGAACATTTCATAGAAATCATAGAAATCATAGAAACCCTACAGTGCAGAAGGAGGCCATTCGGCCCATCGAGTCTGCACCGACCACAATCCCACCCAGGCCCTACCCCCACATATTTTACTCACTAATCCCTCTAACCTACACATCCCAGGACTCTAAGGGGCAATTTTTAACCTGGCCAATCAACCTAACCCGCACATCTTTGGACTGTGGGAGGAAACCGGAGCACCCGGAGGAAACCCACGCAGACACGAGGAGAATGTGCAAACTCCACACAGACAGTGACCCGAGCCGGGAATCGAACCCGGGACCCTGGAGCTGTGAAGCAGCAGTGCTAACCACTGTGCTAACCACTGTGCATTTAGTTACATTGAAGCTGCTATATGATTCTATTGTTGATATTGTAATCTACTGCATCCTCATTTGTTTTGTGTGTAAATGTAAATGGTGGCTTGCTCTGGCCTGATCTTTTGTTAAAATAGCAGTACAGAATGCACTGTCTATCAGTGATATGTATTGCTGCCATTTAAGTCAATTATTAAATATTGTATAAACATTGTAACTAGCTTACGAAAAAAACATTTAAAGATCTAAAGCTTTTCTGTGATTAAAAATATCATCAGTGATCATGAATGTGAAACCCTCTCTAAACTGCAGGACCTTCAGCTGGAGATTTATTTCTGTAAGAGAGGTGAGGTAAGAAATATGGCTCCCTGCACGTCTTTGAGCCCACCAAGATACTGAGCGGAATTGCTGCTTGACTAACTCTGGTCATGTCTACCCATTAATAATTGGTTCAGTTGACGATTTGCCAAGAAGCCAGGTTTTGGATAAAGAAGACCATTTTGCCCACTTGAACTTTTCAATCAGGAAACCAACTCTACTGGCTTTCCTGCTACAAAGTCTAACCGTGTTTCTAATGTAAAGCCACTATCCTGGTTCTGGTTTCATTTCCGAAACAGCAGGTCCTATAATTGTTCCAGTTATGTTAATACAGCCTCATCACGCTGTCAGGTTTAGTGATTGCTTCAGGTCAGTTTACCTGATAATGCTATCATCTCACAACAAACCAAAGCACAGCTAAAAGGGTAGACACTTTTTTTTCTAATTTAAAAACAATTTTTTGTAGCTGGCAGATTTTTAAATGTCACAGGGATGATGGCGTAATTGCACTATATTTCAAAGCAGATATTGTTTTGTTGATAGAGATCATAAAGAAAAGTAGGACGTGTTGATATGATAAAGATTATTATGCTATCAATATTGATTTCCCAATATTTTATTTAAACGTAATTTTTGAGAAGTAATTCTAGAAAAATAGCAAATTTTTTTTGGGGGCTACTTAGTGCATTAGCTGAAAACGCAAGGTAAGGAGCTAGATGTCAATAAAAATAATGCACCATTCATTGTTTCCAAAATGATTCCCTGTTTCACCTTGTAGCGCATTTATTCATAGCCAGTAGCAATGAGATCTAAACAACACAGATCTTCATTCTCACTGACAACACTGTCAACCTCACACTTAACGTGGAGTTATGTCTCTGTCCTGAAATCAATAAAATATTTGCTGGTTTACCCAGAATAGCTATTGGAAAGTCTGAACTCGAACTATGGCGTGACCCCATTATTTTAAGTGCTTCAGCAGACTGAGCCACCAGTAGAGGTGCTGTATTCTTCACTTCCTGCTTGAGACACATAGCAACAATGGCTAAGATCACAGTAACAGCTGGGTGACACCACTGAACACATCTGTAAACGATTCAATGATAATTCTAAAAATAAGTCATGTCCAGATGAGCTGAATTTTTAAAAATGAGACTAATTTAAATAAGACAATGATTTTAATTTTAATTTTGCCTTTACTAAAATAAAGAGATGTTTGCAATTATTTCATGGAAATAATTTTGCAGTTAATCAGTATCTACAGCCAAGGTGATCAACTCCAATCTTTTCGACTCTGATGAAGTAACAAAGCCCTGCTGATTGTGTTTCTGTCAATGGTTCTCTTTTTCCAATGATTATTCTTCATATGTAAAGGTATATTGTAAGGGGCTTATTCAGTTTTTTGCTTGTGGGTATTGCAGGAGATATAGGGAATCATGGGGAAGCATGGTTGCGTCAGTGATACCCACATCCAATAAAATGAATTTTTAAAAAACTTACTGGTTTGTATTGTTCAGTATCATGCAATGCACACAGCTCTAAGCCTTGTGGAGGTAAATGTTTAGGATATGTCCATAATATTTAATTTTTTATAGCCAATCTGGACAGCAAAACTGGCTGTAACTCACTATTATTTTCGTAAATTCATTTTGTGGAATGTAGGTGCTGCTGATAGGCCAGCATTTAATGCCCATCCCCAGTTACCCTTCAGAAGGTGGTGATGAGCTGCCTTCTTGGACCACTGCAGTCCCTGAGGTTTAGATACACCCACAGTGATGAGTGACTTGGAGGGGAACATTCAGGTGCTGGTATTCCCAGGTATCTGCTGCTCTTGTCTTTCTGGATGGTTGTGGTCGTGGGTTTGGAAGGGGCTGCATGAGGGATCTTGGTGAGTTCCTGCAGTGCACTTTGTAGATGATACACACTGCTGCCACTGTTCGTCAATGGTGGAGGGAGTGAATGTTTGTGGAAAGGATAGTAATCAAACGGGATGCTTTGTCCTGGATGGTGTCAAGCTCCTTGAATGGCTGTTGGAGCTGCACTCGTCTAGTCAACTGGAGAGTATTCCATTACACTCCAGATTTGTGCCTCATAGATAGTGAACAAGCTTTGGGGGTTCAGGAGGTGAGTTACTCGCCACAGGATTCCTAGCCTCTGACCTGTTCTGGTATTCACACTATTTATGCTGGCCAGTCCAGTTCAGTTTCTGACCAATGGCAACCTAATGTTGATAGTGGGGGATTCAGTGATAGTAATGCTATTAAATGTCAAGGGGCAATGCTTAGATCCTCTCTTGTTGGAGATGGTCAATGCATGGTATTTGTGTGGCGTGAATGTTACTTGCCACCTGTCAGCCCTTGCTTGGATATTGTCCATGTCTTGCTGCATTTGGACATGAACTGGTTTAGTATTTGAGGAGTCACGCATGGTGATGAACATTGTGCAATCCTCAGTGCTTCCTCCAAGTGGTGTTCAACATGGAGGATTACTGATTCATCAGCTAAGGGAGGATGGTAATCAGCAGGAGGTTTCCTTATCCATGTTTGACTGGGTGCCATGAGACCTCATGGAGTCCAGAGTCAATGTTCAGGACTCCCAGGGCAACACCCTCCTGACTGTATATCACTGTGCCGGCCACCTCTGTTGGGTCTGTCCTGCTGGTGGGACAGGACATACCCAGGAATGGTGACGGTGGTATCTGGGACATTGGCCGGAACTCTACCACCTCGCCCGCCCAGAATCGGAGTGGGCAAGAGTCTGACAACGGAAATCTCTGTTGACCTCGGGCGGGAATTTCCAGTCTCGCCCGAGCGAGGCCGTAAAATTCAGCCCATTATCTATAAAGGATGATTCTGTGAGTATGACTACGTCAGACTGGTGCGTGAGAAGTCTGTGAGACAGCTCTCCCAATTTTGGCATAACTCCCCAGATGTAAATAAGGAGGATTTTGCAGGGTCGACAGGGCTGGGTTTGCCGCTGTTGTTTCTGGTACCTAGGTTGATGCCAGGTGGTCCATCTGGTTTCAATCCTTTGTGTTTTCTTTGCAGCAATTGGGTACAACTGAGTGGCATGCTAGGCCATTTTAGAGGGCAGTTAAGAATCAACCACATTGTTGTGGGTGGGCCCAGAGTCACATGTAGGCCAGAGCTGGTAAAGACAGCAAGTTTCCTTCCCTAAAGGACATCAGTGAACCAGCTGGGTTTTTTTTACAACAATCGACAATGGTTTCATCATTAGACTTTTAATTCCAGATGTTCTATTGAGTTTAAATTCCACCGTCTGTCATGGTGGGATTCGAATGGATTAGTCCAATGACAATATCACTACGCCACCACCTCTCTGATTAAATGTCTTTCCATTTTGTTTTCCATAGAACAAATTTATCTGCAGAACAATGTATTGGGACAACAGATTTGCAGGATGTTACAGGATGAAGACCAGTCTGTGAAATAATTTTGACTACGAACGAACACTGTGAATACACTTCTTGCCAAATCACTGCTATGGTTGCAAAAAATGGAAAACGACACACTGTTTTAGAGATTTTGATGCAAAATAGTTGGGGGCTTCAACAATGCAGATGTTGTGGCGTAACTCAGGTCTCAATTGGCAGAATAGAGTGAGTCAATGATTTGTTTCCTATGTCGAGAGTGTGTTAAACTGAGGCATCTCGTGCCACGATTAATAGCTGATATTTAAGAAAGAAGTAATATTTATATTGAACCTCTCAAGACCTCTGGACATTCCTGTGAATTTCATAGCCAAGTAATGATGTAGGAAAATGAGACATCCAATTTACACAATGCAATGAACATCAAAGAGAATCATAGAATCCCTACAGTGCAGAAGGAAGCCATTCGGCCCATCGAGTCTGCACTGACCACAATCCCATGCAGGTCCTATCCCTGTAACCCCACAAATTTACCCCGCTAATCCCCCTGACACTAGGGTCAATTTAGCATGGCCAATCAACCTAATCCTAAGAGTAATTAGACAAGTGGCTAAGTATGGAACCATGGGAATGTTAGATTCCCCTGAGAGGCTATTTCAGGTCCTTGTTTTAACATCTCATTTACAAGACATCTATGACAGTACCACACTTCCTCAGTGGACACCACAATGACCAATGTGGACAAACACAAACCTCAAGTTTGCTCACCAGTTCTGCTGAAGGGTAGTCAAGCTGAAACATTGGGGGGAGTTTTCCCAGGCAAGGGAAGGTGGGTAAGGAGTGTTAAACCCTAAAAGTGACGTCCAGTTAGGATCCCAATGTCAGCCCGCCCTCTTCTGGCTCCTTCAGGACACTCTCTGAGGCCAGCAGGGAAGCCCCTTTGGTTCTGCCACCAAAACCATTGAACAATTACAAAGACAGCAAGTTGCCTGTTGACGCCTGAATTCTGCCTTTAACTGGCAGTCCACAGGTTGCATCTCAGGTTGGGGGAGGCGAATGCTCAGTGAGAACTCATTGTGGATAAAACTGACCTGTAGGCAAGTCTCTGCAATCAGCAAGTTAATGAGCACAGTGAAATGTTGCTGTTGATAGGAACAGTTCTTTCAGCCTGCATTGACTGATTTCTTTGGGAACATTTTGCCTGGTTTTTAAGTGCCTTGGAGTTCGCTCAGCTCAATCTCAAATTCCAGCCTGTGAGACTTCCCTACAGTGTGGGGTCTGCCTGGACTGCAGTAGCTTGGAGCTCCGGGGAGAAGCAGCAGGTTGTTGATCCAGTCCAGAAGTCACAGCAGCAAGGGCAGCGACTCCAGCTTCAGCAGCTACCTTGTCCACCGCCACATGGAGCTCAGGGAATGGACACAGGGCTGCACCTCACAGGAGGCGGTATCCCCAGCACAGGATCTATAGGGTGGCACAGTGGTTAGTACTGTTGCCTCACAGCTCTCCAGAGACCTGGGTGTGATTCCCAGCTTGAGTCACTGTCTGTGTGGAGTTTGCACGTTCTCCCTGTGATGGCAAGTGCTCCGGTTTACTCCCATAGTCCAAAGATGTGTGCGGGATAGGTGGATTGGCCATGCTAAATTGCCCCTTAGTGTCAAGGGAACTAGCTAGGGTAAATGCATGGGATAGGGCCTAGGTGGGATTGTGGTCGGTGCAGACTCGATGGGCCGAATGGCTTCCTTCTGCACTGTAGGGATTCTATGGTTCTATAGGCCAAGGGTCAGCTTTCTCAACATGTCCAAATGGTAGTGCCTCGGAAGGCTCAGGAGCTCCATGCAGGCAGACACAGCCTTCAGGAGACAGACCTTCTCTGAGAAGTGGCCACTCATTGCTTTTGGCTATCAGGATCACTACACTCCTCAACTTCTTCATATCTGTCTCCTTCCAGGGACCTGAGGCGGCATCTGCAGGATTTCACAATCTGTCACCCAGATCTGCATCACCCAGGCCATTGGCCTGATTTTCCACAGGCCTCCAACCATATCCACTTTGACGTGGATGAGGTGAGGCAAACCCCGAGGGCTGTTGGCTTCACTTCATTCACAGGATTTCCACAGGGCCAGGGACTGACTGATTACACTCACGTGACAATCAAAGCACTATCTGATCAGCCAGGTATCTTTATTCATCAGTAGGGCTTCCGCTCCCTTAGTGTACAGCTTGTCTGTGACCACTGCAGTGGTATCTAGGGAGCTGCCTTGACTCCTTCATTCTTTGTCAGTCTCTTATTGTAGGTGTTCTCACCACCAAACAATCTGAGTGGTTGTTGCCTGAGGGACAGGGAGATCAGCTCAAGACCTGCCCACTGACCCGAGCGAGACCCTACCACAGAGGTACACGAGAGGAATAACACAAACCATGGCAGCACTAGGACAACAACAGAGTAAGTTGTTGTCTTGTTCCAGATTCTGGTGCTCTGACTGATTTGGAGATACTCTTCAATCTGCCCCAGTGGAACTCCTAGATTGCTGTGATCTCTTGTGCCCTGCACAACATGGCACTGCAGAGAGGGCTGGAGCTGGCATGTGAGGAAGATGGAGCGAGTGCCTGGCATTCTGGGAGAAAGAGGAGCCTGACATGGCCGTGTGTCTGCGATGGACTTGTCCTGGACACTTCACTTGAAAAATGTGCTTGCAACACTCTACACTTTCCATCAAGAGCCCACCCTTTACAAGACAGCTCCGTCCTCCAGTCACCCAGACAACCATCACACTCACACTCTTTCCTCTTCACCAATCCTGCTCCTTCCATTCCCCAGTGCGATAGTGACTAGGGTTAATGAGGTTGCCACAACGTGGAGGCCGTGAGAATGAGGCGTTCACATCAACTCATTCTTTCATTGAAATAAAGAGCATTAATGGAACAGTAACACTGTTAGAAACATTTCAAGTCAATCCCTTTGTACAACTAATACCTCTTCCTCTTACACTGCCTGGAACTTTTCTGTGCTGCTCTGCATGTGGTTTCAGCAGAGCTGGAGTCAGGTTTCTCGTTCTCCTGCTCTCACATGTGGGAAGATATCCTTTGGCTTCTGGAGCCCATGAGGGTTTGGCCAAATACTGCCCACCTGCACCACTGCAGGGCAGACTCGGAACGGAAGCAGGGGTGGAGGCAAAGGAGTGAGACATGGGTAACTTTATGAAGAACTCCCCAGTGCCATGAATCACTTCTCCATCTTCTCTCTCAAGGTCAACTTGTGTTCCCTGCGAGCCAAGAGTGGGAAAGCATTTGGCTGCAAGGCAGTGGCAATCAATCATCAAGGCGATGCTTTGTTTGATCCTCTGGGTAAAGTGACAGTCAGAGGGTGCTGGCTATTGGAGTGGCCCAGCACCTACGCAGTGACCAGCTGTGTAGCCGTGTCTGATTCTTCATGAGATTGGTCACTCTTTCAATGGAGGCGGTCATCAATACAAATACCTGAGACATCACGGCACATATGCTTGAGATGGACTCCTCCATTCTCTGTACAATGGTGCGCACTGCCTCTGGGAATACATGATGTGGAGATGCCGGCGTTGGACTGGGGTGAACACAGTAAGAGTTTTAACAACACCAGGTTAAAGTCCACTTTGGTCTGGGAATACAGACAGAAATACAAGCATATCCCATGCTGCATCAAAGTTGCCTTTTCATTGGATGACCCCCAAGATTCAGCATCTGTGTCCAGCTGAGCAAAGCAGGGAGTGTCCAACACCCTCCGACAGAGACTCTCCACTGCAGTCTCTGTCTCCAGCACCCACTCCTGCTCACATGTGGTTTGCCACTCACCTAGTGCCCACCCAATTTGTCTGCACCCTCCACTAGACGTGAGTGCTTAGGAGTCATGCGACTGTCCATCCTCAAAGTGCTGCTCTTGCTCCTCAGATTCCTCCCTCACCTCCTTGATCAGGTACCTCCCCATCTTCCCTCTCCACCCCAACTTATGCACGAGTGAGGAAAGAAAGACATGGGTTAGTGCGGAAAGGGGGGCTAAATAGTGTCAACTTTGCACAGTGTAGACCATGATAATTCATGTCTTGGTGATCAATTCAACATGATTGACAATTATGTGTCAAGAGGCAGCACTTCATCCAATGGTGTCACCAGGTTCTGGGTCATTCCCATCTCTCCATCTCTGATGCCCATACTAGGGCTATCCTATCGATCTTGAGATCTTTCTCCTCCACCATGGGCAGGGTGGCTTCAGTTGCCGGTGTGGTTTCTCTCCTCTCGCGCAATGAGAAGAGTCTGAGAGTTATGAGTGAGAGGTGAACAAATTGCTGAAGATGCAGGGTGACGATTTAAGGATGGTGACTGTGAGGATTGGGTGTGAGAGCGCAATAGGGTGAGGTTGCGTGCGAGTGTTGTCTGCCAGATGGAGATTTGAGGAGGAGACTGAAGAGAACTGAATAAGTGCGATATCACAGTGTGTCGGTCAGAGGAGGGCTGTGCCGGAGAATGTGAGGGAGTGAGAGAATGATAGATGTAAGCTGAGAGTTGGAGGGCACTCTCCTCGGCAAACCTCCTGCGATCATTCAACCTTTTCCAACACTGGATCCAAAAAGCACTCTTTCTGTTTACAGACATGGAGAAACCAGGGCTGTTTATTAACCCCTTCCTCTCAGTAACATCATCACCATCATCATGTATGCTCTGACTGGATACACATCCTTGGCTCACGGCAGTCTTTTTTTCTCTCTCTATCCTGTGCTGATCTTTCTCTTTGACTGTAATTTTGTTCAATTTTCAAGCCATTCAGCGTGGATATTCTCTTCCTTCCTCTTCCTCTTTTTCCTTGGAATCTTCCCTCCATAACATCTCTTTCTGGAACATTTCCTCTGAAGCTGTGCCCTACCCAGTCTCTCTGCCTTTTCCAAATTAAATTCAGTTTTGTCCTTTCACTCCCCTCAGCACTTCATCATTTGTTACTTTTTCTAACCAGCTGGTCCTTTGCATTCCCTTCCAAATTCACAATTCAAAGCTGTTTAGCACGTTGGCCTCCTCCTTCTGTAAGGTCTAAGTCTCACATCCATACAAAAACCCACTCCAAATCAAGCTCTTTACAAATTGCTTTGAGTTGTTTATTCAGCTTTCCAGTAGCAACCACCTCCCTTAGCAACCAAATATGGCCGTTCCTATTGCTATCTGTGTTCTTAGGCAGAATCTTCTGGCCATTCGCACTGGTGGGATATTCTAGTCCCACTGCAGTGAACGGAGATCTGGCTGAGCGCCAAATTCTGAGTTGTTGCGGCAGCGGCAGCGGCCGCGGCCGCAGGATGTGAATGGCCAGTAAGATTGCCCCTCCTTATTTCTGTGTTGCACCTTCCATATGCAGATATTACGCTTCCTCAGTACTTGAATCTTGCGCCTATTCTAGTTCTTTTCCTTTGATAGATTTATGAATGTTTCTTGGTGATCTTATGATATGCATCACTTTGGTTTGCCAATATTCACTCACTCCAAAGCTCATACCTTATGTTACTAGCCTACCTCCTGTCCACCATATTAGATAGTCATCATTAAATCTAATAATGAATTCAGGCGGAACTTCTCAACCCGGATAATATTAAGAAATTAAAAGGCTACCACATGGAGTAGTTGAGGCGAATAAATACGTAAAGGTATTTAAGGGGAAACTAGAATACAGGATTAGATGAAGTTGGGTGGAAGGAACTTGACATGAAGCACAAGTACCAGCACAGACTTGTTGCTTTTTCAATACAATCTATCTACGTAAAGTCAGAAGTGTATGTGTGGGAGTGTGAGAGAATATGGGCGTGGGAATCAGTCACAGTGTGTGTAGTGCAGGAGAGGTGCACAGAACACGGAAATACCCAATGCTTCAAGGATTTTTGGGGGAGAATGGGGAAAAACCTGCAAGTCTTATCAGACTAATGATTTAATCAACTAAACATTATACTCCTGGCAGGGATTGATGTGGGAAGTCCACGGGATCGACCACTGTCTATTTAGTTAGTGTTGGGGCCTTCAGGAGGCCCAACTCTTGTTTTCAGCAGGCTTGAATTCCACTAGGCTTAATAGGTGCTGATTGTATCCTGAGGGAATCCAGCCTCTGGACGCATCCCCAAACTACTCCAGTGGGTGAAATGCAGGAAATGTGTGGCCAGATCTGTTCTAGATTGTGACCCTCTTGACAGGGTTCTACTTCTGCACTCCCCCCCCCCCCCCCCCCCCACCGCCCTCCTCCCCCGCTCTGCTCTGAACTTTGGACCCATGATATTTTAGAAGAAGTGGAAAATGCAGCTGATAAGCACCAGATAATAATATGTGTGCTAAGTAAAGAAAGGATTTGGGAAATGTTTAAGATTAACGTGTTTGAAGGCATGTATGTGTTATGCCAGAATAGCAATTACATATACTATAATTAGAGGGAATGGGAAGTGAATCTTGTACATCGGAATTGTATGCTTGAATTAAGTATTACTTGTGACTATCTGAAGTCAATGACATGTATTGCTTGCTGGTGTCACTGGAATTGCTGTGATGAACAAATTAAAATTTGTTTAAACACTTTTTTTCCGCTGGAAAACAGCTGCAAATAAAGACGTTGCAGAACTAATGACAGTGAGGGTGCAGCAGACTGATGTTAGTGGGTGGCAATGTGAAAAGACAAATTTCACAGCAGAACCTCCCAGCCTATTTTTGTTGGAAATCTTATTGTGAAATGCCCCAAAGCACCTTGACGTTAAGAATTGTGACTAGAAATTTCAAGTGTAACGAGTTAAAGGGCTACATTTCTAAACATGGCATTTTCCCATTATCTACTTCCTTGATTTGACTTGGATGACTATTAAGAGTGCTAACTAAATACTATTCCAACAGTTCAGAACCAATCTGTCCAGTGCTGCTCACTTAGGGCACAGCTTTCCGGATCCCTCGAGGGCAGGCTTTAAGGTGAGACTGGGAGAAATATCTGAAATATTAGGCCTGAAATATTAGCTCTGACAAAGGGGTCATCCTGGATCTAAATGTATGGCTCTATTCTCTCTCCACAGATGCTGTCAGGCCAGCTGAGATTTTCCAGCATTTTCTGTTTATGTGTCTGGAATATTCGGGTTGGGTGAGTGGGCTGACGGGTTCTGCCTCTGGATGATTTTCCTGGAGTTGGGCCTTTACCCGCACAGGCCACCCGCCTGGCAGCGGTGGGGAGCCAATCTACAAACTTAATTGCCCATTTGTGGACTGATTGAGGCTGCCGCCTAGATTTTTCTGGATGCAGGTTGATCCCACCCATCCCCCTCCTTCCTGTCCAGGCTCGCTTGCTTTTATGGCCTCACTGGGAGAGGTTCTCTCCGGCGAGGAAAACACCTGCTCTCCATGAAGGGGAAACAGTCATGTTGGCCTCACTGATGGAACCAGAGGCCATTGAGGTCCCCTGGGGAGGTTGAGGGCAAGGGGGTGCCCCTTGAACAGTGCCAGCCTGGCACCTTGACACTGCCAGCCTGGCACCTGAGCAATGTCTAGTGGGCACCTTGGCACTGCCCACCAGGCATGAAGGGGCCGGGCATGAAGAGGCAGCCCGATCAAAGGGAAGGCGACATCTGCTGCCACTCCGCAATGGGACCAGATTGGGGGGCGGGAGAGAGTGGTTTGTCTGGGCCGGGGAGAGGGGGCAGCAGGGGCTAGATGCCCATGCACTTTGGGGCTCGCAGTCAGCCATGGGCCCCTGCGATTGCAGTGGCGGGAGCTGTGTTGAGGCTGCTTGGAGCAACAGGGGATTGACAGCTCTTTGTCTATCAGACCCCTGCTGTTGCTATTGAGCATGTGCAGAATCAGAGGTCTGTACATGCACAGTTGGTCCCCCTGCAGGTTGGCTGGTGAATTAAGCCGAGCCCACTGCCCGCAGCAGCTAGAAACAGCCTACACCATTTTTTCAATGACTAAGTTCATAAGATTGGGTGTGAAAACTCACCCAAAAAATGGATCAGGAACTCTCCCATTTTCACACTAGCTGGACATTTAATATCAATCTTGTAAAATTACACCCAATGTGCATCAAAATGGAAATGATTCCTTTCATTAATTCACTCTTTTACCTCTCAAAAAACTCAATCAAATTCATTAAACATAATTGATGTTTAACAAATCTGTGCAGACTCTTCATAATCAACTTACACTTGTCCAAGTCACTACTAATTGTGTCCTGAACTATTATTTTTAAAAGCTTTCCCGGCACCAAGGACTGCATGTGATTGCTGAGTTTATCCTTACACTTTCATTTGAAGATGGGTTTAACGTTTAGTACTGTGCCTGTATTTAAGGAGGATTGGAAGGTTCTCACCAATACCTCTGCAATTCCCTCCTTTACTTCCCTCAGTATTCACAGATGCATCCCAATCTGTTCCTGGTCACTTATCAACTTTAAGTACAGCCAGGATTTCTGCTATCAACTCTTGATCAACTTTTAGCCTATCCAATATCTCAACTCGTTCCTCATTCATTATGACTCCAGAAGCATCTTATTTGTTGATGAAGACAGATGCAAAGGTGTATCTAGTCCTACAGCCGTATCCTCTGCCTACATGCCGAAATTACATCCACCCATTCTTACTACTCATTTTTTATTTATATGCCCAGATTACCTTTTTGGTTCTGAATTGGCCCCACCCATTCTCTTCCTGTTCTTTCACTATTTATAAGCCGAGAGAAGATTTTTGGATTCCCTTTTGAGTTAGCTGACATTCTCATCTCATATTCTCTCTTTGTCTCCTTGGTTTAATTTTATACTTCCTCTCTGAACCTTCTATATTCAGTCTGCTATTGTATCATTGCAGTATCAAAAGCAACCTTTTTCTACTTCATCTTATTCTCGATCGCTTTTCTCATCCAGGGAACTCTGACTTTGTTTGTCCTACCTTTCTCCATTGTTGACATATATCTTGAATGTACCTGTTTGAAGGCAGCACATTTATGCCCATCAATCTTCCATTCCAGTTTACCTGGCATGGATTTGTTCTTAATCCCACTGAAATTGGTCCTCCTCCAGTTAAATATTTTTATTCTGGATTACTCTTGTCCAATTGCATAGCTACTCTCGATCTTATAATATTATGATCACTATTCCCTAGATCTTGCCCTTGATCCACTTCATTCCCCAGAATCAGATCCAACAATGTTTCCTTCCCCATTGCACTGGGAACATCCTGGTCAATAAAATCCTCCTGAACATACTTCAGAAACCTTTCTCCCTTCCTACCTGTGATTATTTTCCCAATCTATGTTAGGATAATTAAAGTATCCCACTCATCTGGTTCATTATTGACCTGTAGGGAAGAAAATTTGCTACTCTTACCTACATGTGACTCCAGATCCACAGCAATGTGGTTGACTCTTAACTGCCCTGTGAAAAGGGCTAGCAAGCCACTCAGTTGAAGGGTATTTAAGAATGGGCAATAAGTGCTGGTCTTAACAGAAATTCCCACATTCCATGAAAAGAAATAAAAACACTCTTGCACAATTCTGTAATGTTGCTGCTCTGTATCTTCCCCACTAGTTGGTATCCTGTAGAATTCCCATTGCAATGTACTTCTGTTATTTCTTAACTCTAACCAAATAGCTTCTTGCCTTGATATCCTTTCTGTCCAGCACTATAACATTCTCTTTAATCAATACTACCATCCTCCTGCTTTCTTTCCTTCCCTCCTGAATATCTTGGGCCAGATTTTCATATTCCCAATCCAGACCAAAGCGAGACCGCGCCAGAAAAAATTCCAGATGAGCAGGGCAGTCGGAATTCCCACCTCTGTTCCTGCCCTTGGCTATTTTCACGAGGGAGGGAGTGGGCCCCAAACCCTGCCAGCTCCTGTGAAGGAGGCAACTGACAACATTGTGAGCTCACTGACAGCACGGCCCAGGTAAGCTTTGTTAATTTTCATGGAGGTAGACGGGTATTAGCAACAATTGAGTTTAACCAGCTGTGCAGAGGCAGAACAATTTGAAAAAGTAAGTCAAATGAATTTTGCCTCCTTTACAGTTCATCATGAAATGTCGCAGCATGAGCTGCATCCGTGTTCAGTAAGGTGAAGCATGAAAGTCCTCTGATTGGAAGATGTGACTACCTGTTAAACAATGGATGGCTTTTCTGGCCCTTCTTATTAAGCATGCCTAATACTGATACATAAATGCATTTAAATCTGAATTAGACCTTACTCTATTCCCTCTTAATTGGATCCCACATAATACCTAACAATTCCTTATTCTAGTGCTAACTATCTCTCCCAATCCTTTATGCACTTGATTTACTCTTTCTAATGCTACATCCTAATTCCCATCCCCTTACCAAATTAATATGAACTCTTCCTTCACACCATCAGCAAACTGACCACCAGGTTTTTGTCCCTTTGAACTGTGCATTGGTTTAAGTTAAGAGCTAGGAAATTAAACAAGGGTGTGCAAGGGAATTTGGCAAATGTGGGAAATTGATGAGTTGAATGGATAAGAAGTTCCATATATATCTATAAACATATATATACACACATATATAGGGCTAATTTAGAACTGTGCATTAAGTTGAACATCTGAAGATATAAACACTATAAATAAACAATTGAGTGATATTTGAAAACGTGCAAACTTAATTAGTTAAATAAAATACAATAGAGATGGCAGGGCACATGATGTGTTGCAGCTGTAGCATGTAGGTGAAGTGCTGGTAGAGAGGGAGGTCCAGCAGTTTTACCTGGAGCTCTCTCCCTAACAGTAATCTGGGTGTACCTGCACAATGTGGACTGCAATGGTTCAATAAGGTGGCTCACCAGCATCTTCTCAAGGACAGTTAGGCATGGACAATAAGTGTTGGCTTAGTCAGTGATGTCCACATCCCATGAATGAATAAAAAAAAATTCAAAATGAATAGTTTTAATATTAACTCATATTGACCATATAATTTGTGGCTGAAATGAGTGAGTTATTGCTTTCTGTTATACTTGTACCATTTGTGTAATAAGTAGCTTTTATAAAAATAGAGGCAAACATGATAAACAAACACATTAAATCAAAATTCAATGTATGGAGGTGTGGATTGTTCAAGTAGAATCAAAAAAAGGTACATTCAGTGTTACTGTGCCAGTGAATGCAAATTTAAACACAAAGCATTCAGCCATAGAATAATCTTTAAAGGCTAATAAATTACCTCTTAGACAGCCATACAAACTGCTACTAGATGTGAATGAGAATGTGCTAGTTAAAAAGGCAGATTTTCAATCAAAGTCTGTTGAGAGAATACTAGAATTTTCTAAAGAAGCATGTTGTGCCTGTTAACAAGTTTAAAGAAAGACAATTTTCTTGATTTATGAAGTTGCTATAGAAATCTTCTGGCGTTGATTAGCAGGTGAATCATTCAGTAGAGAATGCACACAGTCCTCTGCTTTTACTGAAGAATTGTTGTGTCAGTAAATAAATACGGCAAGTGTGCAATATAATATCAAAATGAAGAAATGGAAACATACTAAAGCACGAGGTTAAGCAAGTTATATAAAAATAAGTCCACAACTCAGTGTGTCAAAGACCAGCCCTTTTACTTAGGAATGAATTGAACCAGAAGCGAAGACATGTTGTTCCTTTCTCATGGTTGTTAAGTGCGCTGAGCAAAATGGCTTTGGTTGGTATCGAATCAATCCTCAGTATTCACCCATTCAAAGATTATAAAGAGATGTTGTGGGAATGCAGATGTTTCACTGGCTCAGAGAATGATTTTCTGAATTTGAGGTTGAGCAAAATTGTTTATTGTATAGAGGGTCTCCCGAACTGCATCCAAGTCAGTTTTCACTTAATGTAAAAGTGCTCAATGTATATATTGAGGGGAAAGAAGGAAAATATGTTGGGTGGGATTCTCCCAAAAAAATTCTAAGTGTTGAATTCCCATAAAAACTGGAGTAAATCCCGCTGGGTTTTTTTTCAGCAGGATTTTCAAAATGAATCTCCCTCACTCTGTGCATTAGTGTGAATCACACTGAAAATCAGGGGGCGAGGCCTATTCCTGCTGGAGAGGCCGGCAGCATAGCGCTGAGTGGGCCACTGCGCATATGCCGATCTGTCAGCGCAGAGATTGGCGCATGCTGGCCTCCCAATTGCTGGCCAACCACGCAACCCTCCCTCTCTCCATCGCCGCCGAGTGCAGAGTGACAGCGGGATCCCCCACCCCCACCAATCGCCCCTATATGCCCTACCCCCACTATGCCCTGCCCCATTGGCACTGCCCAATGCCAGGTGGGCAATGCCAAGTTGCCCAGTTTGGCACTGCCACTTTGCCCCTTGGGCAGTGCTGGGGGCAAGGCTGGCACTGCCAGGCTTGCACTGCCAAGCTAGCCCAGGCGGCACCCTCCTTACCCCCCCCGATCTCCTGTGGGGCCTTGATGGCCTCCCGTCACTCCAGCGGCGTCGGGCCGCCAGCTCCCTGCTAGTGGGGAACTGTTGTAAACCCCGCTGGAGCGAAACACTCCTGGTGGTGGGGGAGACTCTAGTGGGCCTGGAAAGTTCAGTCCCAGGCCCGCAAAAGTCTGGGATTCTCCCAGCCCCCAGCAAGTTGGGAGAATCGCCCCCGGTGCATGCATCACTATTGCCCTTAACTTCATAAACAAAATGTCCTTCACAAAAACACATTTTTAAAAATGTCAATGATTCTCACAAGATAAATGGAATAAAGCCTCAACTATTCCATTACAAATACCAGCTTATTTTGTGAAATACAAAATAAACTTGCATTTATATAGTGCCTTTAACCTAACAAAACACCCTTGTACCTCTATTTTTTTTATTTTTAGCTGCTTAACCAATTCCCTTTCAAAAACTGTGATTGAATCTGACTCCAACCATATTCTCAAGCAGTGCATGCCCCAGATCCCAATAAACCACTGAGTAAAAAAGAATTTTCCTGATGTTGGTTCTTTTGCCATTCATCTTATATTGTATCCTCTGGCTCTCAACTGTTCTGCCAATTGGCACAGTTTCTCCTAATTACTCGAGGTAGACCCCATGATTTTGAATAGCTTGGTCAAATCTCAGCCCAAATACCTCTTCTCTAAAGAAAACAACCCCAGCTTCTCCAATCTTTTCTTTTTCTATATTCAATATTTGTTTACAGGCTGTAGGTATCACTGGCTAGGTCAGAATTTATTGTCCATCCCAAATTGCCCTTCAGTGGTGGTGAGCTGCCTTCTTGAACCGCCTCAGTTCCTGAGATGTAGGTACATCCACAATGCTGTTAGGAAGGGAGTTACAGGATTTTGACCCAGTGACAGTGAAAGAACAGCAATCTGTTTCCAAGTCTGGATGGTAAGTGGCTTGAAGGGGAACTTCCAGGTGCTGGTGTTTCCAGGGGTGGTGGTGTTTCCAGGTATCTACTGCTCTTGTCTTTCTGATGGTAGTCGTTGTGGGTTTGGAAGGTACTGCCTAAGGAGGGCCTTGGTGAGTTCCTGCAATGCATCTTGTAATTGGTGCATATGGCTGCCACTGTGCATCAGTGGTGGAGGGATTGAATGTTAATGGAAGGGATAGCAATCAAACAGGTTGCTTTGTCCTGGATGGTGTCGATCTTCTTGAGTGTTATTGGAATTGCACTCATCCAGGCAAGTGGACAGTATTCCATCACACTCCTGACTTATGCCTTGTTGATGGTGGACAAGCTTTGTAGAGCCAGGAGGTGAGTTACTCGCCGCGGGATTCCCAGCCTCTGACCTGCTCTGGTACCCACAGTATTTATTATAGCTAGTCCAGTTCAGTTTCTGGCCAATGGTAACTCCCAGCATGTTAATAGTTTGGGATTCAGTGATGGCAATGCCACTCAGTGATAGTAATAATAATCTATCCATGTAACTGAAGTTCGTCATCCCAGGAGCTATTCTCGTAAATCTTATCTGCACCCTCTCTTGCCTTCACATCACATGGTGCCCAGGACTGGTCACAATGTTTCAATTGAGGCTGAACCAATATATTATGAAGGTTCATTATAACTTCCTTGCTTTTGTAGTATATGTTTCAGTTTAAAAAGCCCAGGATCCTATCTGCCTTTTTAACTACTTTCTCAACCTGCCCTGTTACCTTCAACAATTTGTCTGCATACATTCTACCACCTGTCTATGTCTTCTTGAAGCCCATCATTACCTTACTCACAGTTCACAACACTCCCAAATTTCATGTCATCTCCAAATTGAAATTATGCCCTGCACACCCAAGTCTAAGCTGTAATGCGTATCAGGAAAGGTAGTGGTCCGAGTACCAACACATGAATAAATCCACTGTATAACCTTCCACTAGTCCCAAACAACAGTCCCCAGCTACTTACTGCTTTCTGTCACTCAGCCAACTTTGTATCCATGCCGGCACTGTCCCGCAATGCAATGGGCTTCAACTTTGCTGGCAGGCCTATGATGGGAATGTCTTAAAAGAGGAAAGAGAGATAGAGAGACAAAGAAGTTTAGGGAAGACATTCCAGAGCTTGGGGCCTCGGCAACTGAAGGTAAGGCCACCAATGGTGCAATTAAAATCAGGGATGCTCAAGGGACCAGAATTAGAGGAGTATTGACATCTAAGAGCGTGGGCAGACATCACACTGATATCTCAGAGGGTTGGAGGACATTACTCTGATATCTCAGTGGGTTGGAGGACATTACTCTGATATCTCAGAGGGTTGGAGGACATCACTCTGATATCTCAGAGGGTTGGAGGACATCACTCTGATATCTCAGTGGGTTGGAGGACATCACTCTGATATCTCAGTGGGTTGGAGGACATTACTCTGATATCTCAGAGGGTTGGAGGACATCACTCTGATATCTCAGAGGGTTGGACGACGTTATAGAGGTGGAGAGGGGAGAGGCCATTGAATTTTTTTGAAATCAAGGCTGTGAAATTGAAAATTGAGAATTTGCGTAACTGGGAGCCAATGTAGGTCAACAGCACAGGGTGATGGGCAAAGCTAAGTTGGTGCAAGTAGGGAAATAGGCAGCAGCATTTTGACTGACTTCAAGTTAATGGAGGGTAGAATGTTGGAGACAGGCCAGGAATTATTATAGCCCAGAGATAACAAAGCCAATATATATATAAAGCAAAAAATACAATATTTATTTATTTTATATGGAAGTGTTTAGAGTCATGTGTATCTGACTTCAAGAGGTCCTACAAGTCTCAAGTCCTGTCATATTAAAAGTTGATTCCAGCAATGAAAGTTGGATTCTACTCTTCCAAGATCATCAAAAGGCAGGATAAAGGTTTCCTCCAAGTAGATAATTAAAGACATAAATCAACATACTTTGTAGTGTCAAGATCACTAAGACTGGCATGTGTATGTAAAACATGACATGACATGCATTACCATCACTGAATCACCCACTATCAACATTCTGGGGGAACCATTGACCAGAAACTAAACTGGACCAGGTGAAGGGTCATCCAGACTCGAAACATTGGCACTATTCTCTCTCCACAGATGCTATTAGACCTGCTGAGATTTTCCAGCATTTTTTGTTCTTGTTGTAGCTAT
Organism: Mustelus asterias; assembly: GCF_964213995.1. NCBI lineage: Eukaryota > Metazoa > Chordata > Chondrichthyes > Carcharhiniformes > Triakidae > Mustelus > Mustelus asterias. Next base: position 100,491,619 of record NC_135802.1, on the reverse strand, counting down.
ATAAATATTGTGGCTACAATGCAAGGTCAGAGGCTAGGAACCCTGCAGCACTCCCTGACTCCCCAAAGTCTGTTCACCATCTAAAGGCACAAGTCAGGAGTGTGACGGAATACTCTCCACTTGCTTGGATGAGTGCAGCTCCAACAGTACTCAAGAAGTTTGACACCATCCAAGACAAAGCAACCCACTTGATTAGCAACCCATCCACAAACATACATTCCCCTCCACCACCAATGCTCAGTAGCAGCAGTGTGTACCATCTACTAGATCCACTGCAGGAACTCATCAAGGCTCCTTAGACAACACCTTCCAAACCCACAATTATACCATCTAGGAGGACAAGGGCAGCAGACACAAGCGCTGGAATTCTACTGCTCACCTGCCATGGAATCGGAGTGGATGACGGGCGGACAATGGAAATGCCCATTGTCCTCGGGCGGGGTTTTCCGGTCTCTGGTCGAACAAGGCCGTAAAATCCCACACGTGGGAATACCACCATCTGCAAGTTCCCCTCCAAGCTACTCACCATCCTGACTTGGAAATGTATCATCGTTCCTTCGCAGTCACTTGATCAAAACCCTGAAACTCCCTCCCTTACAGCACTGCGGCTGTACCTACACCAAATGGATTGTAGCGGTTCAAGAAGGCAGCTCACCACCACCTGCTCAAGGGCAACTAGGGATGGGCAATAAATGCTGGCCATCCAGCGACACCCACAACCCATGAACAGATGAAAAGCAGAAATCTATGTTGCAGTTTTCAAGTGAAAAAAATAAAGCTGCAAATACATTCAAAGTTGAACTGGGTGGATCTTGAAATCTTACAAATAAGCCTGAAAAAGTACAATTCTCTTGTGGTCTGCGGTACATTTTGACATTCCAATCTCTTTTTTTTATTGTACAGTTCAAGGTTCAGCATGAGAATGTAGGCCGTATGTCCATCATTAATTCATTCACTTTTTAAATATAGCGTGCTTGCTCGTGTTTTTACAGATGAGTCATGTCATGCTATTTCTGTTACACCTGGATGCCACGTCTGGTTATTTGCTGTAAGGATTATATTTATATTTGCATTTCCAAGGTAGATGGAGCAATGATGTTCTGCTCCACAGCACCAGTTGTTGTTTTGTGTACTGCCGTAATCCCTTCAATCTCTGAATCCAGATTGAAACCCCATCCCCCTGCATTCAGAGAGCTAAAATTGGCCTGAACTACTCACCGGACCATTCCCACACACATTCACTGCCACCTGTGATCCAGAAGGCACCTATTGATCTCTGCACACCACCACCACTCAACATGCCTGCCTTGGCTGATGCCTCATAGTCACCATATCAAAATGCAGTCTACACCCAGCAGAAGCTGTCAGGCAATGCGTAACTCCCACCTGAAAGAACTCGGGGAATAAAAACACAGCAGAAAAGGCAAAACAATTTGACAATTCACTGGAGAAGGCAAATATGAAGCAATGAGAACAATGTTGGGTAGATTGGTGCTATTGTTTTAACTCTTGTGTTGGAAGATGCTCTTGTTTTCAATGTTTCAAGATTTTGTTTTGAAATGAGACATACTTAATTCCCTTTGATAAGAGTTTCCATGGATTTTTAAAATCGCCAACTCTTTAACAACTTTCCGTTTGATGCTAACAACTTTGTTAAAATAGCACATGCAGCGTTTTGAAGTAGAAGGGTTAACTATGCATTAAATATAGTACACAGAAACATTTCCACCCCCTTCCTATTACATCTTAATCCAATTTCTTAGACAGCCTCAACTCCACCTCACACGCAGCTGCACTTGGGCTGAACTCCTGGCTCTTTTTCAACATTACATGTGGTATCTGCTGAATTATCCCAGTTACCCCCAGCAATTCCTCACAGTGGGATCTCTTCTGGAGTCTCAGACAGTACTTTTTTCCCAGCCAATTTTCTTCCTGACCAGAAACTTTTCACAGATAGACTGTCAGTTAGCGTCCTCTTATATGTCGACAATGGGCTTTTTCTTTCAGCATTGTTTCTTATTGATACGTAATTTAAATTGTTTTATTCTTGCCATATCCAAGGATCTTAAGGCAGTTGATTTGGTACACAATTATGTTTCTTTCTTGAATCTAATCTTCAAACATCAGTACTATCACCCTTCTTTTCATGAGCCAACAACTTCATTATTACAGAATCATAGAATTCCTACAGTGCAGAAGAGGCCATTCGGCCCATCAGGTCTGCACCAACTCTAGAACAAAGAACAAAGAAAATTACAGCACAGGAACAGGCCCTTCAGCCCTCCAAGCCTGCACCGACCATGCTGCCTGACTGAACTAAAACCCCCTACCCTTCCGGGGACTATATCCCTCTATTCCCATCCTATTCATGTATTTGTCAAGACGCCCCTTAAAAGTCACCATCATATTTGCTTCCACTACCTCCCCCGGCTGCAAGTTCCAGGCACCCAACACCCTCTGGGTAAAAAACTTGCCTCGTACACATCCTTTAAACCTTGCCCCTCACACCTTAAATCTATACCCCCTAGTAATTGACTCTTCAACCCTGGGAAAAAGCTTCTGACTATCCACTCTGTCCATGCCCCTCATAATCTTGTAGACTTCTATCAGGTTGCCCCTCAACCTCTGTTGTTCCAGTGAGAACAAACCCAGTTTCTCCAACCTCTCCTCATAGCTAATGCCCTCCATACCAGGCAACATCCTGGTAAATCTTTTCCAACCTCACCGAAGCCTCCACATCCTTCTCATAGTATGGCGATCAGAATTGAACACTATATTCCAAGTATGGCCTAACTAAGGTTCTATAAAGCTGCAACATGACTTGCCAATTTTTAAACTCAATGCCCCGGCCGATGAATCTGACAGACTATCTTACCTAGGCCCTCTCCCCACCCTATCCCCACAACCCCACACATTTCCCATGACTACTCTATCTAACCTATTCATCTTTGGACACTAAGGGGCAATGTAGCATGGCCAATCCACCTAACCTGCACATCCTTGGACGGTGGGAGGAACCCGGAGCACCCGGAGGAAACCCACGCTGACACGGGGAGAATGTGCAAACTCCACACAGACAGTGACCCAAGGCTGGGATTGAACCCGGGTCCCTCGTGCTGTGAGGCAGCAGTGCTAACCACTGTACCACCGTGCCACTATCATGCCACTACCAGTATGGTAGAAGAGAAATTAGATGGACTTGGGTCTTTTCTCATCTAGTAATTACATGATTCTGATTCATTTCTCCCCACATCTGTAATCTGTCTAGAGCAGAAATTCTGCTTGTGGATCACTTATAAAATGGTGCATCGGAAATCTGACTTCACAGATGTAATAGATAGAAAAGGTCAGACACACACACACACACACATCTTGTTAAATATCTATCTTGACAAAGAAATATGTGGAAGCGGAACTTAAGCCACTTTATTATAAACTCCGTCTATGCCTTCTCCCCTATCTTCTTTTTGGTTATTCTTAAATTGAAGACATTCTGACAAAATTATATAAATCAGCCAGTAACACCGATTCTCAAGACTGATATACAATGTAAGCTGATACAATTATCATTACTTGTCTACAGATCTGCCAGTCGCTGCAGTCTTTTAATGGCAGTTGGAACAAATTTCCATTTCCTACCCCACATGTGATGGTTCTCCTGTTTTACACATGCTGTGTCACTTCAGTATCGAGTAGGGTGCAAATGTACAGACATTCCCAACAGCCACTCCTGGACCTCTAGTGAGATCAGTGCTGCTTCACGTTGATGTAAAGAAATCTCACTTTTGTGCAGAAGAGCTGTCTAAATAGGTACCTGAATTTTTGCACCATTGTCTGGGTCAGTGGATCAGGTTCAGGACTATACCAACTGATTTGTGCGCATTCTTCAGAGCTGTTGGGGCACAGATGGGTAAGAGTTGGGTGAATCCCTTAAATAAAGTGGCTCCCACACAACGCTCCAAGGGGTCAGCTGGGTGCCTTTGCAAATAGGAAGGGTCGCCACTCCGTGAATGTGTAGAGAGTATGTGATCTAGATTCTGCAAGTCGGTGCAAGGTACCGAGGCAGCTCCTATGGTACAATCATACTGCATCATTCTCAGATGCCAAGGTTGTTTGTGGCTCCAGTTAGGCTGAATGGTTGATTGCTGGGTGACAAAGGGTATCCGTTGAAATTGTACCTCATGATGCCACTCTGGCACCCTAAGGCAGAGGCAGAAGAGAGATATAATCAGTGTCATGTCTCCAGATGGTAGTTGAGAGGACAATAGGATGACTGAAGATGCGGTTCCGCTGCCTGGAGGTCCCATGTAATATCCTCCAGAGCGAGTGTCACTTACCATTGTGGTCTGTTGCATTCTGCACAAGCTGACACTGGCAAGGATGACTCCCTCAAGGATGAGGATAATGAGGCAGTTCTACATGCCTCAGAGGAAGACTCTGCAGATGGATTTGATGAAGAGTCAGGCCAGGCACAGTTTGAGGACAAGGGGGCACTCTTGGTGAACATTCAGGGAGACTGAGAGACTAGGGAGGCCTTGATTCAATGTTCCTTCAGCTAGGCTGCCAGTGCTTGGCTTCCATTTCTGTGCAAGAGTGCCACCTCCGTCACACACATTCCTGACATACAATGCCAGGACCCCAAAGTCATCTCACAACCTCAGTAATAAAGTTCACTGCCCCAGTCATCCATCATAAGGCAACGGTGAGGTCTGTGCCTATGGGAAACATAAGGAATACTCAGGGCATTAAACCAAAATCTTGCTTTATATGGAAGGAAGGAACAAAACAAGAAATGGTTGCCGAAGTCTGACAGAAACAATATATCACACTGGTGCAATGAACGCATGTCACCCCTTCCTGTACTGATGGTGCTTAAACTTATGCTGCGAGTGCCACGTCTCGGTGCCCTCACACCACACCCCTCTCACTGGCAGCAGCATTGGAGGCAGATTGCTGACTGTGTTGTCATGTCGCCCCTGATGTCTTCGGCAGTTGTCCTCTGGCAGGCCTAACCTGATGTGGAGATGCCGGCGTTGGACTGGGGTAACATGAGGACACATGAGGACCTATGAGGGCGGCCTAAACCGGGATGTTGGATTTATGTCACATTATCAGTAACCCCCACAGCTTTCCCCCTGATCTTGCAGAATCTTACTAGCTGTTCTGTCTGGAGACAATACACATCTCTTTAACCTGTGTTTAATGTTCCCTCCACCCACATTATCTGTACCTTTAAGACCTGGCTGGCTGTAGAGATTTGCATTCTAATTAGTATTCTGTAACTTGATTTCTGTGTCTCTGTGCACTGTTTGAGAACAGATTTTCACTCCATCTGACGAAGGGGCAGCGCTCCGAAAGCTTATGGTATTTGCTACCAATAAACCTGTTGGACTTTAACCTGGTGTTGTGAGACTTCTTACCAGGCCTAACCTGAGCAGGCTCTGCCTGGGAGAGTGCACCCAGCAACATGGCGGGGCACTACTTTATCTCCTCGGAAGATGCCACGGTCACTTGCAGATTGGCAGAGGAGCTGCTGCCCTCATCCAGGGCACCATGAGAGGAGCCCACAGAGATAGCAGGCAGCTCGTCCACCAGTATGAGGTAGGTTTGGACTCCCTTGCTCGCTATTAATGGATGGGCACCTGGCAGCGAGACTAGAAGCTCCATCCCTCTCTCACACTGGCAATGACCTCCTGTATGAGGGCTTACAGATCTGAGCACAACCCCAGCAACCTCTGATTCTGTTCCTGGAGCTGCCTGTCCCTGACAGTCACCACTCTCTCAATGGAAGAGGCTGTGTGCTCAGTGCTCAGGGTCAACTCACTGTTCAAGTTCTGAATGGAGTCCTCCCTGACAGAAACCATGGCACACAAACCCTCAGGGAACTCCACCAGATCTCCCCATGCATCCCACCGGACATCCAGCATCTGCCGTCTGATGGACAACTTCAAAGGCTCATCATCTCCCTAGGGCTCAGCGTGATCCTGGTCTCCAGCAGCCATCTAACCGCTGGTGCATGGAGCACTCTCTGCCTCTGCCACTGTGCCTTCCCCAGTGTGCAATGCCATCTGAACAAACTAATGCCACTGATGTACTTGTATCTGAGTTGGTGCCTGTTAGCAAGAGAGGGGGTGATGCAGGTGGATCTTTTTGTGGCTCCTTCTCAGGTGTCAAGAGAGGGTCCTTGGGGCTATGGCAGCCTCTGGAGGATGGCTATTCAGAGGGAAGTAGACAATATGAGAGTCGTGTCAAACATCACGTAGTCAATGTATATGCTCGATGGGCTGCTGAGACTGTGGACAGCAGCATCATGGTTGTATCATGATTGCTGGATCATTGGGACTCTTGCCTAGGATTTCTTATTTGAGTTGAGATGTCCCTTCATTGTTTGCACTCTCCACCAGTCTCATATCTGTCCACAGAACTCTCACCTTCCTCTGAGATCGCTGCCTCTCTGTGACCTGACCTTGCTCCACATTCTAACTCGAGCGTGTCTATCTCAGAGTTGCTCAGTATGGACGTGTTGCACAGCTCTCCTCACCAATTCTTGCTGAATTTAAATCTCCCACCAGGTCCCCAATGGAACCAGTGCCTGCCACTCTCACACACACACACTCAGTGCCTACCCTCAGCGCTGTGCCAATATCCGATCATGTTTCACACTGGCCAATCCTTAATTAGCCATCCAGTGTGAAATCATGTTCGAGTTCCGATCACAGCTTGAAGTGAAATCATGGCTGTTGCCGGGGCTACCGATCGTGCAAGTATAACGTCTAATTTTTAGACTCTACTGATAGGACTCTACTTAACTTCACAGAGAGTGAGAGAGAGATTTCTTATTCCCCTATTAGCAGCTTCTCCACATTCCTCGGCTTCCACTTGGCAATCCAATTCTTAAAGTCCTGTTGGCTGTATATGCCAAAGGAATTTGATGACCATGTCTGCTGTATTCATTGCTGTAGGACACGTAATTATACTTAGATGTTTCATCTCAGAAATGGTCGACACATTTTAAGATAGTAGAAACCAGCAGGGGGATGGGGCTCTTTCATCCCCCACACGAGTTTGAGTGTCTATCCTGGATGTATATCCTGGATGGTTAGAGTTCCCCATTGTCATGATAGGATTACAGGCAATTAAAGTCCAGCACTTTGCATTTTTAAAATCTTCCCTTAGTATTGGATTTTGATGTCTGAAGCTGGCTTTCTTTTTCTATGGTTTATAATGTCTCAGTTGTTAGATTCTAAAGGAATTATCTGTTTTGATTACCCTTTTTAAGATAGCTATGGTCTTGTTGGACTCTCGGTCTCTGCTGGAGGGGTAAGCTCATAAATATGCAAATAACATTCCATTCCTTTCGACCGTCCTTTGTGAAGTGGACCTTGACACCCCGTCAGGTATAAAATTCCATGAGCAACATGTCAGGGCATGTCTGCAGTACCATCCATATAGTAACTGGTCAGAAGTGATCAAGTTACAATTCCAGCTTTCAGGTGACTTGTGGCAGTCACTTGTGCTCAGTGTCTTCTTGTATTTGAGAAACAGTCTCTTTAAACAGTTCAGTACGTTTTTGGTTAGCTGGTGACGTTATAAGTAGATATCACTCAGTCGCAATTTCCAATCATTATGGCAGGCTTAACTTTCATGGAATGAGAGAGACTGATGACAGCAAACTGGTCAAAACTATTAACAGGAAAGGCTGCAGTGGAACAGTAAGAGGTGCTCAATTATTTTTCCAGCTTAACCCAGCACCAGTATGTGCCCCTGAGGTGAAAGAGTTTCACTTATCAAACAAACAGCACTGTGGACAATAGAAGCGAAAGACAGCATAATATCAAAGAAAAGAACATGTAAAATTATGAAATTTAGCAGACACGGCAGCATTCATGGAGAGAAACAAGAGTTACTGATTCAGCTCTGAGACCTTTTATCAGAACTGAGATATGAAGCAGTTTCTGAGCAAGTGAAAGGAAGGAGGGTGGTAAAACGAACAAAAGGGAAGACCTGTGATAGGATGGAGGGTAGGGCAGATTGAATGACAAAAGGTTTCATGATACAAAGCCAAACGGAGTGTCAATGGGACAAGTTAAGAAACAAAAGTTTAAGTTTATGTATTTATTAGGCTTACATTAACACTGTAATGAAGGTACTGTGAAAATCCCCCAGTCGCCAACCACTGTGCCACCGTGCACCCCCAGATGTGTCTAGATGAGGTGTGAATGGCAGGGTAGTAACCATCTGAATGTGAAGTAAAGGGATTAGTAAAGGACAAGAGAGGGAAAACAAACCAGCATAAAAAAAACACATGAAACAAAACGGGGGCACAGAGGCGGCACGGTAGCACAGTGGTTAGCACTGCTGCTTCACAGCTCCAGGGTCCCGGGTTCGATTCCCGGCTCGGGTCACTGTCTGTGTGGAGTTTGCACATTCTCCTCGTGTCTGCGTGGGTTTCCTCCGGGTGCTCCGGTTTCCTCCCACAGTCCAAAGATGTGCGGGTTAGGTTGATTGGCCAGGTTAAAAAATTGCCCCTTAGAGTCCTGGGATGTGTAGGTTAGAGGGATTAGCGGGTAAAAATATGTGGGGGTAGGGCCTGGATGGGATTGTGGTCGGTGCAGACTCGATGGGCCGAATGGCCTCCTTCTGCACTATAGGGTTTCTATGATTTCTATGATTATGGTCTGAAATTGTTGAACTCAGTGTTGAGTCGGGAAGTCTGTAAAGGTGTTGTTCCTCGAGTTTATGTTCAGCTCCCTTGGAACACTGCAGGAGGCCAAGGACTGAGATGTCAACGTGAACACAAAGTGGAGAACATGCGGACTGAATGGAAGTGTTCCACAAATCAGCCAGTCCGTGTGTGGTCTCCGCAGTGTCGAGCAAATCAAACTGTGATGATTGAGGGGTGGACCAGGGCCAAGGAGGGAATGTTTCCTTTGGAATGTTCAAATTGATAGGGTTGGGGTAGTGATATATGGGTTTAGAGGTGGCATCACTCTGGAGGTGGCAGTAATTATCTGTGACCTTAATTCCATTCAGTATACTGTGGTGGGTGAATGGGTATGACAACTTCATATCTTGGCATGAAGGTTATGAGGGGTCTTGGGAGTGGTGAAGAGGGCCATCGCTTGGCCCGGAAGGTATGAGGGATCGGGTTGGATGGCGGGCATGGGGTGGCATGAGTTGGCATGGATGGGCATGGGAAGTTTGGGATGGGGTGGGTTGATGGGGTGTGAAGGGTGAGGGCTAGAAGGATGTTCATTGTTTTGCTCGATTGCAATTGAGACAAGTTCCAGAGCACAGGGACAGGCTTTTTAATCAGCCCACCTCGACACTCAACAGCTGCTGTGGCTGCGTCCAAACTCTATCCACAGTCGGCGGGGCCTGAATCCAGTCAGCAACCGGAATGAAAATCCAACTTTGCTGTGACTTTCCCCTGAGGTGGACTGGCTGAGCCAGGCTATTTGCCAAATCCTGCTACCCACTTCTAGAATGGGAACCCAACCCAGGATTTGGTGTCATGTTTTGTTTGATGTTGCTCCTGCGAAGGACTTTGGGATGTTTTATTATATTAAAGGTGCTGTATAAATATAAATTGTTATTGTAGTTGGAAATCTGGGTATGGCGTTCACCTGCATTACTGCACCCAATCAAGTATGCATTGTGGCAAGTAACTGCTGGCTAAGAGCCTGGCAGCGGACCAGCCTCTGGTAACAAGCCAGGCATATCACTGTACAAATCAGAATGGACATTCATCAAGACATGCTTCATTCTTAGGCAATACTGCCACTCCTTCTTCAACAATGACTCACTGCCTTGAAAATTCCACAGGGATGCTTCCCAATATCCTGTTGTAATAATGGGATTTTTAGGCCATTCTGTTTCTTCATCACTATTACCATATAGTAGTGAGTGCATCTATACTTCAGACGGGGTGATGCTAACTGATTAATTTATTCATTCATGTCACACTTCCCGAGGTGACAGTTGCCACACTCTAAAAGTGATTCACTGTGTGAAACATCTTGGAGTATTTTAAAGACATGATACGCCACTGCACGTATTTCTTCCTTTTTGCTCATTGGTGTCAGTTGAGTGGTATTCTTTAGCTTCATTGCAGACTGATTATATTCTCCTTGCTCTCTGAAGAGAACCAGTAGTACATTGCAAGTACCAATTTGGGTACCGTATTGTTTTATCATGCATGACAATGTACTTGTGTGCAATCATTATGCTGGACATGGAGATCCACATGTTGTATATGTGGCAGAATCTGTATAGAATATTGCAGAAGATTTGAATTCTCTTCTTATCTCTCTGTGTCACATGCCTTCTACATTGTCCTTCCCAAATTCATCTACATTGAAATAAAATCATCCCAATATATGACCTTTGGTGGGTGTGTAATACAGATTCACCAGAATGATCCCAGGGCTAAAAGGGTTAATTTATTAGGTGGGTTGGATAGACAAGGCTTGCACTCTCTTGAATTTAGAAGATGATATAATTGCGATCTGTAAGGTCATTAAAGGATTCAATAGGGCAGTTAGTTAGAAACTATTTTGCAGAATAGCTTTCTCAGATGGACTGAGCGAGTCCATGTCTGAACCTCTGATTATATGCAAGTTGAATCACTAATGAAAAGAATAGTGGGAAATGCTCCAGCGAGATTTGGTCTGTAAATTATCCATCATGTCATACATTCTGTCTTTCGTCATGGCATGAATAATGTAGCTTACATAACTGACAATTCTATTACTTGTTACGTCTTGCTAACATTCGAGAAAAACGAAAAATAAATCAAGAGGATTGATTTAATTTGGGTAAAAAGCTGGTAATGGAGAAAATAATGAGACTGAAGATAAATCAAATGCCAGGACCTGATAGTTTTCACTCCAGGAAATGAAAGGAAATAGATGAGGAAATTGCTGATGCCTTAACCAAGATCTTCCAAAGCTCTCTTGATTCAGGAATTGCCCCCCGGATTTGAAGATTGCCAATTATTTAATGGCAATGAAAAAGGGGACAGAATTAACCTGGGAAATTATAGAGCCATTGGCTGAACTTTAAATTACTAGAAGCCTTAGCTGGGACAGTGACTGAGCACTTGAACAGATATGAACTGTTCAGAGAGAGCCAACATTGGAAATTCCGTTCAGTCTTAAATTGGCACTCTTTATTCTGAGACAATGCCCTCTGGTCCTAGACTCTCCCTTGAGGGGAAATATCTTCTCAGCATTTACCTGTCAAGCCCCTGAAGAATCCTATATGTTTCAATGAGTTCACCCCTCATTCATCTAAATTCCAATGAGTAGAGTCCCAACCTGTTTAACCTTTCTGCATCATAGAATCTCGATGTGGAGATGCCGGCGTTGGACTGGGGCAAGCACCATGCAGACACGGGGAGAATGTGCAAACTCCAAACAGACAGTCACCCAAGGCTGGAATTGAACCCGGGACCCTGGCACTGTGAGGCAGCAGTGCTAACCATTGTGCCACTGTGCCACCCCGGTGGCACAATGGCACAGTGGTTAGCACGGTGGCACAATGGTTAGCATTGCTGCCTCACAGTACCAGGGATCCGGGTTTGATTCTGGGCTTGGGTAACTGTTTGTCTTAGAAGAATATGGATGTTTACCAGGATGCTACCAAGGATAAGGGAGTTGAGTTATGAGGGAGTGATTGAATAAGTTAGGACTGTTCTCCTTGGTAAAGAAAGGATTAAAGGGTGACCTCATCAAAGTTTTCATGATGCTGAGAGGTTTAGATAGAAAAAAACAATTTACACAGGCAATTGGGCTGACAACCAGAGGTCATACATAGGTTCAACATCATGAGCAAAAGATCAAGGCAGAAGATGAGGAGAATGTTTTCACTCAGAGTTGTTGGGATTTGGAACACTACCTGAAAAGGTGGTGGAAGCTAGTTCTGGGAGTAAGTTTAAAAGGGAGTTTGCGAGTCCTTGAGGATGAGCAACTTACAGGTTTATAGAAAAAAGTGAAGATGTGAGTCTAAAGATGACTGCTTTTTTCAAAAGAACCAGTGCAGGTAGCATCAAAAAATCATTCCTATTTGTCCAGAGCAGATCTGACAAGAATGTTTGGTGCTTGTTCAGTGAAAAGACTTTTAAATTTCTTTAAGCCTATTCCTCACAAAGGTAGATGCTTTATAGCTCAGTTCAGTGGTTTGTCAGCTGCGTGAGAAACCTTAAAAGATTTTATTAAATGTTGCAGCATGATTGGTAGCTACTTTCTGAGTTCCCACTAACGAAACACATTTTCAGAAAATGCACCGTTCGAATCTATGATTGTGTTGGTGGCCTGTAGTTTTAGAAGAAAAATGACCATTCTTCTATTTTCCTTTTGAAACGGAAGAAAAATAGCCCATCATTTGTCACGTGAGAAAAGCTGTTAGCTCCAATTTTGCAAGTTCTTACAAATTAATGTGATTTGATTATTGAGGCTTTTAAAAGAGCTGGCAGATGGCCAGTTTGAACAATGGCTGTTAATTGACTTCTCTCAGTGTTAAGCTTCTATAGTCAACAGCACTGTGCTAATCATTTGTTTTGCCCACAGATTTTAAAGCCTGCAAAATCAGATTGTATTTAGTTATTGCACCCTATGCACCTCTTTAAAATTAACTGCAGGTTAAGTGGTCTATCCACTAGAGGACAGGAGATAACACATCACTGCAGGCAATCTGCTTTACTTTATGAATAGACAATGGGGAAGTTCCAGTTGTTCTCACTTTACTGCCTCCGCTCTGTTTATTTACAGTAAATAGCTTGCTAATGTGCTATGGCTCGCGAAGTGTACAAGAAATAAAACAATATTTTATACTCCTGTTACAATTCTAAATTCAAAAGAATAGTTTATGAACAGTGAATGCTCACAATGCAATGTCGGAAAGGGCTTAATATTTTGGGTGGGATACTTAACTACTCAAACTCTTGATCACTACCTGTTGTGCCCAAGCCTAATCCTCCCCCCTTTTTGTTTGTTCATGTTTATAAATGATCATTATAATGAGAAGTATCACCAAGATCTCAAACTTTTTCACACACTGGTCTACCTGCTGACCACTGGCAACTTTTTCTGTTTATTTCAACTTTTTAGTCTTTCTTTTCATCTCGACCTTTTGCTTAATATGTCAGAAAACAAACAGCAGCTACAAACCGCCTTCGTGTTACCAGCTGTGACTCAGTTGACAGTCTATCCTTGACCCATAGTGAGCAGGTGGGTCCTCAGTAAAAGGTGAGATGAGTGGCATTAGGTGTAGCTGACTGACTGACGATAATGAATATATTCCCACTCTTATATGGCATCATGAATGCATCAAGCATAAAACGTGTTTCGCCCTGTGTTTGTAACATGCCGTTTTATGAGCCTTTAGAGAATGCACCCCTTCCTTTATGCTGCAGCTGAGCATCAATGCCGTGCTCATAAGTTCAATAGCGAAAGCTCTGTTGTTATTTTCCTACCACAATACATTATACGCTGATACCCCTGAAACTCTTTATATTTCCCAGGCACCTCTCCCTGGTGCATTGTTCCACACAATGGTTGCTGGCAGCTCAAGGTTGAATGCAAGTTCAAAGCATTAACCAACCCTTTGATAATAACCGCAGTCACCAGCAATGGTCAGTGATATTCAGATTAATAAAATGGATTTCTACCAGTATTGTGTCTTATAATGAATTATATTCTTTACCACCATCATCTGATTGACAGCTTTGATTAAAATTGTGTGAAAGGACCTCAATGGTTGGTAATATGCATTTTCTGATAGATGAGATTATTAAGTAACATGAAGGTACTTGTGTTTGTACAGATGTATGCGATTTATTAAATGTGTATAAATCATGATGTGTAAATCACTGCCTGAAACCAGGTCCAATCCATCTGGTTCACAGCTAAAGCCGAGTGACTCGAGAACCTTCCTATACTTGTCCTTGTGTTTAATTATTATAAATGTAGTGAGGTGGTCTTGTCCACTGGCTACCCGGCAGAGCTCACTGACTGCGGCTGTGAAAAATTGGGGAGATTAGCGGCAGAGCGGAGGTCTGGTGGGCAGTGGCTGTGATGGGAATGAGAGCATCATCTGGTCATGGCCACAATCTTAACATGGAAGCCAAAGGAGCACTCTTTAAAAATACCTGCCGCTTCTGTAAAGTACGCAGACAGAGCTCCCATTCATTAAACAGTATTAACAGTATGGTGAGAATAGGTCCTGAAACTAGAAAGAGATACTAGATGCTAACAGGACTTGATGGTTTGAGTTATAAGGAGAGGCTGGATAGACTGGGACTTTTTTCTCTGGAGCACAGGAGACTTCGGGGTGATCTTATGGAGGTCTATAAAATAATAAGGGGCATAGATCAGCTCGATAGTCAACATCTTTTCTCAAATGTAGGGGAGTCTAAAACTAGAGGGCATAGATTTAAGGTGAGAGGGGAGAGATACAAAAGTGTCCAGAGGGGCAATTTTTTCACACAGAGGGTGGTGAGTGTCTGGAACAAGCTGCCAGAGGTAGTAGTAGAGGTGGGTACAATTTTGTCTTTTAAAAAGCCTTTAGACAGTTAAATGGGTAGGATGGGTATAGAGGGATATGGGTCAATGCGGGCAATTGGGACTAGCTTAGTTGTTAAAAAAAAGATGGCATGGACAAGTTGGGCCGAAGGGCCTGTTTCCATGCTGTAAACCTCTATGACTCTAGTGCTTGAGCCTCATCTCAAGGACTGCCATGGGCACCTATAAAAAGGTCTTGTTGAATTTTCTGGGCACACATGCAGTCACTGCTTCATTTGGCATTATTGGAATTGCTTTGTCCTTGTAAATCAATGTAGCAATGCAGATTTAGGCTCTTTGGTGTCTCACATCCGTCTGCCAGTCACAAACTAGACATAGAATCATGGAATAGGTACAGCGCAGGAGGAGAACATTCGGCCTGTCATGTCAGACTGGTTCTCTGGAAGACCAACTTTGCTAGTCCCACTCTCCCACCTTTTCCATTTAGTCCTGCAAACCTTTTCACTTCAGATAATTATCCAGTACCCTTTTGAAAGCCACAAGTCTGTTTCCACCACTCCCGCAGAATGTGTATTGCCGATCCTAACTACTTACTGTTTAAAAATGCTTCTCATCGTGCCGCCTCTAATTCTTGCCAATTGCTTTAAATCAGTGTCGTCTGGTTCTCAACCCTGAATATTTGCTTTGTCCAGATAGATGATGGTTTGGAACAACTCGATTAAAGGAAAGAGGCCATGTATCTGCTGCGGGTCTTCGTGAATGAGCCACAGAAGTGAATGGGAGATAGTAGCGAGGATGGTTAATGCCCAGACTGGTGCATTGATGATACGGCAGCAGGGCTGGAAGAGGTTGAATGACCTTATTTGGGTGGTCAAGGTGTATGAGTAAATCTGCACATCACTTGTCAGACACACCACACCAGCCACCTCCCACTGCTCAATCCACCACATCCTCATCACTCACCCAGCAACACACTCAGGACTCACACTTAACACCCTTACACTGTACCTTACCCACACACATCATCCAACCATATACCAGCCATGCACATATGGCCATAATTTCTACAAACCTATAGTTATGCAAAATTGGGAGGCACATCACCAAATACACTGGATGGAATTTTCCCAAAAATGAAGGCCGGAATGTTACACTGATTCACACTGGCAGGATTTTCTCATCCCGTTGCAGTGAATGGCGATTTGGCTGGGCGCCAAAATCTCTGACCTTGCTGCAACGGGAGCGTGGCATGGATGGCCAGTAAGATCATGCCTAAAGTGTCATTTCAGTTGAAAAAACTGGTGCAATTTGCACCGACATGTCCAGTGCAAGTAGGATCGCAATCTTCCGTATTTAGTCATTTTTTGGGAGGGGGCGAGTTTTGCACTGGTTCGGAGGTGGGGGGGGGGGGGTCTAAAGATGCCAACAAGCCCAGCTTCACAGATGAGGGTGCCATCATTGAAGGGCGCCACAATCTCAAAATGAAATTGAAGACCTCCCTCCGTTGCCCCACAGATATCAGGACCTCCTGTCCCTCATTGATGGCATGTTTCTCCCTCCCTCCCCAAAGTAGATCACGGACCTAACTATCCCGCCGCCCCCCGAACACAGATTGCCAGCATCGGGGCATTGGGGCCCTCCCAATGGGTCCCCCTTCATGCCCAGCTCTCCTCAGGCCCCACTCCTTTCAGGCCCTGCCCCCTTGGCACTGCCCAGCCATTTCCCTGACCACTCGGGGGCTTCAATGGCCTCCGAAACCCCAGGTGTGGCCATGGCTTGTGGTGACCAATAGTGATTCACACTGGGTGCCTGCTGCACCCAAGGGTTAGAGAAACCTAGGAGCAGGGAGAGCCTAGCTTGAAATTGACTACGTATATCTAAATTAATTTTTAAACATGCTAATCTGGTTCCTGCACTCGCTGGGGAAAATCCCAAAGTGGGTTCTCACCGGTGCGAAATGCGCTAGCCCTCTCTCCCATGATTCTCCAGCTCCAGTGCGATCTGTGCACCAGCATGCGGGTTAGAGAATCACTCTCACTGACTCACAATCATTGGCATTCTGCCCTTTCTCTTGCAGAAGGTGGTGGCCCACAATGAGCGGCAGCGGGATCAGTACGCCTGTAATTCCTCCTCAGTGACCTTGAGGAAGTGGTCTAAAGAATCATCAGGATAAGAGCCACAGGCTCAGTGCCACCAGGCACTGTCAAGGCCACTCTGGATGATGGTAAGTTGCTGTCTTATGCACCTTTGGGCAGGAAAATGGAGTTAAGGTCAAGGATCAGTCATGATCTTCTTGAATTGTGCCACATGCTCGATGCACTGTATGGTCTTTTCCTGCTCTTACCTATGACGTTCATTTTAGCCAGTACAGGAACCAGCTGATTGGGAGAATTTTGCGTGCTACAGGACTGATAGATGAACGAACTTGGTGTAAATTAGGATGCAGGCAGCAACTCAGGTTTATAGGGAGTACAACTGGGAGAGCAGCCAGAAGTTTGTTGTCTGTACCAGAGGTAACAAAGTCACGGAGGAGAGTTTCAGCAGCAGTGAGTAGAGACTGGGATATCATTGAGGTGGAAGTAGGCAGTTTTGATGAGGGAGAAGATATTAAATTTATCAAATAGTAAACTGGAGGACAAGGTTGCGGATGGTTTTGTTCATCTTGTCTTTCTTCATCCAGCAAGTCCCAGGCTTCCCAATTTGCCCTCAGTTATTTTTCAGTGCATTTGAAGTATTTAGGATATTTTGAAGTATTTAGGATAACTTTCCTGCGTAACTCAAAAGATTTTGTTTATAGTGAGACCCATGGAGAAACTTCCCAATTTCAGAAATTCAGTCATGCTGAGAATGGGTGTGTGTAACATCGGAGTGGGCAGGACGGAAGATTTGGCAGACCATTTACAGATCCATGAACCTCGGGTGGGAATTTCCGGTTTCGAGGCTTGCATGAACGAAACATCCCGTCCTCGCAGGAATTAGTGATTTTTCAGGTCAGTTTAATGACTGAGATTCATTGTAAAGATAAAGTCACCATGGTCCCAGATGACCATAGGCTGACTGGTGGCGATTTAACCTGAGGGCCACCACACCTCAGGCAAGGGGCAAGGTTGAGAAGGTGGGCCTTCATGAATAACCTCAGCTGGCACGGGGATTGAACCCAAGCTGTTGGCATTGCTCTACATCACGAACCAGCTATCCAGCCAACTGAGCTAAACCCAATGGGTAATAGGTGCAAATTGCAGTACATATGATTTCCACAGCATACAAAGAAATCATACTTTGCACGTAGCCCATCCATCTGGAGTTGGTATAAAAAGAAGTTTCATGTGCAAAGAGTTTAAACAGTTCAAGGTCATTTTGATGAGCATTTTTTCTTTTTTCTTCAATGTCTTTTTACTCCTTTGAAATATTTTTTTCCTGCCTTATTTCTGGATTTTCTTTTTGCTTTGTTTTATTTTTGATCTTTTTGGAAATGTTTGAAAAGATTGTGAGGAACCAAGAACAAAGTATCTTCAAACTACCTCAGAAATTAATCAACTCATTGAAACCTCATCCCAGTAGGAAAAAACGGTTCAGACTAGTATTCTTGGGGAGGGCGATCTTACCAGAACTTGGCGAGGTGTCAGGGTCTGACTGAAAACTGGCGTGCTTCTCACTGGCTAGTTTTCTGTCCAGGTCATTTGACACTCTGTCAAAAGCTGGTCGTGTTTCACTCAATCAAAGTTGAGGGGTAGGGTCTAAACATGGCCACAAAGCTATGCTGAGATTGGAGCGCTGTTATTAAAGGGCACCACGATCAGAGGAAAAGATAACCTCTTCCCACCTCACCACGGAGATCTCCCCCCTCCGCCCACCCCGGCAGTCAAGGCCCTCACCCCCCCCTCCCCCCATGTGATCAGAGCTGAAGGGCTGGCACCTCTCTCCCGACCCCCCTACCATCAAACAGCCAATGCTGGAACTCCCTTTCCCTTGGTACAGGGGGGATGTCAGGGGTAAGTTTTTCACTCAGAGGGTGGTGGGTGAGTGGAATCGGCTGACGTCGGTGGTGGTGGAGGCAAACTCGTTGGGGTCTTTTAAGAGACTTCTGGATGAGTACATGGGATTTAATGGGATTGAGGGCTATAGATAGGCCTAGAGGTGGGGATGTGATCGGCGCAACTTGTGGGCCGAAGGGCCTGTTTGTGCTGTGGCTTTCTATGTTCTATGTTCCCTCCGAACATGGGACCCCTTCGCCCCAACCTCCCAGTCAAACAGCCATCACTAGCATCCCCAACTCCATCCCCCCACCCTTATTTCCCAGTTTTTACTCACTTTCTATTTTAAGATATACAAGATCAGTTTGGACCAGTATTCATATTTCCCAGTCTTTACTCTTTTTTTCCGCAGAACAGGAGAAAGAATTAAAAAAAACAGACTCTTGAATATAAACATTCTCTCCTATTCAGGGAACAGCAACCAATTTCATGAATTGTTGCAAAGTTTCGAGCTAATTGGCAGGACAATTTGAAATGAATGGTGCACTTTCTGTCCAAGTACCTTCAATAGCAATGTTCCATGGTTGAGATGGCACCCAATGAAATCAGATAGCCCAGGAGATGGTCAGTAGGCAAATTGCCTGCACCACCATTTTGCCGCCATCTGGATCGAATTTGCCAGCTAGGTTCTAGGTTCCACCCCTAGGATCAGAGATGGAAGCCGCTGTTACGTAGACGGGTATCATATTAGTGGCTGCAAATGATTTTCCTGTGGGTAGCCAATTGTGAGTTCTTGGCTCTCATGGCTGCCCACTAAGGGAGTGAGATGGGCAGAAAGGCTTCTGACAGAATATCAGGGGCCTTGCCAGGGTATCTGCAGGAGGAAAGAAAATTGATCGGGACAATGGTGGAAGGAAGACCCCGGGTGGCCAGTGGTTTAGTGATGCCTCCCTGCAGACTCTCTGCCAGGTTGCAAGGGCAAGTCAGGAGATCATCTTCCCAGGAAGAGGAAGCTGGTTTGACTGACCAGGTAGGTGGGCACAGAGATTGCAGAGGCGGTCAGAAGCTATGGGGTCACTCCGCCAGATCCTGGATTCAGTGTCACAAATATGCCAATAACTTTATTCATGCTGTGAAAGGGAGTACTCCACACCACTTTTCCCTTGGAGCTTGCATGTGGCAATATGAGAGGGTGTGTTTGGTGGAGAGGAAGTGACCACCCAGTCAGTGGCAATAGGGTCAGGCAGCAGCTATCTTGTCAGGGACATGTCCGAATCTGGATGGAAGGTGCCTCTCTTTCATTGTTGACTCTAGCGAGGTTCTTTGAGATTGGCTGCGCACAGGAGGCATTTGTGCAATTACACCACACCATCCACCCCGATATCCTTTGAACGTGATACTCTCATGTTGCTGGGTATTCTGGTAAGCATGGCACAGGCACGCTCGAGCAGCTGACGGAGTCTGTGATGTGTGGCAGTACAGAGAGTTGGACTCTGCGAGAGGCAAGGCCCTTGCTGAGCCCCAGGCTAACGATGGGCATCTGGAGTCAGTCACAACATGGTAAATGCTGCAGCTGCAGTGAGAGATGAGGGAACATCTGGCAGAAATTTCAGAGTCTGCGTGCACACTGGTACACAGCGGAGAATACCACTTAGATCATGAGTACTGCCATGTCTGTAACAGGTGCACTCCTGGCTTCCTCCACCAAGAGATTAGCAACCCTCATGGAGATGCCTGAGATGTGAAGACCTGTGCACCATTTCCTCTTCCATCAGCTCTGTGCAGCAATGGCAAGCTGAGAGGGGAAATGGCTTCTGAAATCTCCACCAGTTCCTTTTTCCATCTCCAGCCAGCAGAGAGGTACAAGCATATCTTCTCAGGGACGCGGGTTGGGTGATCTCTGCATCTGGGGCCTCCCATCAGGGTGCTCCTGATGTGGGCCCTGTCTCCTCAGCCCCTCTCTCAGTGATCTCAGTGCCTCCATTAGACGTGCGGACAGAGGAGACACCTGCACCTATACAGGGCCCCCCCAGGTCTCAGGTAGTCAGAGGCCAACCACCAAGGTCATCAGAGGCCATGTGGGCAGACAGTGCAGCAGCCTCCTCCCAAAGCAGCTAATTGTACAAAGGGAGCACCATGTAGAAACATTTAAGAAGAGCACGCAGATGCACTTGGTTAGGCCAGCATTTATTGCCCATCCCTAGTTGCCCTTAAGAAGGTGATGGTGAGCTGCCTTCTTGAACTGCTGCAGTCCACGTGGTGTAGGTATACCCAGAGTGCTGTTAGGAAGGGAGTTCCAGGATTTTGACCCAGTGACAGTGAAGGAAAAGTGATTGGGAATATCTGGTTACAACATGAAGACATTGAGCTACCATCTCAATGTCTTCTATCCTAACATTCCAACCCCTCATCTTCAAGTCTATCCTCAAAGGGGTTAGGAGATTCTACCCTATACTGTGGGTGGCTGGTTAACTTGGAGCCAGTTACACTAAATCTAGGGAAAGGGTAGTTACAAAATTAGTATGGCATTGTTAGTGGCAATCAAAGTCATTACTGCCATTAACTTTTCTACCTCTATCTTTTCCGGAATATAGGGATCATCCTAATGTTACTAACTTACTGCACTCAAATGTTCTAGATAAGTGACTGATATTTTGGTTAACATCACCAGTACAGGAACATAGGAACATATTACCAAATGAAATAGGAGCAGGAATACACCATATGGCTTTTTGAGCCTATTTCTCCCTTTATTAAGATAATTATTTATCCTCAACTTCAACCCTACTTTCCCGTCCAATCCTCAAATCACTTGTTTCCCTTAGAGTCCCAAAGTCTATTGATTTCAACCTTGATTATACTCAACAGCTGGGCCACCGCCTCTCGTGTGGAGAAAATGCATGACTCTCTGCAATGAAGAAATTTCTCCTCATCTCAGTTCAAAATGAACATCACCTTATCCTGAGACAATACCAACTAGTTCTAGACTCTTAACAGCCAGAGGGAACAACTCTCAGCAACAAGAACATAAAAAGGAAGAGAGTAGCAAAAGTAAACATGGGTCCCTTGGAGGCTGAGACAGGAGAGATTATTGTGGAGAATGAACACATATTTTGTCCTTGTCTTCACCATCTTCCCTTTCTTTCAGGTACCAAGCTCTAAGAGGGTATTGGCAGCTGTGATCTTTCACTTGACTGGTCCATGATTGTGCTTCACAAAATACTGCAGTGTTTTACCATTACCTTATGCACTGTAGCTGACCAGGAAACTCTCCTGCTCTTTACTGTCTGCCAGCGAGCGTACTGGAAGGATTCACAGGCTGATAATTGACCTGTTTGGCACCATTAGGAACATGACTTCCACGCCATCAAGTCCTCAAGTCAGACTTAAGCCTGAAACTTGTGCAGCTGCCACTGCACCACAAGACCTCCACATCTTCATGGTATAAGATGCAAAACATGTAGTAGAAAAAGTAGTCTAGTGAGAGTGGAGATCTTTTTAAGTGATTAATAATAGAAAAGAAAATGTACTGGAGAAGTTAATGGGACTGAAGGCTGACAAATCCCTGGGCCTGATGGCACCCTAGGGTTCTAAATGAGATGGCAGCAGAGTTAGCAAATGCAATGGTTCTGATCTTCCAAAATTCCCTAGATTCTGCAGGGATCTCAATGGATTGGTAGGCAGCAGATTAAACAACACTGTTTCAATAGGGGGGAAATGGGGGGTCTGGCCTGACATCAGTCATTGGAAAAATACTGGAACCCATTATTAAGGAAGTGGTAATAGGACACTTAGAAAATATAATATGATTAGGCAGAGTCAACATGGTATTATGAAAGGTAAATCACTTTTGACAAATCATGCTTGACAAATCTATTAACTTTAATGCAGATATAAATAGCAGGCTAAATAAAGGGATGCACTATATTTGGGTTTTCAAAATGCATATGATACAGTGCCACGTCAAAGGTTATTGCATAAGGTAAGAGCCCATGGATTTGGATGTAATATATTAGTATTGATAGAGAATTGGTTAATGGACAGGAAGAATAAGTGGGTCATTTTCTGTTGTAATTCCTGGAGTGCTGCAAGAATCAGCGCTAGAGTATCAGTCATGTACAATCTATATTAATGACTTAGGTGAAGGGATGTAATACCCACATTGCCGACAATTCTAAGTTGGAAACTCAGCTGTGAGGAGGACACAAAAAAACCCATGGGCGTGAGTTTGGAGGCAGAGCCAGGAGGGAAATCAGAAAGGTTCACGTCAGATCTACAGGCAAACATGTTCGCACCTCAGGATGCTCTTGCCAGAGGTGAATGAAGAACAGAAGTGGTTTCCAATCAAGAAGCGGTGAGTAACCAATAATTACCAAATCAAGACCCATTGAGAGGAATGGGGAGGACATTGCTGGGACCTTCTGGTGTTAGAGAAGTCCAAATATTCTGCATCTAAATGGTGCCAAATGGCACAAATTTTCTCATTCCAATTGATGTATAGTTTGAAAACCCATGGGCCTGAATCTTGTGCTCATTGGGTGGGAGCGATTGGCAGGCGCGGAAGCAGACGCGAAATGTGCTTCCAGCCGCAATCGGCCCCGGAATGCAATTTCCAGCTGGCTAACCAATGAACGGGCAGCCAGTACCATACATGTGCTGAGAAAGCATCAACGCTGCGGGGGAGGGTGGGCACCAAGAAAAGGGACGGTACAGGCTGGCACATATACTGGACTCCCTCAAGGCGGACAGCTGCTGCACAGCTGTCTCAGGGAGCTGCAGATCTGTACAAACTGAATGTGATGAAAAGCACAGCAAACCCCATCTATGCAGCAGAGTCAAACAACTGACTGCAGTATCCAGTCCCCAGGCATTGTTAAATTAAATTGCATCTCGGAAATTTCATCCTGGGCTGGATTGAGATTGGAATGAAAATGTAAAGGCTGCCAGACTGATCGACCCGTCTGACAGCCGTCAGGCTATGTAAACTCCCTTTGGATTGACTCCTTAATGGGCTTAATTGTTCACTTCCGACTCCCGAGCACGCTCGCTGAGTGAAATATCACGCGATGATGTCGGGATGCACGCACAATGTCTTTTTGTGTGGTATCATGCATTGTTGGGTCGGATAGGCGCCCGCTCGAGCCACATCAAATTCTGGCCATGCAGTTCACCTGGAAAGTTTAAATGCACAGAGATGACCTAACCTTATTGTTTATTGCTGAAAAGAGAAACATGTTGCTGAAGCTTTTCATCTTGAACTCATCAGGGCAAATGCAGGAATGCCAAATTTCAAACAATTGACAATTTAAACTGCAGGAGAAAATGAAGCTACTTGGTCGGCAAGTCAACTCTTGACTGGTGAGGCATTGCCTTGGAGGAAGCAATAGGGAACTATAGTTCCCCATGCTCTTGGGTAATTCAAAAAGGGCACAAGGCTTGAACATATTCCTTTTGTTTGCAGAGACCAGTATCTGTATATGAATGTATGTTTGCTTCCAGCAAACGTAAATGAGTCACATTACAAGCTTGACTGATTACTTTAAATTGGTTGTTAGTGTCGTTCTAAGCACACTCAGGATTGTCCAGCAAGTGTTGCCCAATTGTGCAATCACATCTAACAGTAGATGTTTTGTTTTGGGACTGTTGTTTTGGAAGCTTGGACTGGTGAAGTACGATCTGTACTCTGACTATGAGAAACAACTGAAGAAACATACTGTTTGATTCAATCAGCCAATCATTGTGACTTGTAGGCCACCTATGCGATACTGTCCCGGTTTTGAAATTCATACACAACATTGCACAGTTGTGTCGTAGGCAGAATGCCTTTTCAACAGCACCGAGTTCGTGGAAAATTCCACTGGCATAGTCATTGCACAGTAGCAGACTGAAACAGCTTACTAAACTTGTTATTCAAAGGTTATTGTTCTTAGCTCCTTAATCAACCGTGGATGTATTCCTTACAGATGCAGAGGCAGTTTCACAGGATGAGTGTGCCCTCACTATAAGCAGCTGTGGACTCAGAGGTTGTGCCCAGTCAACTTCTTTTAAACAGTTCAGTGTCCATTTATTCCCCTCAGCGAAACCCATTAGTTCAACACTGTTCTTGGTTAATTTGTTTGAAATATTCATTGGAATGAAATTCGAGACAGACTTGGCACTGGATTGACAGTTATCATGCCAAAAAATGTCGGTGGACTTGCCTCGGAAATTGGCCTTGACGTGACGCGGAATTCTGGGGCTGCTGATAATTGACATTAGAATGGAATGAGACGAGTTGCTGTCAAACTTGTTTTCTCATCTATTTCCTGTTGTCCTGGAGGGATTAAACTTTGCTCGGATACAGCTCCAGGAGCACGAGGTGGCTATTATTGATGTGCTAGTCTTGACAATGAGTGTCAGCAATTGAGAAACACCACAGGAAAGTTTGACCCTGGCCTCACCTGACATCTCCGTACGTGCGCTTCCAGCAGGAGTTGCGAGATAATAATCGGCAGTGGGAATACTGGCTGGTTTCCAGCTCTGGAACTCAGGGTGTGCCAAATTCAACTGTGAGGCGCTGGCCGACTCCAGCAATCCAAGCACAGATCAGAGATCAAAGCCTTTCGCTTTCCCAGTTTGGACGGTCTCAAGCTATTCATCAGAGAATTAAAATGCGTTTCATTTTTTGTCACACATGAGGCGTCATTTTAATCTGGCAGTCTCGGCAATAAAAGGCTTCACTGGAGAGTGAATTAGTCAAGTTGGGGAGCGGATGGCTGATTCGTACCTGCCTGTTACCTGCTGGGCGGGTTAGGTTAAAATTACTCCGATCAATTTGAATAATTTGAAACATTACTTCACTTTCAAGTTATCAATTAATTCTCTTTCTGGCAAAAGCATTTATTTGTGAAAGCCTTAATTAATTATTTACAACAACAACGTAGTAGATTTATATATCTAATCCAACAAATCATCCAAAGTAAAGATTAAGTATGATATGGAGTGAGACAAAGAAATACAGATAACCAAAGGTATGGTCAAAGAAATAGATTTAAAGGAATGTCTTACTGGAGGAAAGCGAGTGGCATGGAGGTCTAGGAAGTGTATTCCAGACCTTAAGGCATGGACACCAATGATGGAGCAATTAAAATTGGGGTTGAATAAGTGACCAGATTTAGAGGAGTGTAGGTACCTTGAATCAGTGTGAGTCTGAAATAGATTATAGAAATAGAGAGGGGCAAAGCCATGGAAGAGTTGAAATCAAGGATGAATATTTTAAAATCAAGACATTGTTTGACTGGGAGCTAATGTAGGTTAGTGAGCACAGGGGGGGGGGATAGGCGACTGTGATGTATTGTAAAGCCACGCATCTCTGTGTGATTAGTCACATGACATGCCGTGATATCACCAGAGACATTCGTGGGTTATTATCTCTCTTCCATGTTGGACTTCAATCTGTTAAATAAATCTGTGTTGAGTTGGTTCAGAACCCACAATGACATCTCATCATCTTTTGTCTCATTAGCACTACCGGTCAAAACATCTAATATATAACAGAGACCAAGTTAAGACACGGGCAGCAGAGTTTTGGTCACTGCAAGTTTATGGACAGTAGAATACTGGAGAGCAGCCAGCAGTGCATTGGAATAGAGTCTAGAGGTAACAAAGGAATGGATGAGAGTTTCAGCAAATGGTGAACTGAGACGAGCAAAGTCAGGCGGTGTGACAGAGGTGAAAACAGGCAGCCCTACTGATATCCCAAGTATGAGGTCAGGGATACAGCTCACAGTCAAATGTGACACCAAAGTTACAAATTGACTGGCTTAATCTCAGGCAGTTACCAGGGAGAAGGATGGAGCCAATAGCTAAAGAATGGACTTTGGGATCAAAAACAATGACTTCAGTCTGTCCAATATACAAGTGGAGAAAATTATTGGACTTGGGGATAAGCATTCTGATAATTCAGCAACAGTGGAAAAGTTGAGTAAGGTAAGGTAAAGCTGGGTACCATCCATGTACATTTAAAAACTGACGCCATGTTTTTGATTGATGTCACCAAGGGACAGCGTGTAGATGAGAAATAGGAAGAGTCAAGGAACGATCTTTCAGGGAAATGGGAGGTAACGGTGCAGGAGCAGCAAAAGAAGTGATTACAAGTAATTCTGGGGTTATGATTAGATAATTAAGAATGGAACGAGCGGAGAGTAGTCTCACCCAGCTGGACAACAGTGGAGAGGTGTTGGAAGATGATGGTGTGGACAACTGTGTCAAAGGCTACAGACAGATCAAGACGGATGAAGAGGGTAGTTTAGTTTTGTTATGTTCACATATTTTGTCAGTGTTACTTTGATAAGATCTGTTTCAGTACTGTAACAGCAGTGGAAGACAGGAGGAACCCAAACATCAACTCTCGGAAAAATGGAAACAGATTTTGAAGGTGATAATTAATTCAAGGATTTAGGAGAGGAAAGGGAAATTGGGGATGGGACTGTAGCTTGTATGGTTAGTTAAGTCAAGGGCTTTCTTTGAGGAAAGAGGTGCATTAAAAGAGAAAGGTATACTCCCTGAAGAGACAGAATAATTTGCAATATTGGCTAACATGAGGACCAGGAGAGGAAATTATGTGGTCAGCACTTCAATGTAATATTAGTACAGTGTCAAACAATAGTACATTACCAAAATTATAACAGGATAGACGTCAGGCTGGCCACATTTTCAGGTACTAAATGATCTCTAAAATGGATTCCAGAATTTTAAAAAATGGTACGATTTCTGGTTCATAGCCTTATTCACAATTTGATTTGATATAAATTCTTTATGTAAAAATAATGAATAATTAAGAACATTTACTGAATCCTACAGGAGATTTCTTTCTTTTCCAGGTTCAGACCTTTAATTTCCCACACCAACCTTTTGTTGATGTTGCAACAGTCTTCCTCTATAAATAGAAATCCCATCCGCAATACACCTTACCCATCAAACAAGCAGCAACCCAAGATGGGAGAATGTCTACCAACACCAAAGAGGAGAATCCAGCCCAAAGCAGCAATCATGAGTGAAATTCCTATTGCAAGCTGGAAGACAAAACCTTTGCCATACTTTCTAAACTCTTCCCTCCATGAAGAAAAAATGGGGAAATAAGAATACCAGGCTGAACTGGTCTTGTACACTCCAAAATGGAACACCAGTACAATGGGGAAATAAGAATACTGGTCTGAACTATTTTTTCCTTCTTGGACCTCCCTATATACGTTCATATATACAGCACAAGGCACACACAATGTGTCTGTATGTGCATAGTCACTTAACTATGATGGCTGTGAAACTATTCAATCTTTTATAATAAACTTATTTCCTCTCAGAATGCATGGTGGTATGCACAGGATTAGATAGTCTCATTATTAGATTGGGGTTTTATGATCTCAAACACTGAAAGTGTGTCACGAAACGCAAAATAATTCAATGAGTAACAATCAAAATTAAGTCAACCTGCTCAATGTCAGCTTTCTAGAACGTACAAACATTGGCTCAAAGTCTATTAAAATGAGGGTATTTTCTATTATTTTTATTAATGAGGTGAAAGTGACTGAGCAGGGGACTTGTTGATCAGCAACTGATCCACGGATAACTCAGAACTACAAGTTGTGTTAGGACACATGGCAAGTAAAACTGGAAGTGGTACATGCAGTGACTCATGGATAAACGAAATTTGTTTTTGTCTTTGCATAGAATAAGTAAATATATCTTTTCATTCCTAGTTCCTTGTTTGCTTGTAAATAATAAGATGAGTGTTTTATTAAACAAATGTATAAACAAAACATATATCCACAGGACTATGCAATCACTCTTTGTTTTGCATTTGTACAAAATCATTGAGGGATTAAATTGGATAGCCCCCAAAAATTGACAGGGGAATTGTTATATGGAATTAATACACACACGTTCAGTGTGATGCAGGCAGGATGCCAACTTTGCACTGCCTGTTGATTAACATGAATACAGTGTACGGCCAACACTCACTGCACTAATTGAGAGGGGTACCAGTTAAAGTGAGTCTACACTATCTAAGTCTAGCTTGTAGCTCTTAAGAGGGAGATGCACAGTGACTCAAGTAGGCGCTGTTAATTATTCTACAACTCATTATAACGTTTTAAAGTTTATTTATTATTGTCACAAGTAGGCTTATATTAACACTGCAATGAAGTTACTGTGAAAATCCCCTAGTTGCCACACTCTGGTGCCTGTTTGGGTACACTGAGGGAGAATTTAGCATGGCCAATGCACCTAACCAGCACGTCTTTTGGACTGTGGGAGGAAACTGGAGCACCCGGAGGAAACCCACGCAGACACGAGGAGATTGTTCAGACTCCACACAGACAATGACCCAAGCCGGGAATCGAACCTAGGTCCCTGGCGCTGTGAGGCAGCAGTGCTAACCACTGTGCCGCCGTGCTGCTGATTTGAGAAAGAAACAACAACTTGGGTGGGAAAGAAACCACAGTTTTTGAAGACTGCACTTGGAGGTTTTGGAGTGGCCGTTGCGGATAGGAGAGATGACCTACATCCTCTGAGGGACTAGGAGGTCCCACAGATAATTCTCACAAAGCAGTGAGAGCAGTGATCACCACGGAAAATTCCAGCAGTCAAGCTGTGAGAACCTGAACATAGGAGCAGGCATAAGCAATGTAGCTTCTCAGCTTTGTTCCACTCTGTGATGAGATCATGTCACAGCTGATCTGAATCCTCACATCATGCATGGAGCCTTTGCCCCATGTCCCCCAGATTTCAAATTTAAAAATAATTTAGCAACAATTGAGGAGGAGAGTTCCAAACTTTTACTATCCTTTGTGTAGGGAGATGTTTTCTAATTTCAATCCAACAAACACACCCACCCCCCCGTCCCCGGGAACTGTATCGAACCCCTGTATTGAACCCCTGTGCCCCCGCACCGCCCCCCCCCACCCGCCAAGCAGCACCTCCCAGTGGTGATCCATTTCCCTGAAACAGTGAACACAAGCTCCCCAATACAAGCAAACATTGCACCCCATGCTCTTCCATACATCCATTCTTTCAATCCCTCTTATGCCCCCACAGGAGAAAAATCCACAGAACCATCCTGAGAGGGCAAAGACTGGTGGCGGTGTTCCTGAGCTGTGGCTGCTGGAGCTCTGCGAGCAGCGTGCCCTGGAGCTGGCAGGGGGAGACTCCACGCCTAGAATTGTCACTGACAACCAGGTCGGTGTCCAGCATGCAAGTGGGCATCAGCTTCACCCTCTTCCTATAAGGCTTCATTGAAGTAAGTGCTGTGCTGTGCTGGCTGCTTTCCCTCCCTTCCCTAATGTGTGTTCCTTTTCACAGTCGTGGACACTGAGGCCCCAGGCCCTTCGGGTGTCAGCGCCCCACCTCCCCCCGCTGCTCCCCACCAACTACCCAGGACACCTCGGAGGGAGGTCCTGAAGAATCCTCCGAGGGCAGCACCAGTGATTCAGCACAGGCGTCAACAGCACAACCCACCAACACAAAGACTATCAGGACGGTGGGTCTTGTTAGTGCTGAGGCTTCTGGGTCACGATCTGGTGAGCACATCACAGCCGCTGATGCACATCGGGTGGAGGCGGGCACATCCGAGGGCTCGGGCACATGGAAGTCTGCCGGAGGTGAGGATGTTGCTGGCCCCAAACCAGATGCCAGACCTCAGGGTTCACTCATGCCAAAGCTGGTGGAGATGCATCAGGAAACCCGGGGAGTTGTGGAAGGGCTGTCAGTAACCATGCTGCGACTGCAAGGCTGTTTAGGGGAGTCAAACAGAGTGCTGTCGCAGGAGGTGGTGCTGACACAGCGTGAGACCCAGGCCAACACTGCAAGGGTGTCGACTGCAGTGGAAAGTCTGGCACAGGGATCTGGCCTCATGGGTAACAGGCTCTAGGCCATCCTGGAGACACAGCGGACCATGGCAGAGACACAGCGGGTCACGGCTGAGAGTATCACCAGCATCCAGAGGCACATCGGTCTGTGGCCATGGGTGTCGGGGGCATGTGGGAGACACTGCTGGCCATGACTGGGTCTCTCGCTGGCATTCTGGAGACACAGCAGGTCGTGGCTGTGAGCCACAACAACTTAGCCCAGGCTCAGAGAGCTACTGCTGAGGGGCTCCAGAGCCTGGCTTGCTCCAGAGCTTGGCTGAGCCTCAAAGGGCCAGGGCTGAGGGATCACAAACCACGGGGCAGACGCATCTGGGCCTCCAGGACTGGCAGAGCCAGATGATGCCGGAGCTTCTAGAGCTCAGTCCAGCTACCCTGGCATCCCATGGAGTGTTCCCAGGACCTTTGGGAACCCCAAGGGAGGAGGAAGGGCTGGAGCCCAGGCCGGGGCCTTCCATCCAAGAGACTCTGGATGTCCCAAGATCTTCCGATTCCCCCCTTCCTCACACCGGGGCAGCTCAGGGCCAGCTGGGTGAACAGGGTGGCACGGAAACATCAATATTATCCGCAACTCGCCCAGGGACACCCAGCCACGAATGTAGCCACGATAGAGGGCAGACAGTCGGGTCAGACAACGCCCTTGGTCACCTGCTGCCTGGACCTGAGCTCAGCAGAATCAATCTTTTTGGATAAAAACAATTAAACTAAATCAAATTAACTGAGGAATAAATCAAAAAGGGGCAGCCCCCAAAAAGGAGGAGCCGCCCGGAACAAAAAACAAAGAGGAAAGGAAGCTTAAAACATCAAATCAAAATGTGATTAAAGGGGTCGATAATACACCCCAGTCCCTGCGGTGCCCAGTGGGCACAGAAGGCACCAACAGTGCCCTCGGACACCGCATGCTCCCTCTCCAGGAACACCTGGCTGCAAATGTAGCCATGGTCAAGGGGCAGACAGTCGGGTTGGACGACCCCTTCGGTCGCCCACTGTCTGGAACAGTAGTCAGCAGTCGTCAGGGTTAAGTTTTGGGAAAAGTTAAGAGCACAATATAATGTTATTTTCACCGCACAGCAGTGACTAATCTGTCTCTGAGTTTCCCCCACAGAGCTGAGTGTTCCACAATCCCACGCATCGAGGCACAGACTGCTGCACTGCGCGATGGCAGCCCCTCGCCCAAAGGTTATAGACCGCTTGCCCTACTTTCCCAACCACCCACCAGACCCTCAGTCAAACTCAAGCCTCTGACCCATTGGCCCACACGCTTGGTTTCCCAACCCTTACTGCTACGTGGGCCCAGGTGGCAGCGTGCATTCGGAGAACAGGTAGAAGTCAGACTTCAGTGGGACCAGGGGCAGGATCCCAGTGTGCCTTACAGTGAGTCGTCATCATCCTCCAGCCTTCACCAAAGACTAGTGCCAACCCAGGCCCATTAACCGGTTGGATGATTTTTGAGGTTGGGGGGATGGGTGGGGGGGGGAGGGGGGGGTTGCTGAGAGAGGGGAGAAGGTGGGGAGGGGGAAGGGTCATGTGGTTTCAGTATCCAGCTTTGGATTGTGGGGGGGGGGGGGGGGGGGGGCGGTGGCTGTGATGGAAGGATGTTTGGAGCAGCCCCCACACTGGGCATCACCAGCTATGTGAAACAGGCTGCTCTCAGGGCCTCCCTTGTTGCCTTTCCCTACTGGAAACCTGCCATCACTGCCTGTCCTCCATCCATTAGCACAGCGGAATGGGAGAAACGCCCCCATTATGTTTAGCCTTTCAATCAACTGGAAATTTTGCAATTGGAAAAGAGACAGAGCAAACTGCTTCTTTTCCATGGTGAAGCCGAGGAACAAACAAATCACCCTCAGGGGAGTGTGAAGAGAGAGACATTAACCATAATCCAGACACCCATTGAAACTTTTAACTGTCCAAGGAAGAGACATTAAAAATGCAAAGTACTGGATATTGAAACAATGGCTGCCATGTGCTGACAGACCCAAAACCATTTGGAAATATACAATGGGTGAAGTATTTCTCGGAAAGGCTGCCCAGCCACTTGAGAGAGATTACAAGTGATAGACAAGTATCAAAAAAAGGTTTTCAGCAGAGGAAACAGGCTGAAAGCTGTTCTCTCTCCCTTTCTTTCTCATGGAGTGAGCGTGATGCCCAGTTTGAGATGCCAACTCTAGCAAAAGCACACCAGTGAACCGAGGCTGGATAATAACTGCAATATTTTGTACGTGTAACCACATCCAAGAAACTGGCTAATTTAAATGATTTCAGCATTTAAAATCTATGCAAGAGAGAGAGAGATTTGTGTTATTCTGTTTCTCTTCTTTTACCCTAACTCGAGAAAAGCTTTTTTATTGCTCCTTCGTGCTCACAGCTTAAAGGGTTAAATACATTCTAATTTGGAGAAGACATATCCTTATAAGAACAGAACTTAAACCTTTGTTGTGACCAGTCAAGGAGGTTGGAGAGAGGGGAGCGAGTGCACCCCTTCTCACCTGGTCATAATGGCCTGTAGATGCCTCTTACGCAGACTGAGCTTCTGTTGCACAAACAGCCACTCACAGGGCACTGCCTACAATGAAATCAGAGCTTTCACAATGAATTTGTTGCAGCTTTATTGGTGGGATGTACCAAAATGCTTCAATCAAACCTGCAGTTTGTTTTCAAAAGTCCAGAATATAAGCACATCTAATAATGCAGTATAATGAATATGGTGTCAAAATATGGCTTGCAGTCCAAGGGAATTTGACAGGTCATTGCAATAAAATGTAAGTCATGGAACCGAAACAGTACAGCTTTACAGAACCAAAACACTTAAACATTCACAATACATCAAATATTCAAAGGATTGTTACTCCTAATTTACATAATGTAAGACATATACTTAAGCAATATCTCCCCTGTGTTATTTAAACAATAAGAAGTCTCACAACACCAGGTTCAAGTCCAACAGCTTTATTTGGAATCATGAGCTTTCGGAGCGCTGCTCCTTGATGAGGTGCATTATTGTGCCCACCCCAGTCCAACGCCAGCATCTCCACATCATGGCTTATTTAAACAAATGTTTTAGTTATTGTGACTTTTCCTTTAAGAGTTTTCTTTTTATTTTAAAAAGAATGGAAATGCAGGTTTAAACATTGGTGGGCTAAGTATTTTTGACAATGAGGAAAATCTTTCAGTAAACTATGTCAAGATAGAGGCTGATTCCTGAAGCAGCCCACCCCAAGGACTTGATTTGATTTGATTTATTATTGTCACATGTATTAACATACAGTGAAAAGTATTTCTTCTTGCGCGCTATACAGACAAAACATACCGTTCATAGAGAAGGAAACAAGAGAGTGCAGAATGTACTGTTACAGTCATAGCTCGGGTGTAGAGAAAGATCAACTTAATGCGAGGTTGGGCCATTCAGAAGTCTGATAGCAGCAGGGAAGAAGCTGTTCTTGAGTCGGTTAGTGACTTTTGTATCTTTTTCCCAATGGAAGAAGGTGGAAGAGAAAATGTCCCGGATGCTGTGGGGTCCTTAATTACGCTGGCTGCTTTTCCGAGGCAGCGGGAAGCGTAGACAGTGTCAATGGATGGGAGACTGGTTTGCGGAAACTCAGCTGGAAACAGGACAGCATCTATCTATTGCTGGACAAGATTTCAGACACCCCAATTAGAGGATTTTGCTGTGAGCACACAGCAATGTGCTATTTTTATTCATTTGTGGGAAATGCTGGCTGGCCAGCATTTATTGCTCATCCTTAGTTGCCCAAGAGCAGTTAAGAGTCAACCACGTTGCTGTGGCTCTGGAGTCACATGTAGGCCAGACCAGGTAAGGATGGCAGATTTCCTTCCCCTAAGGACATTAATGAATCAGATGGGTTTTTCCGACTATCGACATGGTTTCATGGTTATCAGTAGATTCTTAATTCCAGATATTTTTTATTGAATTCAAATTCCACTATCTGCCGTGGTGGGATTCGAACCCGGGTCCCCAGGACATTAGTTGAGGTTCTGGATTAATAGTCCAGCAATAATACCACTAGGCCATTGCCTTCCCATGAATGGACACTACAATTTTTGCCCATTTTCTGCAGTTACAGGAAGGAACACCATCATGTTTTTTGGAAGCTCAGGTGCATTTGGCTGCACTAAGTAGAACACCAAACATAGAGGCTAATCAAAAATCTGACTGTGAGGTTGCCACTCAGTAGCTAAACATTGGCTTAGTGGATATAAATAACACTCTTTGGTCGATTCAGCTGTGAAGTATGCAGCATCTATGCAAAATAGATTGGGTAAACCAAGATTTGTAGATCAAGATCTGAAGCTGATAATTGTAAAAAGAGGGTGCATAAAATGCGATCTACACCATAGCAGGGAAAGCTACCAATACTAAAATTGAAGCAAGCAGAGGAAGTCTGGGTGTATCTGCAAACACCAGTAAGATGTCAGGAAAAAAGTATTAAACCTCATGAGTGAAATTGGACAGTGAAGGGCGTGCAAGATGGCCAATAAAGAGTTAAGGGCATATAAATCTGTTTGTGAACAGAACTCCCACTCACCTGACGAAGGAGCAACGCTCCGAAAGCTAGTGGCGTTTGCTACCAAATAAACCTGTTGGACTTTAACCTGGTGTTGTTAGACTCCTTACTGTGTTTACCCCAGTCCAATGCCGTCATCTCCACATCAATAAAGAGTTGGCAGCCTGTTTACACAGATCCTGAGTTATTTTACTGAGCTGCCACTCACTGTTGCCCATTTTGCATTACCATCAAAGACTCATTTTAATCTCTACCGTTTTTGATGGCCCACATTCTTTTGTCACAAATCTATCGAGTATTCTACGGAATTTTCTCACACCACCTGCCTGCATTGTCAGCCTGCACAGCCCATTCCACACAATGACCACTTTCTGCAGAGAGTTTTTACATTTAACTTATCCACACCAATTAGGTACAGAATCTGTCATTATAGTAAACAATTTATAAGGGTTGCCTTTATCCCTAATCCTTAGAAGCTGAGAGCCAAGACGAAACATGTGGTCATCTCTGGTATGTTGCCGGTACCACGTGATAGCGAGTTGAGGAACAGGGAGAGAGTGCAGTTAAATATGTGGTTGCAGGGATGGTGTAGGAGGGAGGGTTTCAGATACGTGGATAATTGGAACACGTTCTGGGGAAGGTGGGACCTGTACAAACAGGACGGGGTGCACCTGAACCAGAGGGGCACCAATATCCTCGGAGGGAAATTTGTTACGGCTCTTCAGGGGGGTTTAAACTAATTTGTCAGGGGAGTGGGAAAGGGAGTTGTAGTCCAGAAGTCAGTGAGGGTGGTGAGGTATTGGGGAAGGTATCAGGGTCAAGTGTGGGTACTGGTAGACAGGAAGGTGGGTTGAAGTGTGTCTACTTCAATGCAAGGAGCATCCGGAACAAGGTAGATGAACTTGGGGCGTGGATTGGTACTTGGGACTACGATGTTGTGGCCATTACGGAGACGTGGGTAGAACAAGGACAGGAATGGTTGTTGGACGTTCCGGGGTATAGATGTTTCACTAAGTGTAGGGAAGCTGGTAAAAGAGGTGGAGGAGTGGCATTGTTAATCAAGGATAGTTTAACGGCTGCGGAAAGGCACTTCGTGGGGGATCTGCACACTGAGGTAATATGGGCTGAAGTTAGAAATAGGAAAGGAGCGGTCACGTTGCTAGGAGTTTACTATAGGCCCCCAAATAGTAATAGAGATGTGGAGGAAGAAATTGCTAAGCAGATTATGGATATGTGTGGGGGTCACAGGGTAGTTGTCATGGGGGACTTTAACTTTCCAAATATTGATTGGAACCTTTGTAGGTCAAATAGTTTGGATGGGGCAGTTTTTGTGCAGTGTGTGCGGGAGGGTTTCCTGACACAATATGTGGATGGGCCGACTAGAGGTGAGGCCACATTGGATTTGGTACTGGGAAATGAACCGGGCCAAGTGTTAGATTTGGTTGTGGGAGAGCAATTTGGAGATAGTGACCACAATTCGGTGTCTTTTGTTATTGCAATGGAGAGGGATAGGGCCGTACGGCAGGGCAAGGTTTACAATTGGGGGAGGGGTAATTATGATGCGATTAGGCAAGAATTAGGGGGCATAAGTTGGGAACAGAAACTGCCAGAGAAAGGAACTAATGAAAAGTGGAACTTTTTCAAGGAACAAATACTGGATGTCCTTGATAGGTATGTTCCTGTCAGGCAGGGAGGAAATGGCCGAGTGAGGGAACCATGGTTCACAAAAGAGGTGGAATGTCTTGTGAAAAGGAAGAGGGAAGCTTATGTAGGGATGAGGAAACAAGGTTCAGATGGCTCGATTGAGGGTTACAAGTTAGCAAGGAATGAGCTGAAAAAGGGGCTTAGGAGAGCTAGGAGGGGACATGAGAAGTCCTTGGCGGGTCGGATCAAGGAAAACCCCAAGGCTTTTTACTCTTATGTGAGGAATAAAAGAATGACCAGGGTGAGGTTAGGGCCGGTCAAGGACAGTAGTGGGAACTTGTGTATGGAGTCAGTAGAGATAGGCGAGGTGATGAATGAATACTTTTCTTCAGTGTTCACCAAGGAGAGGGGCCATGTTTTTGAGGAAGAGAAGGTGTTACAGGCTAATAGGCTGGAGGAAATAGATGTTCGGAGGGAGGATGTCTTGGCAGTTTTGAATAAACTGAAGGTCGATAAGTCCCCTGGGCCTGATGAAATGTATCCTAGGATTCTGTGGGAGGCAAGGGATGAGATTGCAGAGCCTTTGGCGTTGATCTTTGGGTCCTCGCTGTCCACGGGGATGGTGCCAGAGGACTGGAGAATGGCGAATGTTGTTCCTCTGTTTAAGAAAGGGAATAGAAATGACCCTGGTAATTATAGACCGGTTAGTCTTACTTCGGTGGTTGGTAAATTGATGGAAAGGGTCCTTAGGGATGGGATTTACGACCATTTAGAAAGATGCGGATTAATCCGAGATAGTCAGCACGGATTCGTGAAGGGCAAGTCGTGCCTCACAAATTTGATAGAATTTTTTGAGGAGGTAACTAAGTGTGTTGATGAAGGTAGGGCAGTTGATGTCATATACATGGATTTTAGTAAGGCGTTTGATAAGGTCCCCCATGGTCGGCTTATGATGAAAGTGAGGAGGTGTGGGATAGAGGGAAAGTTGGCCGATTGGATAGGTAACTGGCTGTCTGACCGAAGACAGAGGGTGGTGGTCGATGGAAAATTTTCGGATTGGAGGCAGGTTGCTAGCGGTGTGCCGCAGGGATCAGTGCTTGGTCCTCTGCTCTTTGTGATTTTTATTAATGACTTAGAGGAGGGGGCTGAAGGGTGGATCAGTAAATTTGCTGATGACACCAAGATTGGTGGAGTAGTGGATGAGGTGGAGGGGTGTTGTAGGCTGCAAAGAGACATAGATAGGATGCAAAGCTGGGCTGAAAAATGGCAAATGGAGTTTAACCCTGATAAATGTGAGGTGATTCATTTTGGTAGGACTAATTTAAATGTGGATTACAGGGTCAAAGGTAGGGTTCTGAAGACTGTGGAGGAACAGAGAGATCTTGGGGTCCATATCCACAGATCTCTGAAGGTTGCCAGTCAAGTGGATAGAGCTGTGAAGAAGGCCTATAGTGTGTTAGCTTTTATTAACAGGGGGTTGGAGTTTAAGAGCCGTGGGGTTATGCTGCAACTGTACAGGACCTTGGTGAGACCACATTTGGAATATTGTGTGCAGTTCTGGTCACCTCACTATAAGAAGGATGTGGAAGCGCTGGAAAGAGTGCAGAGGAGATTTACCAGGATGCTGCCTGGTTTGGAGGGTAGGTCATATGAGGAAAGGTTGAGGGAGCTAGGGCTGTTCTCTCTGGAGCGGAGGAGGCTGAGGGGAGACTTAATAGAGGTGTATAAAATGATGAAGGGGATAGATAGAGTGAACGTTCAAAGACTATTTCCTCGGGTGGATGGAGCTATTACAAGGGGGCATAACTATAGGGTTCGTGGTGGGAGATACAGGACGGATATCAGAGGTAGGTTCTTTACGCAGAGAGTGGTTGGGGTGTGGAATGGACTGCCTGCAGTGATAGTGGAGTCAGACACTTTAGAAACATTTAAGCGGTTATTGGATAGGCACATGGAGCACACCAGGATGATAGGGAGTGGGATAGCTTGATCTTGGTTTCAGATAAAGCTCGGCACAACATCGTGGGCCGAAGGGCCTGTTCTGTGCTGTACTGTTCTATGTTCTATGTTCTAATACTGAAAGCTTGAAAAAGGGTGCTAGAAATATATAAAGAGATTGCAAGAGTTTCTACAAGCATTTAAAAAGGATAAGTTTAACTAAAGTGAGCACGGGTCCTCTAAAGAGTGAGTGTGGGGAGTTAATAATGGAAAATAAGTGGACAGCTGAAGTGTTGTAAAAATATTCTGTGTCTGATTTGATTTGATTTGATTAAGGTGGAAGAGAGAATGTCCTTAATTACGGTAGGGCATTGGGGAGAGTTGCAGAACAAAGAGACCTAGGGATACATGTTCATAACTCCTTGAAAGTGGAGTCACAGGTGGACAGAGTGGTGAAGAAGGCATTCGGCATGCTTGGTTTCATCGGTCAGAACATTGAATACAGGAGTTGAGACGTCTTGTTAAAGTTGTACAAGACATTGGTAAGGTCACACTTGGAATACTGTGAGTAATTCTGGTCACCCTATTATAGAAAGGATATTATTAAACTAGAAAGAGCGCAGAAAAGATTTACTAGGATGGTACCAGGACTTGATGGTTTGGGTTATAAGGAGAGGCTGGATAGACTGGGACTTTTTTCTCTGGAGTGTAGGAGGCTGAGGGGTGATCTTATAGAGGTCTATAAAATAATGAGGGGCACAGATCAGCTAGATAGTCAATATCTTTTCCCAAAAGTAGGGGAGTCTAAAACTAGAGGGCATAGGTTTAAGGTGAGAGGGGGGAGATACAAAAGTGTCCAGAGAGGCAATTTTTTCACACAGACGGTGGTGAGTGTCTGGAACAAGCTGCCAGAGGTAGTAGTAGAGGCGGGTACAATTTTGTCTTTTAAAAAGCATGTATATAGTTACATGGGTAAGATGGGTATAGAGGAATATGGGCCAAATGCGGGCAATTGGGGTTAACTTAGGGGTTTTAAAAAAAAAGGTGGCATGGACAAGTTGGGCTGAAGGGCCTGTTTCCATGCTGTAAACCTCTATGACCCTATGACTCTATGGTTGCTTTGCCGTGGCAGCGGGAAGTGTAGACAGAGTCAATGGATGGGAGGTTGGTTTGCGTGATGGATTGGGCTACATTCATGACCTTTAGTAGTTCCTTGCGGTCCTGGGCAGAGCAGGAGCCATACCAAGCTGTGATACAACCAGAAAGAATGCTTTCTATGGTGCATCTGTAAAAGTTGGGGGGAGTCGTATCTGACATGCTGAATTTCCTTAATCTTCTGAGAAAATAGTTGGTGGGCTTTCTTAACTATAGTGTTCACTGCAGAAGAGAAGGTGTTGGCATAGTGGTATTGTCACTGGATTGATAATCAGTGGTGATGCTCTGGGGACCTGGGTTCAAATCCCATCATGGTGAAATTTAAATTCAATAAAAATTTGGAATTAAAAGTCTAATGATGACCACGAAACTATTACTGATTATTGTAAAAACCCATCTGGTTCACCAAATGTCCTTTAGGGAAGGAAATTTGCCACCTTTACTTGGTCTGGCCTACATGTGACTGCAGACCCACAACAACGTGGTTGACTCTGAAATGGCCTCATTTCAAGGGCAATTAGGGATTCGCTGGCCTTGCCAGCAACACCCACATCCCCTGAACAAATGACAAAAAAGACACAAATAAAGTCTTAGAAATACTTGTAAATCAAGAGATAAAAGTGAGGGCGGAACTGAAACAATTATAATCACCAGGAAAGGCTACTGAGGGAATTATTAGAAGGAAAGGCTGGCAAGTCACTAGGACCTGATGGAATTCATCTGAGAATCCTTCAGGCTGCAGAGATAGATTTTAATTTTCCAAAGTTCCCATATCCTGGAAATGTCTCATCATATTGGAAAATAGCAACTGTAGCTCGTTCATCAAGAAAGAAAGGAGACAGAAAGCAGGAAACTACCGGCCAGCTAGCCCAACATCTGTCACAGGGAAAATGCTGGATTTATAATTAAGGAGATTATAGAAAACAAGGAAGAGTCAGTGTAGTTTTGTGAGAGGGATGTCATGTTTGGCTAATTTATTAGAGTTCTTTTGAGGAAGTAACAAGCAACATGGATAAAGAGGAACCTGTAGATGTGATGTACATAGATTTTGGAATGGTGTTTGATAAGGTGCCACATCAAAGGTTGCTATGCAAAACAAGAGCTCATGGCATGGGGAATAACATATTACCATCGATAGAGGATTTGTTGGCTAACAGGAAGCAGAGAACAGGAATAAATGGGTCATTTTCGTATTGGCAAGAGGTAACCAGTGCAGTGCCACAGGGTTCTGTGCTGGGGCTCCAACTGTTTACAACTTATGTCAATAACTTGGATGAAGGGACTGAATATATGGTTGCAAAATTTGCAGATGATGCAAAGATTAGTGTGAAAGTAAACTGTGGGGAGCGTAGTTTACAAAAAGATTTAGATGGGTTAAGTGAGTGAGCAACAAAATTGGCAGATTGTGTATAATGTGGGAAAATGTGGACTCATCCACTTTGGCAGGAAGAATGGAAAAGCAGTATTCAAATAGAGAAAGACTGCAAAACTCGATGGTACAGAGGGAGCGGGGTGTTCTGGTACATGAATCACAAAACGTTAGTATGCAGGTACAGCAAGTGAGGAGGAAGGCTAAATGAATATTGCTGTTTATTGCAAAGGGAATGGGAATGGAATATAAAAATAGTGAAGTTTTGCTACAATTACATAGGGCATTGATGAGACCACATCGAGAGTACTTTGTACAGCTTTGGTCTCCTTACTTGAGAAAGGAGCATTAGATGCAGTTCAGAAAAGGTTCACTTGACTGATTTCTGGAATGACAAGCTACCTTATGAGG
This sequence comes from Mustelus asterias, assembly GCF_964213995.1. Classification (NCBI taxonomy): domain Eukaryota; kingdom Metazoa; phylum Chordata; class Chondrichthyes; order Carcharhiniformes; family Triakidae; genus Mustelus; species Mustelus asterias. The sequence continues at coordinate 100,450,180 of NC_135802.1, read as the reverse complement.
AAAGGTTGGATGGGTTGGGCCTGTATCCACTGAAGTTTAGAAGAATGACGGGTGATCTTATTGAAACATACAAGATCCTGATGGAACTTGACAGAGTAGATGCTGAGAGAATGTTTCCCCTTCTGGGTGAGACTAGAACTAGTTTAAAAATAAGGGGTCTCCCATTTAAGACTGAGATGAAGAGAACATTTTTCCCACAGAGTGGTGGAGGCAGGGTCATTGAATATTTTTTAAGGTTGAGTGAGATAGATTCTTGTTGGGCATAGGAGTCAAAGGGATAGACGGGAAAGTAGAGTTCAGGCACAATCAAATCAGCCAGGATTCTCTCAAATGGCAGAGCATGCTCCGAATTCGTATTTTTGATCCTTTCCTTCAGAATGAACATTTCCAAAATTCTTATAGTTTGGGTATCTAATTCCTGTCTCTCTGCCTTCTATAGCAGAGAAACATCTGAGGTAGAGTACAGAGAACAGAAGTTTATACAATGTTCAAGATGGTGACAAATTGGTGTTCTCTATCTCCCTGCAATTATAGAATTGTTACAACACAGAAGCAACCCATATGGCCCACCTTATCACTGGTGGTTCTGTGCAAGACCAAATCAGCTAGTCCCAATCCCCATAACCCTAACATTTTTTTTAGTTTACTTATTAGTGTCGCAAGTAGGCTTACATTAACACTGCAATGAAGTTACTGTGAAAATCCCCTAGTTGCCACACACCAGCGCCTGTTCGGGTACACTGAGGGAGAATTTAGCATGGCCAATGCACCTAACCAGCACGTCTTTAGGACTGTGGGAGGAAACCGGAGCACCCGGAGGAAACCCACGCAGACACAGGGAGAACGTGCAGACTCCACACAGACAGTGACTCAAGCCGGGACTCGAACCCAGGTCCCTGGCGCTGTGAGGCAGCAGTGCTAACCACTGTGCCACCGTGCTGTCCTAACATTTGTTTCTCTACCGGTGCTTATCCAGGTCCCTTTTGAAAGCCACCATTGAATCTGCCTCCACCATCGTCTCAGGTAGTGCATTCCATTTGACCGCCAAATTCTCTGTTCACTGCAGCAGGACAGGAGAATTCCAGCTGTGGGCGAGGTCTGGGAATCCAGCCTTGAGTGAATAGCGTAATATTTGTGAAAGGTGATAGGTGGGATTCTGACCAGTAGAGAATGAAATTGGCCTTGGAGGGAGTGCAGAGAAGGTTCACCAGGTTGATACCAGAGATGAGGGGTGTTGATTATGAGGAGAGACTGAGCAGATTGGGTTTGTACTCATTGGAATTTAGAAGGCTGAGGGGGGATCTTATAGAGACCTATAAGATAATGAAGGGGCTGGATAGGGTAGAGGTGGAGAGATTCTTTCCATTTAGAAAGGAAACTAGAACTAGAGGGCACAGCCTCAAAATAAAGGGGGGTCAGTTTAGGACAGAGTTGAGGAGGAACTTCTTCTCTCAGAGGGTGGTGAATCTCTGGAATTCTCTGCCCACTGAAGTGGTGGAAGCTACCTCGTTGAATATATTTAAATCATGGATAGATGGATTCCTGATCGGTAAGGGAATTAGGGGTTATAGGGATCAGGCGGGTAAGTGGAACTGATCCACTTCAGATCAGCCATGATCTTATTGAATGGCGGGGCAGGCTCGAGGGGCTAGATGGCCTACTCCTGCTCCTATTTCTTATGTTCTTATGTTCTTAAATAGTTGATTCTAGAGGTAACAGACTCATGAGTGAATGCTTCATCTGAAGTGAGCTGAGGCAAGGGCAGAAAAAGTTAGAAGTCAATTACCTTTGTAATAAAAGGATATATAGGATTGAAAGAACAGCTCAGTGTCAAATAGAAAGCCAAAGCTGAGAACAGTCTGGTTCGGCATGAGGTCGTGGCCAGGAAAAGGGATGGACAATGACTAGAAATATAGGCTTGTGCCAGAAGTCAAAGTGACTACACTTTGATAAAAATACTTTGTTGGCTGTAAATTGTTTGGGACACTCTGAAGTCATAAAAGCAACTAGAAAAATAATACACTGATTTATTTTTTTTGTGGCATATTGTAAAAACAAGCAAAACCCAGATTACTCTGAAATATCAGTACCTTTCACATCAGAGCATATTTTAGACAAGTAAGCTCTTAATGAGAAATGCCCTCAGGCAATGCAACGTGTGTTCATTGAATTAGACAATGGGAATTCTTAAAATGTCTTTTCACCACACCATCATTAACCGTTCCCTTTTCTATTCCCACCAGGTACTCCTGCAATCAGCATTGCTACAGGACTTGCTTTGGTTTCCCTGGGACGCATGGTAATGTTGGCCCTTTCCCGTTTCCTGGTGATGACCTGTGGAGCTTCACAGCATTGAAGGAACATTCACATGCAAGGCTCGAAGCTCCATGCTTTCCTTCACCAGTGCAACACTTGGATTAAAGCCAAGTGCCCTCATTTAGCATGAAGTTCTTAATAAAGACAAGCGCTCGTTCAATCCACTTTAAATGCTCCATTTTCAAATTGCTTTGACATCAGGTGTAAATGCTATTTGCGTCACACTTTGGCAAGCTTATACTGGAGACAGGTTTAAAACTTACTGCAGCTCATTCTGTAGGTTACAGATTGTAGTAAAATTTACCAATGCTTCCTGAAATGGTGCAGGCACAGCTGACACAATGGGAATGGACAACTGGACTTTAACCTGGTGTTGTTAAAACTCTTACAATGGGCAACTGACCAGGATGAGGTCAGAAAATGAGCAGAATTAGAGGTCTGAATCAGCGGCAATGTGGTGTGTTGATGCTCAATTGTTAGAGAAATGCTTTGTATCCCACGTCCAACTCCAGCAAGTGCAGTAGAGTCAGGGGAGTGAGAGGACACGCTCCCCTTTTTACAGCACTTACTGCCATTTTCTGGTAAATTTAAAGGTCCTGTATTTGACTGAGAGTTAGTGAATGGGTGAGTGAGTGAATGAACAAAGAACAAAGACCAGTACAGCACAGGAACAGGCCCTTCGGCCCTCCAAGCCTGCGCTGATCACGTTGTCTTGTCCTATCTAACCAACTGCTTATATCTCTCTATTCCCTGTCTGTTCATGTGTCTATCCAGATAAGTCTTAAATGTCACTAACGTATCTGCCTCAACCACCTCACTTGGCAGTGCATTCCAGGCCCCCACCACCCTCTGTTGTAAAAAAACTTCCCCCGCACATCTCTACTGAACATTTCCCCCCTTATCATGAACTTGTGCCCCCTTGTAATTGTCATTTTTGCCCTGGGAAACAGCTTCCAACTGTTCACCCTCTCTATACCCCTCATAATGGGTGAGCGGGTGAATGGATGAGAGTGAATGGGTAGGTGGATGAGGTAATGAGTGAGGTGGGTTGGTGGGTGAGTAGGTAGGTGTGTACATGGATGAATTGGGTAGGTGAGTGAGTGGATGATATGTGTAGATGAATGAAGTGGGTAGATGGGTGAGTAGAGAGAGGGAGGTGAATGAATGGATGAGGTGGGTGAATGAGTGAGGTGGTTAGATGGGTAGACGGGTGAAGTGGATAAGTGGATGAGATAGGTGGGTGAGTGAGTGAATGAGGTGGGTAGAGGGTGAGGTGACTGGATGGGTGAGCTGGATGGGATGATGGGTCAGTGGGTAAGTGGATAGATGAGTAAATGCATGAGGTACAGAGCAGGGGAGGTGGGTAAATGGGTGAGTGGATGAGGTAGATGAGTGGATGAGCTGGGTGAGTGGATGAGGTGGGTGGATGGGTGAAGCGAATATGGACAAATGGATGAGGTGGATAGGTGAGTGAGTGAGTGGATGAGTTGGGTAAATGAGTGAGGTGGGTAAGTGGGTAGGTGGAAGATGGATGAGTGGATCAGATGGGAGAGGTGGACAGTGGATGAGCTGGGCAGGGGGGTAAAGTGGATGAGTAGGTAGATGGTGAGGTAAGTGGGTAGGTGGTCGCATCTCCAACAACAATCCAGAAGTTCATCCATCCAATAGAAAGCAGTCTGCTTGACTGATACTCCATTCACTGCTTTGAACAATCATTCCCTCCAACCCCGTGGCTGCAGTGAGTCCCAGCTACAAAATACATTGCAGAACTCACTTTGACATTACTCCCGTAAACCCATGACCTTTAACACCTGAAAGGAGAAGGACAGCAATGGCATAGGAATGCCATCGTCTGCAAATTCCCTTCCAAGCTGCAGGCCATCCTGCATTGGAAACAGTTCCTCCATTGTCACCAGGTCAAAATACTGGAGCTCTCTCCCCAGCAGGGCTGGGGAAGGGCCTTAACAACATGAAGGGCAGCACCCACCTCACCACCACCATCTCAAGGGTAAGGAATGGACAAGAAATGCTAGCCTTCCCAGTGGCATCCACATCCTGCGAGTGTTTAAAAGATAACTTGGGACAAGGTGAGAGAATATGGTGGACTGATTTCCAAATGGTCCTGTTCGATGGTGTGGAGGAGAGCTACAATTTAGTCAGTGACTGCGATGAGTTTGTTACAATGATGGTGCAAGTCTTTGGCAACGGCCTCAAGCTTAGATAATGGAAGGGCTTGCTCAGAGCTATCTGGCAGCCTTAATAAACACTTCATTAAACAAATCCCTTAAGTTTCTGTAAAAATACTTGAAATCTTAAGAACTTGAAAATTTAAAAATCTTTATGACAACTAAAGAAACAGACTAACAAAGACGTTAAAATGATTTATATCATTAAACCACTTGAAATACCTCACCAGCTCCCTCTGGTCTTAGACATGTATTGCCCCAGATGATCCTGAAAGGTTATCTGCTAACAGTGACTACAGGCAAATGTCAAACAGTGAGGATGTGCAGTCCCAGCAGGACTTGAGGAAACTTCATCTCATAAATGTTCATACTGTTGTCCTGGGGTTGGGTGGACCTTTCTGTCTCAATTTCCCTATTGTTTTTCTTTCTGAGGGGGTGCACTTGCAAAGCTGAAATGGTTGCCTATCTCTACTTGCCTGAGGGCACTCAAAGTCAACTGTATGGTATGGGACTGAAGTTGTACGTATGCCAGACCAGGTAGATGTGTCTGTTGGATTTTAGTGACAATTCTCCAATTTTTCAAGGTTATGTTATCTGCTGCCAGACCATAAATCACCAGATTTAATTTATTCCAGTTTTCAACTTGCCACGGTGGAATTTATTTCCTCATCATGCTGTGATTCTATCCTCATGGGGCCAGCTATTCTTTATGAGCACAAACGAGTGTCTCCTTGCAGGTCAAGCAGCTGCACTTGTAGATTCTACTAGCCAGCTCTGCTCAGAACCAAGAATTATCTGCTCTATGAACTGCCACTGAGAGTGTGTCATAGAGTCATGGAGTCAGAGAGGTTTACAGCATGGAAATAGGCCCCTCGGCCCAACTTGTCCATGCCGCCCAGTTTTTACCATTAAATTAGTCCCAATTACCCACTTTTGGCCCATATCCCTCTATAACAATCTTACCCATGTAATTGTCTAAATGCTTTTTAAAACACAAAATTGTACCTGCCTCTACTACTACCTCTGGCAGCTCGTTCCAGATACTCACCACCCTCTGAGTGAAAAAATTGCCCCTCTGGACACTTTTGTCTCTCTCCCCTCTCACCTTAAACCTATGCCCTCTAGTTTTAGACTCCCCTACCTTTGGGAAAAGATATTGACTATCTACCTTGTCTATGCCCCTCTATTTTATAGACCTCTATAAGGTCACCCCTCAGCCTCCTACGCTCCAGAGAAAAAAATCCCAGTCTATCCAGCCTCTCCTTATGACTCAAACCATCAAGTCCCGGTAGCATTCTAGTAAATCTTTTCTGCACTCTTTCTAGTTTAATAATATCCTTTCTATAATTGGGTGACCAGAAAGGGAAGGTCTTAGGCACGTACATAGTGAGCAAAGTTGCAGCATCTCAGCGAGGATCTTGCGGCATTGAGGTTCACACTGTATCTATTATAATGAATGATTTCAATATGGCTGGAAGAAGACTCTGGAGAACCACAACAGATCTCACTGCAGTGCAATACTTTGATGTGGAGATGCCGGCGTTGGACTGGGGTAAACACAGTAAGAAGTTTAACAACACCAGGTTAAAGTCCAACAGGTTTATTTGGTAGCAAAAGCTTGTATGGGGCATAGCTTGTGTGGCTTGTGCTACCAAATAAACCTGTTGGACTTTAACCTGGTGTTGTTAAACTTCTTACTGTGCAATACTTGAACAGAGCAGTAGTTGACATGAATATTCTACAGGCCCACGTGGCTGAAGCACAGGAACAGCGGGGTAGCTATCAGGTTGCCACTAGTCTTTTGCCTGCAGCTGCCTCTGGACAAGTGACAGGAGAAAACCCTTGAAAGAAAAGGAACCCGTGCTGTTAAACTGGGAAATTCATTCTTGGCACATAGGCAGAATTGCCTGTGTTTGTCACTTTTTTAGGTAGTCAGCCAGCTGAATCTGAAGCAAATCTACAGCAAACCCTTCAGGAAAGCTTCACATCTACGCTTTCCATTAATACATTGAATCCTGAAAGTCACAACACAGCATGAGGTTATTTATCCAATTGTACCTGTGCCAACAGTAGATTTTCAAACAGAACTGTATACTGTAACGGCATTCTCCTGCCCTTTCCCAAATCTTTTATATTTGTTTCAAACATTTAATCAACTGCATTTTAAATAAGCTGTGGTTTCTGCCTCACAAGTGCAGAACGAGACTCAGAATTTTCACAGCCCTGGGCACCAAGAACATTTGGGGTCCCTTCACAACCACTTTGTCCCCACCCCGATATAAACAACCCCCTCCCCAACGCCCACCACGATCTATTTTAAAACAGACGTAGTAAATGTAGAAACGGGCCTGTATGTGTGTATACTACATCAATAATAAGCAAATCATAGCATAAGACTGGGTTCTTGGGAACATAGCCAGGTACAGTGCAGGTAATCACTCATCAGGTAACTTATCCACTTTACAGCAGAGTTAAGGAATTTACCCACACTGGTATTGCAAAGAGACAGCAGTGAGATGGGATCATCCAGTTTTGTGTGGTTGTTGGCTTCTGAAGATTCAGGATGTATTAGATAGCACCCAATTTGCTTTGTGAGCTCCAATGGAAACGCCTACATTTCCGAAATGGGAAAGGATTTCATTCCCTATACATACAAACTGTGCGTGGCATCACACAAAGGATTTGATGTATCAATGCAAGATTCACTGCAAGTTTACATAATTAGTTTATCCTCTGTAATTTAACCTTTGTCTGACCTCATTAAGGTTATGTCAGTGGATGGCTTGTGCACTACGAGGTATATCCCTGCTACTGAATAACGATCACATGAAGAGTGGCCGAAACGACAGCAGTGAGGTACGCCTCTGCAGAGAGGACAGGAAGACCATTTGGATCTTAAATATATTCTTTCACAGCATTGACATTTCAGGAGAAACTCTTCTACAGAATGTTTCTTTTCATATATCAGATGTTGTTCTGGCTTGTGGATCCTGAGTAACTTCATCATCCAAAGAGAGCTGGAAAGATGGTCTGAGCTGCTTCGGAGCCAGGAGTATATGGGCGCCAAGATAATTAACAACCGCAGACTCCCTCAATTATTGCTATATGCTCTATTATTGTGGTTTTATCTCAGGATTCATAAGCTTCTTACTCTAAAAGAGATCTTGCTGGAGACAATGGGCTTTTGTTAAAACACTTTATTTACTTACAAACTATTTACAAAGGTTAAACAAGGCAAATACATAGGTAGAGCTATCTCCAAGATGCTTCACACATCCTCCTTCAGCGAGTGAGATCACTTTGATATTACTACTTACGGACATGCTCAGGAACTATTACCAGAGTTAACCCTTTAATCTATGTAAGGGTCTTCAGAATGCAAATAATCACTGAAGATTTTTATTCTGCTTAAAGTAGCTGACCTCCGTCAACAAAAACGTCACTCATTCCTCCCCCTCTTCAAATAAAGATCTTCAGTCATTTTTAAAATTACAGTTCCCATCCTTCAGCATGACAACACATCAAAAATCTTTGCTTGCATTATTTTTTTAAAATTCACCCAGTTGAATGAATCATCACAGAATTTGTGCACTCTTTCCTGCCTGAGTTGATTCTCTAGCCCTGGTAGACTATCCCTCCATGATCCTCAATCTCCTGCAACTTTTTACAGGATCAAATAAAGCATCCTCGTGCAATGGCTCTCCTCTGTTGTCCAGCTCAGTCTGATCACTCTCACTGAGCTATATTCATACCTGTCTGCTCAGAGCCAGAGCAGCTCCAGAAATGGCTCGTCCCCATTTCTGTGCTCATATTTCAGGAGTCTGGTGATTATTGTGAATATCCTCCTCATTCTCGCTCGAACGCTGCCACAGCAACATCTGCCAATCCGGGGTCAGCTTACATTTGTCTTCTAAGAATGTCCAGCTGCAACTATCACCGCTCCCCACACTCCACCCCTCCCCACCCCTCCCCACCCCTCCCCACCCCTCCCCACCCCTCCCCACCCCTCCCCACCCCTCCACCTCCCCCGACCTCCCTCCACCCCGCCACCTCCCTCCACCCCTCCACCTCCCTCCATCCCTCCACCCCTCACCTCCCTCCATCCCTCTACCCCTTTCCATCCCTCCACCTCCCTCCACCCCTCCATCTCCCTCCACCCCGCCACCTCCCTCCACCCCGCCACCTCCCTCCACCCCTCCACCTCCCTCCACCTCCCTCCATCCCTCCACCCTTTCACCCCTCCACCATCCTGCACCCCTCCACCCCTCACCTCCCTCCATCCCTCCACCCCTTTCCATCCCTCCACCTCCCTCCACCCCTCCATCTCCCTCCACCTCTCCACCTCTCTCCACCCCTCCACCTCCCTCCGCTCCTCTCCACCTCCCTCCACCCCCCTCCACTCCTCTCCACCTCCCTCCACCCCCCTCCACTCCTCTCCACCTCCCTCCACCCCTTCAGCTCTCCACCTCTCTCCACCCCTCCACCTCCCTCCTCCCCTCCACCTCCCTCCACCCCTCCATCTCTGTCCACCTCCTCCACCCCTCCGCCTCTCTTCACCTCCCTCCACCTCCCTCCAACCCCCTCCTTACCTCACCTCCCTCCATCCCTCCACCCCTCTGCTTCTCTCCACCTCCCTCCACCTCCCTCCACCTCCCTCCACCTCCCTCCATCCCTCCACCTCCCTCCACCCCTCTGCTTCTCTCCATCTCCTCCACCTTCCTCCACCCCTCCACCTCCCTCCACCTCTTTCTACCCCTCCACCTCCCTCCATCTCTCTCAACCCCTCCACCCTTCCACCCCTCCACCTCCCTCCACCCCTCCACCTCCCTTCACCCCTCCACCTCCCTCCACCTCCCTCCACCCTTCCACCTCTCTCCACGCCTCCACCCCTCCACCCCCCTCCCCCCCCCCCCCTCCCCCCACGCCCCCACCCCTCCACCTCTCTCCACCCCTCCTCTGTGTTTTCAGACTGTTAGCTTTCAATGAGTTGCAATTTCTCTTATCTTGGGAAAAGCAAAGCTAGCATCTTTGGCCCCCCATCACAAACGTTGTGCTTTTACTGATTTACTCCCTCTCTCTTGTCATTATCTTAGGAGGAACCAAATTATTTCAGCATTCGTTTCTACTCTGGGCTGAGCTTTCAATCCCATATCCGTGACAAAGGTCAGCTACATCCAGAACATCGCCCAAATCTGCCCCTACCTCAAACTATCAGCCTTTGAAACCCTGATTCATGCAATTTGCAGACTTGCCTTTCCAGTGCTCTTCAAGTTAACCTTCTCCACTACCCTCTGTAAATGTCAACCCATCAAATCCTCCAAGATGGGGCTGATTAGAGAAATTCCTCCTGTTGTTTTAATTGTTCACCTATTCATGCCCAAATGGGCCGAATGGCCTCCGTCTGCACTGTAGGGACTCTATGAAATTGATGTGGTACTGCAGATCTTTGATCTCATCCTTTTTTTAGTTGCCAATGTCAGATCCTAACGTGTAAGCTATCCTTGAAATATGGGGCAAAAATACACAAGCCACCCAACAAAGCTAACTGATAGGGAACTGAGTAATGCAAATACTTTGCTGCTTATCTGCTCCTCACCCAGGCTGCCAGAGTTGGCTCAGTAAAGGCTGTGTTCTCATTTCCAAGTGCCCTCTGCCTGTTATTCCTATTTTGAACAAAATTTGCATGAATTGATCCTCCAGTGGATATACAAATCAATACTTTCATGTGAAATAGTTATGCTGAAGCTCTGCACTGCAACAGTGCCACTGGCACAGCTTCAGCATCATTCACAGAATGGAAGCACAGGGTCTGGTCTATTCCACACAAGATCTTTGTGGATTTCCTCCAATACCTTCATGCCAGTTTTGCGTTCGGCATCATTAATGGGATGTGGACTGGAAGTCAAAAAGCAACGCACTTCCTCATTTTGCTTTTAATTCTTGCTTCACAGGCTGAAGAAAGGGTTCTTTACAGTGGTGTGCAGTAAACTAGTCTGATCTCAGGAAGAAATGGGGAAGGTGATGAAATGCGAATGCTTCAGTGCAAATATACCAAATTAGTATACAATGCCACATTTACCATTTATGTTCCCTGCAATGCACTGAATCATTTTAACCCTTAAGGAATGAATTTGTCCTTCAACAGGAGTATTGTGTTAAGTATATGTCAACAAAGATTATGGAAAATTGCTATCGCTACTTCTCATAGAAAGACTACTTATTGCAATAGAACATAGAACATAGACCATAGAACAGTACAGCACAGAACAGGCCCTTCGACCCCCGATGTTGTGCCGACCTTCATCTGAAACCAAGATCAAGCTATCCCACTCGCTACCATCCTGGTGTGCTCCATGTGCCTATCCAATAACCGCTTAAATGTTCCTAAAGTGTCTGACTCCACTATCACTGCAGGCAGTCCATTCCACACCCCAACCACTCTCTGCGTGAAGAACCTACCTCTGATATCCTTCCTATATCTCCCACCATGAACCCTATAGTTATGCCCCCTCGTAATAGCTCCATCCACCCGAGGAAATAGTCTTTGAACGTTCACTCGATCTATCCCCTTCATCATTTTATAAACCTCTATTAAGTCTCCCCTCAATCTCCTCCGCTCCAGAGAGAACAGCCCCAGCTCCCTCAACCTTTCCTCATAAGACCGACACTCCAAACCAGGCAGCATCCTGGTAAATCTCCTCTGCACTCTTTCCAGCGCTTCCACATCCTTCTTATAGTGAGGTGACCAGAACTGCACACAATATTCCAAATGCGGTCTCACCAAGGTCCTGTACAGTTGCAGCATAACCCCACGGCTCTTAAACTCCAACCCCCTGTTAATAAAAGCTAACACACTATATGCCTTCTTCACAGCTCTATCCACTTGAGTGGCAACCTTTAGAGATCTGTGGATATGGACCCCAAGATCTCTCTGTTCCTCCACAGTCTTCAGAACCCTACCTTTGACCCTGTAATCCACATTTAAATTAGTCCTACCAAAATGAATCACCTCACATTTATCAGGGTTAAACTCCATTTGCCATTTTTCAGCCCAGCTTTGCATCCTATCTATGTCTCTTTGCAGCCTACAACACCCCTCCACCTCATCCACTACTCCACCAATCTTGGTGTCATCAGCAAATTTACTGATCCACCCTTCAGCCCCCTCCTCTAAGTCATTAATAAAAATCACAAAGAGCAGAGGACCAAGCACCGATCCCTGCGGCACTCCGCTAGCAACCTGCCTCCAGTCCGAAAATTTTCCATCCACCACCACCCTCTGTCTTCGATCAGACAGCCAGTTACCTATCCAATCGGCCAACTTTCCCTCTATCCCACACCTCCTTACTTTCATCATAAGCCGACCATGGGGGACCTTATCAAACGCCTTACTAAAATCCATGTATATGACATCAACTGCCCTACCTTCATCAACACACCTAGTTACCTCCTCAAAAAATTCTATCAAATTTGTGAGGCACGATTTGCCCTTCACAAATCCGTGCTGACTATCCCGGATTAATCCGCATCTTTCTAAATGGTCGTAAATCCCATCCCTAAGGACCTTTTCCATCAATTTACCAACCACCGAAGTCAGACTAACCGGTCTATAATTACCAGGGTCATTTCTATTCCCTTTCTTAAACAGAGGAACAACATTTGCCACTCTCCAGTCCTCTGGCACCATCCCCGTGGAAAGCGAGGACCCAAAGATCAAAGCCAAAGGCTCTGCAATCTCATCCCTCGCCTCCCAAAGAATTCTAGGATACATTTCATCAGGCCCAGGGGACTTATCGACCTTCAGTTTATTCAAAACTGCCAATACATCCTCCCTCCGAACATCTATTTCCTCCAGCCTATTAGCCTGTAACACCTTCTCTTCCTGAAAAACATGGCCCCTCTCCTTGGTGAACACTGAAGAAAAATATTCATTCATCACCTCGCCTATCTCTACTGATTCCATACACAAGTTCCCACCACTGTCCTTGACCGGCCCTAACCTCACCCTGGTCATTCTTTTATTCCTCACATAAGAGTAAAAAGCCTTGGGGTTTTCCTTGATCCGACCCGCCAAGGACTTCTCATGTCCCCTCCTAGCTCTCCTCAGCCCCTTTTTCAGCTCGTTCCTTGCTAACTTGTAACCCTCAGTCGAGCCATCTGAACCTTGTTTCCTCATCCCTACATAAGCTTCCCTCTTCCTTTTCACAAGACATTCCACCTCTTTTGTGAACCACGGTTCCCTCACTCGGCCATTTCCTCCCTGCCTGACAGGGACATACCTATCAAGGACACCCAGTATTTGTTCCTTGAAAAAGTTCCACTTTTCATCAGTGCCTTTCCCTGACAGTTTCTGTTCCCATCTTATGCCCCCTAATTCTTGCCTAATCGCATCATAATTACCTCTCCCCCAATTGTAAGCCTTGCCCTGCCGTCCGGCCCTATCCCTCTCCATTGCAATGACAAAAGACAATAATGAGTCACGTAAATATGGCTGGACTCTTACACGTTGCCTGAGGCCCTGTCCCAGCTGATACACTGGGGTAAGCCCACCTCTGCATGGCTGGTTAGCTCCGAGCTGATTTTTACAGTTGTAAACTTCCTCAGGCTGAGACTTTCACCAGCTCTCCAGTTCCAGCAGTGTCGCTGGAAGTGATGGCCACTACTGAGAATGCAGCTAGTTGTGTTGTTGCTGATGGCTGGACACTGAGGTAAATGGTGGGTTTTCACCAGGGTCAGTCACCTGGTGAAGGGAGTGGGGGTGCCAGGATTGGGTGGCCAGGAGGGCACCAGCCCACCCTCAGGCTGCCCTGCATGCCATGGATACCCCCTAGTGTAAAACATTTTAAAATTATGTCTTACCTTCAAGATAAAATCCACAGTGCATGAGAATCTCATGGCGGTTGGTTCACACACAGTTAAACATGGTGGGCTTTGTGCCATTGGGCGGGATTTTCCGGCTGTGCTCGCCCCAAAGCTGGAGAATCCTGCCTGAGGTCAACGGAACTTTGCATTGTCCACCCGCTACAATTCCCATAGCGGGTGGGGCGGGAAAATTCCCCCCATTGTGTCTGAGGTCAGTGGTTTCCCCTGTTGAACTCTATGGCAAAAGAGAGGGGAGCAGGAGAATGGCAGCTTTGATGGAGGAACCAGCAAGGTTGCTGGAGGTTTGAAATCAGCAAGGGAGCGTCAGTGCTGGGGGCAATGTGGAATGGGGTCAGCGACATGGAGGAGTGGAAGAGGGAAGGGCTTTGCATCCTGTATGTGGTGGTTGCGGGGGAAGGGGGGTGGGTGGTTGCAGTGGGAACTGTTAGTCAAGGTAAGAAAACAGGCAGTGTCAGTACTTTCCACATTTGGGTCTATCTAAGGGTGTTGGCTGGCAGTGTCCTTGCAGGACATTGAGTTCTTCTACAACATTTCAATTATCCCCACTGAGAATGATCTTGCGCAACGTCCTTTACAATACATAGGATGCAGGGCTCGTTGAGCCTGCAACATTCAGCCATGTCCCAGAGAGTGGCAAGTACAGCACAGGACACTAACGTGAACATTAAAGAGTGAGCAAAAGGATCACCACAATAAAGGAAATGTCCCTCACTCTCCTGTAACCATCAATATGTGCCAACCATGAGGTGTGCCAGTGCAATGAGCGGCACGGTAGCACAGTGGTTAGCACTGCTGCTTCACAGCTCCAGGGACCTGGGTTCGATTCCCGGCTCAGGTCACAGTCTGTGTGGAGTTTGTACATTCTCCTCGTGTCTGCGTGGGTTTCCTCCGGGTGCTCCGGTTTCCTCCCACAGTCCAAAGATGTGTGGGTTAGGTTGATTGGCTATGCTAAAATTGCCCCTTAGTGTCCTGAGATGTGTAGGTTAGAGGGATTAGCGGGTAAAATATGTAGGGATATGGGGGTAGGGCCTGGGTGGGATTGTGGTCGGTGCAGACTCGATGGGCCGAATGGTCTCTTCCTGCACTGTAGGGTTTCTATGATTCTATGATTTCTATGAGCTCTCTGACAAAGCTACTCTCAAGAAATAATGATGATGCATGTTGTGGATCCTGTGTATGGTTTGTTCGATTTATGCAAAGGCTTCATTTGAAGATATTTCTACCTATGCAATTACATTTAAATGCTAAGCTTTTAAAGTTAACTTGGCCACATTTTGAACTCAGCAGGCATGCTGGGATTAGCTTGAGAAATTGATTGCATTCTTTGAAATTACAATGCTCGCAGAAACGGGCTTTCGCTAAGCCAAAACAAAGCTTTTCATGGCCACAGCTGCAAATTGTTTATGAAAGTTAGAGATGGCCTGTACCAAGCAATTTCATAACACAGATAACACAAAACTTGTAATTCTGTATCCAGCCATATGTACTCAGTGAGGTTTGGGTCAAAGCAAATTACTGCGGATGCTGGAATCTGAAACCAAAAGAGAAAATGCTGGAAAATCTCAGCAGGTCTGGCAGCATCTGTAAGGAGAGAAAAGAGCTGACGTTTCGAGTCCAGATGACCCTTTGTCCAAGATGTTTTGGTTTCAGAGGTTTGGGTCAAGTCTGTTTCAATACTGGCTTTTGCCAGTATCTCTCTCTCTCTCTCTCTCCCAGTTTTTTCACTCTCTGTAATGTGTTTTAAATTCTGCTCAATAAAAGCAATTCAGTACCAGTGCTGTCTTTGTCTATTCTGAGGAATGAATGGACCCTACAATGCACATATGGATAAAGTGAAATCAATGTTACGTGAAATATTTACAAGTCGAATTTAAATGTGGAAAACATCCGACCCTTGTGCTCTCAATAAGTCTTACGTTAATGGAATAGAATTGAGCAGGAACGTTGTGTCTGTAATGGCTCTTTAATAATAGCCCACCCATAGCTGCAGCATTGGCATAGCTGCACCACTGAAAAGCTTCCCCCGCCACGCGTCTCCTGTGCACGCTGCCAGCATTTAAAAACTTAATAGTAATAGTGTGTGAACCAGCAAAATGCAAGAGAGTGGAAGTGACGCCCATTCCCTGCCCTGCTGTTGGGAAAAGTGCACAATGGTTAAAATTCTGCCCAAAATGTTTGCAAGAGTGCTGGTTAGTGAATTGCAATGATTTTTCTAATGATTAGGGTCACTGGAGCAAATCTTTGTTAGAGTGTAACTGGTGACAACTTTGGGGGGAATTTTACCATTTTGAGTCTAAGTGCCGAATCTGGGCGTCAAATAGATCCGCGCCTGGAATCCTCTTTCCAGCGCGCCCATACGCGTTTTGCCGACTCCGGCCCGATCCGCGCTGTGTGCGGGGCTTAGGGCTGGTGGACTGATCGGAGCTCTGAACTGTGCATGAGCAGTTCGAAATAAATCTGACAGCACACCCGGGCGCGAAAAAAAAAGCAAAGAGCGGTTCTCTGACGTTCATCCTCTGGTCGGGGGAGGAGAGGGAGTGTGACGTCTCATCCTCTGTCGGGGGTGGGAGGGGAGGGGGTGAGATGTCTCTTCCTCTGGGGGGGGGGGTGGGGAGAGGGGGTGTGACATCTCATCCTCTGGTCGGGGGGTTCCGCTGCCTGTCTGCGGCCGATCCCTCCTGGCACCATCACTGGTACACGACCAGCCACAGATTACTCTTCCCTGCAGGTGCGAGAGAGCTGGAGAGATGGCTGTGGCTGGTAGTGTACCAGAGATGGTGCCAGGAGGGATCGGCCGCAGACAGGCAGCGGAACCCCCCCGACCAGAGGATGATACGTCACACCCCCTCTTCACTTCCCCCAGGGGATGATCGGTCACACCCCCTCTCCTCCCCCCCCCACCACCCCCGCCCCCAGGGGATGATCGGTCACACCCCCTCCCCCCCCCAGGGGATGGTACATCACACCCCCTCCCCTCCCACCGCCCCCAGAGGATGAGACATCACACCCCCTCCCCTCCCACCCCCCCCAGAGGATGAGACATTACACTCCCTCCCCACCCACCCCCTCCCCCAGAGGATGAGACGTCACACCCCCTCCCCACCTCCCACCCCCCTCCCGTCCCGACCAGAGGATGACCTGGGTCAGGGAGCCGTTGCAGTCTCTGACCCCGCTCTTCGGAGGCTGCAGCAGCGACTTCAGACTTTTATTTTGCAGGTCGGTAACAGCGCGGACGTGGATCGGGCCAGAAGACGGTGAAGTGGGATTTGGCGGTAGAGTTGGGCGCGCGGTTCATTAAGTCGATTTAAATGCATGCAAATGCATTTAAATCGTCAGGCCGCCCGATTCGGGCGCGGGCCGGAGCCGTGCCCAAATCGGGCGTCGGTAAAGCCGCGATCTGCCCGGAATCGAGTGCAGATCGTGGTATAGCCCGACGCCCAACTTTACCGCGATTTCGCACCCGAAAACGGGCGCGAAGTTTTGGTAAAATCAGGCCCTTTGTATTGGTTGTAATGTGACCAATGGGAACAAGATGTAAGGGTCAGCTAACCCAGTAAAACATGGGACCAATTACAGAGTGATGTAATAATCAGCTGACCAACTGATTCACTATAAATAAGAAACCCAGGAGAATTGGAGGGAGCTTGGAGTGACATTTGGCGAGGCCCCAAGTTTGGAGTAATGATGTTTCTTTATTAAATCCTTTCTTTGATTTATAAGTTGGAGTAAGTTTTGTTGTCTTTTCGCATCTGCATTTTTGAAGAGTTCCTTCAGAAGAAACAATCTTCACATTTATGTGAGATCCAGCACTCAAGGTCATAATAACTGGAATGCTGGGCCATAATTCTATTTATGCAATTGTGCCAATGTTAATGAATATATCATTATATCGCATATCAGAATTTTGCAGACAAATGCTGCCTGTTGAATTTAAATGACTTCATTTTGTGTACTGGCTAATCCTGAAAAAATTACAGTTTTGAATCTTAGGACCTTGTCAAACCTATTCTAGCCAAAACATAGCATAAAAAATTATTACTTGACGACAAGTGCGGAGCTATCTCATCTTTAGGTGTAATTCATATATTAAATTATCAATTCCATTTCTAAACACAATCCTTTTTCAGTCTTTTGAAGGGTCTTGACCCAAAACATTAATCTACTTTTTCCACTGCTTTTCTTTTAATTTCCCAACAGACCGCCTGGATTTTTTTTTCCAATATTTTGATCCTGAACTTTTACAAGGTTTCTCCCAATCTCCTGTTATAATTTCAGCTGGAAGTCATTAGAACATTCAGGGAAATGCCATAAATAGCCCAAAATGGCTGTTTGTGTTGATCCTCTGGGTGTGCCATCAACCTCTTACCAGTTACAGTGGGAAAGTGGGACTAGCTCCAGTGAAAATTCAGTGTGTTACGTATGTTGGAGGCATGCCCCTTTAGGAGAACAGGTCAGGTGACCCAGGACTCAAGCTCCGCCCAGGGTAGAGCTTGCTCAGCCAGTATTATGCTGACTGCTAGGATAAAGATGTGCTAATAAACTGTTCCAGTTAGTTTACTACTACTGACTTTGTGGTTTATTATTAGTCACAATATCAGATCACAAACATAATTCAGGGCTTTTCTGTTTTTTATTACACCTTACACTCCATTAGCCTTTTCTTTTAAAAGATTAAAAGGTTAGGGTGAGATCATTTCGTGTCTCTGTCTCTGGACCAGTAATCTAGAGGCTGAAACACAAATTCATATCCCACCATGCCAGCTAGGAAATTTAAATGCAATTAATTAAGTAAAACTGGAATGAGAAAAACTTGAATCACAAATGTTGTTGATGAAACTACTGAATTGTTGTTAAAAACCTTCTGGTTCACTAATGTCCTTTGGGGATGGAAACCTGCCACCCTTGACCAGACTGGTCTCTGTGTGCCTCCAGACCCACAGCATTGTGGATGCTCCTTAACTGCCCTTTGAGATGGCCCAGGAAGCTATTCAGTTGTAGTCGAGAAGGAAGCACCCCACTACCTTCTCAAGGGCAATTATCATAGAATCATAGGATCCCTACAGTGCAGAAGGAGGCCATTCAGCCCATTGAGTCTGCACTGACCACAATCCTACCCAGCTCCTATTCCCGTAGCCCCACATATTTACCCTGTTAGTCCCCCTGACGCTAAGTGGCATGGCTACTCAACCTGACTTGCACATCTTTGGACTGTGGGAGGAAACCCAAATTTGGGATGACATTAGGGAGGAAGTTAGGAATGGTAAGTATAAATGCTTGCTATAGAACCATAGAGCCATAGAAAATTATAGCTCAGAAACAGGCCTTTTGGACCTTCTTGTCTGTGCCGAACCATTTTTTGCCCAGTCCCTTGCAAGAGATGTTCACATCTGATGAAGCAATAAGAAAAGATCTTACATTAATCTGCCATTGTCATTTCTCCAAATGTTGAGAACCAACTATTATTTCAGCATCTCAAAGAAATAGGCTAACACTTTAAGACAACCTGCAGTAATGATGAAAGAAATTACAAGGACAGAAAGAAAATTATTCGGCAAAACTTTAGCTAACACTCAGTCAAGTGATCTTCATTGTTTTATGTAAAACACCCCCTGTGCCATCAAGATATTATTAGCAGCAAAATCAGGCAAGAATGGGACCTCTTGAGACTACGCAGAAGACTCAGGTCGGATTCTCTGACCTTGCCTATGGCTGGGATTCTCCAGCCCGGCTATTGTGAATAGAGATTTGACTGAGCACCAAATTCTCCCTTCTCGTGGTAGCGGGAGTGGAGAGTCTGACACCGGAGAATTCTGGCCGTCATGTGTTCTGGGGGCACATAGAGACCAGACTGGGCAAGGGTGGCAGGTTTCCATCCCCAAAGGACATTAGTGAACCAGAAGGTTTTTGCAACAATTCAGTAGTTTCATAGCCAACATTTCTAATTCAAGTTTTTCTCATTCCAGTTTTAATTAATTATATTTAAATTTCCTAGCTGCCATGGTGGGATTTGAATTTGTGTTTCAGGATTACTGATCCAGTAACAAACACTAAACGACCCTACCCTAACCTTTTAATCTTTTAAAAGAGAAAGCTAATGGTGTGTAACGTGTTATAAAAAGCAGAAAAGCCCTGAACTATGTTTGTGATCTGATTTTTTAAAAATCCAATTCAATCAAATCAGGTCCAATTCAGAGTCGCAACAAGTGAGACATTCCCGATCCAAGCTGACAAGACAGGGCTCTCACCTCCTATCTTGGGCTTGATCTCCATGATCAAAGCTGATTGGAGTAAGCATTGCACCTCCTTTGAGACTAATAATAAACCATGAGGCTGGTGGTAGTAAACTAACTGATAATTGCAGATGAGATCCTTCCTTGTGCACCATGTCGAAGCATTTTCCCTTCATAGGACCCACCCAAAGTCACGGAAGAAAAATCAGGTTTGTTCTATACGGGTGAGGGGTTTACTCAATCAGATTATGACCCAGCTGATGGAAAGACCATCTTTTTTTCCTCTGGCATTTAACAAGATATTCCCAATTCAAGCAGTGGTGGAAAGCTGTAACATTTGAAACATGTGAAATACAGTAGGAGTAAAGAAATAGAAACCAAACCAAGCCACCTCTACTGTTCCTTTTTAATACTTCTCAAGAAGACACTTCACTGGCGTATATGTCAACATGTTT
This sequence comes from Mustelus asterias, assembly GCF_964213995.1. Lineage (NCBI taxonomy): Eukaryota > Metazoa > Chordata > Chondrichthyes > Carcharhiniformes > Triakidae > Mustelus > Mustelus asterias. The sequence continues at coordinate 100,430,110 of NC_135802.1, read as the reverse complement.
GGTAATTGATGCGCGTTATCACACACGAGGCTTGAGATACTCAAGGAAATAAAGGCTTTTATTTACTATTACAACAAAGCTACCATGTATAGTACACGATCCCAGACTGAGGGGTCCCAGACAGAGCAGTGACCTTTATACCTCTCCCAGGAGGCGGAGCCCGACTGGGATGTACCATAATAACTATAATACAGGTGTAACAGCCCAACCCTAACCCCAACAGCAACAAGTAGAACAACCCATCCCTAACCCCAACAGCAACATATACACATACTCGTAGTACTGGCCAGACCCTGGCTCAGTACTACCTAGTGGGAACCAACGATGGTTCACCACATTCACCCCTCCTTTGAAGACAAAGGCCAGCGGGGTACAAAAAAACCCAGAATAATTTGTCATCAGTCTATAAGTTCAGACGGTCAGGGGGACCGCACCGTGGTTGTGACCTCCCCAACACCAGTGATGACACCGGAGTAGGCACTCGCGGTGGCGTTCTCCCCATGGCGATGTCCAATGGTTCCTCCACAGTCTCACAGGCCGGCTGACCCCGAGGTGATGATAATCCGTTGAGTTCCGACACGCCCTGAAGTGGTGACCATCTCCTGGACTCAGGCAAGCTGTACACGGGAGTAAAAGGGTTAAGTAATGGTCCCGATGCTGCCCGCGCCGTGTCAGGAGGGGAAACAATAGTTGGGGGGTCTCTAACAGGAGGTATGGGAGCGACAGGGGTTTCTACGTCCCCTGCTGGCGCCAGGTCTCGAATCGAGACCGTGTCCTCTCGCCCGTCAGGGTATGCCACATAGGCATACTGAGGGTTGGCGTGGAGGAGATGGACCTGTTCGACCAACGGGTCGGACTTGCGGGCCCTTACATGTCGCCGCAGGAGGACAGGTCCTGAGTACGTCAACCAAGACGGTAATGAGGTCCCAGAGGAAGACTTCCGAGGGAATGAAAACAGCCTCTCATGAGGAGTAGCGTTGGTTGCCGTACACAGGAGTGAGCGTATGGAATGGAGCGCATCAGGGAGCACCTCTTGCCAACGGGAGACTGGAAGGCTTTTTGACTTCAACGCCAGTAAGACAGCCTTCCAGACTGTAGCATTCTCACGTTCCACCTGTCCGTTACCCCTAGTGTTGTAGCTCGTGGTTCTACTAGAGGCAATCCCGTATGAGAGCAGGTATTGCCTCAAGTCATCGCTCATGAACGACGAGCCCCTATCGCTGTGAATGTAGCAGGGGTACCCGAACAGAGTAAAAAGATCACGGAATGCCTTGATAACCGTAGCAGCGGATGTATCAGAGCAGGGAATAACAAAAGGGAATCTCGAGTACTCATCAATGATGTTGAGGAAGTACACATTCCGATCTGTTGAGGGAAGGGGGCCCTTAAAGTCGACACTCAGTATTTCGAAGGGACGAGTGGCCTTGACTAGTTGTGCCCGGTCAGGTCGGTAAAAGTGCGGTTTGCATTCCGAGCATACCCGACAACGTCTCGTTATGGACCTGACATCCTCCACCGAGTAGGGCAGATTGCGGGCTTTTATGAAGTGGTAGAGCCGAGTGACCCCAGGATGGCATAGGTCATTATGGAGAGCCTGCAAACGGTCCTCCTGTATACTGGCGCATGTTCCACGCGAGAGGGCATCCGAGGGCTCGTTGAGTTTCCCTGGACGATACATGATGTCATAATTATAGGTGGAGAGTTCGATTCTCCACCTCAAGATCTTGTCGTTCTTGATCTTGCCCCGCAGCGTGTTATTGAACATGAACGCTACGGACCGCTGGTCCGTGATCAGGGTGAACTGTTTTCCCGCCAAGTAATGGCGCCAATGCCTGATGGCCTCCACAATGGCCTGGGCCTCCTTTTCCACCGCTGAATGTCGAATTTCGGGGCCTTGGAGGGTGCGGGAAAAAAATGCGACGGGCCTGCCCGCCTGGTTAAGTGTGGCGGCCAGGGCGAAATCAGATGCATCGCTCTCCACCTGAAAGGGGATGGACTCGTCAACAGCGTGCATCGTAGCTTTCGCGATGTCGGCTTTTAGTTCATCAAAGGCCAATCGAGCCTCTGGTGTTAGGGGAAAAGAGGTGGACTTGATGAGCGGACGGGCTTTGTCCGCGTATTTGGGAACCCACTGTGCATAGTAAGAGAAGAAGCCTAAGCATCTTCTCAGTGCTTTTGCACTAGTGGCAGGGGAAGTTCAAGGAGGGGACGCATACGGTCTGGATCAGGGCCAATGACCCCGTTTTCCACCACGTATCCGAGGATGGCTAAACGGCGCGTACGAAATACACACTTCCCCCTGTTGTAGGTCAGATTCAGGCGAGATGCAGTGCATAGGAACTTAAGGAGATTTGTGTCGTGGTCCTGCTGGTCATGGCCGCAGATGGTGACGTTATCCAGGTACGGGAAGGTAGCCCGCAGTCCGTTATGGTCAACCATTCGGTCCATAGCACGCTGGAAGACCGAGACCCCATTGGTGACACCAAAAGGAACCCTGAGAAAGTGATACAAGCAACCATCCGCCTCAAAAGCCGTGTATTGTCGGTCCTCTGGGCGAATGGGGAGTTGGTGGTAGGCAGACTTGAGGTCTATGGTGGAGAACACCCGGTACTGCGCAATCTGGTTGACCATGTCAGATATGCGCGGGAGGGATACGCATCCAGCTGCGTGTATCTATTAATGGTCTGACTATAGTCAATGACCATCTGGGGTTTGTTCCCACTCTTGACCACCACGACCTGCGCTCTCCATGGACTAGCGCTAGATTGTATGATCCCTTCCTTGAGGAGCCGCTGAACTTCAGATCGAATGAAGATCTGATCCTCAGCGCTGTAACGCCTACTCTTAGTCGCGATGGGCTTGCAGCCTGGCACAAGATTCTGGAACAGGGAGGGTGTGGTAATCTTCAGCGTCGAGAGGCTACAGGTGGGGCGCGTTGGGCAATTTGGAAGCTGCTGTTCTCCCACTGAAAGCGGAGGGAGTGGCCCACCGTACTGTAGGGTTACACTCTTCAAGTGGACCATGAAATTTAGTCCGAGGAGTATTGGCGCGCAAAGGTGCGGTAACACCAGGAGCTTGAAGCGCTCGTAAACCGTGCCCTGCACCGTTAAATTTACCACGCAACTCCCTTGCACGGTGACAGACCGGGACCTTGATGCCATCGAAATCGTCTGTTTGACAGGTTGGATCTGGAGGCCACACCGCTTCACAGCGTCTGGGTGAATAAAACTCTCAGTGCTCCCGCAGTCAAACAGACAATAAATCAAGTGTTTGTTTACCTGAATGTCCATCATAGACTTGTCGAGTCTGTGAGGCTTGGCCTGGTCCAGGATGATCGACGCCACTGTTGGTTCGTGAGCGCCACTGCAGGCAGCTGAGATAGATGAAGATGACCCCTGCTGATCGTTCGCGGTCGGTGCCGACCAACATGGCTGCTCCCATAGGTCGCACGTGGGTGATGGCGCCAAAATCAGCGACCCCTGGTGGTCGCGCATCTCTTGCGACTCCGTCGACTGTAATGGCGTCGTCCTGGCCTCGCACGTGGACGAAACCCTCGACGATGCCGACGACGAAGAACCGGGCTCCGGGGCGTCGCAGGCCGCACTGCTGTTCCTGGAAGTAAGTTTGGACCGGCATACCTTCGAATAGTGCCCCTTCTTACTGCAGGCGGAGCACAACACAGCTTTAGCGGGACATCGCTGCCTAGTGTGCTTCACTCCCCCACAGAAGTAACACCGCGGGCCGCCTGGAGCTGCTGCCGTCGTCAGGCCCGAGTGTGGGCACGCCATCACGCAGCTTTTTGAACCCGAGGGACGAGGAGGGATCAGCGACTGCTCCTGCCACGTTGTCTCCACGTGGTCTTCGGGATACAATACTAGGCTTTTGGAGGCCGTCTCCAACGTATCCGCTAGTTCTATCGACTTAGTGAGATCAAGATTACCTTGCTCCAACAGTCTGAGTCGGATATAAGATGATCCGATTCCCGCCACAAACGCATCTCGAGCGAGGTCGTTCATGTTCTGGTCTGCCGACACTGCTTTGCAGTTACAGCCCCTGGCTAGCTGTAGGAGCTCGTTCGCGTACTCTTCCGTCGTTTCGCCGGGCTGCCGTCGTCGAGTGGCTAAGAGGTATCGAGCATGCATCTCGTTTGGCGGTTTAATGTAACGCTTCTTAAGAAGCTCGAGGGCCCTTGTGTAGTCGGTGGCCGCACGGATCGCGAGATATACGGTGTCGCTTACCCTCGCGTGGAGGACCCGGAGTCTGTCGTCGTCTGTGGTGACCGCTGCGGAGGCTGCAAGGTAGTCCTCAAAACATTTCAACCAGTGGTTGAAGGTGTTAGAGGCGCCCGCCGCACGTGGATCCAGTGTAAGACGTTCGGGTTTTAACATTTGCTCCATACTCTCTGTATCGTTTTCTTTTTTCTTTAACGACGAGAGTTTAATTAATAGTAAATAAAATTGATGCGCGTTATCACACACGACGCTTGAGATGCTCAAGGAAATAAAGGCTTTTATTTACTGTTACAACGAAGCTACCATGTATAGTACACGATCCCAGACTGAGGGGTCCCAGACAGAGCAGTGACCTTTATACCTCTCCCAGGAGGCGGAGCCCGACTGGGATGTACCATAATAACTATAATACAAGGTGTAACAGCCCAACCCTAACCCCAACAGCAACAAGTAGAACAACCCATCCCTAACCCCAACAGCAACATATATACATACTTGTAGTACTGGCCAGACCCTGGCTCAGTACTATCTAGTGGGAACCAACTAGATAGTACTGAGTTGTGGAAGTGCACAATTTTGGAGAGATAAGTCTCAAATGCCCACTTGCCTTAAGGACAGCCTTACCTGAGTCTTGAGTAATTGAAACTAGTTTTGCACTCTAGTGAGGTATTGAGGGAGGGTTGCATCATCAGAGATGTCAATGTTTGGATCAGATATTAAACCGTAGCTCAGTTTACCTATTGCTGCTCTTCAGTTGCGTGTTAACAAGCATATGTCCTGATTCAAACCAGAGAAATTAGGAGTTGTATTTTTGAACACTCTGTTCACAACCAACATCACCATTCATCTCATTGCTGTGTGTGGAATATTGGTGTGCATAAGTGGCGGCACAGTGGTTAGCACTGCTGCCTCACAGCGCCAGGGACCCGGATTCAATTCTAGCCTTGGGTAATTGTCTGTGTGGAGTCTGCACTTTCTCCCCATGTCTGCGTGGGTTTCTTCCGGGTGCTTCGGTTTCCTCCCACGGTCCAAAGATGTGCAGGTTAGGTGCTTTGGCCATGCTAAATTGACCCCAGTGTCAGGGGGATTAGCAGGGTAAATGTGTGAGGTTACTGGAATAGGGCCTTGGTTGGATTGTAGTCAGTACAGACTCGATGGGCCGAATGGCCTCCTTCTGTACTGTAGGGATTCTATGAAAACAACTCCCTATGTAGAGACAACATCTGCACTCTGAAGTGATTTATTTGGGCAAGTGATAGTAAGATGGGTAGATAGGAAACAAGTCTTATAGGGAATCAAGGCCTTCTCCCTCTTCCGTTTGAAAGGGGTGAGCAGGGAAGGAGCGACAACTACTGTATCAGTCGCAGTGGGATCAGGTAGAGGGAAATCTAGCCATGGCGGTGGGATGTGGTAGGCCTCACTGCCCTATTTTGCTTCTGCTGCATTTGTGGAGAACTATTATGCACTGGAGTTGGTCAAGAATGATTAAAGACAATGTAAAATCAGGATTGAAGTGATTTTGAGTCAGCCATGATACAAATTTCAAATGAGTGGACTCATTGAGGGTGGACATTCCCCAGGGGAACCAAATGTCACAAATGAATTAATCTGCTTCACAATAATATGCTTCCTAATATTCAGCGGTACAGCATAGCTGGAATAAATGAAGGAATAAAAATTATAATACCTTTTAGAAAGAGAGAATGGGATGAGAGGGGAAGAGAGAGAGAGAGAGAAAGTGAGCAAAAGAGTGGGGAGATAAGATAGAGAGAGCGGGAGAATAGAGAAAAGGGAAGAATAGAAACTGAGAAAAAGAGGTAATTTGAGCCTCACTATAACTGGGGGTTAGTTCTGTTGATTGGACAACAGGTTTGTGATGCAGATTGACGCCAATGGCATGGGTTTAATGTTGTTGGCGCCAATTCCCATCTGGCTGCTGAGGTTATTCATGAAGGCCCAGCCTTCTCAACCTTGCCCCTTGCCTGAGGTGTGGTGATGCTCAAGTTAAATCACCACCAGTCAACTCTCCCCCCCAAAGGGGACAGCAGCCTCTGGTCATCTGGGACTATGACAACTTTACCATTATTTTTACAATCAGTGAATAATGAAACTAATCTGTTAAGCTAGCAGTGGGTTTTTATACCAAAATCAATAGCAAAAGTTAGGAAAATATTAAACTCAATTTTAAAATGCCAGGCACACATTGAGAAACTGATTTTCCTCCCGTTTTGACCAAAGGCCTCATTGTCCGTGCCTCGCCCGGGAGTGTTTCCGAATTACGGATTGGGAGCAGCTCCAGTTGAACACCACCCCTGTCCTCTTAACTAACCCCCAGCCTTAAACCTAACTCCCTGTTTCTCTCCCTTACCATCCACTACCCTCACTACCCGATAAGAGTCATAGAGTCATAGAGGTTTACAGCATGGAAACAGGTCCTTCAGCCCAAGTTGTCCATGCTGCCCTTTTTTTTTAAACCCCTAAGCTAATCCCAATTGCCTGCATTTGGCCCATATCCCTCTATACCCATCGTACCCATGTAACTGTCTAAATGCTTTTTAAAAGAGAAAATTGTACCGCCTCTATTACTACCTCTCGCAGCTTGTTCCAGACACTCACCAGCCTCTGTGTGAAAAAATTGCCCTTTTGGACTCTTTTGTATCTCTCCCCTCTCACCTTAAACCTATGCCCTCTAGCTTTAGACTCCCCTACCTTTGGTAAAAAATATTGACTGATCTGTGCCCTTCATTATTTTACAGACCTCTATAAGGTCACCCCTCAGCCTTCTAAGCTCCAGAGAAAAAAGTCCCAGTCTATCCAACCTCGCCTTATAACTCAATCCATCAAGTCCTGGTAGCATCCTAGTAAATCTTTTCTGCACTCTTTCTAGTTTAATAATATCCTTTCTATAATAGGGTGACCAGAACTCCACACAGTATTCCAAGTGTGGCCTTACCAATGTCTTGTACAACTTCAACAAGACGTCCCAACTCCTGTATTCAATGTTCTGACCAATGAAACTAAGCCTGCTGAATGACCTTTTCACCACTCTGTCCACCTGTGACTCCACTTTCAAGGAGCCATGAACATGTACCCCTAGATCTCTTTGTTCTGTAACTCTCCCCAACGCCCTACTATTAACTGAGTAAGTCCTGTCCTGGTTCGATCTACCAAAATGCATCACCTCGCATTTATCTAAATTAAACTCCACCTGCCATTTGTCTTCATTGGCCCAATTGATCAAGATCCCATTGCAATCAGAGATAACCTTCTTCACTGTCCATTAAGTTACCAATCTTGGCGTCATCTGCAAACTTACTAACCATGCCTCCTATCTTCTCATCCAAATCATTAATATAAATGACAAATAACAGTGGACCCAGCACTGAACCCTGAGGCACACCGCTGGTCACAGGCCTCCAGTTTGAAAAATAACCCTCTGCAACCACCCTCTGGCTTCTGTCAAGATACCTCACCCTGGATCCCGTGAGATTTAAACTTATGCAACAACCGACCATGCAGTACCTTGTCAAAAGTATAACTTGAACTTACCGGCTTCCAGCGTCCATGGGCCTTCTAACTCCTCTACTTGCAGCCTGACAACAGCCACAGCTGTGGCAGTGGCAGCGGATCTGGATTAACTCTCAGTTCCAGAGGGTGGAATTTCCTCCCCATTGAAGAGCAGAAGTCCCACATTGACCTTGATAAGCCTGCCAGCAGCAACATGTTATGGCTGCTGGAGAGGGTGGCAAGGTTGCAAGTCAGCTCAATCCTGACTTTACCTCCAGGGGGTGTGAGGGTGTCAGTTCAGAAACCCCAAGGTAAATTATGAAGGCTGTGACAATACTGTGCCCTTAAGAAATATATTACTGTGCTGAATGTGTTTACAAGTCCCTTCCATTTTATCGGAGCCATTCTGTCTGGATCCAGAAACACTGTATTGTTGCTGCAGCAACATAATTGATCTTAATTGATGCAGTGTTTGTTTTGATCTGAATTAATGCAGATTCTGTTGTTTTGTGTTTTACCCTGGGATTACAGAGGGCTTTATTGGATTGATTGATAGGTTAAGGTCATATGACTGGATACATCTAGGCTTTCACATAGGAAATTTAAATACAATTAATTAAGTAAAACTGGATTGAGAAAAACTTGAATCAGAAATGTTGGTTATGAAATTACTGAATTGTTGTAAAAACCTTCTGGTTCTCTAACATCCTTTGGAAATGGAAACCTGGCACCGTTACCCAGCCTGGCCTCTATGTGCCCTCAGACACATAGACAACTATGTGTCTGCTTTCACAAAGAACTCCAGGCAGTCTGCTTTTGTGATTTTTAGAGAGAGGTTGTTTTCTCTGTATCTCTTACTCTGTTTGATGCTTGAAGTGGAGACTGGAAATCTGCCAAGTAAAAAGCCTTTTTCACTGAGGTTCTAGTGTTTGGGGGGTGGAGCTTTCCCTGGAAGTCGCTTAACGGGAATTGGAAGACAGGTGTCTGTCTGAATCACTCTCCAAAAGTTTCCAAAGGCTGGAAATCTAATACCTGTGTAAGCATCTTTGGTTTCTGTGCTAACTGGTTCTAAAGAAGGGATTCATATCTGTGTGGGGGTACTACTAAATTGGAACAACAGATAGCTAGCTGTTAAGAATTGTATTTTGTCATGTTTAAGCATGTTCATTGATCAACATTATGCTAATTCTTCTTGTTATATTCCAATTGTGTTCTTAAATAAAGTGTGTTTTGATAACATTTTCCTAGTGGGTCACTTGAATCATACCTGGAGTGAAACACCTTATACTCACCCTAATGTCAAAATCAAATGTAAAAGTTAGAGTCTAGGCTAACTTCATAAAATACCTTGGAGTTTCTCATCTGGTCCTTAACAAGCCAGGCTCGACCCCAACAATTTTTTTATTTTAGCATAAAAGTAAGCAAAGGATGTTTTACTCCAGGAATAATTCCGCTGACAAACTAGATACCTTTTTAACAAAACCAGCTTTATTCATAATACAGTTTAAGAACAACTCTAACAAAATGAAAGCAGTTTAACTCTGTGACGTTAGTGTATCTTTAAGAGTTTTAAAAATGTATTATGACATCCTTTGCTTACATTTATGCCAAAATAAAAAAATTGTTGGGGTCGGGTCAAGTCTGGCTTGTTAAGGAACCAGATGAGAAACTTCATGCTCATGGCCTTAAGTGATGTCATTGTTGGGGGGGGGGGAGAAAAAAAAAGGGCAGGTCAGGTGACAAGGATTGATTTTAAATTTCAGTTTGGAGCTGCAAGTTAGGTTTTAAAAGGGACAGCAAATTAAGTCGTAATTTTCCCTTTCTTCCTGTTGTTTTGAAAATTCTGTTGGTTTCCTGAAGGGTGAAAATCTGTTGTTGGGGGCTGGACCAGAGTCTCTGGTGTTTTGGGAAACTGTCTCGTCTTCAAACTGTTCCGAGTGAATCCAGAGAAGGGCAGAGTTCAACCAAGGGACTCAAATTTCAATTATCGCGTGAGCAGTAGCCTGTGCTGTGGTAAACCTGTGAAAAGGTTTTTGTTGTCTATGGGTTTTGGTTTTAATTAGAACACATTAGAGATATTCATTAAGAGTTATACATTATAGTGGTTGTTTTGTTTCTTGTCTGTAACTGATAAAAGTTCTTGCCAATTTTCTTCCTATATATGTTAACTACATTCTTACATAAACTTTGTTTGATAAAAGCTCCCTAGTGGGTCTTTTGAATCACACCTGAAGTGAAACATCTCATGCTCATCCTAGCCAAATTCAAGAGGCAAAATTAATGATTCAGGCAGACTTCATAAAACGCTTGAGTTTCTAACCTGAACCATAACAACTCTTAGGGCCCGATTTTACCAAAACTTCGCAGTAAAGTTGAGCGTCGGGCCGATACCGCGATCTGTACCCGATTCCGGGCAGATCACGGCTTTACCGACACCCAATTCGGGCGCAGGTCCAGCGCGCGCCCGAATCGGGCAGCCCGACGATTTAAATGCATTTGCATGCATTTAAATTGACTTAATGAACCGCGCGCCCAACTCTACCGCCAAATCCCACTTTACCGTCGTCTGGTCCGATGCGGATCCGCGCTCTAATCGACCTGCCGAATAAAAATCCAAAGTCACCGCTGCAGCCTCTGAAGAGCGGGGTCAGAGACTACAACGGCTCTCTGACCCAGCTCCTCCTCTGGGGGGGGGGGGGGGGGGGGGGGGGGGGGGGGGGAGGGGAGGGGATGGGAGGAGGAGAGGGGGTCTGATGTATTATACTCTGGAGGGGGGGGGTGGGAGGAGAGTGGGTGTGACGTATCATCCTCTGGGGGGGGGGTTTCACTGCCACTCTGCGGCCGATCGGTGGGGAGGGAGGGGGCAGAGGGCTCCGCTGCCACTCTGCGGCTGATCCCTCCTCCCCACCGGAGGAACGAATCCGTCCTCTCTGGAGTGGCCGCATACTTCAAACACCACGACTGTCAATATTCACCTCAGCGGAACGCATACTGAGCCTTCCACTGAGATGAATAATGGGAGGGATCGGCCGCAGAGTGGCAGCGGAACCCCCCCCCCCCGGAGGATAATACGTCACACCCACTCTCATCCCCCTCCCCCAGGGGATGATCGGTCACATCCCCTCTCCTCCCACCCGCCCCCCCCCCCAACTTCTAACTTCAACTTAATACTATTAAGTTCCAATGAAGCAATATTTCTCTTATAGACTTAAAAGCCATTTAAAAATAGTTAGCAAATCCAGGCATACTTGCTTTAACTTTTGTTAACAGCTTTGGAGATTCCACAGAGATTTTGCAGGGAGATAGAGAGCTACTTGTAAGCTTATATCTTTAACCAGCCCTCTCCAGCAACTGCACTATTTTTAAAATGAAAATGGAACTGTTGGGGGCGATTCTCCACTGCGACCTGCAAATTTTCTGGCAGGTCCGGTCGGGAGAATCATGTGTCGGCCATTTCACGGGATTTGCGTTCCCAACACACGCGCGTCTCCCAGAGTTGGAGAACAGTCGCAGTCGGGACCGCGCTGGAAACTGACGGGAAGAGAGGTAAGTCATTTAAATCTTTTTTTAACGTATTTTAAATCTATTTTGCATGTGATTATTGGGCCCAGCATGGAACTTGCGGGGCCCGAAAGCATCTCCCACCCCGCCAGGAGTACTTCATTCCGGAGGGGTTTAGAGTAGCTCCCCATGTTCGGGGAACTAGTGGGAGGTCCCGTCGGAGTGAACGGGGGATGGCAAGTGGGGCCCCCCAGAGGGTCAAGCGGTGAGGCGTGGTGCCTCCTAGGCATGGGCACCCTGGCAGTGCCAGCCTGTGCTCCAGGCATGGGGCAGTGCCAAGGGGAAGGGGCCTATTGTAGGTGGGGCCTCGGGGGCGATTGGTGGGCGTGGGCATCCCACTGCCACTCTGCATGGGGGTCGGTCTGGGATAGAGGGACACCAGCTATTGGGACGGGTTGGCAGGGGCGCTGTGCTGGGGGGAAGTCTGACCCGGGGGGGGGGGGGTTAGCAGGGGTGGTCTGCTGGGGTGAGGGGGGTAAGGGATCTCCACTGCTGGGGGGGTGGGCTGGACTTCATGGCGCTCTGGGGTGGGGGAGTCAGGGCTGGCCCGGGAATTGTTGTGGGGGTCGCGATCGGGCCATGGGGGGGTGCTGGAGGGGCAGCACTGCAGGGGTCCTGGGCTGGCCAGCAAACAGGGAGACTGACAGATCGGGATCACTGCGCATGCACAGAGTTCCAGAACTGTCAGACTCTGGTGCAAATAGGCCCCGCCCCCCTGGGTTTTTAATGATATTCACGATTGTGACCTCTGCAGTGGACAGAGTGCGGAGATTCAGGTCGGAAGCTGCACTGAGAAAACAGTCGTGATCTGGAACAGTTTTCCCACCAATTCAGCACTTTTGGGAGAATCGCCCCCGTTGTTTCTGCTACAAGCCTAGCTCCTCCCATTAACCTAATATACCTGACTCGGTCAGCCTCGTCTGAATCCCCAGGAGAACTTAAGTAAACAAAAGTGTATTAACTCTACAAAGTAACACATTCCTATCTGAAATGAGTTATCATCCAGCTTTGTCAGCATCTGCTGCATTCCGACCAGACAAACCAGCTGTAACAAAACACTGAGTCTTAAAGCAGTCCTCCTCAAACATTAAATATATTAACAGCATAGTATCATCACAGGGGTAATCCACCCTTATCCAGCCAACCCCCCAAATGCAGGAAAATTTCTCTCTGAAGTATTAGTCTTGGAATACTCTTTAAACACTGATCTGCATTGTGTTAGTGTAGTACTTTGGCTTTCTCTGGATGAGACAAACCACTTGCTTTTAAATTCCAAATGAAGGATAACATTCCAAGGATAGCAGTTGTGTTTTTCAAGGGTTTCCTTTTGCTCCTCTTTGCTGCTGGGAACAATAACTAATCATATTGTTGATCTACCAGAAGGAACTCTTCATTTGTAGGCAATAAAATAAAACAAGACTTACTCCAACTTATAAATCAAAGAAAAAAAGTTTAATAAAGAAACTTCATTACTCCAACACTTGAGGCCTCTCCCTGGGCCATTCCAAGTTCCCCCCAATTCCTAACAGATTCTTATTTATACTGAATCAGCTGGTCAGCGAACCACCACATCATTTTGTCATTGGTTACATAATTTAGGGGGTCAGCTGACCCTTACAACTTGTTACCATTGATCACACCATAACAGATCCAGTGTTATTATCGGTTACATTCTAATAATATTGCTGCTTAACCAATGATTTGCAATTGAATTAATTGATCCGAAGACCTGAAATATTATCTCTGTCTTTCTCTCCACAGATGCTGCCTGATCTATTGAGTGTTTTCGGAATTTTGCATTTTTATTTTATGTTTCCAGCATCTGCAGTGTTTTGCTTTTGCAAAGCTCAGTCTTGGTTCAGCGGCAGCTCACTTGCTGCTGAAATAGAGTCTGTGGGTTCACCACAGAATTGAAAATACAATCTAGGCTGATGTTTCTGAGAGAATTCTGCTCTGCCACAGGTGAGATTTTCAGTGAAGATGTTAAACTCTGGCCCTGTTGGCTTCCTTTGGTGAAAGTAAACATTCCCATGACACTATTTCGAGAGAATAGGTTTCCCCCTGGTGTTCTGACAACGATCCCCACCAAACAAACTGGTTATTAATGCCAGTGCTGTTTGTGGAACCTACAAAATGTATTCATTTTTGTTGCAGTGCTTTGAAATGTTTTGAGTGTGAAAAGTGCAAAATTAATACAAAGTCCGGATTTTACCAATCCTCCTGTTATGTAGCCAGCAGCAAGAATGGTGTGGACAGCCCGTTCACCCAGAGCCCAATTGAATCAATTCAGGGTATTTCCTGCTGGCACATTACCCGTGCTTGGGAGACACTCTGCCATGTGGAGAGACTGACCAGATAATCTCCAGTGACATTCAGGCAGACTCCAAGTAGGGCTCTCCTTTTCAGGCACTCTTTGGCATTTGGAGGCGGTCTACCATGGGAATGATTATCCATGTGGCAACAGTGCCACCTACCCTCAATGGCCGCTCTCCATGTCCCTTGCCAGGACCTGCCTGACGGGTTGAGCTGACCCCAGACCTGGCCAATATGCCCTCAACCTCTAGGTGTGGTCCCTGCAGTGACCACCAGTGGTGCTGCTGAGGCTGCTGAGTTTCTGGCTCTCTGATTGGCCAACAGCTCTTGGTGGCAGGTGGCTGTCCTGAATAGAGACCGCAGCTCCAGCTGTTTGGCTGCTGCCGACGCAATGTTGTGCTGGGTCCCACTGACTGCCAAAGCAGGTCTCCCCATCACTTTCATTCCTGGCCACAGGATTTCTGCTGCCACCATGTAACCCAGCCCTGGTTCTTTTGTTCTTTTTTATTTATTCATGGGCCTCGCAGGCTGGCCAGCATTTATTGCCCATCCCTAGTTGTCCTTGAGAAAGTGGTGAGCTGCCTTCCTGAACTGAATGGCTTGTTAGGCCATTTCAGCAGGCAGTTGAGAATCAACTACATTGCTGTGGCTCTGGAGTCACATGTAGGCCAGACCGGGTAAGGATGGCAGATTTCCTTTGCCATAGGACATTAGTGAACCAGATGGGTTTTTCCGACAATCGACAATGGTTTCACGGTCATCAGTAGATTCTTAATTCCAGATATTTTTTATTGAATTCAAATTCCACCGTCTGCCGTGGCGGGATTCGAACCCGGGTCCCCAGAACATTAGGTGAGTTCTGGATTAATAATCTAGTGATAACACCACTAGGCCATCGTCTCCCTGAGATATCTTCAATATGTTTCTGATGGGAAAAGTTCCCCATTGGGAGTAAAAAGTCAGTGGGTGGGATTTTATGGCCTCGCTCGTCCCAAAACCATAAAATCCCGCCCGAGATCAACGGATCTTTCCATGGCCTGCCCCTTGCCTGCTCCGATTCCCTGGCGGGCGGGATGGGAAAATTCCAGCCAGTAAGTTTACATCTCTCAGTCTTAATGCAGGACTTTTATACTGAGCTGTATTTCCTCCCTCTAAGTTAACCACTGCCATTCTTGTTCAAAATAAATTCAATCACTCAGATCATGTTGAGAAAGATCACTCAGATCATTTCGTGAAACAAACAAGCAACACTTACATTTTACTGGCATAGAATGTGAAAATTGCCCCAAATCTAATCTGCTGCCAATTGTCCATTTGTCAAAATGTGTTTCGTAGCACCCAATCCTGATTAAGTCTTTCATGGTGTGATTTTTAGCAAGAGTTAGACAAGCTAAATTGACATTTTTTTCATGCGTTCAGTGACCCATTATGGGAGGGTAGGACTACTCAGAGTAGCACTGGACATGGACAATGGCTCTGCTAACATTTCCTTTTTACATATCTGCCTTCAATTAACAAAGTGCGACTAGTCAAATTTAATGAGTGCACAGTTAAATATCACAAGAAGAGTATATGGTTCTGCACTCATTAGTGTATCTTCTTGTCTGTGGTTTCTGTTTCCTGAGAACGGGTCTGTTCTAAGCATCTCATGTGCACAGGTGTCTCTAGTACGCAGCTGGAAGTCAGCAGTGTGTTAGTGTCCCCATGGTGCTTTCTCATTGAGCTGTCATATTCAGGCAGTTGAAAACACTCATAGTCTATGATGGGTGTAAGCACAGATGACAGGACTTCTTGCCCTTGTGCTATTAAGTCAGTGTTCGCAGTTTAACAATGGCATTGCCAACCCAGCAACCAGCTGGGAACGGTGTCAAACTCATTATACATGTGACTGCATGGTGTCAACTTGCTTTCCCAACCAACATAGAAACATAGAAACCCTACAGTGCAGAAGGAGGCCATTCGGCCCATCGAGTCTGCACCGACCACAATCCCACCCAGGCCCTACCCCCACATATTTACCCGCTAATCCCTCTAACCTACGCATCTCAGAATTCTAAGGGGCAATTTTTAACCTGGCCAATCAACCTAACCCGCACATCTTTGGACTGTGGGAGGAAACCGGAGCACCCGGAGTAAACCCACGCAGACACGAGGAGAATGTGCAAAGTCCACACAGACAGTGACCCGAGCCGGGAATCGAACCTGGGACCCTGGAGCTGTGAAGCAGCAGTGCTAACCACTGTGCTACCATGCCGCCCTTGCAACATTGCAACCTTTGATCATCAAATTGTGAAATGAACACTTTTCCATTATACATTTTGACAGACCAAACACAATAGCTTCCACTATTATTATACAAAGGGGTTCAACATACAAGTTTAAGTTTATGTTTACGTATTAGTGTCACAAGTGGGATTACATTAACACTGCAAGTTACTGTGAAAATCCCCTAGTTGCCACACTCAGGCACCTGTTCGGGTACACTGAAGGAGAATTTAGCATGGCCAATGCACCTAACCAGCATGTCTTTCGAACTGTGGGAGGAAACCGGAGCACCCGGAGGAAACCCACACAGACACGGGGAAAACGTGCAGTCTCCGCACTGACAGTGACCCAAGCCGGGAATCGAACCCAGGTCCCTGGTGCTGTGGGGCAGCAGTGCTAACCACTGTGCCAGCGTGCTGCTCTGTGCCACCGTGCCACCTAACAATACAAATGTTTAAAAATGAAAGTCCACACACAAGTCTAACAATCCAGCAGAGTATGTACTCTATCACCAGCGCATCACCGACAGTTTGTCAGCATGTTTTTGAGTTCAAGGGTTTAATCCCTATTTAATTATTTGGTTTCAATATTTAATAAAACAAAATGGAAATACAATATTTTAAACTTTTGTCTGACATCTGGCAGTATCTCTTATCCAGCCCCACATTGTTCTGAAGCTGTCGCACCCTGACATTCGACTAAAACCACTTGTATTCTCAGCCTGAACATGGAAATTGATACCAGGCTATAAAATTTGATGTATTTGGTGCTGACAATCGTTCTGAAGATTTATTGATCTAAATGTATCTCTTGTTAACTGACAGAAAATAGCATCTACGCCTGTGGAGGAGAAATGTAAGTGATGATAGAGTGTCTGCACAGTTTCACCAAGTCAGCCTGCCAGTGTCACATTACTGAACTTGAACTCAATGTTAATCTACTCCTGGCTGGGAAGCTCACGACGTAATGTAGATACCAACTGATTTATTGGCCCAGAACTTTGGATCTTTAGATGGCTGTACGCCGGAGACCCCCCCCTTCGGATGCACTGGGGCATCCTCGGAGGTCCCCACGCACTGACTACATGGGAATTTCCGGCAAGTTCGGACTTCCAATGAGCAATTCCCCTGCATCTCCTAAGTCTGAGTTAAAGTTAGAGATTTGGCCGGTTCCGACTCACTTACCAGGATAGTTACTCAGGGAAACGTTAGAAGGATTAAAACCAGGGTAGGTTTACAACTGATGCCCCCCCTCCCCCACCATGCGCTCCCTACTGAACACCCCGTCCTCCACCACCACAACTCCCACCACCCCGCACTGACTACCCACCTGACCACCTGACTTCCCTCCCAACCCAACGACTGACCCAACCACTCAAATCCCCCTAGTCCCCCACCCCACCTACTCCTGAAGCACTCTGTTGTCTCATCCATCTGCCATCCTAACTCCTGACCCACCTGCTAAACTATCCCTCACTCGCACACCCCCTACCCACACGCACATGCCACCCAAACCCTCACCCACTTACATGTCACTCCACCCCCACCAACTTACCTGACATCCAAGCCTCTCACCCCTTACATTACACACACATTTTCTCTCTGTAGCTTTTCCTTTCTGCAAATTTGAAATTGGAAAGCAAACTTCGTTGAGGCAATAATCATACGCTCTCTCCTTGCCCTCTCGTTGTCCTGCTCTGTTTTCCCCGTGCTGCCCCCCTCTCCCCGTGCTGTCCCCCCTCTCTCCCCGTGCTGTCCCCCTCTCTCCCCGTGCTGTCCCCTCTCTCCCCGTGCTGCCCCCCCTCTCCCCGCACTGTCCCCCTCTCCCCCGCGCTGTCCCCTCTCTCCCCGTGCTGTCCCCCCTCTCTCCCCGTGCTGCCCCCCTCTCTCCCCGTGCTGTCCCCTCTCTCCCCGCACTGTCTCCCTCTCTCCCCGTGCTGTCCCTCTCTCTCCCCACACTGTCCCCCTCTCTCCCCGTGCTGTCCCTCTCTCTCCCCGTGCTGTCCCCTCTCTCCCCGTGCTGTCCCCTCTCTCCCTGTGCAGTCGCTCTCTCTCCCCGTGCTGTCCTCTCTCTCCCCGCACTGTCCCCCCTCTCTCCCCATGCTGTCCCCCCTCTCTCCCCGCACTGTCCCCCTCTCCCTGTGCTGTCCCCCCTCTCTCCCCGTGCTGTCCCCTCTCTCCCCGTGCTGTCCCCCTCTCTCCCCCTGCTGTCCCCCCTCTCCCTGTGCTGTCCCCTCTCTCCCCGTGCTGTCCCCTCTCTCCCCGTGTTGTCGCTCTCTCTCCCCGCACTGTCCCCCTCTCCCTGTGCTGTCCCCCCTCTCTCCCCATGCTGTCCCCTCTCTCCCCGTGCTGTCCCCCTCTCTCCCCCTGCTGTCCCCCCTCTCCCTGTGCTGTCCCCTCTCTCCCCGTGCTGTCCCCTCTCTCCCCGTGCAGTCGCTCTCTCTCCCCGTGCTGTCCCCTCTCTCCCCGTGCTGTCCCCTCTCTCCCCCTGCTGTCCCCCTCTCTCCCCCTGCTGTCCCCCCTCTCCCTGTGCTGTCCCCTCTCTCCCCGTGCTGTCCCCTCTCTCCCCGTGCTGTCGCTCTCTCTCCCCGTGCTGTCCCCTCTCTCCCCGTGCTGTCGCTCTCTCTCCCTGTGCTGTCATCCTCTCTCCCCGTGCTGTCGCCCTCTCTCCCCACGCTGTCTGCCCTCTCCCCACGCTGTCTGCCCTCTCTCCCCGTGCTGTCCCCTCTCTCTCTGCGCTGTCTGCCCTCTCTCTCCGCGCTGTCTGCCCTCTCTCTGCACTGTCTGCCCTCTCTCTCTGCACTGTCTGCCCTCTCTCCCCGCGCTGTCTGCCCTCTCTCTGCGCTGTCTGCCCTCTCTCCCCACGCTGTCTGCCCTCTCTCCCCACGCTGTCTGCCCTCTCTCTGCACTGTCTGTCCTCTCTCTGCACTGTCTGCCCTCTCTCTGCACTATCTACCCTCTCTCTGCGTTGTCTGCCCTCTCTCTGTTACTGTCTGCCCTCCTCACCTGCGCTGTCTGCCCTCTCTCCCCACGCTGTCTGCCCTCTCTCTGCACTGTCTGCCCTCTCTCTGCACTATCTACCCTCTCTCTGCGTTGTCTGCCCTCTCTCGCTGTACTGTCTGCCCTCTCTCCCCGCGCTGTCTGCCCTCTCTCCCCACGCTGTCTGCCCTCTCTCTGCACTATTTACCCACTCCCTGCACTGTCTACTTCTCTCCCTGCATGGTCTACTTTCTCCATACACTTTCTACTCTCTCCGTGTCCTGTACACTCCCTTCCTGTGATCTCTCTCTCCCTGTGTTTTGTCTTCTCTCCCTGTGCTATCCTCTCTTCAGTGCCCCCTCCCCAACAAAAGGAAAAAAACCAGAAATGAAGCCTATTTGGAAAACCTGTCCAAAATGCTCACACATATATTTAATTGGAGCTCCAGTATGACAGGTGCCCATATTACTGATTCGTACTGGGTTTTGAATGTTTGGAGCTGGTTTTTCCTTCTCTCCCTGGGCAGTTCCCTCTCCCTGCGCTCTGGCTCTCTCGACACTGCAGTTGCATTGTGACCAGCTGTGAAATAACACTACTGCTGACAGACTTTCCACCGATAGAAATGCAACATTGTTCTTCTGAGTTAAGCTGGGCCAGAGTTCCGATTGTTTGGGGTTGTCATCTACCTCTGGGAAATGGAAGGCCTCAGCACGTCAAAGGAAGGGCTATGTTTGAAATCCCGGATAGAGTTGGTCTACGTGGACACTTCCAAAAATCTCACACCTGATCTGTTTGTGGCTGTCCAGTTTGCAACATTTGTAAATGGCACATGGCCTCTGCTCTCTGAGGGTAATTTCATGGTTTCTAACCAGACTGCCTCACATTGTTCTCTCTGATGCACTAACCAAAATGCCACTGATTGACTGAGTGACTCTCAGCAGTTGTATATGACGTAATAAAACTTCATTGAGCAGCCTACGTGCAGAGACTGCATGCTGCAAGTTCCCCTTCACAATGGGAATGATTTATCTCACAGCTTAACGTCTGGAATATGCAAAGTATTTCCTTAGTGAACCATGCTGATTAACAGGAGGGGCCGTGGGGATTACTACCTGCACTGGATTTCAGAAGACTGGCAGTTAGTTTGTCTTTTATCTTGATGACACAAACCAATCACAAAACACGCCACACAACTGATGTTGATCAGATGTCATTTAATGAATGGATACCTGTAATAGGATTCTCGGTGCTCAGGTGTTCTGAGGTAAAACGTCACACAAACATAACACAAAATAAGTTTCCATCCAATCAATAATTGCAAAATAAGAAAAATGTGCTGTTTGTTATTGTGGTGAACCATCGTTGGTTCCCACTAGATAGTACTGAGCCAGGGTCTGGCCAGTACTACAAGTATGTATATATGTTGCTGTTGGGGTTAGGGATGGGTTGTTCTACTTGTTGCTGTTGGGGTTAGGGTTGGGCTGTTACACCTGTATCATAGTTATTATGGTACATCCCAGTCGGGCTCTGCCTCCTGGGAGAGGTATAAAGGTCTCTGCTCTGTCTGGGACCCCTCAGTCTGGGATTGTGTATATAATTAGTAGCTGCCTTGTTACAGCAAATAAAAGCCTTTATTTCCTGAGCATCAAGCCTCGTGTGTGATAACGCGCATCAGTTATTTCCCTTAATCTCCTCTTAAAAAGATGTTCCACACTACATCTGAAAAAAGAATGAACAATTGATTTCTGTAGGTCACTGCGTGTGAGTCAACCCAGCGTATAAAATAACCTCATTTTCTCAGCATTGAAAATAATGTTTTTGCATTTACACAACATGTATGTTAACCTCGCAGCCCCCACACACACTTTTCAGCTACAACATGCTATACTCTTAGAGTATGAACTCCAGATTAAGGCAGTAATGGCTTGTCCAATCGGGGAGCCCTGTATGTGTACATAATGTGAAGTGTCAGGGTTACTGGCACTCCAGGTTTATATTCCATGAGGAAATACCTGTCTGAGTGTTGCTGACTCTGTAAATATTTGGTGAAAGGACATCATCCTCGGAGGAATTATTTCAGAGAATAAGGTGATTTGTTGTGGAGGGATGATTCTGAAACTGAAAGCACCAAATCTGATCCACAATCATAGAATTCTTCAGTGCAGAGGGAGGCCATTCAGCCCATCGAGTCTGCACCTACCACAATCCCACCCAAGCCCTGTTACCGTAACCCCACATATTTACCCTGCTAATCCCCCTGATACTAGGGTCAATTTAGCATGGCCAATCAACCTAACCCGCACATCTTTGGACTGTGGGAGGAAACCGGAGCACGCGGAGGAAACCTACGCAGACACGGGGAGAATGTGCAAACTCCACACAGCTACTTCTGTTTGTGAACAGAATTCCCACTCACCTGAAGAAGGGGCTTAGAGCTCCGAAAGCTTGTGTGGCTTTTGCTACCAAATAAACCTGTTGGACTTTAACCTGGTGTTGTTAAACTTCAAACTCCACACAGACAGTGAACGAGGCCGGAATTGAACTTGGGTCCCTGGCGCTGTGAGGCAGCAGTGCTAACCACTGTGCTACTGTGCCGCATGGGATCGTTACGATGATACCATCGCAAAAGTGACTCGGAACAAATTTGTTGAACACTTTGCATCAGATACCGTTTATCTAACTGAGTCCAATAGCCTGGAGAACACATTAACTCTTTCATAAATGAGTTATACATATTAGCTGAAGGCTGTGACCATGGCGACCTTAAGTCAGAGGTCACACGAGACCAAATCATAGTCAGAATGGCTGATGATGCCCTTTCCGACATACCACAGCAAAACAAGATCTGATCTAGAAAAGGTTATCCAAATAGTCTGAAATCTGGCAAAAATACCAGTCCATTTTACGTGGTGAGGTTAAGCATAAGTATAAGGCAACCCCAAATATCTTGCTCAGAAAGTAACCAAAGGCCAGGGAGCCTCCAGGCCAAGGAAGATAATACCCAAATAGACCACATGATGATTTTTAGATTAACTCTTCAGATTTCATTAAAAGTTGTTGGATAAGACCCAATATTGACCCATGTCAGTGCCGTGGAAACAGAAGAACTCACGGGCGAGAGCAATGTCCAACAATCTCTGTGCAGTGTTTCAACCACAACTGGCTGGAACACTTTGGAAAGGTGTACAGGTCCATGACATCCAGACCCGAAGAAGATGCCAAAACAGCTCATGCGATTGAGGTACCAAACCAGGAAGAAGCCCAACCGCATTTCTTGGCTGAGATCAAGTATCCCGAATTCTCCTTTGGGAACGCCGACATGTCCATAAACAGTCACCTCACTAATTTAGACATGGGAGTCAGTGTTACGGTTCTCTCGGATGAGGAACTGTGACTGAAAGATCTCTGGCTATGGAGGGCAGACACACCGTTCTATGGCACCAGAGGAATCTGACTTCCAATCACAGGTATGATCCAGGAACCAATCAGTATGGCAACAAGCAAATGTTCAAAATTTGTATGCCATCTGAAACCAACCCTTTTCTCTCTTAAGCAGGGAAGCCTGTGTTGCCCTTAAGCTCCTCAAAATGGCCGAAGGCATCAAAATAACCTCTATCGACAACTATACAGTACAGCAAGTTCCTGAGAGGCCTGCCAGTGAAGAAACTCTCGATCGGGACTTCAGCTCTGAATTATCTTCACTCTTTGCTGAGCCGGTTTCTCCAACATCCTGGCAGGTAGCAGAAGTTCCTCTTTGGTCAGAGCAGCCAAACTTTCAGATGAATACAATCATACTTTGAGCAGAAGACACACATGAGAATAACCAGGAACAGCATGATGAGCCCCAATCTCAAGCTCCATAGTTTACTGTCTCACAATCGGGGAGCACATGGCAGCAAATCTGTCATCTTCAATAGAAGCGCACAGCAGCAAGACAGTGCTGGAGCAGGACGGTGGGTGGCACGGTGGCACAGTGATTAGCACTGCTGCCAGGGACCCGGGTTCAATTCCGGCCTCGGGTCACTGCCTGCGCGGAGTCTGCACGTTCTCTTCGTATCTGCGTGGGTTTCCTTCGGGTGCTCCGGTTTCCTCCCACAGTCCAAAGATGTGCAGATTAGGTTGATTGGCAATGCTAAATTGTCCCTTAATGTCAGGGGGACTAGTTAGGGTTAATACATGGGGTTGTGGGGATAGGATCTGGGTGAGATTGTGGTTGGTGCAGACTCGAAGGGCTGAATAGCCTCCTTCTGTACTGTGTGATTCTATGATTCTATTTATGATTCTATGATTCAGAAGAAAAGTGACTATCAACTGACCAGAGCAACCTCAGTGAAGGAAGGAACACCACAAGTGTGACTATGAAAGCTGAACTGCATGTTAAGCTAATGGATGAGAAACATTGGAGATACACTTTCAACTCCCAGAAAGGTCATGGTGGACGCTATGGAAGAAGAGAACCCATGTTCATACTATGAATGAATGGAGTGATCACTCTCTCAGGAAGGAATGAGACAAGCCCATGATGCCCAAACAAAGCAGGTTGAAATAGAAAAGTTATGTTGATATGGATTTTGAAGTGTAGTATTCTGTGTTTCTGGCACTTGGTTGTCCGATTTGATTCATTTTTTACGCTCCTTGGAATAGAAAATTTCAACTCCAAGGAGCGTAAAAAATGAATCAAATCGGACAACCAAGTGCCAGAAACACAGAATACTACACTTCAAAATCCATATCAACATAACTTGCCCAAAGCAACTGAGCCGACCACTCCTCCAAGTGTGGCCAAAATGCAATGTGGAAGAATTGTTAAGTCTCCAGACTGTGAAGAAAAATTATACTTTAAGTTTATTGGGGGCATGTGTGGCATAGCCACGGGTTAATGTGGGGCTGGAGATCCTTGCCATCCACAGTATGTGGCATGGGTCATATGACAAGGGATCTAGGTCAGTCTAAAAGTAGCAGAGACCTGTGTAAAAGTAAGCGTGGAGTTATCTCATAGTCTATATACTTTGTACATATGTATATAGTTATGTGTTGCCAATAAACACCACTTTTCAACCTTATAAGCCTCTGAACTGCTTCATTAGACCTAATGAACAAACTCCTACAACACCAACCACGTAAGCGACTCTGTCCCAGCAATGTGCATTGGAGTCTATACATTTTTTTATGTGTTTGTGGCAATCTGCTTTGTTTGTATAGGTGGAGCAGGATGCCCAGAATTTCAGGACTTCTGCACTTGAGTAGATTTGTTTTTTCAATCTTATTCCTAACAAGTTACTTATTTTGCTCTTTTTAAAAAAAAAGTAAAGCAACAGACTATCAACTGCCTTTACTGTGAGTCTCTTTCAGATATCCAGTATTTGAAGATGTGAATTTATTGTCTCTCTTGAGGTGGTTAAATTCGCACTGCGTCCACTTTGTGTCTTTGTTTAAATGACCGGCACGCAGATATCTTATTCAGGTTCCTGATCATTCAGTTGGCACTTTGTTCAGCAGTTATAGTTTCAGCTATTGCAAGAGCCTGCAATAATATACTGGGGACTTTGCAACGATACACACGGCATTCATCTCACAGAAGGCACAAGAGCTAAAACGTTGCAAGTTTTTTAATTGCATTATATCATCATATTCAAGCAACCTCATGCTGTTAGTTTATGAAGCTTTTTTAACATGAACTCTGTGATTGCACTGCAGTGTTTAGCAAATGCTGCAGAATAGTATCTGACAAATGATTTTGCTTGAAGATAGATCCTAGAATTCAGAATCATTAAAAGCAATTACTGAAGAAATGTTTTGAAGTGAATTGTACCAACAGTGATACTAACTTGTCTACTGGTCTCTTTTCAATGTGCAGATTTAATTTTTGATAATGTTTGAGAGGTGTTCAATTTAAGGGGAATATGTCACTTGGATTTTGAAGTGTGTCTAAAAACTAAAATCTAACAGTAATGGGGTCACTGCGAGCTTCAACATGATTCATAGAAACTTACAAGATAATGAACGGCTTAGATAGGATGGACGTAGGGAAGTTGTTTCCATTAACAGGGGAGACTAGGACGCGGGGGCACAGCCTTAGAATAAAAGGGAGTCACTTTAGAACAGAGATGAGGAGAAATTTCTTCAGCCAGAGAGTGGTGGGTCTGTGGAATTCATTGCCACAGAGGGCTGTGGAGGCCGAGACGTTGAGCGTCTTCAAGACAGAAATTGATAAATTCTTGATTTCTCGAGGAATTAAGGGCTATGGGGAGAGAGCGGGTAAATGGAGTTGAAATCAACCATGATTGAATGGTGGAGTGGACTCGATGGGCCGAATGGCCTTACTTCCGCTCCTATGTCTTATGGTCTTATGGTCTTATAACATCTCTAATACTGTGTTATTAAGATAGATATTGAACAAAAATAGTTCTCTGATGGAGAACAGAACTAAACTGGGCATTATTACCTCTCACTGAGGGGTTACATTATGAAGAATAGCCACAGGGAGGGAGCTAGAGGGCTGTTGGCATATATGGAACTATATATTAGGCACTTTGAAATTAAGGGCTGAATTTTACATCGGGGGAGGCAAATAAGTCAGGGCAAGCCCTCTTGACTTGGGCAGCTTGCCCCCCCCCCCCCCCCCCCCCCACCCCTCCAGCCATTTAACCACTGTTGGGCTTTTACTTGGCTTGAGCCAGGACTTCTACCCCCATCAGAGAGGAAGTGCCGTCTCTGACAGCTGCTAGCCATGCCACCCAGAGCAGCGGGCACCCTGAGAAGGGTAGTGATTCCCCTAAAGAACAGGAGCCAGAAACCCCAGGAGCCAGAGTGGACATGGCAAGAGGAAGGGAAATGTGGACAGGAGGGTCTTCGGCTGGGCACAGGCTGCCCAAACAGGAGGCAGCTTCCCACCACTGGCCTGGCTACCAGGACGCCATCTTTCATTGGGTGGCCTCGACATCTTGTGACAGGAAAAACCCCAGCGCTGGCAAGAGGAGTCCCTTAACTGGCTTTTAATTGGCTACTTGATGGCTGCAATTGGTTTCTGGGCGAACAGGCTACCCAACACCTGCCCCACAGGAGCGGACAGGGGCAGGTAAGAATGTTCACAGTGCCACTATCATGGGGCCCAATTTTATGCCACCCCCCCCCCCCCCTCACCCCATCCGGCATCCCATCTCTCGGGGAGGGTGTAAAATTCAGACTTAAGAGTCAAAAATAATAGGAATAACTGTGGTGGAGACTGATGAGTGAGAAATGCAGTATCCTGTTCAAAGTGCATTTCTAGCGAAACTGCTAAAAGAACTGGGACATCTGGGCATCAGAAATTTCAAGAAGTTGTTCTAACAGACTGGCATCGCTGTTTATTCTTACCTTTATTTATGAGAATAGCCATAATTCTTGCAAAAATAAAAAAGACTGTTTTTCATCACGATCCAGTTTGACATCATCCACAGGGAGGTAGTGTTCTCAGTCCCTGGTCTGTGCTCAGCTTACGGGTCTCAGCGAGATGATATCAAGGGGATTGCAATTTGACTCACTGCCTTTGGGTCAGGCAGAGTTGAATTGGCCAGGGTTCAAAGCCCTGATATAATCCATGCTACAAGTATGTGCATATGGATATTGGTTGTGGATAGGATCAAGCTCAGAATATGCAAGTGATATTTATTGTTAAATGTCAGACATCAATAATAGCCACTTGGCGTTTAGCGCTTTGGGTCCATATATCTTCAGACCTCAGCCAAGAAATTGGCAAAGATTTGTTTCAAAATTTTGTGTCACTGAAATTGCGCAAACTTATTAGTGGGCGGCACGGTAGCACAGTGGTTAGCACTGCTGCTTCACAGCTCCAGGGACCTGGGTTCGATTCCCGGCTTAGGTCACTGTCTGTGTGGAGTTTGCACATTCTCCTCGTGTCTGCGTGGGTTTCCTCCGGGTGCTCCGGTTTCCTCCCACATTCCAAAGATGTGCGGGTTAGGTTGATTGGCCATGCTTAAATTGCCCCTTAGTGTCCTGAGATGTGTAGATTAGTGGGTAAAATATGTAGGGATATGGGGGTAGGGCCTGGGTGGGATTGTGGTCAGTGCAGACTCGATGGGCCGAATGGCCTCTTTCTGTACTGTAGGGTTTCTATGATTTCTATGAAACTTCAATTTAAGTCAAAATTTCACAGATATACCCCTCCGCTCCCATACCACTACCCACCCACCCACCCCGACCATCCCATTCCCTCCCTCCCACCATGATACAAGCAAATTCTAATTGAGCTTTATCAGGTGAGTTAACAGCCTGAACTTGCACTGCATCTTTGCTCTGAACCATGCCAGAACTTTCCCGCCTCGCCCGCCCGAGGCTCGGAAGATCTGCCCGAGGCCAACGGAGAATACCGTTCTGCGAGCCCCGCTCGCCCCGATTCTGGGACGGGCGAGGCGGTAAAATTCTGGCCGATTGTCCACCAGCTAGTGAAAAGCTCCAAGTGCAATGTGTATTTTAGCGAGTACTTCACTGACAGGAAAGGAACAGAGATTTGAGTTAGATTGTTAATTTTCCTGGACTGATTTGTGATATTTGATGCATTGCCCAGCCAATCAACCTGAGATATGATCTACTAATAACATTGCTTCAGACTGTATAATCACCTTGAAATAAGTTTTATTCAATCATTAAATGTTATATAAATATTGTAATAGATTTGAAAAACAATTTTTCTGAATTATTCAGTGTGTGGTAGTCGCGACCTTCAAGTGACGATGTAGGCAGATAGAGGAACTATAGACCAGGTTAGCAGATAAAACTGTAGGCAATCACTGTTTTTAGATTATAACTATTAAAGTAGTCACTGTAAGGGGCGGAGGGCAACTAGTTCACCTCCTGTGAGGAAGGTCTGCTGATCCCAGTCTGTACTGATTTGCCAGATCAGCCCACTCTCCTTGGGAACCTGATCACTGAGGTGCTGGAGCTGCTGGTTAATGTGGACCAAGACAACAAGAAAACCTGCCTCACCCCTTGTAACCTGCAGCTGGCCATCTGCAAAGATGAGGAGCTCATCAGACTGCCAAGAGGGGAGGTCATCAAGTACCAAGGTGGTGTCCTGCCCAACATCCAGGCTCTGCTGCTGCCCAAGCAAACCGGACAGGTAGCAAGGCTTACTCAGAAAAAGTGGAGTCATTCCTATCAATTCCTGCTGTGTCTCCATTAATGCCGGACTTCATAGAAAACTGGTAGTTCTCTCAATAGCCTGTTACAACTCAGCTATTGGACCTTACGAACAATCTTGAGGCTGGTTCACGGTACAGCTGTACAGTTGGGTTCATTTCAAATATCCAGCTGTTCTGAATTAATACTGAACTGTTTAAACAGTGCAAATTAAATTATTTGGATGTCAGTTCAGAGACAGTTTTTTAAAAATCTGTTCAAGCGGCTTGGTAAACGCCCTTTCTTAAAGTCAGAGTGACGCTTTTCAAATGTAAATGGAAACTCTCCAGAGGTTACATTTTAGTGCTGCAATTAACAATGGATCCGAAGCAAATGCCTTGCCAATCACTGTGATGGGCACAGCTCTGATGGCTCTTCCCTTTTATATTGTGAACACAAAAAAGTTGCTGTTCAACGTGTATAAAGCTGACACACAATTAGCTTTGCCAAGCACCTCAGTGCTGCGTTCTTGCTGAGAGTACAAAAAGCATTGTATTGAACTGCTGGTTCACATTGCTCCGTGCCCTGCTATCTTCAATTGGTGTGTCCCACCAAAAATAAATAACATCATATAATTTAAGACAGCTGAACACTGAGCAGAACTGCCCACAAACTAACAAAACAGCCTTTAAACCTGGAACCTAACTTCTACCACATTTTTACTGGGTCGAATCATGCCCATTAAGGTGACTTTTATCACTGCCAAGATCAATCATAGAATCTACAGTGCAGAAGGAGGCCATTCGGCCCATTGAGTCTGCACCAAGCACAATCCCACACAGGCCCTATTCCTGTAACCCCACATATTTACCCTGCTAATCCCCTAATTCTAAGGGTCAATTTAGCACGGCCAATCAACCGAACCAAAAAGATGAAATCCGGCTTTCCTTTATTGTGACATTGAGACAAATCAGATTAAAAATCGCAACAGATTTCTGGAAGATTCTCCTTTTCGTTGCTTCCTCCATGGTTGGCCGTGCCCTTGATCACATCAGTCTCTGCTCTTCCCCACTCTCCCTTCATTCAGAGGATTATCTCGTACCTCATACCTATGCACCAACCGTATGGCTTCCTCACAGTGGCCATCTCCTCCCGGACCCGGGTGGGTGGCCAGAGTGAAGAGGGGAGAGATTGGCTAGAGCAGAGGGGGTGTTTGGAGCGGGCAGGGAGCCGGCCAGAGAGGAGGAGGGGTGGTTGGAGTGAAGTGGAGGGGGTGGGGGAACGGAGCAGAGGAGTGGTCGGAGAGGAGAGGGGGGTTGTCAGGTTGTGTTAGATCGGGGGGGGGGCAGAGTGGTGGGAGGATTGGATCAGGGGTAGGGGTGGGGATGCTCTGTAGAGGCAGGGTGTCCTGTGTGGGACTGAATCTGGGTGTTTAGATACTTATTCTAGAGTTAGAAGTGATTTCTTTCCTTCTAACATTTTCAGAGTAACTATCAGGATAAAACTGGCAGAACCATCCGAAGTTAGCACTTTACATTACTTTGTCAGATGGTTCCCAGCCCAGCAGAATGTCCAGAGAAAGTTTGCCCTTCTGGGCAATTGCTGGGTAAACCCTTAGGTGGGAAAGTCTGAGAGGCACTACCCAGCCCATCATTGGGGTATCCCCCAAATGTAACGCTGGGGAACTGGGAAGTTGTGGCCCAATGTTTCACCAAACTCAGTTTAATCGTGAGGAACAGTTTCCTACCTTACACTTTGTTAATCAATGGTCAAAAGCTAGTGGCAAGGAACTGACTCAGAACTGAGTTGCATTGCTGTTTGTGGCAGGCATGGATGGCTGAACCCAATTGTGCAGTGGCTGTCCAGTTAACAGGGTAGAGGCTCGTGGCCCTGTGAATCAAACATTGGGGTGGACAGGAATCACCAATCCTGGTGTCTGGTGATGTGAGGGCAGGTGCTGACGCCATTCATAAACAGTGGCCAGAACTCAGTGCAGAGCGAAGGATGCTGCAGAATTGCTCAGAGATCAGTGCTGGGACTTTTGCTGTTTGTAATATATATATATGTAAATGATTTGGAGGAAAGTGTAACTGATTTGATTAGTAAGTTTGCAGATGACACAAAGGTTGGTGGAATTATGGATAGCGATGAGGACAGTCAGAGGATATAGCACGATCGGTTGGAGACTTGGGCGGAGAGATGGCAGATGGAGTTTAATCCGGACAAATGTGAGGTAATGCATTTTGAAAGATCTAAAACAGATAGGAAATATACAGTAAATGGCAGAACCCTTTAGAGTATTGATAGGCAAAGGGATCTGGGTGTACAGGTGCACAGGTCACTGAAAGTGGCAACAGAGGTTGAGAAGGTAATCAAGAAGGCATATGGCTTGCTTGCTTTCACCGGCCGGTGAATTAAAAATTGGCAAGTCATGTTGCAGCTTTATAGAACCTTTATAGGCCGCACTTGGAATATAATGTCCAATTCTGGTCGCAACACTACCAGAAGGATGTGGAGGCTTTGGAGAGGGTACAGAAAAGATTTACCAGGATGTTGCCTGGCATGGGGGGCATTAGCTATGAGGAGAGGCTGGAGAAACTTGGTTTGTTCTCACTGGAACAACAGAGGTTGAGGGGCGACTTGATACAAGTCTACAAGATTATGAGGGACATGGACAGAGTGTATAGTCAGAAGCTTTTTCCTAGGGTGGAAGAGTCAATTACCAGGGGGCATAGGTTTAAGGTGTGAGGGGCAAGGTTTAAAGGAGATATACGAGGCAGATTTTTTACACAGAGTGGTGAGTGCCTGGAACTCACTGCCGAGGGAGGTAGTAGAAGCAGATACAAAAATGACATTTAAGGGGCATCTTGACTAATACATGAATTGGATGGGAATAGAGGGATATAGATGTCCCTGGAAGGGGAGGGGGTTTTAGTTCAGTCTGGCAACATGGTTGGTGCAAGTTTGGAGGACCGAAGGGCCTGTTCCTATGCTGTAATTTTCTTTGTTCTTTGTTCTTTGCTCAGGGGAGTCACTCAGGGGTCCAACCTTGTGGCTCCTGAAGAAATCTCATCATTTTTGTCCTGCCCTGGAAGTCATCTTATCATCCCTGAAAACCATTCCATCTCAGTGCTGCCCCTGAAAACCATTCCATCTCAGTGCTGCCCCTGAAAACCATTCCATCTCTGTGCTGGTCACTTGTTTCACTCTTCTCAAGACCTCTAAATAACTTTAGTATCCTGTCCTACATTCTCTCGGCTTCGCATTTCATTAATTTATAGATGAGTTGTAGATCTGTGCAAGCATGACAGTGAACAATTTTAGTTTTAAATCATGTACTAAGTTTCTGTGACATTCCTTCCTGGTACTGAAGTGTAGCAGTCAACAGTCCCTTGACCTTCAAATGCTTCCTGGGCTGTGGAGTTGTATAGTCAATGCTGGAGGAAGTCTTGCTTTAGCCACTGTTCTGTGTCTGAAAGAACTGAAACTCCTGCTCCGGTGTCTAATTTGAAGTTTATCTTATGTTTGTTAACCATAATGTCTGTGTTCTAATAGTCCCATTAGACCCCATAATTTTACCCAAGAATTGCAGTTCATTATCTTTCTCATCTTCAATTTCTTGAATGCTACTTGCCTTAATTGGTTTCTCCTTAAATTTCTCTGGCAAAAGCTGAGGCACACAGATTTAAAACACCCTCTCTTTTTACAGAAATGGCACTTTGCATTTTTGGCAGGAAGCTCTTTGTACAGGCACAGCAAGCTTGAGCACTGTGTAATGACGACTACCATGTCCCCTTCATACTTTTCTTGTTTTTGAGTAAGTGTGCGGCTACTTCTGTGTCCTACAAGCTGCTCTGTCAGTCGTCACAAAATCTCTGTCACCTTGAATGAATACATAATTTTGCTATCTCAGTTCTGCCTGCTTTGTTAACTGCTTAATCTTTGATAATGTTAAATTCTCCAATTTATTTTAGAAAATCCGATAAAGTTGCCTATAAGATTCCTACAACAATGTGATTCAAAATCAATTCATCTTTCAGGGCTTCAGATTTGCAATTCTCAGCGAGGCGATATAAATTGTTAATGAAGGAATCTATGTTCTCTCTCGGCCTTTCGGTACATCTATTGAAGTTTGCCCTTTCTATGACAGTGCCCCTTCCAAGGCTGAAATTATGGGGCGATTCTCCCAAAAGTGCGGAATTGGCGGGAAAACTGTTCTAAACCCCAATTGTTTTGTCAGTTCAGCTTCTCACCTGAATCTCTGCACTCTGTGCACTGCAGACATCCCAGTTGTGAATATCATTAAAACCCCAGGCAGGGTGGGATCTATTCGCACCGGGGTTTGACAGTACTGGAACTCTGCGCACGCGCAGTGGCCCTGATCTGTCAGACTCCCCATTTGCTGGCCAGCTCGATCATTGGCCAGCCCGGGACACCCGCAGTACCGCCCCTCCAGCCCCCCAAATGGCCCGATCGCGGCCCCCACAGCAATTCCCAGGCCAGCCCTGATCCCCGCCCCCATCACGGAAGGCCCCAATGTCCAGCCCACCCTCCCAGCAGTGGCGACCCCCCACCCTTCTCACCCCGGCAGACCCCCCCTTGCTGCCCTCACCCCCCCCCGGAGGCAATCCCCACCCACCCCCCCCCCAGCCCGCTCCAATCACTGCCCTCCCTCTATCCAAGACCGATCTTGTCTGCAGAGTGGCAGCGGGACTCTCCCACCCCCACCGATCACCCTTAGGCCCCGCCCACAATAGGCCCCACACTCTTGGCACTGCCTGATGCCCAATGGGCAGTGCCAAGGCATCCCTGGGCATGGGTACTTTGCCCCTTGAGTAGTGCCAGGGGGTACAGGTTGGCATTGCCAGGGTGTCCATGCTCAGGGGGCACCCCCCTGCTACCCGACATCCTGGGGGGACCCCGATTGCCAGTTCCCCGAACATGGGGAGCCCCGCTGGAATGAAGTACTCCTGGTGGGGTGGGAGACTCAATCGGGACCTGAAAGGTCCTGATAATGAACTGCTAAACATACTTAAACTACATTTTAAAAGATTTAAATTACTTCCCTGCCTTCCCGCCGGTTTCCAGCGTGGTCTGACCGGCGATTGTTCTCCGGCTCTGGGAGATGCGACTGCATTCCCGGCGCATGAGCAAATCCCGGTACAAGGTCGGCGACGCACATCTCCCACCTCGACCTGCCAGAAAAGTTGCAGGTCGGGATGGGAGAATCGCGGCCTGTGTTTCAAAAGCTTTTTAAATGTCATTGTTTCTTCATTGATGTCCTGTCTGAGCATTACATCGTCTGCACTCCTGCCTATGGAGGAGAGAAGGGTGCTGACCTGTTCCTTGTTAGGCTTCTTTGCTAGTCTGGAAATGGTTCTGTACCTGCTGAACCTACAACACCCGCTCTGCCATTTCTCAGCTTGATGTGGGCCTTCCATAGGTTAAAAGCACTCCGCTAATTGTAAGAATTTCTCCATATTTCTTCACTTTATCATTTCTTTGGATCCTGTTGGTGTTCATTCCCACGTTCTCCTTTCCTTGCAGACCTTTTTGTTTTGGTCTGAAGCAACACCAGTGAAGCAGAAACAGCTGCAGGGCCCAGTTGTTGTTGTCAACATATCTTCACACCCAGGCTGTTTTTCACCCTTTGGGGAATAGTGGGGGAAGCGGTGGAAGGATTTCCGTGCTGATTATCAGCCTGTTGAACGGTGTTGAATATTACTTCCATGCCAACAAGTCCTGGTATTGGACTCAAACCTGGAGCTTTCTGGTCCAGTGGTCGGGGCACTACCACTGTGCAACAAGGACCCTTGAAGGGCTCAGTTGAAGCATGGACTCCACACCACCACTCCCAGACCATTGTGGAGTGCTGACGCTCTCAACAGGCCCAGGATTGCGAGAACTGGAGAAAGGTTCATGAAATATGGAGCTGCTTCTGGCTTACACAAAAAGATCAGAAAGGCAGACCAGTGGACTACTTTATGGAGTTGGTGATGAGCTGGTAGCGATTGCTGACAATGTGCTAATGAGGCAGAGAGTTGATGAGGCTTCCACTTTTTAAGAAGAAGTTGTGCAATCATTTGATTCACATTTCAGCATCCACAGAGACTTAGTTATAGAAAGGGCACAATTTAACAAAGAGAAATCAAAGAGCAGCCAAAGCATGGATTCGTTCATCAATGGTCTATACAGGCTGGCAGGGAACGGCGATTTTAGAATCTTAAAGGATGAATCGATTCATGACAGAATCGTAGACAAAGTATTATCAGATCTCTTACACACAAGTGAGGATTTAGCACTGGTCAAAGCAGTACAAATTGTGAGTCAAACTGAGCTTAAAGAAACACAATCGAGTGTTTGGTTTGCGGAGATGAGGTTCTGTGGAGAATGAGACCATTCAGTTTGTAGGTTATAAGAGAGAAAGTCAAAGCCTAAGCTTTCCAAAATGGGAGAATACTCTGAAAGGATCACCAGTCTATACCCCAGTAATCCAATACTATGTCAATACTTTGAACAGCGCAAGCACTTTACAGCCATTGACGACTTACCAGTCTACAATGAGGGAATAGTCATACCAACAACACTTTGGCTTGATGTTCTTTGAGGGCTTCACTGAGGTCACATAGGGATTGTTGTGCAGTGCCCAGCAATCATCTGGTGGCCAAGCATTACAGAAGAAATGATTTCTAATTGTCTTACATGTGCAATAAACAGCCAAGAGCAAAAAGAACCGCTATCATTTCCTACTTTTCAGCCAAGGCCATGGGAGGACCTGGGTATTAATGTTTTGATTGTAAGGGGAAAACATTCCTTATTGTCACTGAATGCTATTCAAGGTAGATTGAAGTAAACAGATTGCATAGTATCACAGTGGAATCAGTCACTGAGTAACTGAAAAGAATCTATGCAACACATAGCATTCCAGACACTGTAGTGTCAAACAATGGGTCACAATTTGCTAATGAGTTATTCTGAAATTTTGCAAAGGAATATGAATTTGTTCATGTAACCAGTTTTTAAAGTTTATTTATTAGTCACAAGCATGCTTACATTAACACTGCAATGAAGTTGCTGTGAAAATTCCCTAGTCGCCATACTCTGGTGCCTGTTCGGGTACACCAGGGAGAATTTAGCATGGCCAATACACTTAATGCACCAATGCAGTCTTTCGGATTGTGGGAGGAAACCCACGCAGATACAAGGAGACTTCACACAGACAGTTACCCAAGCCGGGAATTGAACCTGCGCCTCTGGCACTGTGAGGCAGCAGTGCTAACCACTGTGCCGCCACCAATTCCTCAAGCAAATGGAGAAGCTGCGAGAGGTAAGCAAAATATCAAAGGTTTGCTGAAGAAGAATGAGGATCATAATCTAGCTCTTCTGAACTACTGAACCTCACCACATCCAACTGCTTTTCCACCATCAGAGTTATTGATTGGAAGGAGGTTGAGAACACAACTTCCATCTCTGACACATAAACTTAAACCTGAGGGCAGGTGTGGGGCTGGAATTGCTGTGACACCTGGGCACCTCAAAGTACATCGGCATCATGAGTGCTCCCTGAGGAGTGGAGACCCACCTACAGGATGGGCCTTTGGTGGTCACATCCACTTGGACATTGGCTGAGTCAAAAACCTTCCTGTTTATAAAAGCCACAGGTCGCTCCACGAGAGCTTTGTTTGCCAAATGGCTGCAAAGGATTATACCCTGAACCTGTGGAAATCCTGCAATGGCCCTGAAGCCAACAGACCACTCAGCCTGGGTATCAGAGTCAGTGCAGCAACTCACAAACTCTCTGACCCTATTGAACAAAGCCTTGGTGACCTCCTTATGCAGCAGTGGGCAGATGTCCGGGATACTCCCCACATGTCCCCGGTCGGGCTGTAGACATTCAACACTGTATGATTTCCAGCATCAGCAGCATCCAGTGGCTACCCAGTCCCATTGTTGCAGGTCACCCTGCAGCTTTGTGAAAGTTGTTCCCTCCGCCTTTCTTAACAGCAGCAGTCTTCATTGGCATTGCTGCTCCAATATCTGGAGATAGCTTATGTGAGTGCGGGAAACTCACAGATACAGAACCTAGGGACTTGTTCCTACTGCTGTTCCCCTCTGCAGCCTGTCCAACCATATGCTGCTCTTTTTGTAAATGCTGCTCTGACATTGGTGCTTCTGGTGCCTTATCTTCCTCCTCCTGCAGCACTCCTCCTCCTAACAACTGTCACTCGGCTCCTCTGCACTGGTCCCTCGGCTCCTCTGCACTGTCCCTCGGCTCCACTTCACTGTCCCTCAGCTCCTCTCCACTGTCCTTGGTTCCTCTACAATCTCCCTCAGCTCTCTACAATGTCCCTCAGCTCCTCTGCAATGTCCTCAGCTCCTCTTCATTGTCCTCGGCTCCTCAGCAATGTCCCCTGGCTCCGTTGGCCTGTCCCTCAGCTCCTCTGGCCTGTCCCTCCGCTCCTCTGGTCTGTTCCTCAGCTCCTCTGGCCTGTCTCTCGGCTCCTCTGGCCTGGTCCTTCAGCTCCTCTGGCCTGTCCCTCAGCTCCTCTGGCCTGGTCCCTCAGCTCCTCTGGTCTGTCCCTCAGCTCCTCTGGCCTGTCTCTCGGCTCCTCTGCAATGTCCTCAGCTCCTCTGGTCTGTCCCTCAGCTCCTCTGGCCTGTCTCTCGGCTCCTCTGGCCTGTCTCTCGGCTCCTCTGCAATGTCCTCAACTCCTCTTCACTGTCCCTCAGCTCTTCTGGCTTGTCCCTCGGCTCCTCTGGCCTGTCTCTCAGCTCCTCTGCACTGTCCCGCCTCTCGATGCTTTGATAGCCTCCTCTCTCCTTGCAGTGAAGGTCTCCACACTGATAGAAGACAGTTCCACGATGGCTGACATTCCTCTTGAGGCTGAGGCTGGGTCTGGGTACTGCCACCATAGAATGATCAGGAACCTAACAGCCTGTGCTCCCCTGTGCCTGCTCTTTAATTGGTGAATACCATTAAATTCCCTTCACATAACTGCCAATAAGTTACAACCTCTTTAATTAGCTGACTTTGGCTTTAACCATGGAAATGATGCAGCATAGAAGGGGGTCATTTGGTCCATCTTGTCCATGTGTCATTGTTCCAAGTGGCATCACCACCTCACTGTCTCCCTGCAATGGGCACAATGTGGCACAGGGTTCCTGCTATTGGGTTTTTGAATAGCGCCGCCCGTGCCATTCTACACCTGCACCACCTCAGTCCCTGTTCCAACAGGCTCTTAAATTCATTAAATTCCACCTAATAAATCTGTGGTTTCAGCAGAAGAAATAAAACAATTTAAGAAAAATAGCCCAGATCTTCCGGTCTCCGATTCCAAGTGAGAGTATCAAGTGACTTACTTAACAGGATAGTTACCCAGGAAATGTTAGACAGAAAGATCCTATTCTAACTACTGATGCTTCATTCACTCACATTGACCCCCACAGCACCCCCTGAACCCGACTCCTCCCCAACGTGATCTCACTATCTTCCAGCACTCAACCTTCCCCTCCAATCCCTTAACTCCCCTAACCCAACCTAGCTAGCCCCACCACCTGACTTCCCGCCTGAGCTCCCAACTTCCTTCCAATTCCCCCAATCCAACCTAATAAGCTTTCCAGCCTCTGATTCCTCACCAATATCCCAACTCCACCCTGGTCAAACCAGGCTAACCCTAACCTGATAATCCCTCCCAAAGCGACTAGCCCCCCACTGTCCCAAATACCAGCTCGCCCACACACCACCCTATCACCTCACCCTCCTGCCCCCTACTCACCTGCCATCCGACCCAGCTACCACCCTACCCAACTATCACCCTGCCCAGTTGCCACCATACACACTTAGCTCCTCACACTACCCACTTACACACCTACGCAACATTCATTCACTCACCCATTTACTCATTCATTAACACACTGAAAAGCTGCTTGAATGTTCCAAAGCTCTTCAGTATGTTAGTGAACCCGTCCCAGAACATGGCGGCTAATGCCACAAAAAGAGGATGTGTCTTGTCTTCCCCCCAATCCCCAACGATCCAATGCTAGGAGGGCACATTTTAATGGCAGACTGCTCTGCATTTCAGAAGAAGTGGGGATTGGAAAACCCAGCCAGAAATGTGGAGCAGAATCGCAGCACAGGAAACGAGGAGCAGAGTGGCAATCTGATGGTGATAGAATCATAGAATCCCTCCAGTGCAGAAGGAGGCGATCCAGTTGATCAAGTCTGCACTGAATCTGAAAGAGCATCTTGCCCAAGTCCACCCATCAACTGTCCTATCCCCATAACCCCGCGCAACTACCATGGCCAATCCACCTAACCTACACATTTTTGGACTGTGGGAGGAAACTGGAGCGCCAGGGAACACCCACGCAGACACGGGGAGAATGTGCAAACTCCGCACATACAGTGACCCAAGGCTGGAATCGAACTCGGATCCCTGGCAATGTGAGGCAGCACTGTGTTACCCTGCCTCCTTGAGCTGTGATTGTCACTCCTTCGAAGATTCTGGCCTTAGTTTCTGTAGTCCATGAAACAAATTTAAAAACATTTCTGTTGGGTGCAAACTAGACACAATTTATGAATCGTAAGTCTTGAATAGCATATTGAGACTAGGCTGAATCAGCGTGCAATAACCAGCCAGATCAGAAACAGCACCCTGGAACCTTTGATACTTTCCAGGTGCCTGTCACAAAGTTTCAATGGGGGTCTTCCACTCCCAAATTCGTTATATTTTGCATTATGAACCCCTTTTCCTTCACTCCAAATAATGGAATTGCCCTCGATGAGTCTCCAATCCTTTGTATCTCTTGTACCTCTGTCTCAGCAACATGACTGAAGGGAGCTCCCAGAAGGAAAATAACAGTAAAAACTGGGAAATAAGAACAACAAAGAACAAAGAACAATACAGCACAGGAACAGGCCCTTCGGCCCTCCAAGCCCGCGCCGCTCCCCGGTCCAGGATTGAATCCTGAATCCAGGATCCCCGCCCAATTTTCCAGCCTATCTACATACTAATATCCTATCCACCGAGCTGTCCCTCACAGCTATGATGCTTTGTTCATCACAACCTATTAACTCACCCCCACCCCCCCATTCCAGACCATGTGATCTCCAGGGAGAGGCGAAAACCCAGAGTGAAAAC
Organism: Mustelus asterias; assembly: GCF_964213995.1. Classification (NCBI taxonomy): domain Eukaryota; kingdom Metazoa; phylum Chordata; class Chondrichthyes; order Carcharhiniformes; family Triakidae; genus Mustelus; species Mustelus asterias. Next base: position 100,390,996 of record NC_135802.1, on the reverse strand, counting down.
CCCAGGGCCAATATGGGGGAAAAAAAATCTGGGAAATTCCTCTCCGACCCCCTGAGGCGATCGAAACGAGTCCAGGAGATCACACTGGCCCTGATCGGAAAATGCTTCCCAACCCTATTCATTTCCACTTCCACGAACACCATATGAATTCCCTGCCCCCGAGACAGGTTCCCAACTATCCGCAGTCTCGCTCTGTACTGGCACCAGCAAGATGATCATAGAATGAAGCCTTGAAACGAGAAACAAAGAACAATTAGCCCGCGCCGCTCCCTGGTCCAAACTAGACCACTCTTTTGTATCCCTCCATTCCCACTCCGTTCATATAGCTGTCCAGATAAGTCTTAAACGTTCCCAGTGTGTCCGCCTCCACCACCTTGCCCGGCAACCCATTCCAGGCCCCCACGACCCTCTGTGTAAAATATGTCCTTCTGATATCTGTGTTAAACCTCCCCCCCTTCACCTTGAACCTATGACCCCTCGTGAACGTCACCACCGACCCGGGGAAAAGCTTCCCACCGTTCACCCTATCTATGCCTTTCATAATTTTATACACCTCTATTAAGTCTCCCCTCATCCTCCGTCTTTCCAAGGAGAACAACCCCAGTTTACCCAATCTCTCCTCATAACCAAGCCCCTCCATACCAGGCAACATCCTGGTAAACCTCCTCTGTACTCTCTCCAAAGCCACCACGTCCTTCTGGTAGTGTGGCGACCAGAACTGGACGCAGTATTCCAAATGCGGCCGAACCAACGTTCTATACATCAGACTAGAATACTAGTCTGAACTGTTTTTCCTATTAGGAGAGATCACTCAGGTTATTCGCACACTTAACCAATAACACAACAGCACTGGAAGAGAAATTGTATACTTTCCTTCACTACTCAGATATGGTAAATGGTACAAGAGGCAGCAGGTCATTAGAGCAATTATAAAATAATTTATAACAACATAGAATGGATAGATTTTCCATTATGTGCAAAGTTGATGAAAAATAATTATTCTGTCATGGGGTGTGGGCATCGCTGGCTGGGCCAGCACTTATTGGCCATCCTAATTGCCCTTGAACTGGTTTGCTAAGTCATTTCAGAGGGCAGTTAAGAGTCAACCACATTGTTGTGGGTCTGGAGTTGTCTGCAGGCCAGACCAGGTGAGGATGGCAGATTCTCTTCCCTAAGGGACATTAGTGAACCAGCTGGGTTTTTACAATTGACAATGGTTGATTTAGACTTTAAAATTCCAGATTTTTTAATGAATTCAAATTTCACCATCTGCCATGGTGGGATTCAAGCCTGGGTCCACAGAGCATCACTCTGGGTCTCCAGAATACTAGTCCAGTGACAATACCACTGTGCCACCACCTCCCCAAATTGTACTAAATTATCAAAAAAAATGTTTCTTCTGTAAGAGGACACTTTATCTCAGAGAAATATATAGAGCTTGAAGAGAAATGATATATATGGAAATATTTTGGCCCATTAGCAGATAAATACTTAATGCATTTAGTTGACATTCTTAAATCATTTATTTTAATGTAACTGGTAATCTATTGTAAATGTTAACAGGCAAAGCAATATCTTCAGAACAAATTGTATGTTTGCTCAAATCTTCAAATCACGTTTTTGCTAAATTATCAAAAAAACTTTTAAATAATGCAAAATCTGAATAATATAAAATATAAATGACATATATAAAGTCGGGGGAGTAGTTTGTCTTGGAGGAGGGAAAGATTTTACTTTCAAACTGTGTGATATTTTAGGGTAGTTGGTTGTGCAAAATTCTTTTGCTGCCTTCTAAAGGGTTTTGGATTGTTGCTGAAGTCATGATTTGCGCCATGTCTACTTGTGTGAAAACGTGTGCAGTAACCCTGAATGTAACTGTAATAAATCTCTGGAGACGGAAGTCCCTTCACCAAAAGCCCTTTATTTACAATTCCAACAACAGAGCACAGAGTTCTGTCAGTCAGCAGCCTACCTTTGGGAGTGTCAGAGGAACTGACAATCCCAGTTAAATACAAGGGAAAGACTCCCTGATTGGCCCATCAATTGATTCCTTAATCAGGGAGTTCATATTCCAATAGGTCAAACTCAATGGCCTGATTGAAGTCATTGCAGTGACAATGAGATGAATTCTGTTCTCATTTCTGACAAGAAAGTAATAACACTGCACAAGAAATTGAGTAAAAATTGACAGAGCATGAACTTTAGAAATACTGTGTAATCATTTCCTAAATTTAATATATGTAGCAAAATCATAAACCTGGCATTTTGTACTCCTTAATATTCAAAAAATTAGAAAATGTGGTGAATGAAGATGATAGTGTAACAAGCAAAGGACTACGGATGCTGGAATCTGAAACAAACCGAGAATGCTGGAAAAACTCAGCAGGTCTGGCAGCATCTGTGGGGAGAGAACAGAGCTAAGATTTTGAGTCCGTTTGGCTCTTCATCAGAACCAAATACAGAAGAAAATATTATAGCTGGCAAATTTATTTATTCAGTTCCTCTCCATCCATAAGTATACATTTTGGGGCAATTTTCTGATTTTGGGTTCTTGGTGTTGAATCACACTTAGTGGAAGTTCCTGTTGGAAATATAGGAAACCTTACTGTAATCTATAATAGGTATCTCTTCTTTACCCAAATATAAGAGGAAATCATGCGTTAAACAATAATCATCCCTCATTGACTACAGTTTTACAATGAATAGCAGAAATTAACTACTCAAAGGGCCCCTCCATTATGACAATAACTGTGATGGGACCAATAATGTTTCATTTTGTTGCCCTGAGAAGATGACGGGGGGAATTTTCTGGCCTTTCATGCCCTGTCACCACTGTCAGCGAGGACGGAGATTTTGGAACTCAGCCACATCTCCGTTTACTGCAGCGGGACCAGAGAATCCTGCTGACATGAACCACTGGAAAATTCCAGCCATCAAATCCATATAACCTATGATATCATGTTAATACCACATGTCACATCACGTCAACTCACAACAAACCATAATGCTACTTTCACTCCTACTATGTGAGTTATTTATATTTTGTTGTTGTTCTTAACAATGATTAGATTAGATCGTGTGTCGGGAACTCATTGGATATAATATCAATGAAATAGTAAGCTAACATTCTGACACAATTGCGTGTACATTGTTCATATTTTATTAGATTGAGTTTCTCTGATGGGTAAATATGCTATTCAATCTCCAGTGTGTATTGTTTATATGACAGGAAACAATCTCAGAAAAATAGTGCTATATAGTCTCTGCAAAGCCAATAATAATGAGAACAAAGCTCAATTGAAAGGAGGGGAATTGAATCTGAATGTCACTATGGTGTGGCTCTAAAGCATTTTTCTATTTTTTTCAGCTTTTTATCTTTTCAAGATGTTTTGCAACAAATGTCATTTTGTTAGATAAGAGTATCAGGGAAATGGAGCAAAGATGGGAAAATGGAGTTGCAGTGTCAAATTGCCATGAGCTAACTGAATAGTGGAGCATGCTCAATGGCTGAATTACCTCCCCTTTGTTACTAACGTTCATATGTTCATATTTGCATAAACAGAATCGTGTGCCCTAGTATGACACAACATTGGAACAACCTCACTGTACACCTTGTCATGTGTGTGCCAAAGTTAAGTCAATTTTTTATTTAATTGCTACATCCATGGGATTTGTACTTCGCATCCTCTATTCATTGTCATTAAACTGTTACTCTGCGCAAATTCTGTTCAGCTGTATTTATCATTTCTAATAATTTCTAATGCACAGTTCATTGCACTTCAACCAAGACATGTACTTTAACCTATTATGCTTGTTTGCTGTACAAATCTAAAGATTTCCGTGTAACACTTGCAACCCAGATAATAAAACAATTTAGCATCATTGTCCCACATTGCGCTACAGGTTTTCCATTAAAGTATCCCTATTGAATATGAATGGACACCTTTGTTGAATTTATTATAACTAAAGTTTAGAGTGTCAGGAATACAAGTTGATATCCCTCAATTTGGAAAAGAAAACAAGCACTGAAATAATCCATTGATTCTGCTTCACTTTGTTCCTGTGAATGTAGGGATTTTGTTGCATCCAGGAGACACTAAATCTGAGATTCCGTTTCATTTTTTGTATTATTATAAACAGCAGTACTTCTGAAAAGCTAAAAGTGGCTGAAGGCTCTCCCCTTCTCCCTGTAGTTAAACCATATTGGTTTCGCCATCACTTACCTCTACTTCCCAATGATTGTGGAGTCTGCTACAACAAAACATCTTCAAAAGTCAGAGCATGCACAAGCTGCAGTTGGGCACACAAACAGAATTTTGAACCCCATTTCTTGCTTCAATAGTTTTCCAATGTATAGAATCATGAGGGTGAAAATCTGAATGAAGGGACAAGTTTTTGAAGTACATATGTACTATTGCATAGTTATTAAATATTGCAACAGATAATTTGTGAAAGTTGAACATTGACCCATATAAAATGCAATCAGAATGATGTGAGAGTGTGGTTGAATAGATTATACAATAGACAAGTTGATTAGTCATGCTGGGCAAAAATTGTTGGCATCTTACAATATGAGTTTATCAGGTGATAACTGGAATTGCCTTTCACTCCTTAACTACTATTGCAAGCCTGTTATACCCAGAAGCTTTCTGACTATGGTAGCAAACATGCAACTTGATATGAAGCAATGTAAGCATGTTCAGCTTTCCAAAAAGTGGAGAATGTAAATTTCAGCTTCTATTTCCTTTATGCAATGCTAGATATGTAAATTCTGCATATGTAAAACCTTAATATTCATCCCAAGCCAAGAATTCTTTTTGAGACCGTCATACAAACAGTATATTCAATAAAGACTGACTCCACTGTTCATACAATGCATCACCTACTGCATGTGTCAGTATTTCATTAGAAAGGATATTATTAAACTAGAAAGAGTGCAGAAAAGATTTACTAGGATGCTACCGGGACTTAATGGTTTGAGTTATAAGGAGAGGCTGGATAGACTGGGACTTTTTTCCCTGGAACGTAAGAGGTTTAGGGGTGATCTTATAGAGGTCTATAAAATAATGAGGGGCATAGATTAGCTAGATAGTCAATATCTTTCCCCAAAGGTAGGGGAGTCTAAAACTAGAGGGCATAGGTTTAAGGTGAGAGGGGAGAGATACAAAAGGGTCCAGAGAGTCAATTTTTTCACACAGAGGGTGGTGAGTGTCTGGAGGTAGTAGTAGAGGTGGGTACAATTTTTTATCTTGTAAAAAGTATTTAGACAGTTACATAGGTAAGATTGTTATAGAGGGATATGGGCCAAATGTAGGCAATTGGGACTAGCTTAGTGGTAAAAACTGGATGGCATGGACAGGCTGGGCCAAAGGGCCTGTTTCCATGTTGTAAACCTCCGTGACTCTGACCCCACCAACAGTTGGGATTCTCCAGTCCAGCTTCTGTGAATGGAGATTTGGCTGAGTGCCAAATTCTCCATTCCCGCTGGCGTACGACATCAGAGAATTCTGGCCATCGTTTCTCTCTGAACAAAAACATTTTGTGCAACAGAGCTGTGCAAGTAATTCACTCTGAAACTGACTGGTCGTTGCTGGGATGTGAGTTGGAGACAGGAAAGTATGTTAAACGTCGAGTTACAAGCTTTCCTTAAAATAAAATAGGTTCTCTTCATTTTCCTACCCAGTCTCGTGTCTGCAGTGACCCTGACTCTGTAGCCTTCTCAATAAGTTGGGTGTGTTGCTTGTGTTCTTACCAGTAGTGTACTCTGCGAATGGGAATCAGGGAGCGGTACTGCAGAGCTCCGAGATTTGAACAGTGACTGGCATGTGAGGATTGTCAGAAAAAGATGTTAGAAGCAGCCTCAAGCAAATGTCAGTCTTGTTCAATTTCAGAAGAAAATAAAAAATAGCTTTGATTAGTTTGGATTAAATCCTGTCACATGTGGGAAGGGTTGGTATTTGATTTGTTTTAATTGTGATTTAAATGTCCCTCGTAAACTAGAAAGCCAACAAATCACTACAAAAATAGATTTCCAGCTCTAAAGCATCACAAACACAATCAGAAGTATAAACTATTTTGAAACCGCATCTTTTTTTAGCATATCTTCACACGCATTTTTATCTCTTTCAAGAATAATGGAAGGAATCTCGAACTAATTGTCAGCTTATTAAACTTTGTGTTGAACACTCCTTTCATGGCCAACAAATCCTGACATTGGATTTGAAGTGGAGATGTCGGCGTTGGACTAGGGTAAACACAGCAACAGTTTTAACATCACCAGGTTAAAGTCCAACAGGTTTATTTGGTAGCAAATACCATTAGCTTTCGGAGCGCTGCTCCTTCGTCAGATGGAGTGGAAATTTGTTCTCAAACAGTGCAGAGACACAAAATCAAGTTACAGAATACTGATTAGAATGCAAATCTCTACAGCCAACCAGTTCTTAAAGATACAGACTTTATCTTTTGCTGGCTGTCCTGTCTGGAGACAATACACATCTCTTTAACCTGTGCTTAATGCTCCCTCCACTCACATTGTCTGTATCTTTAAGAAGTGGTTGGCTGTAGAGATTTGCATTCTAATCAGTATTCTGTAACTTGATTTTGTGTCTCTGTGCCCTGTTTGAGAGCAGATTTCCACTCCATCTGACGAAGGAGCAGCCCTCCGAAAGCGAATGGTATTTGCTACCAAATAAACCTGTTGGACTTTAACCTGGTGATGCGCGATATAACACACGAGAGGCGTGATGTACTCGGGAAATAAAGGCTTTTATTGCCAACAATAACAGAGCTACCATATACAGTATACGATCCCAGACTAAAGGGTCACCAGGCAGAGCAGTGACCTTTATACCTCTCCCAGGAGGCGGAGCCGACTGGGGTGTACCATAACAACTATATTAACAGGTAGAACAGCCCAACCCTAACCCCAACAGTAACATATATACAGACTCATAGTACTGGCCAGACCATGGCTCAGCACTACCTGGTGGGAACCAACAATGGTTCACCACACCTGGTGTTGTTAAAACTGTTATTGGATTTGAACCCAGAGGTAGGGACACCACCAAGGTGCCACAAGACCTCCTACTGTATCATTGTTATATAAGGTAACCAAAGAAAAAGTCTGACTGGTTGGGTTGTGTAATGACTTTAATCAGGCATTGAGGTGGGCCTGTTAGAATATGAACTACCTGATTGAGGGCCGCCTTCCGCGACCGCTGGGCACCGCAGGGGCTGGGGTGTATTATCGACCCCGATAATCACCTTTTGGTTTGATGTTTTAAGTTTCCTTTCGACTTTGTTTTTGGCTCGAGCTGTTCCCCCTTCCTTTTGGGGAGCTGCCCCTTTTAATTTGTCCCTAAGTTAGTTTGAGTTCGTTTTCTTGGTTGGTGTCGAAAGACATACCTGATTGAGGGCCAAATTGATGGGCCAATCAGGGAGCCTCTTGCTTTGTACTTAAGCAGGCATGTCAGTTCCTCTGGGACTCCGAGTTTAGACTGCTAACTGAAAGCACTCTGTATGCTGTTATCAGATTGTAAATAAAGGGATTTTGGTGAAGGGACTTCTGCCTCCGAGGAATTATTACAGGTAGCCTGAAGAGCTGATGGTTTCTAAACTTCACTTGAGATGCATTGCTGCTGAAGTTCAAAACTTCAAAGTTGACTAATTTCAGCAGGTGGTCTTCTTGCTTTGCAATTTCACAGTAAAACCATGAAAAGACACCAAACTATCGCTCGTACAACAACCCATTCTAAGTATAGCCAAGATTATCTGACAAAGTAGATTCACTATTCATCAAGCATTTCACCAGTGGTTGCAACTATTGTGTCCAGTAAAGTACTCACTTGCAGGAGAGGGGGTACTGTATCCACTGGCAGGTGGGTGGCTATGAAGTCCATGTATTGCAGGAGATGAGAATCCACCAAGTATAGGGGGGAAGATAAAAGGGAATGGAGCCACTGGATAACGACTCATATGGCTGTTAGCAATAGGTGTCCGACATGAGTGGCTGCTGCTTGTCATAACAGTTGTTTCTTGAAACCAGGATGTATACAGTCTGAGTGCTCAGAAACAGTGCTCAACGCAGTCAACTGAAACTTCCACGACTGTGTTTGTGTTCCAAAGGGAGATGTGGAAGAGATTAGAAACAGGTTTGATTACTCTGCTTCAGGTTAACAGGAGGCCATTAAACCACAAAACGTACCTTTTGTAGACTTAACCGTCTGCTCGGGAAATGGTGTCTTTCCCTTTAAACTGCAGAAACAAAACACAGAAATACAGATGTTAAGACAGGACATCAGGAATGATCAGAAAGTAATTTCGTGTTTTGTTAAACTTAAAATGTGATTTAAACAATTAGCATCACTCCTGTTTTAATAATGTACAAAGGTTAAATTAAAACTTAATAGTAATCTGTCTCAGTAGCTCAGATATCACAAGCAATGGAAGTAAAGGCTGATTCTCAAGCATTGTTTTGAATGCATTATAACTTTATAGTCAAGCTTTCCCTAGCAATGGTTCCTTCTTTAGATAGCCTATCTTTTCATTAATTTTCTGATGGAGTTTTATTTGAAATAACCTGTATTTTATTTGACCATTATTAACAGCCTCTATTATATTTGGGTGGCTTCTGTGTGCACATCACAAAATGGAGCAATGTTTCACACTCTTATGTTGCTACTTAAGGGATATTATGGAGACAGGCTCGAAGAAGAAAGCGTTACGAACAGATAACAATCTGTGCTACTGAGACATTTCACTTCTACATATAATGTATGAATAATAGAATAGAATTAATAATGTATAATGCATAGAATTCGGTTAGCTTTCGGGTAGGATTTTCCAGCCCTTCCCGCCAATGGGATCTTCTAGTTCCACTGGAGTGATATCCCACCTTCCCCACCCCCCCACGGGATGCAAAAACATTGTAATCCTCATCAGGACTGGAAGACCCCACTGGCTGCCGGAAATCATGCCACGGGCGGAGAATCTTCCAGTAGAAGAGTATTGCATCCACCATATAATCACATTGGGTGGGATTCTCCAGCCTTGCTCACCCCAAAACTAGAAAATCCCGCCCAAGATCAACGGACATTTCCATGATCTACCCCTCACCCGCTCCGATTCCTGTGGTGGGCGGGGTGGTAAAATTTGCCCCATTCTCTCAAACAGCCTTTTATCCATGTGTTTTGTGTAGTTAGGCCTTATCCTGTTCTAAGATTATTGTACCAATAAAGAAAACGTGATGGCATTTATCATCTATCATCTTTTTTCCTCAGATTGATACTTTTATAATATATTCAGTATAATATACTTTCGTGAGCACTGCAAAATGTGGGCGTCATTCTGCTTTCAATAAAAAAGATGCTAAGTTTGTTCTGTAATACAGACTATCCAAGTCTTTAATAAAAGTGAGCCTTACTTTAATGAGTGTGTTTAACTTTACTTTAAATTTTCCTCACTGTTGGATTATCTCAGTCGACACATTTCCTACTTTCAGGACACCATTAACAGTGCACTAAGCTGGTGAGGTTGAAGCATGTGGCAGCAATCCAAGGATAATCCTCTGCCTGATTTCTTCATCTTTATTATGGGATGCCACCTGTCCTCCACATAAAACCTTTTCACCGCAACACTTGACTAAGGTCAATGTTTTCCAGACTGAGAAACTGAACCTGTGGCAAACCAAGTTTTGGGAAAGGAAATGAGAAGATGATAAACTAAGCAAGTAAAGTAAAGGGGGTCTATATTACTTAAAATAATAGACCAGGAAGTGTTGGCACTCTTTGTATTCTATCACCAGTCAACTATAGTTATTGAATTTAAAAGTTTTACATCTAGACATGTTTATCGTAGAAAGGAAATACTGTGAATATACATTTACCGATATATGCATTAAAACTTCAAAGCTTTGATTCAAATGACTACTGTTTCCTGTATACTTACAGTCCTATATCTATATTTCAGTTAAATTGTACTTTATTTGATACTTTTCTTATATATAATGGCAAATTATGAATTTAAGGTAAATTCGCCATTGTCCCAGATGACCCTTTGAGGGGGAGAGCTGACTGGTGGTGATTTAACCTGAGGATCACCACACCTCAGGCGAGGGGCAAGGCCCCTTGAGAAGGCAGGGCCTTCCTGAATAACCTCAGCGGGTATGGGAATTGAACCTGTTCTGTTGGCATCACTCTGCATCACGAACCAGCCGTCCAGCCAACTAAGCTAACTGACCAAAATGAATTTATCTACAGCAATCATTTTAGCTTAGGGCTGCAGCCCATGTCAACGACTGCCCATGGCATCTGAAACCCCCTATGTCCAGACACCAGGGATCAAAATAGAATATTGCCAGTATCACAAAATGAGAGTACAGTGCCTCAGTATCACAGGTTGCTATCTGTTTGTAACTATTTCTTCTTCCAGGCTGTCTCCATGATATCCTTTATTTAGCAACATAACAGTGCAAAATATTGCTCCCTTTGTGGTGTGCGCAGAAGAACCTGCCAGCTAGAATGGTGGTTGTTAATGGGGGAGTCAAATAAAATATAGGTTATGTAAAAAACAAACGCTAATCAGAAAACTTAAACAATGATTTGGCAACTTATTTTACATCCGGATAAATCTGGTGTAAAGTTTGATGTTGTTTCTTTGTGCCAGCACCAAAGTCACATTACAATCCTACCATGCTTACATCTGCTATTACAGCTCTCCTATTTGTGTAGCTGGTTAAGGTAGAACAATGGTGCAGCTTGCTCCAGTGAGACGTCAGTACTTCAATGAATGGATGAGAGTAGACAAGTTGATAGGAAAGGAGGAGATAAATTACTCCATCTCGACCAAATCGTGGATTAAACTCCAAAGTGGCCAATAACAGCGAGAAATTGCATTTGTTGTAGAGCACACTGAGGGTCGGGCCACTTTTCCTGATGCACAGCAACAGCTGTTTGAAAGAATACTGTATAATTTGATGATTTGTATGGTCCATTACTGTGTAAAACAATTTTTAAAATCCTTGTCGTTTTGAATTGTAATAGTGGCGTTCAGTACGAGAAACAAATACACTTGTAAGTAATTGGTCTGCCTAGTATTTTAATAAAAGCACTGTTTCCATGAGTGTTAAGGCAAGTATTGGTAATATTACACTATATAATTGAACACACTATTGTTCAGTCACATTGAGGCTGCTTGCCTCCCATCATGCCAACCTATATGGCTATGTTTTTTTAAAGTTTATTTATTAGTGTCACAAGTAGGCTTACATTAACACTGCAATGAAGTTATTGTGAAAATCTCCTAGTCGCCACACTCTGGCACCTGTTCGGGTACACTGAGGGAGAATTTACCATGGCCAATCCACCTAACCAGCGCCTCTTTCAGACTGTGGGAGGATACCGGAGCACCCGGAGGAAACCCACGCAGACACGGGGAGAATGTGCAGACTCCGCACAGACAGTGACCCAAGCCAGGAATTGAACATGTGTTCCTGGCGCTGTGAGGCAGCAGTGCTAACTATTGTGCCACCGTACCACCCTATGACCATTATGCTGAGGGATAACAACAGAGGCTCGACGGCAGCAAAAATGGAACTGATGCACCACCGCTAAAAACCACTTCCTCATCACAGATCCCACGATCTGTCCACCGGGCTCCAACCTGCCATGTCAATATTGGGCACTTCCCTAATGTTCCTGCACTGGCCAAGGGCTTAATGCAGCAACTTGGCACAAGTGGGTCCTTGCAGGGAACCCGGACTGCAGCTGTGGTTCATCCCAATCAATAACTCACATCATTGAAGACTGTACCCTGACAAAATTCAGCGGAGGGTTCAAAGAGCTCCATTTAGCCACTGCAGACACTATTGCCTGGTTTGGTGATTATTGCACACACTAAAAACAATGTGGCAATGGTTTTGTTCTCATTATTGTATATCCAATTTTGAAGGCTACTTATTATTACCTGTAGATTTTCTTTATTTATGAACTCTGAGAAAGGCCTAAAACTATGTAGAATAAATGTCTGAAGCACCTGATGTTGACATAACTATGATGGAGCAACACATGACTAAGTAACAGTGATCTGGAGGGGGAAGCCCAACATCAATTGTTTACCATTTACATAGATGATCTGGAGGAGGGGACTGAATGTAGGGTATTCAAGTTTGCTGATGACACGAAGGTGAGTGGGAAAGCGAATTGCGTGGAGGACGCGGAAAGTCTGCAGAGAGATTTGGATAGGCTGAGCGAGTGGGCGAGGATCTGGCAGATGGAATATAACGTTAGCAAATGTGAGGTTAGCCACTTTGGAAGAAATAATAGTAAATTGGAATATTATTTAAATGGAGAAAAATTACATCGTGCGACTGTGCAGAGGGACCTGGGGGTCCTTGTGCACGAATCGCAAAAACTCAGTCTGCAGGTGCAGCAGGTGATCAAGAAGGCGAATGGAATGTTGGCCTTTATCGCGAGGGGGATAGAATATAAAAGCAGGGAGGTCTTGCTGCAACTGTACAAGGCACTGGTGAGGCCACAACTGGAGTACTGTGTGCAGTTTTGGTCCCCTTATTTGCGAAAGGATATATTGGCCTTGGAGGGAGTGCAGAGAAGGTTCACCAGGTTGATACCGGAGATGAGGGGTGTAGCTTATGAGGAGAGATTAAACAGATTGGGTCTGTACTCGTTGGAGTTTAGAAGGATGAGGGGTGATCTTACAGAGACATATAAGATAATGAAGGGGCTGGATAGGGTAGAGGTGGAGAGATTCTTTCCACTTAGAAGGGAAACCAGAACTAGAGGGCACAGCCTCAAAATAAGGGGGGGCCGGTTCAGAACAGAGTTGAGGGGGAACTTCTTCTCTCAGAGGGTAGTGAATCTCTGGAATTCTCTGCCCATTGAAGTGGTGGAGGCTTCCTCGTTGAATATGTTTAAATCACGGGTAGATAGTTTTCTGATCGATAAGGGAATTAGGGGTTATGGGGAGCAGGCGGGTAAGTGGAACTGATTCGCTTCAGATCAGCCATGATCTTGTTGAATGGCGGGGCAGGCTCGAAGGGCCAGATGGCCTACTCCTGCTCCTATTTCTTATGTTCTTATGTTCTTATCACGCAGAATTCCCAAGATACACATAAAGCTGTAAATAAATGATGATGCTTTTAACAAACTACAATATGAACAGCTTAATTAGGGAAAATAGACAAACTCTGAAGAATCAAGTCTCGACACCAGACACATGATGAAACAATCTAGACTTCAGACATCACCAAGTCTGAGAAGAGTACAAGAGAGAAGGCTGTAAATCAGTGAGGATTGATGTGCCCAATTTAGATTATAAAAACATAAAGATAGTGGGAGGAAATGAAACCTGATGTTACAAATTCCAAACGTTACTCTCCACAACTTACTGGCCGTGTAGATCAGGCGACGAAGCGGGCACAATTTTGATCATTTAAAGGTAGAGAGCAGCGTACTTTTGACTTTTCAACACGTGTGGCTCGATGGGCAAAACGTCTTGCATACAGCACACACTGACAAAATTACTCCTTGAAAGCCACGGTTAAAAACTTAAGATGTCTGTATTACTTCATTATCGAAAAGTTATTGACAATCTTTGAGGTTTTGGTGAACTGCTGTCGCTTTTTGTGCATTCAATATATCAAAACTGAAAATGTCAACTTGCAATTGTCTCATCAATTTGTGTATATTTCATGGATTGGAAATGTGAGCTTAATGCATTTGTTTCTTAGTTCAGAGAGCTGTGTCACAATCTGCAGCCCACATTATTCCCTTTCTCCATATAAAATATACTTCACTAGATTATCAAAATTATCCTCAAATCTATAGCAAACCGTGTCCGGTGCATTTTTAGGTCTTTATTCTAAATATTTTTAGGGGCTCAGCGTCCCAGAATGTTCTCATAGGTAGCCCCTTGCTCTCTATTATTGGAGTATGAATTTATTACTCAATAACTAGATATCGCAGCAAACTCAGGGTTGAACAGATAACCGTCCTTACTGAACATTGGCGACTGGTGATATTGCCTGTCCTCATGTGGTTGTCCTCAGATCCAGGTGGCAGTAAAATAAACAATGCACTACATCTTGATTTAAGCAACTGGCTGGAATCTTGTGGAGGTGTTGGGGGTCTCAGCCGGCGATTGGAGAGTCAGTGAGAACTCTGTCTCGCTTCTTTTCAGGAAGGCCCGCCACATTTTGTTCAACTCAGGCACTTGGCAGGGCAGCAGTGGGCCTTTCCTGAAGACCAAGGATGCCTGGGGTGGAATTCCAGCTCACCGAGAGCTGACAAGCAATCAGAGGCTGGCAGCTCTATTGAACAGCCAATCCACTGGAGAGGTGGTGTCTGTTGCCGGCAGGACACACACCCAAGGTTTAGGATGTCGCTCGGTCCAATGCAGGTGTGCACTGACAGGAGGGTGGTTGTGGGGCAAGGGTCATGGAGAAGGGGTAATTGCAGCAAACGCATGGGGTGACTCTCAGGGAACACCCCCTACCCTGTGTCAGCTTCCTCATGAGTGCCTTTGAATGAAGGAACCCCCTCCCCGCAATCCCACGCTCCAAAGCAACCCTGCATGGGCTTACTTGCCATGCCTCCCACATGACGAGCCCTCCCTCAGCCACTGCTGTATTAATACCAGCAGTGGTGGGATGAGACTCTTAAAGGGGTATTAATTGCCCACTTAACAACCTCAAATGGCAGCAGGGCAGGAAGACTTTTCATGGTCCTTTTCACCGAGGACTTAACTGGGTTAGAGGCAGGAAAATGACAGGGCCCCCATCCACCACCCTCAGGCCTGATTAAATGCCCCCACCACCTAACTCGCTTTGGGGAGATCAAGTGTAGTATGGATCGGATGCTGCACTTGGTTGAGGTCATTAGGTTGCATTTAAGCTTCATTTTCACATGAAGCAATTTTTTAAAGCGGCATCTCGGCCTTTTGGCTAAGATGCAAATTAGATCAAGCCTTGGAAGACCTGCGCCTCCTCCAATCAGCTTGGCTCATGTAGATCAGGCCCAAGACAGGAGTGGAGGCCCTGTCTTGTCAGCTTGGATCGGGAATGTCTCAACTTGTTGAGACTCTGAATTGGACTTGATTTGATTGAATTGGAAAAGTATTTAAAAAAGCAGATCATTAAACATTAAATGGATAAGTAAACAACATCAGTAGCAACAGTTGCATGTTTAATGTTTTCTCTTTGGGAGATTGCAACTTCTGTGAAGTACATTATGAACTGGATTGATACAAGGTTTTACAGTTCTGTGGTACTTTGGTGATCATCGGCAAACTCTCTCTGGCTTACTTATCTCTCTCTAGGTTAGGTGGATGTCTCTATTCGCAAAATAATACAGTCGCACCGATGTTGGAAACTTGTGACAAAAACAGAAAAATGCTAGAAATAGTCAGGAGGTCTGGCAGCATCTCTGGAGAAAGAAACTGAATTAAAATTTTAAAAATTTGTTCATTGGGTATGGGTGTCACTGGCCAGCATTTATTTTCCATCACTAATTGCCCTTTAGAAGGTGGTGGTGACCTGCCTTCTTGAACCGCTGCAGTCCATGTGGTGTAGGTACATCCACTGTGCTGTTTGCTAGGGAGTTCCAGGATTTTGCCCCAGCGACAGTGAAGGAACGGCAATAAAAGGTTGATGAGAACTGGGGAATAATCATCGCCCAAGACCTAACTCTTGTTTCTCAACTTGAATAAAGCTGTCTATAGAATTAATTTTTTAATAATGATTGGGGAGAGGAAAATGAAAATATGTGTCTAATAAACTCCAAAAAAAAGCTATATAAACCTTAACACAACAGAATCCACAAATGCATAAATTTGAAATGAAATATTTGGCAGTTTGCTTTGTTAGAATGTGACCAGTGACAAATTTGGATTGGATGTAATGTGACCAATGGGAACAAGATGTAAGGGTCAACTGACCCAGTAAAACATGGGACCAATCACAGAGTGATGTAATAATCAGCTGACCAACTGATTCACTATAAATAAGGAACTATGTAGAATTGTGGGGAGCTTGGAGTGGCCCAGGGCGAGGCCCCAAGTTTGGAGTAATGATGTTTCTTTATTAAACCCTTTCTTTGATTTATAAGTTGGAGTAAGTTTTGTTGTTGTTTCATTAGCTGCATTTTGAAGAGTTCCTTCTGAAGAAACACGCTTCAATGTTTCATCAGGTGTAATTGTCTTGCTATTTAGAGGAGATGGGGCGGGTGGAGCAGTCAGGTATGTGTAAGTTCTGTTCAATCTATGGGCCTCCATTTGGTCCAGGGCTGGCACTCAGGTCGATTGAGAATCTGAAGGGAGAGAACATGGTGAGTGAGGAAACATGGTCGAGGATTTCACAGGTCAAAGAGGTGATGGCGGTGGGGACGGACTGCAAACCTTGGGAATCCTGGCCTCCAGCAATTGAATCCAAGAAACTGTTCAAATTTGAAGCACATGATCGCATCGGTATAATTAAAGAACTTGAATATCTGACTGCCTCATGAGAGCAAATTAGTCATTTGTCTTCATTAAAAAAAAGTTTATTTATTAGTTACAAGTAGGCTGACATTAACACTGCAATGAAATTCCTGTGAAAATCCCCTAGTCGCCACACTCTGGTGCCTGTTCGGGTACATTGCGGGAGAATTTAGCATGGCCAATGTACCTAACCGACACATCTTTGGACTGTGGGAGGAAACCAGAGCACCCAGAGGAAACCCACGCAGACTCGGGGAGAACGTGCAAACTCCACATGGACAGTGACCCAAGCTGGGAATTGAACTCTGGTCCCTGGCGCTGTGAGGCAGCAGTGCTAGCCACTGTACCACCGTGTCGCCCTTGAAGTTGTTACATTTGAGGCCTGTCAGTGTTAGATTTCAGATTTAAAATTTTAACCTTCCCATTCTGAGATTAAAACTACCACCGCCCCTTACCTTCTCGGAGGTTTGTGACTGAATATAAAGTTACGCCATTTCCGATGACTGAAACTGGTTATTACCCTCAGATGTACCCTGGCAGAAAGAAACCAAAAGTCTGATTCATCACAGCCAAAATTGTTTCATTTTTGTCAGCATTCATTTTGTCAGAATCAATAATGCCTGATAGAGCCTCTTGAGGCAAACTTGTATCAGTCTTCATAGAAAATGATATGCAAACAAATGTACTATTGTGACAAGCACTGTGGCTGTCAAGTTGAATTTTTCGTGACCTCTTTTTCAATGTGATCATGTGTGTCTCTGGGGAAGGAAATGTTCACCTGTCCATTCTATTATTTCACTGTGACACACCGTGACAAAAGATTTTGTTGAATTATATAATAGTAGGAGGCAGCTTCATTGGACTGACTCACTATTCCTTCACCTCGGGACTCGGACAAGTTGAGCTGTTGTACAGAAATCTATAGCTGTAAGGATTTATCAGGTTTGCTGTTTCAACCAGTTCCTTAGTGTAGATTTTCAGCATAAAATTATGTGCTATTGAATAGTAACCTGAAAATGTTGGTGTCAGAATTAGTAAAATTCACGATATTGCAGTGGTATCACTTGTCTGAGGCTCTTTTATCAGAGTACAAGAAGAATTATTCTCTATGAGATGTCCTGGAAGTGTTTTTTGTATTCACTTACGGAACATGGTCATTACTAGCATTTATTGCCCATCCTTAATTTCCCTTGAGGGACCAGGTAAACACAGAAGATGGATTTATACAACTGTTCCATCATCATCATTTGACTTTTAATTCCAGAAATCTTTTGTTATTGAATTTAAATTTCTCCATCTGCCAAGGTGGGCATTTGAACCCAGGTCCTCAGAGCCTGGGTCTCTGGGTTCTTAGCCCAGGATAATGCCACTATGCCACTGCCTCAATAATAGATATTCATTGCAATTATCCAAAATTGATTCTGGGAAGGTCACAGTGGACCACAAATGTAACACCTCTGCTCAAGAAAGGATGGAGACAGAAAGCAGGAAACTACAGGGGACCTTTTCTGAGAAAAACACAAAGTGCGGTAGGCGGCATAAAAAAGTGATGGGCAACCCATTGGCTGCAATGGCGAGTTTTAGCAACATACCATGTGCTTCAGTCTGTATTAATTATTCATTCATGGAGAACACGCTGTATCGCTGGCAGGAGGCCTCTGATTCGCCTGCTCCGCCATGACCTCAGCGCTTCCTAACTCGGGGCACCATGACCCTGCACACTCTGCAGCTTGGGCAGCTCCACAAAAGATGGCCTCCAAAGGCACGAAACGTGCAGCATCCAAATTTGGTGATGTCTGACTGGAGCACCTCTTGGAAGCAGTTGAGGCCTGTCGCCATGTCCTCTACCCCTGTTTTGGCTGCAGTACTTCTAATAAGGTGACCAATCAGACTTGGGAGGCTGTCGCAGCAGTGTTGAGTGCCAACACCCTTCAGAAGATGTCAGCCACCCAGTGCAAGGAGAGGATGAGAGATCACCTCCATTCTGCCTGGGTAGGTCACTCATCTCATCATTCTCAACTCACACACTCACAAACCCATCACACACTCACAAGGATCTCACTCCCTGCCACCTCAAGGTCATCCTCACTCATTCTCACACACCCTCACATCTCCATCTGGCCTCATCACCTCAGGAGCTTGTGTCCTTATCCTGTCCAGGACTCCATTCACCAACCACACATGCCAGGCATCCTTATTATTTTCCCTTGCACATAGAAACCCTACAGTGCAAAAAGAGGCCATTGGGCCCATCGAGTATGCACCAACTACAATCCCACCCAGGCCCTAACCCCATATCCCTACATATTTATCCACTAATCCCTCTAACCTACGCATCTCAGGACACTAAGGGACAATTTTAGCATAGCCAATCAACCTAACCCGCACATCTTTGGACTGTGGGAGGAAACCGGAGCACCTGGAAGAAACCCACACAGACACGAGGAGAATGTGCAAACTCCACACAGACAGTGACCCAAGCCGGGAATCGAACCCGGGTCCCTGGAGCTGTGAAGCAGCAGTGCTAACCACTGTGCTACCGTGCCGCCCTGACATGTTCTGCAGTCTTCATGCAGGACAAGCTGGCTCAGAATAAAAAGGAGGTCCCAGACCAGAGGTGGAGTTCCCAAGATCAAGGTGTTTATACATACAGCTGGCCAGAGGGGACATGGATTGTGCCTGCGCTGATAGAGAGCTAGCAGTGCACACCCAAGTGAGGACACTGTCCTATAGCATTAATCAGACAACCACACTGTGAGTGATGTTTCACAGCTCTCTGCCATGCGTTAATTATCTCTTATTTCTTTTGCAGACACCTCTGGAAAGCTGACAAAGACTACGAGCCTGGCCGTTAGCTCCAGTCCTGACAACACCTTAGATGATGATCCTGATGTCAGCACTTTTGGAGAACTGTCACTGCGCCCACCCACACCCTCCACCACGCAGACACACGCATCCTGTGGGACCTACTGCACACAATCTGCTCTGCAGCAGGCAGAGGCCAGGGACATCTGAGTACCGGCATACAGAGGACTGCTGGAGGCCAGGAATCTGCTGAGTCTGAGTCAGCTGATGTGCCTTTGGACTCAGTCCTAAATCAGTTAGTGGAGCTGCAAAGACGGTTAAGGGAATATTGTTACGACCAACCCCAGGTGAGGCTCCACAAACAGTGTTGATGCAAGCGAGACCTTTCGATTTGTCACCATCTGGCTGGAATACCGCCCACCCCCAGATAGTTACAAACCTGAGTGAGGAGGGATTACTTGCTTTGTGTCCTTATTCAACACACTCTCTGCTATTTAATCTAACAAGGCTCCCTTTCCACCACAGCTCTGACAAAGGGTCATTTAGACTTGAAACGTTGGCTCTATTCTCTTCCCACAGATGCTGTAAGACCTGCTGAGATTTTCCAGCATTTTCTGTTTTTGTTTAAGGTTCCCTTTCCCTTGAATAACTTTTCCAGACCCAATTTAACCAAGGCTTTTTTGAGTTTTATTAACTGCTATAAAGGTAAGAATTTACCCTGCGAATCCCCCTGACACTCGAGGCAATTTAGCATGGTCAATCAACCTAACCCATGCATCTTTGGAGTGTGGGAGGAAACCGGAGCACCCGGAGGAAACCCACACAGACGTGGGGAGAACGTGCAAATGCCACACAGACAGTGACTCGAGCCCAAATTGAACCTGTGCCATTGTGAAGCCAGCTGAGCAAGCTTCCCAGGGCTAACTACCTGCCCTGCCAGAATGTGTGTGTGAGTGTGTGCGTGTGTGTGTGGGGGGGGGGTTGGGTGTGTATATGGGGGGTGTGTGGGTGTGTGTGTGTGCGGGTCTGTGTGTG